>NC_061125.1:185000-806118 GCF_905220365.1 Vanessa cardui
CCTGCCTGCCTGCCTGCCTGCCTGCCTGCCTGCCTGCCTGCCTGCCTGCCTGCCTGCCTGCCTGCCTGCCTGCCTGCCTGCCTGCCTGCCTGCCTGCCTGCCTGCCTGCCTGCCTGCCTGCCTGCCTGCCTGCCTGCCTGCCTGCCTGCCTGCCTGCCTGCCTGCCTGCCTGCCTGCCTGCCTGCCTGCCTGCCTGCCTGCCTGCCTGCCTGCCTGCCTGCCTGCCTGCCTGCCTGCCTGCCTGCCTGCCTGCCTGCCTGCCTGCCTGCCTGCCTGCCTGCCTGCCTGCCTGCCTGCCTTTTAAGTTGGTAATTCTATTTCAAAAGGCTTATTTAAAATTAAATTACGTGTAATTATCACACTAAACCACTCTTTATTGGATATTTCTTAAGTTAAAAATTTAAATGGGTTTAATTTTATGATTAATTCTTTTTCTTTATTTTATTTGAATGAATATTGTGAATGAGATATATTTTTTTTTATATTTATCGTGATCGTGGTACCCGATTGTATATTAATATTTCACATTCACACATCTCAAGTTCAAGTACAGAACCGACTACGAAAACAATTAGAGTACGGTTATCAATCGAGTACTATTACAAGCGGAACACGAATATTTAAAAAAAACATAAATCTCTTCTTATAAAAGTAGCAAAGCCAAACGATAGTGCGATTTATCTTTCCTAAAGCGCCATCTATCGGCGAAAAGTATAAACTAATAAAAACAAATAAAATTAACATTCGTACTAATTATTTTATTTGAATGAATATTGTGAATGAGATATATTTTTTTTTATATTTATCGGTTTACTGCGGTTTACTGAATGACTTTTCTTAGATATTATATATTAATGTAACTATTTCAGAGATTCGTCTTAGCTCACTCATTACTCGATTTTCGACTCGTAGCCGGATTAGGACTATAAGAAAGGGTGAGTTTTATTATCGTTCCTTATTAGCATCTTAAATCCCATTCATATAAATCATTCAAAATTGTCTAAGCAAGGCTTATGATATTAATTTAAACGTAAATGAACTATTTCTGACTATAATACAGCGTCGCAACGAGCAGTTGCAGTTGAAAAGTACCAAGGTCGGAGCGTCTGCTGGCAGTGGGGGAAGGGGAGTCCCCGGGCCAAGATCGACTAATATCGGCTTGCTGCAAGTCCTTAAGAGATTTTTTTTTTTTAATCATATTACATTATATTTGTATTTGTGCTCTCACTTTAATTGAATCTGTTATATTTTATAATAATTTACATATGTTATATGTTCCCTTCTTTGATATGAAAACCGGTGTACTCGTACACATTACTCGACCACGGAGGTCGTCGTACTTTGCTTTAGTAGATATATATTCTGATTATTAAAGTATATATTCTGTGTAAGATATTTCAGAAAAATATGATTTCTTAATTTAACACTATGAGTGTTAGAATTTAATTCTGTTTGTCTGTTGGTTTGCTGCCGCTAATTTTGAAAATGACTTTACCACCGTTGATGCGATTTAACTACTGTAGATTACTGATATTGACTTTCAAAAACAATATTGAATTGATTACTTTAATAAATAACTCATGATTACCCAATACAAGATGATATTAAAAATAAAGTAGTTGAATTAATATTTATTGATTTTTACTATGGATATATAAAAATAACAATAATTGTGCTCTCTTGACATATTTTGTAATTAAACTGGTTTGAAATAGTGTCTACTGTGTTTCTTTTCTTTTAATAAAGTTATAATGGAATAGGCATTTGTCTTCCATCTAACCTGATGGAAAGTGTAGATAAAGACGAAGATGGTACACGCCCATCCAAAAGAAACCTGTTCACTCTTTAACTTAAAGGCTCCAGAGTTAAGAATCGGAAAAAATAGACGCAGACAGGTCGTTCTAAATCTTGGCGACACTTACCAAAAACGACCTGTCTGAACGATCCACTAGTCTGGAATAACACTCACTCACTCTGGCGTCGAAATAAAACAACCAATGATATGGATCGTGGTACCCGATTGTATATTAATATTTCACATTCACATTTCACACATCTCAAGTACAGAACCGACTACGAAAACAATTAGAGTACGGATATCAATCGAGTACTATTACAAGCGGAACACGAATATTTATAAAAAACATAAATCTCTTCTTATAAAAGTAGCAAAGCCAAACGATAGTGCGATTTATCTTTCCTAAAGCGCCATCTATCGGCGAAAAGTATAAACTAATAAAAACAAATAAAATTAACATTCGTACTAATTATTTACGATATCAAACAATAGCGTGATTCGGTATATACTCAGCGCCATCTATCGGAGAATAGTACAAATCAACAATTATAAAATAAATCAAAGTTTATATCTACTAGCCATACCAACCAAACCATAGTGCGATCTAAATGACACACAGCGCCATCTAGCGACAAACAGTGTAACAATTATACACTGTCAAACCGTTTAGTTCGACTTTTGGGTATGTCAGCAATGTATGGGTGAAACATTTGGTCGTGTATGGGTGAAATGTTTTCTCATGTAAGCGACTTTTTGTCCTTTTTAAGAATATAATGTATAACCTAAACCTATATATTATTGTTTGGTGGCCCTAGTATATTCACGATTTTATATAAGTTTTCTATTTGTTAACAAGCGTAATTTAAAAAAAAATAATCTACGTACATATTTGCATATCATTTTATATTTCCATTATTTATTATTAATTCCTAGCGGAATCACAGGGTAAAAAATAAATAAATAAACAAACATTGTGCACTTTAGTACGCCAAATGTACAAAATGTAAATGCTAATGTACTGATCAATGGGCAATCGATGGATCTAATTGATTCAGATGAGTTTCTTGGTTACTGTTGATGTCAATGCATGCAATGGGTCCGTATAAACGGTTTGACGAGTAGACTGAGTTCTGCAGCATTTGCGGTAAAAAAATAGCTTATTTACCGATGCTGATACGGCGAATAAGTCTTTCTAAGTAAAGTCATTCAATAATAGCGAAGACTCCTACTCCCCAGTCTTCTTCGGCGAAGCGAGTCAGCAGCACTGTTCTCTCGTTGCCGTTACGCAGCATTTCTTTGACACAACGTTTTCACAGAACGAGACCATTTGCTTCCAGCAACTCTCGCCGTCGGTTATAGCATTTATCAGGCTAAAGGTTGGAGTACGTTAGACATCTAAATTCTGCGATTTTTATAGAACATTTACCAAAAATGTAATCTAATGTCAGGATAAAGAACTATTCGAGGATATCCATCATGTACGCAGAAATTTTTGGTACGCATAAATCCAAGCGGCCAATATGATAAAGTTTTAATGCTTTGGGATTCGAGAAGAGCGTTGCAACATTTGTTCGATGCGATGAAACGAGCTCATAGCGACAGAATACGGACTGTATACATCTCATGGATGACGCATGCCACATCTCATGGATGGAGATTATAATCGTACTCGACGTACTCCCCTCGCTGCCCCGCTTGCCACGTGACGTGAGGACACGTGAACCACACAGTAACCATGGCAACCCGCTTCGGAGACACCTGCGTGCGCCGGACACGACGCCGACGTCGGGACTTGAACGCAGCAGGAATACGGATGTATAAGATGGGGCGTTATAATATTAATCGCAATTAATTCGTTTTATGTTAGTCATACTATTATACAAGGTAGCCTTATGAGGACTAAGTAGTCATCCTATAAACTCGGTCGGTAGGTCATTAAAACGAAAATAAAATTATAAAATAAACAATAGTTATTTATAATTAATGTCTACATTTTCGTTTGTTTAAGTTATTATATGTGCGCAGAAATCAGTATTGATTATGATGATAGGTGAAACATATTACATTCAATTAACTAAACTAAAAAGTATTATTAAGACATTAAGTTTAACAACATTAAAAGGCAGACGTTAACCTTTAAGACAATGTTTGAGAGGGATCAACTGCAACCTTTCGAAGTCGTGGTCATGATCGAATTATTTAGCTACAAACGACTTACACGAAAAATTCTATCAATAAGCCTCTTTTCTATTCTAACATTTGTGTATTCGCTTATTGTTCTGGAATGAATTTTACATAATTTGATTGTCTCGTTGGTTGTCGGGCGAAACGCGTTACAAGTTACCGCCAGCTCGCCCATTTGTTGCTTTGTATTTCTAAAATAACAGCACGCGGAGCATTGGAGCTGTGACCGCGCCCGCCGGTGACCATGACGCGACCCGCTTCCAGAATAGCTCGCGTCGCGCGGGCGGCGGGGCGGGCGGCGTGTCGCCGGTCGCCGCTCGCCAGGGATGCGCTAAAAATTTAGATTCGAAATTCCGATTCAGATTTAATGTCTGTATACTATAACTATGTTTCGTAAAAAGTATTTAGATAAATCTTTAATACCCGATACAGGTTATGTTCTTTCATAACAGCATTATCGGAAACAGATTGTCCGTTGCCCACCATAAGTTCTATAAGGACACTTTAGGTCTATTTCCTTCTGTTTCTTTTATCGATATAATAATTGATTGTCAAAACAATACTCTCACCTCTCTACCGAGGCAGTCTCGCGGCGACCACGCGCGCCCGACGCGACGCGCCGCTCGTCAGTCTGGCCCTGCGCGTGCGCCGTGCGTCGTGCGCAGTTATGTGTTCGAGCGACCACTACGTTTGCGTCGTGTTGTTATTGTTATTTTTACGGACTTACGATGCGCAGACACTTCAAATAGGCAAGAATGCTTCCAATTTTATTCCCAAAAACTTGTGTCGTCTCCTCAATAAAAATACTAAATAAAATAACATTTATTTCATAAAGGTTATTTTAGATATGTATTATGTGTGCGCCACTTCGGTCACATTTAGAAAATTATTATATTTGCATAATGGACGTGGTCAGGCGTGGTGGAGTCTCGGCCCGAAATCGCAGTGAAGCTGGTAGCGGCCGTCAACGCTGTGCTGCGCGACCACGACGGCACGCTGCTCGAGGTGCCCGCACCCGTCGAGCCGCAGGAGCCCCTCGCTGAGCCCGGACAAATATGTTTACAAGTAAGAGAACGACTCCCTAACAAGCCTGATAACTGCCGTTTCGTATGAGTTGTTGTTGTTGTAGTTTGCCAACCACATGAGTTGACTTGTAGGCCGGTCAAGGCGCAACCGCTGTCGTCGGCGGCAGCGCGGGCGCAGACGCGGCGGCGCGCGCCGGGCTCGGCCTGCTCCTCGCTGAACCAGCCCCCGAGAACCGACACTTGTCGTCTGCTCTCGAACTATACCCGCACTTCGATGTTCTCGCCCGGGTAATATTAAATTGATATTGTTTCCATTTATTGAAAACAAAAATATGCCTAAATGGAACTGAAGTAATTACGACCTTCCGTCGACGAAATAATATGCCAAGATACGAGTAAGACTCCCCCGGGGTTCGATTGTTAAATATTTTTGTTTTGCACATGTGGTGTTGGGATAGCTAGGCGTGTGCGGCACTATGCGAGGCCAAGGACTGGCAAAATGCCGTGGTGCTGCACGAGGGGAGCGCACGCGTGGCGCCGCGCCTGGCGCCCGACACGGACGCGCTGGCGCTGCGGGCGCGCCAGCTGCCGCCGCCGCATGATGACAATGCGCTCAGGTTACACGATGTGTTTTATTTTATTTCAGTTTCCGAAAGTAAACAGTACATAATAATGCTAGGTAAAGAAAAAAGTAGTGGTAATTACAAATAGTAATTATTAAAAAGAAAAGTGTCGTCCAGAGAATTATCGATAGCGCAATAATGACACTGCAACTGTCGTTCGCAGAAATCTCCTGCTGGTTCTCAAGAAGTTGGGCGCCATTAACTTCATAGTGTGGTGTGACGCAGAGTGCAGCGTGCGCGTGCTGGACGCGGCGCAGCGCGTGGGGCTGCTGGCCGACCGGCACTCCTACGTCCTGGCCGCGCTCGACCTGCACACGCTGCCGCTCGCCGACTACAGCTACGGGGGCGCCAACATTACTGGTCCTCTACTGGGAAACGCCCCGCGTGCGCTGCTGTGTCGACACGTCTCAATCACTACATAAGCATATCTGGCGCTTACAGGTCTGCGTATCTTTAACGCGGAATCCAGTAAAGTTTTGAAAGCGATGGGCGCCTGGCGGGAAGAGTACGCTAAGCAACTTGGCGAAACCGGGAACGAGGAAGAAATTGCCAACGTATGTATTATTTTATAAGTAGCCTTTTGTCTTCTATACCTTTGAACTTGTTTCACTACATTTTTATCGAAGGCACATCAGCTATAATATTCAAACGTCTCGCAGATCGCGGACAACCCCCCGACCGCAGTCCTCCTGACGTACGATGCGGCGACAATCGTAGCCAAGGCGATGAAGTACCTCGACCTGCCGACGGACGAGCCCGGCTCCTGCGACCGCGGGGCGGCCTCCTTTCACGCCGACACGCTTCTAAATTATTTGCGTTCGGTAAGGAGCCGCCGAGCTCGCGCGGTCTTATCGGTCGATGAGCTCATAACTCTCGAAACGTTAAACCACGAGGACCACTCGCGTCGAATAACAAAAAGACATACATACATCCTATTAATCGAATGTTCATGCAGGAAAAGTGGGAGGGTGCGAGTGGGCCGCTGGTGTGGGAGGCGGGCGGCGAGCGGCACGAGGTGCTGCTGCAAGTGACAGAGCTGGAGCGCGGCGGGCGGCTGGCGCCCGTGGCGTCGTGGGCGCCGCACGCCGGCCTGGCGTGGCTGCCGCGCGCGCTGGCGCCCGCGCCGCCCGGCGGCCTCATGACCAACCGCACCTTCGCCATTCTCATCGCCGTGGTATAGAGCTATTCTAACAATAAGGTCGCTGTTTTAATATTTTTTAGAAACTATCATTTTTGTAATGTCGATATTTCAGAATAAGCCCTACATAATGAAGAAGCAGTCATCAGATCGTCTCTTCGGTAACGATCGATACGAGGGTTTCTGCATCGAACTCATCGACCGACTGTCGAAGCTGCTGCACTTCAACTACACGTTCGTGGAGCAGATGAACGGCGCGTACGGCGTCCGCAACAAGACCACGAACCAGTGGAACGGCATGATGCGGCGTCTAATGGATGATCCCGTACAGTAGTTTTGTATTTAGTGCAAAAAACTTTGCCATCAGCATCAAGTACTATAAGAATTACATTCTGTAGGCACTTACAAAATTACTTAAATGTTTATTTATTTATTTAATATGTGGGAAACAAACAGATATAAAATATAATCAAATTACATATCTAAAGATATCACATTATCCAGCGAAGTTTCCACCGATTGAAATTTATAAAAAGTAATCGTTTAGATCGATCAGCTCTAAGCTAAAGAATCCTGTGATTACTTTAAGTTAACTTGTATATCCTCAATACGTTACAGGATATACAGTTTGCGGTGACGGACCTCACAATAACGGCAGAGCGCGAAGAGGCGGTGGACTTCACCACGCCCTTTATGAACCTCGGGATCAGCATCCTGTTTCGAAAGCCGACGCAGCCAGAACCCGCGCTGCTGGCCTTTCTTTTGCCTTTCTCAAACGGGGTAGGTATATTATAATATAAAATCTGTATCCTTTATTAAACTTCGCAGAACGAAACTATATTAAAATCAAACAACATGAGAAATGAATATGATTAACAAACGAAATAAATATATATATATGACTGTTAAAATTATAAGCTTGAGTTTGACCGCAACCGTAGGTGTGGTTGTGTCTGGGGTTGGCGTACCTGGGCACGTCACTGGTGCTGTACGTGGTGGGGCGGCTGTGCCCCGACGAGTGGCAGAACCCCTACCCCTGCGTGGAGGAACCGCCGGCTCTCGAGAACCAGTTCACGCTCGCTAACGCACTCTGGTTCAATCTCGGCGCCGTGCTGCAACAGGGCTCGGAAATTGCACCAGTGTAAGTTTTGTATTTTATATCGCCTAAAAGCTTCACCAAAACCTACCTACTGCTCTTATATAATTATTGTTTACAGTTATTAATTTCGGGGTATTTAATATGTTTTTTATTTTTATTTTTTTATTTTGTATTCGTACATTTAGAATCTTCTATATATATAAAAATGAATTGCTGTGCGTTAGTCTCGCTAAAACTCGAGAACGGCTGAACCGATTTGGCTAATTTTGGTCTTGAATTATTTGTGGAAGTCCAGGGAAGGTTTAGAAGGTGAGTAAGTATGATAAAAATGCTAAGAATATAATAAAAACAACAAAATTGTTTTTCCTTAGAAATAGATTTATTAGAGGATTTTTTATGATTATCGATGTTAGACAATGAAACATAAATGTTTTAAAATTTATTTTGCATTATTTACATCATCGTTACATCAATTTTTCGAATTTATATATATAAAAATAAGTGGCATTTTCGATGTCACTTTATAACTCAAGAACGGGCTCACCTATCCAAACCAAATTTTCAGGGGTTGTTCGGACTATTTAGTAGATGGTTTATGTGAAGTTTGCACAAAATCGGTCGAGTGGTTCTCCATTTATCACATTTTTTGTAACAAATGAATTCAATAAATGACGGGTCATTTTGTTAATGGAGATTTTTTAGACGGGGAATTGTACTGTCAAAATAAAAATAAGTATTAATTAAAAATGAGTACACTGATCCACCAGTTTCAATAGGTAATACGAATAATTTCAATTTATTATTATAAAAAAAATACATTTAAACGTACAGTATGTGCATTTATTTTCATGTCTAAATATGCAGAAAAAGGTTAGTGCCATGAATTTTTATTTGTATCGATTGATGGTTCGTCCACTAGCACAAAATTATATCTCGAGATATGGTAAACTATATCATCAGTGCATCGTTGACATGCATGCCAAAATAGAAACTGACCGTCTTAATTTTAATTGTTAACAAAGCAAAATTAAGATCCGAAGAATATATTAACTGGCAAAATGCGATAGCGAATGATGCTAATGTAAATGACATCGGGCGATTGACTATATTGCCATCTTCGTTCATTAGTTGCCCACGGCATATGAACGAATATGCACAAGACGCAATTATTCTGTGGTCGACATAATCGTATAATGGTCGACTTGATCTGTTCATTACATTTACATGTAATCCGCAGTGGGATGATGTTAAAAACAATTTATTTGAAGAACAGTCGACTACTGATCGTCATGAAATAACAGAACGTGTTTTTCGGCAAAAATTGAAAGCACTTATAGATTTAACTGTAAAATTATGTATATTTGGAGAGGTGCCATATGTACTCCACTGAATAGCAAAAGAGGGGATTCCCTAATGCAAATGTATTAATTTGCCAGTTCCTTAAAATAACTCCGGATCAAATTGATAATGTTATTTCAGCTGAAACTCCAGATCAAACTCTTGATCCAGAGTTATTTCACGTTGTCCTTAAAAATATGAAACATGGTTCATGCGGTGAGCTACATATGAGTTCGTTACATCTATTTCTCGAATTTACTAATTTCTTCCAGTGGCAAAAAAAACGCAGATGTTAAACCATTACACGCAGTGAAAATGTGGTCCCATGTGGTCCTATTTTAATTTTATCCAATTCTGATGATGAATGAATATGGATACCATATGAAAACCACATAAGTCTTAAATTTGCATTATGCATGTGCGCGATAAATAGGTAAATAACTCAAAATCACGCAAGCAATTTTGATGATTCTTTTTTTATTAGAAAAGATATACTTCAAGGGTACTGTTATCTGTTAAGAGGTGAAAGTTTGGTTAGATTCTGAGCATGGGATCCAAAGTAACGAAACTCTTCAATTCTGAGGAACACGTTAGCGATACTCGGCAGAATCTTATATGGGTTACTTGGTCATATGAGTTAGTCATAGTGAGTTTTCGTAACGTGTTCAAGTAATACAAGTCAACAACAACAAGTCATAGTCGAATGTGATAATCAATGCAACTCCTAAACAGCTTACAGCGAGGGTGCGGTAGGTGGGTTATTGTCCTTAGTAAAATTTTAATGTGCTTACGTTCGTTGCTGAATTTCAACATGATTTGTGACCTTATGATGTACGACATACATTAGCTCTTTTGCAAAGTTTTTTTACTAAGGTCAATTAAATAAATAAATATGAGACAACATCACATGCATTAATCTGATCCCAATGTAAGTAGCTAAAGCACTGTGTTATGGAAAGTCAGAAGTAAATACGGTACCACAAACACCCAGATCCAAGACAACGTAGAAAACGAATGATAATCTACATCGACTCGGCCGGGAATCGAACCCGGGAAAGCGGAATGGCGTACCCATGAAAACCGGTGTAGACAGCACCCGACCACGGAGGTCGTCATATTTGGAGTCGGTGTCAGCTCTTGGCTGGCTTGGTTTTATACGATAATATACTGACTCGATAACAACAACAACAATAACAATAATTGTAATTACGTTAATATAATCGTAAATCGACTTTTGAGTACTCTAATGCTTTTCATTTTATTTTACTTAGGAGGACTCTGATAAATATTTTGAATACGCAATTATTTTTATTACTTTTTAGTGCATATTAGTTTGTTTTAAAATATTGTTTTATTTGAAGTCGGTTTTTCTTTTTGTTAAAATTTTAATTTATGTAAGTATCTAATCGTTGTAACGTGACTATTTATGAGCAATATAAATCAGACAATATTTTCAAAATATTATAAGCAACATCACCATAATAAAACTTGACCACCTATATTATTTATCTGTGTTGTATTTAGTAAAATTATATTGATTTGTATTGCAAATGAGTTTCAAATTAAAACTTATGGTATGGCCAGTTTACAATAAATGGTTTTGCAAACTTTATGTAAGGACTTAATTATAGCGACCTGGTAATTTATCACACAACCACATGATTCCTGTCGCTTTTAATGTAAGTATCAGTTATTTATTGTTACTGTTAGATCACCAGTGTCGCTGCGTGCAATGGTTTCTATGCTCATCACATTTGGACTATTTAAGTATTTCGATTGTGGCAGTACGAAGTTTGCCGGGTCAGCTAGTCCAGTAATAAAATTATGCAAACCCTGCGAAGATTTGCATAATTCATGAAATAAAAATAAAATAAATAATTCTCGAATCGATACGGTGAGTTTCGTCTGCAAAACACTGAATCGAGTGTCGAGTGTACATAAATTAAATATAACTAGTGACAATGGTAGGGGTTAAAGTGACAATAGTAGTGGTGACCGATGTTTACGCAGCAAATGTACGAGAAAGGAGATAGTCTGATATGGACACTTCTAAGGCCAACAGCTGCCCGCAAATCTCTGTCTCGTGAACAAGACATTCGTAGATACTGTAGAAATATCGAGCTCCACCGAACAAAAATAAAAATAACCATGTTAATTTAAAATCTTATATTTGTTTAGATTTTTAATGTTTATTATTAATGTTACTCAGCGCGTACGGTACACGTGCGGTGGCCAGTTGCTGGTGGATATTCGCACTCGTGATCACCAGCTCCTACACGGCCAACCTGGCCACGCTGCTGGCAACCAAGTCGTCCACGGAGCTGATCAAAAACGTGCGCGACCTCGCCGACAACGATCAGGGCATCACCTACGGGGCGAAGGCCGGCGGGTCAACTTATACGTTTTTCGAGGTTTTTGTACTATGATTGCAATCATGTGGTGTACCCACGTACACAGAGGGCAATAACTGTAAAAGTACTAAATTTGTATAAAATTTCTCAGCGGTGAAGGAAAACATCGTGAGGAAATCTGCATGTGACAAATTTCATAGAAATTCTGCCACATGTGTATCCCACCAACCAACAGCGTGGTGGAATATGTTCCAAAACCCTCTCCTCAAAAGGGAGAGGAGGCCTTTAACCCAGCACTGGAAATTTACAGGCTGTTGTTGTTGTTGTATAAAAAAACGTGACCACTTTTTTCAGCTTTCTGAAAACGAGCTCTACCAAAAAATGTTCCAGAAAATGAAGGAACAGGAAATGCCCAAGAGTAACGAGGCCGGCATTCAGAAGTAATACATGATTCATTAATACATTCTCGTTCAGCGTTTTGTACATAAATTGTTTATATTCGCTTTTTCTTATTTTCAGAGTTATGACCGAAAAATATGCATTCTTCGCCGAGTCTACCACAATCGAGTATACAGTGGAGCGCAACTGTGAAGTCACAAGCGTGAGTCACACTGTGTCTGAGCCGAGTGCGATTGCTAAGAATGATGTGTACGTTTAATATAAATACTTCTATCACAATGTCCAGGTGGGGGATCTTTTAGACAGTAAAGGTTACGGAATCGCCATGAAAAAAAGTAAGTACTTTTCGATAAACTATTGCTCGACAAATTGTTATAATATTACTAATGGGTGAGGAACGATAAAAATATTTTATAACAACTAACGTTGCGATCGTTATCAGCTTAGCACCCACCCGTCCCCGAATCACGTGAATATTGCATTATAGACTCAGAATACCGGCAGTCTCTGAACTTGGCGCTGCTGAACCTGCAAGAGGCGGGCGTCCTGCGCGAGATGAAGTATCGCTGGTGGAAGGAGATGCACGGCGGTGGCGCCTGCCAGGTACCGGCTCCGATAGATACGAGGATTCGAGTGCTTCGTTTCACTTCAGATTTTGTGAAGTACTTCACGTTGAGCTCCAATGATATATTAACGGAGCTGGTTTTTCGTGCAGCCGTCAAACGATTACGAAAGCGAGGAACTCTCCCTGGACAACTTCATGGGACTATTCCTCGTGCTGGTGGTGGGGTGCGCGCTGGGCGTGCTGGTGTCCTGCTGCGACCTGGCGTGCTCGGCGTGGCGGCACCCGCGCGACCCCGAGCGCTCGTTCCTCGGCAGCTTCTGGTCCGAGCTGCGCTTCGTGTTCCGCTTCGAGCAGTCGGTGAAGCCCGTGCGCGGCCCGCTCACGCCCGCGCCCAGCGCGCCCGCCTCGCCCGCCGCGCCCGCCTCGCCCGCCGCCTCCACGCCGTCGGCGCGCTCCGAGCGCACGGACGGCGCCGGCCCGGCGCGGCCGCGCACGGCGTCGCTGCGCTCGGGCCGCGCCAGCGCGCGCCGCTCGTCCATGCACGCGGCCAGCCTGCGCCTGGCGCGCCACGCCACCTCGCCCACGCCGCGCTGACGCGAACCTTACCGGACGTTTCGTTGACGTTCTGGAAATGTTATCATATGGCACTCGCTTCACGTACAGATAATATTTGAGGCGAGCTGTTTTAATTTGAAGCAGGAGTTCGACAGTACAGTAATGGCTTAGCGGTTAGCGTAGTAAATAAGTGTTATTGCTAAATTAAGTTTGTCATTGTTGTTTTATCGACTTTTATGTACTTTACTTTTTAAAAATAAAATAAATCAATTGTCTATGTTACCGCAACAGTCTCGTGAGTGTTTAAACCATCGTATAAATCGACGTTATCAACTTAATTTAGTTTAATAGTTCACAATTTCTATGTTAATGTTATATAATGTTAAAACCTTTTCGTAATAATAATTTATGTAAGTTCAAAGTCTGTGTGTGTATCATGTAATGCTAATACTATAAAGTAATGTTTAAAATATAGCTGTTTTTCTAATAATGATTCTGATATAAAAAAAATATTTTTACTACAACTGAGTTCTCCAGATACTGCATTACTATATGAATGTTAAGAACCTGTCCCATATCCGCGCTGGTGAAATATTTATATTAAGCTGCAAAAACGCAAAGTCAAGCCTGTACTCTGCAAATGCGGCTTACCTTACGGCCAGCGTCTTTTTTCGTTCGAATTAATTAAACATAATCTTATTTATAACGTACAACTTCGACGACTACTCTGTAGACATTCTGGAGATCTACAAACTCGGACTTAACGTCCTGTGCATCTATTAGAGTTTTGGCAGCTCTAGTGTTCATATGGACCGCCTGGAAACTACCAACTTAAATAATATGCGAGTTACATATTCAACGGAATTCTATAAAAAAGTTAGATGAATAATATAAATACGATTTATTTGATTTTATCACCAGCTCTGTTTGTTCAAATTGCATGTTACTATTATTGAATATTTATCAAGAAGGACCAAATCCCGCAAGTCCTGTCACTTTCGAGACTTGTAAGGCGATATAAGGTCTGAGGGTGCGAGTGATGGCTAGATCTATGTCACCGCTATGAAAAGGTCGATCGCAAAGAATGTTTCGAGTGTAGCCGAGGAGTCGGCGGTGACGTCATGGGCGGGGGAGGCTGCGCGCGGCGGCGCGGGCGGCAGGGCGCGTAGGCGCGGCCGTATCGACTCGGCGCGCGGCGGGCGGCGGCGAGCCAGCGGGCACGGCAGTCGGGCGCCCGCCGCCGCTCGCTCAGAATGGAGGCGCACCAACAGACCGCGCCGCCCGTCGCGCGCCCTCTCGTCAACCCCGATGAGTATGGTGAAGTCGACACCTCCAGGTGCGCGCACTCTTTCCGCACGTTCAGTTTTTAGTCCTCGAGCGTGTAAACCCTTTTCCCTTCGCCCTGTAATATCCTCTTCGCGTCACTCGTCCCGTTCCAATCGCAAGCCAAAACAATATTGCTTCAAGAAAATCTCTACATAACGGGCCACTACGCTTTGGAGCTATCGTTAATTATTCGTATTCTTAGACTTTTCAATGTTTTTCGCTGTTTTTTGACATTCGACCCCGAATAAATGTCTTTAATTTCCGTATACATTCCGAGTACCTACGTTGAGATACAAGCGATAGCTATACTACGTACTTACATATCTTATCGACATAATGTTTTATAATGGCGTTCATAAGGAACGTGACAAGGCCCACTCATTCACCCCATTTTATCTGAAACTTTTGAAGTTGTTAAATAGAATCATCTAACGGGAAGTACATGCCTACAGTTACACGTTAGTTTGGTATTTATTGATCTTAGCGTTACCGCGCTCGTCGCTAGAATATTGTTACAGGTGTGGCCTTGATAAAAAGTTTCGCCTTACCAAAATCTGACAAATCATTTAAAGTCCACACAGAGCCTAAATTATTAAAGGCATTCTTGTAATAATCCGAAATGGTAATTATTTTATATATGTCAAGGTCGATGACAAATTACAGTTAAATCTTTAGTAAAATTAAAATATTAGATTAGATTGTTCCCGTTCATTTGTTTCACTATGGTATTAGTTGCAGAGCTAGTTGTTTCTGAAACACATTGTACTGCTAGAGGTCAGATCGGTTACTTGAATGATAAGTATTTTGTGTAAAATTTAGTCATAAATGCCATTACTACATAAACAAATCTTAATATGTGTTTTTCTAACATTCTCTTCAATTAATTGCAAACAATAAGACGAAAAAGCGTTTTTACTGCATTTTAGAATTAATATTAAATACAAAAAGCGTACCCGTTAGAGTTTTCCCCAGCTGTAGGCAAATTATTGAAATAAGTCATATGGGATGCTATTGAAGCAGAAATAGCAGTCTGCAGCAGTGTCACTTGATCGCTTGTCAGCGTCTACCGCTGCGATCAAATAATGCACTCATGGCGTACTAAATAATCACACACCCTTTCAGGTACCCCGCGCCTAAAGAGGCAACCCACAAGGTCCGCGGCCGCAGCGACCTGCTCGAACTAATCTGCGGCGCGGGGACGGTCGACCCCGAGCTGCTGACGGTCAAGACGTTCTACTTCTTTTTCTACTCGGCCTTCGGCTCCCTCTTCCCACTGATGGGCGTCTACTTTAAGCAAATGGGCATGAACGCAGGGCAATGTGGCCTGCTGATCGGCACGAGACCTTTTGTAGAGTTTCTGTCGGCGCCGTTCTGGGGTGGCCTGGCGGATAGATGGCAGAAGGGAAGGACACTGTTGCTGGCGTCCCTCAGTGCATGGATAGTGTTCACGCTGCCCCTGAGTTGGGTGCAGCCGACGGCGGTGTCGTGCGTGCAGCCGGTTAACGACAGCGTGTATCGACTGGTGTCGCCGCGCTATGACGAAGACTGGCCTACATCCACGCGCCACTTCCGCTTGCCCTCAGCCGGCCGCGAGGGTTCGCCGCTATCGGTTTCTGATGCTGAAAACTATAACCCCGACACTAACTCCAACTGGGTCACACCGTTACATTCTTATATTGTATACAGCACGCCTGACATTCAGAAAACGTTTTTCCTGCTATTACTGCTCGTCGTCATTGGAGAATTCTTCAGCGCTCCGGCGATCACTTTGGCAGACTCTGCTGTTATAACGTTACTGGGAGAAGACGCCGACAGGTGAGATCCAATATCCAAACCTAACTGACGTGTCAATGTCACCTGATGAAGATGTAATTCTAGGATTTGATAATCTGAACTTTAAATTTTTAATAGGCCAAGCGACAATAACTGTAGAATCTTATTTAGAAACGAACAAGGGGTTGTTCGTTTCTAAAGGGGAGGATTTATAAACTTTTTTAAGTCGGGAAATAGGCGCTACTAGTTTTCATTTACTTCTCTATATATTGAAAACATACTAGGCTGGCTGTAAACATAAAAGTGTATTTTCATTAGACTGATAGACATCGCGCTCTGCACAGGTACGGACACCAACGGATGTTCGGCTCGCTGGGATGGGGCCTGGCGATGTTCTTTGTGGGTATCGCGTTGGACCACAGTACAGCTTTCAGCACGCATCCCTGTGGAGGTCCGCAGCGCTATGAGAAAAATTACACTATCTGCTTTGCTACGTTCTCGGTGCTGATGGGTGCTGCACTAATAACTGCTACCCAGGTTTACTATCTAACGTATACACTAACTAATGCTAACTCTAGCGCATTTGCTAACACAATATTAACTTTTATCATAACTTGTTTAGAAAGTATATTTTAACATTAACCTTATCATAACATTACAAAATCCGGCTACAACTGAAAAAGTTTAATTAGAGTTTTTGTAAAATACATGAATTAACCCCTCATACATGAATACAACATGAAGTTACGTGCACTAGATCAAGTTCAAGTACGAGACGATAAGCGTAGAGACTCCGCCGGCGCCCGCGCCCGCAGAGCCGACCCACGAAGAGCGCTTGCAAGAGCAACTGGCGGAACAGCTGCAGCTCCCCGGGCTCGACACGAGCGCTCCCCCGCCTCGACAACCGGCTCTGGAACATGCTAAGGTGAGCAGAGAGATACATTCCCGACTGACGCTTGTGAGAAAAGCCAACAACTTATTTCAACATTTGCTCTCAGGCTTTTGAGCTAATTAGTGGCGAAACACTTCTCGTTTTTACATTTGAATTAAAATTGCAATTGGAAAAAACTGTAACTAGGTCAAAAATTTAAATACATTTTATCGTCGGTCAACACAGATTGAGATTAGATTATCCATATTAAAAATGAAACTGGAACTGCGACTTCGACTACATTGCTACGACGAAGCAATCAATGACCAAATTGACCAGCGACACTACTCGATGAAATTGCAATCTCTAACAATACGTATATTTAATTTAATTTTGTATAAATTGTGACCTCGGCATCGTTTATTAACCAAATTAACCTGCCTTGACCATCAATAAATAAAACTTTTGCTATATACTTTTATAGAATCGATACAGAAAACACTCGAAATAAGCTTTTTGTTACCACCCAAAACCGGCGAGAGGCATGTCAATTAATTAGATACTTACAATAGCAGCAAATTATAATATTTTCTGCATGAAAATCAACGACTACTAACTCTGTAACGAATTGTTTTTCGAGTGTTTTCAATGATTTGCCTTTGCGATCGGAAACAGACTAGATATTGCACACTACGTATTGCCGCAGGTGTTCGCGCAGACCACTCGCGAGATGCCCGAGTGGGTGACGGTGCTGAAGCAGTTCCAGAACGTGAAGGCGGCCTCCTTCCTCCTCGTCGCCTGGTTCATGGGTTTCGGGATAGGCCTCATTTTTACTTTTCTTTTCTGGCATTTGCAGGTATTTACGCTAGCAATATAGTCTCACCACTTTAAAATGAAAATAGTCTTATATTATTGTGTACGTTCTATGAATATAGAATTTTTGAGTTTATTTATATTCAAAGAGATTTTAATTATAAAATGCAGTTCGTAGTTGTGTAATGGATGGCTCTCGTGACCGGCGCATTTTCCGCAGGACATTGGCGGCTCTCCCACGCTCTTCGGCGTCGCCTCCGTCATCAACCACATCTCCGAAATCTTTGCTTATTTCTTTAGCTTCAAACTCATTACGCAAATGGGACACGTTAAAGTAATTATATACAATTTGTAAAAGCGTAATTATTTCAATAGTAAGATCAATTTCTGTCGATATATTTTCTACTCGCGAATTGTTCAAACGTGCGTGTAGGTGCTGTGCCTGGGTCTGGCGGGCAACGTGGTCCGGTTCCTGTACATCTCGTGGCTCACGCTGCCGTGGTGGGTGCTGCCCTTCGAGTTCGTGCAGGGCGTGACGCACGCCGCCGTGTGGGCCGCGTGCTGCTCGTACATCGCCCACGGCGCCCCCCCCAACCTGCGCTCCTCCGCTCAAGGCGTATTGCAAGGTTGTGTCGTTAACGCAGACTTATCAGTGCGAATACATATTGCGATAAAACACACTGAATACCGAAACAGAGCATCATGTAACGCGATTAAAGCCTTCGATGAAGACTTCCTAAGACTAATCGTTAGTCTTTTTTCTCAAATGAAATAACTTTGTAATATATATATTTAAGTATATAAAAATGTACGTATCTTTAATCTACATATTACCGAAAACAATCCCTATCTATATTTATAA
Source organism: Vanessa cardui (assembly GCF_905220365.1). Taxonomy (NCBI): domain Eukaryota; kingdom Metazoa; phylum Arthropoda; class Insecta; order Lepidoptera; family Nymphalidae; genus Vanessa; species Vanessa cardui. The sequence goes on from NC_061125.1 coordinate 203,721, forward strand.
GACAATTTTTCAACTCAAAAGATACACTCTGACCATCGAAATGGGTCGTAAGCTAACTTTCACATCTCGCGTTTAGCAAGACGCACAATTATCACTTATTCTTGTTTAGTTACTATTCTCAATATACATAGGTATACTGATCAGAATTACAGTGCGCCCCGGACATTACATGCATCCTGCACTGACACAGCGTTCTGGCGCACTGTCAAATCTACTCGGAGACAATGAGATTTATGCAGAGACATATTCTTACTACTGAGTACTTTTTACTCATATGTTAACATACGAGTGCGCTGCTTGCACGTCGAGCATTATATACATTAACACTTACAATACATTTTGTTTGAGATGTATTTTTTTACTATTTTGAATAAACAAACATCAAACAGATCCGTTAGACCAACGGTCTTACGATACTTACTCATTAAAAAAAATACAGACGAATTGATAACCTCCTCCTTTTTGAAGTCGGTTGAAAATGACTTATTCTGCTCTGCCAATATGATACAATCTGAATAAGGTATTTTTAAACTACTTTTGTAAGTAGGACAAATGAAGTTTCAAATCTACGTTATTTTCAGAAATAGATTAAAATAATTTTCCTAGATACGCTTACATGTTGAATTCGGAAGTGAAGTCGATAGAGGCGCATTAAACACAAACGAATACCGAGCTAACCCCGGTCGCGCAGGGCTGCACCACGGGCTGGGGCGCGGCTGCGGCGCCGTGCTGGGCGGCATCGCGGTGGCCAAGTGGGGCACGACGCGCACGTTCGCGGGCTACGGCATCCTGTGCGGCGTCGCCCTGGCCGCCTTCGCCTTCGTGAACTTCCGCGGCGGCGACGCCGAGGCGCCGGGGGCCGGGGCCGCCATCGACGAGGAGGCGCGCGCGGTGGCCGAGGCGGGCGTGCTGGCGCCGCACGGCGTGCCCTCCAACCCGCTGCCCCGCGCGCTGTCCTCCACGCGCCTCGCCGACCTCGCGCATCACGACAACTACGGCGCTACACAGGTGCGGCTGGGACACATTCAAACGTCAATCTTATGTTGGAGAAGCATTCCCCGGATGTAACCGATGACTTGAGTTGTATCCTGTCCTCAATGTACGCCGCTTGTGTTGCAGAGCTACAGCGGCGCGGACAGCCTGAGCGTGCCGGGAGCGGCGCCCGCGCGGCCCGCCAACCCGTTCCTGTCGGAGCCCGCCTACAGATAGACACCTCGGCCCGACGCCCAGCTGTCGCCGCCTTCGGGCTCCACACAACAGTATTACTTTTCGCTACACGTGCTACCCTAGCGCACGCGCCGCCTACACCAGAGCAATCACTCGATCATATTCTGCCGGGTCACCCCGTGGCGCGGCGCCAGCCGACCGCTGCGTTGATGAATTTATCGTATAAGGCAGATATTAAGTAAAAACTGCACCGAATGGGACGCTTCCACGTCCCTGACATGCGTTGCGTTTGAGATACTTTAAAATTTAAATAGATTAAAATGACGTCTTATTTTAGAATTCGGAACTTCTACTGAAGCGAGAATATAAATTCTCTTTTTCTTTTAGGTAGGACCGATGTATCTTTTAAAATAAGTATGCACACATAGGCAGCTATATTTTAAAAACAAATTTATTTTGTTTAAATATTGAAATGCGTCTCTAAGCCGCCTGAGTGTGAGAATATTTCACATGTAGAGTGCATCGATGAAATTAAATCACAACGGAACAATGCCGTGTAGCTCTGCACACAGCGCGACCGTACGGTAGCAGCAATGCGCCGGTTATATGCAGCCGAGAGAGGCAAGCACACGTTTGTATGGATGCGACCTAATTATTAGTAGCACTAGTTTCCTACAGCACTCAGTTCTTAAATTTTGAGGGCTCTCGACGTATGGTGGCTTCAGTTTACAACGAATTATTTAGTGAACATGTCGCACGTAAACTCCGAGCTTCAGCTCAATGACAAACCGCGATTAAGACTTTATCACCACGATGACACTATCGGCTCCCCGCGAGGGTCGTAATGCGCCGAGGCATCCCCATGGGTGGCCCTTAGGACGTGTCGCCGCCAAACGTCGCGTCAGTCACGCTCCTGTAGATAGGTGTAAGATTTCGTGTTAGATATTAACGATTACCACCTATATGTCGATGTGATGTCTGTATTCTGACCGTAGTAGAAGTTAAACTTTATTTACAAAGTGGAATAACTCGCTTACTAAATGTATTTCTTGCTTCTTAGTGCGGCATTCGTTATTCAATGTTCACGCAGACCGCAGTCCCTCGGCGCGCCGACGCGATTACTATCTAATAGCTCAAACTCGCTGTTGTAACGTATAGTGCGTGCTATCGTTGTATCGTAAACTAGGTAATATATTTAAGATTATATAAAGAATACTCTATATTAATACGTTATAATATCAATTATTAAACCTACTGTTGACAACAAAGGGTTCCATCATTATGCAGCTATATCCTGGCCCAACCCTGCCCGTGTTGCGGGTCGCTCGCCGCAGCGCTGTAGCGCGAGGCCCTAGGCAGTCGGTTCATGTCGTTGTGTAAATGTACAAGTTTTGTAATCGAGTTCATATCATGGTGTGATGAGTTAGATGTACGCGTACGCTGCGTACGCTCGTAGCGGAGCCGGCGCCGCTCCGGCCCCGCCGCCGCCGCCGACGTCGACGGGCCGGCAGCGCCGCGCCGTTTCCTCTATATTTTTGTTGATAATGTAGACATTTAAATCGATAGACATATGACTATATGTATACATTTGTTGTAAAATTACTCTTAGCGACGTGAGCGCGGCACAGTTATATATTTTTGCACTGCGCGGGCGGCGCGGCGCGCTCGCCGCCGGCCGACAGGCGGCGCGGCGCTGCGCGGCTGCGACGATCTTCAATTTCAAATATATGATAATAAATGTTGAAATATTCATCTCGTATTTTATTGAAGCGCCATTCATACTCCTCTGTCTATCCCCACCCCGCTTCAACGTAAGCTAGTGCAAATAACATAAAACAGTTATGTTTTTCAATTTGCCATGTTTCAATGGCAACCTTTAGCTGTTTCCAGTGCTTCCCAGAACTCGATTCTTATAGCAACACTATCGAAGGTTCTGTTTCTTTTTATTTATAAAAAATTAGCGGGTCCGAATCCTGGGTCTAGGGAAAGTAGTAAGTAAAGGATTTTGAATCGTCAATGTTTAAACACTACCACCATTTTGAAAACCGGCATCCAGTGACAAGACATTTCTTGTAAATTTTTGTTCAATAAACTCGCAGATTTTAAAAGAAAAGGATTGCATCATCTGTAATCAGTACAATATATGTCGCAAGTCCTATTTAGAGAGTAACGTTAACCATATTAAGTAACAGTTTCGATGAATTTTATACATCAAAAATATGAGGAAATTCATATACAAATAGGAATGAAATTTGCAATCGTGAAAATTGCAAGCGGAGAATAAGAAGTTACAAAGTACTATTGCAGATCTTACTGGAAGACTAAGCCAAATGGAACAGCATTCAAGAGCTAACAACGTTGAAATACATAATATACCGGAACATAAATCGAAAAATCTAGTGACTATTGTGAAACAAATATCAAATACTACTGGCTGCAAATTGGATGAATCTGATATTCATCTCTGCACTAGAGTATCTAAACTAAATAAAACTAGCTCACGTCCACGCTCTGTTCTTGTTAAGTTTAGTTGCCCACGGGTTCGCGATGGTTTCCTCGCCTCTGCGCTTTCTTTTAATAGGAAATTTAAGGAAATAACTCAGAAATTAAACACGGGACATATTGGGATTGCTGGAGACAAAATACCGATTTATATAATGGAACATCTCTCACCGGCTTTGAAAGCCCTTCATGCAGCAACTCGTATAAAAGCCAAAGAAAAAAAATACAAATACGTATGGATAAAGAGCGGGCGTATCTTTGTGCGCAAGGATGATATATCTGAACATATATTTATAAAAAACGTGGAAACACTTGATCGTTTAAATTGATCTGTTCGCAATTAGATAGTCCGTCTTATTGCCTCGTCAAGTTTTGTGCTTTTTTTTTGTTCTATTTGTTACCTGCAATGTTCGTTCCTCTAAGTTTCTATTATCAAAATGTAAGAGGCCTTAGGTCATGCATTAAGGATATATATTTAAGGCTAAAGAATGTTTCATATGATGTAATAATTCTCACAGAAACGTGGTTAAACTCTACTATCAGCGATTCAGAGATATTCGATGCAGAATACATGGTATACCGAAGAGATCGTATAGGCTCTAAACTAGGTGGAGGAGTTTTGATAGCAGTCTCCAGGCCCGCCGCTAGCTGTTTTGTCGCCCGCGTGCAATACCTATTATGCCGCCCTTTTTTTCGCTGCAAAAACGCATACCACTATTCCTCCACATGAGGTCCCCACCTGGCGGGGTGTATACCTGCTAAAAAACCAACGTTAGCGACCCACTCTGTCTTTTTGGAGGATGTTACGAAATCTTTTGTGCATACTACCGTGACGTCCTAACGGTAGGCTCACCTCTGCGGAGTTCCACTTCCTAGGGAGTTCTCAGGGTACAGAAACCCTTAACCCCGGGACACTTATGGCGGGAGGAGAAGACATCCATAGCGAAGACCCCTTCTACTGGTCTTCTTCGGCGAAGCGGGTCAGCAGCACTGTTCCCACGGTCCCGTAAGATAAGAGCCTTGTTACAAGCATTAAGGGAGTCCTACCTACTTGGACGGAAAATACACCTATTTAGGTGTATTTTTTATTACTTGGACGGAAAATACACCTATTTAGGTGTATTTTCCGTTCAAGTACCAAGTCAGCAAACAAATCCCATACCATTGCATCAAGGTGTGAGACGAGGGGACGTTATTTCCCCCAAATTGTTTACTAATTCAATGGAGGATATGTTCAAGACGCTGAACTAGAAAGGACATGGCATCAACGCTTAAGATTTGCAGACGCTTGCTGATTCTTCTATGCGTATCGGCCTACGGATGAACTTGGATAAAACCAAGGTCATATTCAATGAACATGTTCTACCGGAACCGATTGCGATACACGGTACCGTCCTCGAAGTTGTTCAAAAATATATCTACCATGGGCAGACTTCGCGATTAGGTAGAAACAACCTTGAGGACGAGGTGAATAGAAGAATTCAGCTGGGTTGGGCAGCGTTTGGAAAATTACGTCGAATCTTTACATCGTCGATCCCACAGTGCCTTAAGACGAAAGTCTTCAATCAGTGCGTCCTACCCGGCATGACATACGGAGCAGAAACCTGGACACTCACGGCAAGGCTGGTCCACCAGTTTAAAGTCGCTCAGCGTGCTATGGCAAGGGCTATGCTCGGCGTTTCTCTGCGGGATCGCATCAGAAGAAATGAGGCGACCCGCCAGAGAACCAAAGTCATCGACATAGCCCACCGGATTAATAAGCTGAAGTGGCAGTGGGCGGGCCATATTTGTCGCAGAACCGATAACCGTTGGGGGAAACCTGTTCTAGAGTGGAGACCGCGCCTCGGCAAACGTAGTGTAGGACGTCCTCGGGCACGGTGGAGTGACGACTTACGCAAGACGGCTGGCAGGAGCTGGATGCGAGTAGCCCAAGAACGATCTCAGTGGCGTGCAATTGGAGAGGACTGGACATATCCAGCAGTGACCGGAAATGGGCTGGATTAGATTAGATTTATTTGTTTACAATAAATAAAAAATACAATGCCATAGAGCGCACGCAGGCAAGGTGTTTGGTTTAGGAGGTCCTCCTACGTTGGCATTGATGAGCTTTAAGCTGATTTGGACAAAACGTTGCACGAAGCTCCATCCAGGATGAGGCCCTGATCCTTCATACGTGTCTGCGCCTAAATTGCCGTCTCTTGGAGGGCGGTAGACGCTCCTCGAGGAGACCTCAGCAAGGACCGTGGATTAGGAGGCCCTCCGTTTAAGTTAGAGAAACCATCAAGACCAGCATCTCGATTCGATCCACCGTGAGACACTCGACTTTAGGGCCGCCATCTGAAAGGTTCGCCCCGTCACCGTGACAGAACACACCCATCCCGGGTGAGGTCGGTGCCCGCAGGAGCCAGTCAAACCAACTTCAAACGCCGGACAAGTCATCCATCGCCCCCTCCCAGAGGATCACCTGATCCTGGAGGTATGCCCCAACGGCCTTTTGAGATAGGAAGGCAACTCGTGATATCGAAATGGTCCTATGGTCTCGAAAGGAAGACGGCGAGCTTGAAGTCTAGCAAATATCTGCTGATGTTAAGTAAAAATATAAAGTATAAAACGCCAAAGTGTATAAATGTAAAATATAAAAAAGGCATGGGCCTATGAGCCCGTGGATGCCGTAAATTAAATTAAGAAAAAAAGAAAGGAAGACAATTGAAGTCGTTCGCCACGTCCAGTGATACCGTTAGGACTACGTTCCCTTGGACCACCGCCTCCATTGTCTGGGTCTTCAGGGTGTTTTAGGGCATCGATGGTTGAATGACCCACCCTTTTTCCCGGAAATAGCTTCCCGATCAGTCGCAGGAGATCTGGCGGTAGTTATTCCGTAACAGGAGCGCCGTATGTTCGGAGCTTCCCTCGCAAACCACGATAGAGGCGCCCCTTTGCTCTCTATTTACTTAACGCCTTTTCTAACTCTTTTTTCAACTGACGATGTGCAGCCCACAGGTGTACCTCTAAGTTTGCGTTGAGCACGTTGCGCCTGCGACAGCGAACGTATGCCCTCCGCGCCCGGTTTAACGGTGCCCGTAGCTCTGCTATTTCGAGCGACCACCAATATAACTTACGGCGTGATACGCTTCAAGCCACCCTACGACAACGCTCTACTACAAGTAACGGATACCTAATCTACCAATTGATAAGGAAGCTAAAGGGGATTCTCCTAACTTCGACAGTATTGTTTTTCATAGGATAACAGACGTCGGACTTTTAACTTTACTGAGTGCGATATTTTTCGATGCTTTGAATAATTTATTTTACTTAAGGATTTGTGTGAATTATAATTATGACTTGAATTAGGTACGTGATGTATTGCTCAATTTGCCGCCCCCTGGACGTGCCGCCCGCGTGCAGTGCACGCGTCGCACCCCCGCTTACGGCGGCCCTGGCAGTCTCTAAAAAAATTATTTCTTACAGACTGACTGACTGTAACAGTGAATGCGAGGATATTTGGGTTAAGATACAACTGAATGAATGTAAGCAAACTATAAAAAATTGTGGGGTTTACTTGCCGCCTCCATTATCACAAAATACATTAAAAAAAATTCTTGACAACAGTAATCGAGTAATAGATGAGCATGTCACGACATATACTTTAATCTGTGGTGATTTTAACTTGCCTTCTTTGACGTGGAGCACGGATTTAACCTGCATGTGTCTAGTTTCATTGAAATTCTGACACATGTGCATTCCACCAACCCGCACTGGAACAGCGTGGTGGAATATGTTCCAAGCCCTCTCCTTAATGAGAGAGGAGGCCATTAGCCCAGCAGTGGGAAATTTACAGGCTGTTACTTTACTAACGACAATAATAGAATTTTGGATTTGGTTTTATGTAATGCTAAAATAAGTGACTTAACTGAATCACAATCTGCTATTAGGAATGTGGACACCCATCATCCTCCTCTTGAATTTTACGTAAATGTCATATGTAAACAAAATCATGATGCATATGTCGACAAGTTGAATTACTACAAAGCGGATTACAATAAAATTATAAAAGAATTAGAAATGGTTTCATGGGCAGACGAGCTTTTAAAATATGATTGCGTAAATGATATGGTGGATAAATTTTATGCCATAGTAAATAAAATAATTCATACCCATGTACCCAAATGTAAAAAGTCTGGTACTAAGTATCCTGTATGGTACAACTCTCATTTAATACGTCTACTAGGAAAAAAATATAAATATCATATTAGATTTAAAAAATATAACAATCCACTTGATAGATTGGAATTCCAATATCTCCGTGATGACAGCGATAAACTTATAAAGTATTGTTACTCTAATTATATAACTACAATTGAATCGGCAATAGGTGAAAACCCTAAGTATTTTTGGACGCATTTCAAAAATAAGCGGAATAAAATGTCTAACTATACAGCACTTATGAAACTAGGAAATAAGCAATCAAGTGATAAAAAAGAAATATCTAATCTATTTGCAACCCACTTTGCCACAGTATTTGAGAAAAGATTATAATTATGATACAAGTCCTATTAATCCGTTAGGTGACATGCCAAACATTTGCATCTCACAAAAAAGTATCATCGCTAAAATAAAAAGACATGACAAAAAACAGGGAGCTGGGCCAGATAATATCCCACCCATCTTTTTGATTGCCTGTATGGATCCCATTTCTATCCCGCTGTATATTATTTTCAACACCTCGATAAAGAAGGGCAAATTTCCTGAAAAATGGAAAGAGGCAAGAATTGTACCTATATTCAAGGATGGTCAGAGGGAGGATGTTCGTAATTATCGTCCTATTTCAATTTTTTTCAACTATGTCTAAACTATTTGAATCACTTATTTATCCTTTCATCTTTGACCATATCAGGCACCTCTTGTCTGAACGACAACATGGATTTATTGCCAAAAGGTCCACAAATACTAATCTACTGTCATATGTAACAAATCTCATAAAGGCAGTGGATGATAACAAACAAGTAGATGTAATATATAGTGATTTTTCTAAAGCTTTTGACAAGGTTGATCATGATATACTTTTGGAAAAACTTAAAAGCTTTGGTATTACAGGTTTGTTTTTATCGTGTGGGTCTTATCTTCATGACAGGAAAGGATGTGTAGTGATTGACGGAAGCCACTCAGAATCTTTTAGTGCTACATCCGGGGTCCCTCAAGGATCAAACCTGGGTCCACTATTTTTTATTCTATTTGTAAATGACCTGGCTGACTTATTTACTTCATCAAACGCGTACATGTTCGCTGACGATCTTAAAATAGTAAAGGTTATTAAGAATGAATCGGATATGATTTTACTACAAGAGGACATCAATAGATTAATTAATTGGTGCAAATGTAATCGAATGTATTTGAATTCTTCCAAATGTATCCACGTTACTTTTACTAGAAAGAAACAACCAATGTTAACTTCTTACTATATTTCAGACCAAGTGATAAAAAGTTGTAATACAGTTCGTGATTTGGGAATATTTTTTGACAGCCAATTAAGATTTGATAAACATATAGATTCAGTCGTAACTATGGCATTTAAATCACTCGGTTTTGTCCTCCGTCAGTCCAGGGAATTTAAAAATTACACCTTAATAAAATTATTTAACTGTTTTGTAAGAAGTAGATTGGAATACTGTTGCCAGGTATGGAATCCCTCATATAAAGTGCATAGAGACAGGGTTGGAAGAGTTCAAAAGCGGTTTATTAAACACCTAGCATTCCGTTACAAGATCCCACAGGAATTTGAAACATACCACAAAAAACTTAAATATTTTGGAATGCAATCGCTCTATGCTCGTAGATCTATACTAGACCAAAAATTTTTATATAAATTATTTAACAATGATATTGACAGTCCACATTTATTACATGAACTATGTATAAATGTACCTCACGCGCCACCTAGGCACCAACGTGCATATTTTACATATTTTACAAGCATGTAAAACTAAATTAGGTAAGAACGCGCCGCTAGTTCGCATGTCGATTGCATATAATTTAAGTGCGACCCGTGAATCGGACTTAGACATAGGTCAAGATAGCCTGTCAGTGTTTGCCAAAAAATGTGAGAATTGTTACAGTACGTTATAATATTTGTAGTAAATTGTGTGTTTATCCTTAAGTTTTATTTTTATAATTATTACTATTAAAAATTTTATGTAAAGTCTTCAATATCTGTAATATAATGTCTGTCTAGTCTTAAGATATTTTTATAAAATACGAAGCATGTTAAAGCACGAATCTCCTATAATTGTGAGTGCATAGGTATAGGTTAAGTTTTGTGAATGTATTAGTGTAACTTTTTTGTGTACTAACGTTGGAGATCCTTATAAAATAAAATAAAAATAAAATAAAAATAAAATAAAAAATAAAATATATTTATATATATTAAACACAACAGAGGCTTTAAAACCGATCCTGTGGTTTGCGCCTTTTGATTTGCACTGTTAATAACAACTTTCAAAACTCCCATTAAGGTAGGAACAGTGGCGTAAATAGGGCGGTGCCACCGGTGCCCAGGCACAGGGCGTAGACTCTCGGGGGCGCATGAATAGACCGACTGGGCAGGACTATTGTTTTTTTCATTTTGCTCTTGTTAAGATTCCGCTGAGCCCCTTGAACTCGATTCCAACACAAAACGGACTTCTATGCTAGTATCAATTAAAACATACATCGCTCTCATTTTTTTGGCAGCGCCCGAGCGTTTATCGTTAATGGGCAACACATTTGCAGCAGTGAACCTACTGTTAAGTTTTAGTGAGTGTGACAGTAAAATAGGCAAAGGGTCTGCTTAAATAGGGCGCAGCTATAGAAGCTCGCACAGGGCGCAGAAAAGGCTATTTACGGCACTGGATAGATTGATTCCATAATATGAGTTTTTCTAGAAGTATGTCATGCCTAATGAAATTGAAATTTTTGATAAGTTATAATTCGCACGCGATGTAATAATTACACACGTATTGACGTAGTAGTTAACACCGAGCTCTTTTTAACGAGTACAGTTAATCTCGTTCTTTATGATGATGATGAGCGAACCTACTGTTAAGTTTTAGTGAGTGTGACAGTAAAATAGGCAAAGGGTCTGCTTAAATAGGGCGCAGCTATAGAAGCTCGCACAGGGCGCAGAAAAGGCTATTTACGGCACTGGGTAGATTGATTCCATAATATGAGTTTTTCTAGAAGTATGTCATGCCTAATGCAATTGAAATTTTTGATAAGTTATAATTCAGTCCAATAGCTCTTTGTGACTTCTCCCACGCATCATAAATGTGTTCAATAAATTCTACACCCGCATCAGTAGTCCAGCGACCTTCGCCTAGGCTGTTCGAGGACCAATAACTGTTACAGTTTGATTGGTTGTATGTGCGAGTAGTACACGCTTTGATCAGACTTGAAATAGTGGCGAGAGAAAGCCACAAAGAACTATTACTATAGTTGTATATTGCGGTTATTTTATTAGTATTACTGTCTTGTGGTATACATATAAGCAAAGGGTGACAATATTGAAAGAAATCTCAGATTTCGAGACTTTCTTCGAAATAGAATAACTGAAATTTTTAACATGGACAGTTTATAAATTAAATTCTGTTGTTGAGAAAATGTAACAGATTTTCTTCGTTTATTTACCTTAGGTACCTTTCGATCTAACCCGATCTTTATCAAATCGAATCAGATCAGATCTTTACCTGATCGGTTAGCGAGCATACGATGAGTTTTAAAACCACTTCTAGCGGATCGACTGGATGACCTCAAGAATCGGATCGCGAGGTTTGACCCTCGAACTGTAAACAACATAATTATTATATGACTGTGATCGGGTCATGCAACGTGAACTCTGATTAGTTACTCTCTATTATGTAAACACGTACAATATGCACGCGTACCATCGCCACACTTGCTAGTTTGCTTGAATCAGACGGTTCCTACAAATACGTTAAAAATAATATGTGGGTGAGTATCCCAATGGTCATCGACACACTCCTTTTGTCTATTTATATGGCTTTACATAAACGATTGAATCCAAATGAAAACGATCGACTGTCCCAACGATATGGGTGTGCGAAACATTATTTCAGTTTTGTTACAAAGCCGAGCATAAAAAGGAACAATTACGATATCACTAAGTAGAAAACTTCGTTTTCCTGCAGTAGTTCGTCGGTAGCGTCAAAACAAATATTTTCGTCAGCTAATGCGACTTCCACGTCTGTTAACCTTATGACAGCACGAGTTAATATTATAATTAATGTTTCTATTATCTCAATACCTACATGTCCTCCTGCAATAAAGATCACTTCGAGAGGGGACGGGGAGCGCTGCAGACATTACGATAAGCACAAAAACAAACAATGTTTATAGAGACGGAACTGTAATTGAGTTTCACCAACACACGTATCGTATGTACATGTATTGATTTATTGAGTTATAAAGTGATTTCCACAAAACGGGAATTAGTCATTGTGAGTAAATTTAATACGAAACAGAGACTCGTATCTCTGCGATAAGCGTAGATAGCCGCGAGCAGCTGATTTATTTTTTACGTTCACTGATAACCGTGATAAGGAGCTTACTCTTTCGAATTTACAGCAAATGTTTTAGCTGCCTCAGCTAGTTTTGAGCGAGTGGCGCGAAGTGACTCATATTTGTAGTGTGGACCAATTCTCTAATATTTTACTTTAAACTATTGCCCGACGGATGTGGTATTGTGTGTGAAGGAGCTGCCGGTCATGTCCCTCTAGTGCTCCCCTCGTGTGGTGCTGTACTGGCGTGGTGCCAACATGGGGTGTGTCGCGCGCGCCGTGCCCACCGCACTCCTACACATCAATCTCTTACTGATGGTGCGTTACATATAAATAATAGTCATAACATATTCCAAATTCAATTTGCTTTTGCAAAAACCTATCTAACCTTTCAATTATTTTTATCCTAGAAATCCAATAACTTTTCCAAGTCTTAATTCCAATTTTTGATTCAATATACTGTTTACAACAGAAATAAAAATAGTTCTTAAACTATAAGTAATTTCATATGTCGAGTCAATATAATATTTGTATGTTTTCATTGCAATAATTGATTGAGAACGCGACGAGTTTGGTCACGTGGTCACCGTAACGCACGCACGCCCGCTAACAGATAAGGCGATATGTTTGTTACTGCCAGCAGCAGGTAGTTCGCTGTAAACAACAATAGAGTCAAACTAAATATTTTAAATATCTGCGCTTTTATAATACTATTATACATTTGCATATGAACCTGAAAATGTTCAAATATGAGTTCGACGCTATAGTCATCAAACATCACAACTCCTACTCCACAGCTGTTCGCTGGTGCGATTCTATCAGCTGCAGCGCGCCTCAAGTGGGACCCCAGCGCTTACATCGCGGCGCGGGAGCTGTTCTCGCTGGAGTACCGCACGGCTGCCGTCATGCTGCCTCTCAGCGGATTTAGCATCATGCTGCTAGCGCATCTCGCGCTCACCGCATTGCGTTGCCGCCGACTGAGCCTGCGACGCGCGCTTCTTGTATTGGTCTCTATCCACTATGTTACATACACACAATTTACATAATACGTTTATAGTTCTGTACCCCTAGTACGAGTTTCAATACTTCTTGCGTTAATAACGTATCGTCTATTCGAAAACGTTTACGAAGTATTTGAATTCGATAGTATAAGTTTGACATTACTCGTTTGCGTTAAAACCATGATAGCCATCGAGCTACTCGAAAAAGACTACCACACAATTCATATTTCCGTCTCACTTACACGCGCTAAAAAGAGTGAAAGAAAATATTTTGTCATTTTTATTGTATTTGACATTTCTCGCAAAGTATTGTCTAATGTCTTTAAAAATTTAAAGGTTATATTATCGTATTTTACAATGTTTACATTACTGTAAGAAATAGAACGGTGAATGCTTTAATTTTTAAGTGTTATAATAGCAGTGAAAAGAGAAGAAATGACACTGAAACATTGTTTGAAAGATTAATTATATTATAAAATTCATCAAGAGGTACGTAAACATAAATTTGTTATTACATTAAATAAATAAAACGATACGTAATAATTGTAAGGACCGTAAGTTTATAATAAAGATTCTAAACGTTTAAAAAATATATAAACAGTGAATATTGTTATTAATATAGAGGAATTTGTGTTAAACTATAACTAACCTACAAATATTGTTAATTGAATTCTCCTTACAATTTTACGTTGATATACTTATACATATTTAGAGCATCTATTAATAAGTAAAATTAGTTTGCGAACACTTTTATTCTATACTTAAATTATTGTTTTTATTTCCAGTTTATAAAGTTTAATTTAAAATGAAGTGACTTTCATCTCAATTCAAAGTTATGCTTAAATTATTTTGTTATTTCGATATTATCCTAATTAAATACAAACTATTTCAATATACTACAATAATATGCATGTTTAATTGCTATTATGTATTATGGACCTTATTAATTATATTTCAATTAGGGTTCACTTAGATTTAAATAATTCTATGATCATGACTATCTTATATGTTTGTGAATGTATTAATAAAAAATATTGTTTGTGATTACAGTTATAAAGAAGAAATACAAGCCTAGATAATACAAATACATCTGTGCTGCATTTTCCAGTGTGATGCTACATCTATCACTCTTAACTCCAAGAATCATTGTTAAAATAAAGTTTAATATATAGAAAACAAATACCTAATAATTACTACTATAATTTGTGTTTTATTTTTCCTAAAATATAATTATGTATAAAACATATATAAAGGTTTTTATTTACATTAAACAACAAAGAGTTCATAGTTTTAATTGACTGTTTTAATATACCCCATAATTGAAAAAGTATAAGTAACAACATTTTATTTTATTAAGCAATGAGTGTTTTTGAAGTTGATTATTTATGAGAAAATCAAAACAATAGTTATTGATTTTCCAGTGTGATGCTACATCTATCACTCTTAACTCCAAGAATCATTGTGAAAATAAAGTTTAATATATAGAAAACAAATACCGTATAATTACTATCATAATTTGTTTTTATTTTTCCTAAAATATAATTGTATATATACTACATATATAAAGCTTTTTATTTACATTTAACAATAAAGAGTTCATAGTTTTAATATACCCCATAATTGAGAAAGTATAAATAACAACATTCTATTTTATTAAGCTATGAGTGTTTTTGAAGTTGATTATTTGAGAGAAATCAAAACAATAGTTATTGATTTTCCAGTGTGACATTACGTCTATCACTCTTAACTCCAAGAATCATTGTGAAAATAAAGTTTAATATATTGAAAACAAATACCTAACAATTACTTTCTCTTAATTTGTTTTATTTTTCCTAAAATATAATTATATGCACTACATATATAAAGTTTCTGATTTACATTAAACAATAAAGAGTTAATAGTTTTAATTATCTGTTTTATACTACTATTGTTATTTATATTTTTACTTTTTGAAAAAGGATTAATAACATTCTATGTTTTTAAGCAATGAGTGTTTTTGACGTTGATTATTTATGAGAATTCAAAACAATAGTTATAAGCATTTATTGAGTATAATAATAATGTATATATAATTTAATATAAACATATAAAATACAAACATAATAGTATTATAATGTACCTATAGATGTTTCTAATATAATAATGCATATTTTTAAATCATTCTCAATTCAATTTCATTTTACAACATCGTAGAAAATAATAGATATTCAATAAAGAGACAAATCCACTTTGCAGTATATTTATTGTTTGAATTAAATGAAAAGGAAATTATATAGAGATGTAGATAACTGTTCAATGCATGGTCACTTGTTTCTTGGATATTGTCTGCACCAAATCATCATTAATAATAGTATAGCTGCTCCAAATAAAGGATTGATTCACTCATAGCCTGAAAAATATATATATTTTTATTAATAATGATTACACTAAAGAATGACAGTTAATTATACTTTGCATGATCCCCATCATACCTTCAAAGCATTCTCAACTGCTACCAATATTGTTAGGAATAATAACAAAAATAAGTTAAGTATTTTTGATGTTTTTGAAATACTCATTTTAACAATATACATATTTCAATTATAACTTGTTTTACTATTTTGTTTAAGCGATTTTATGATATTATGATAATTGAACTATATTCTTTTACATTATTATCATTTATTTTCGATGTAATTAAATAATACATTAGCATGCCATTCAAAAATATATGTTATATTTAGACTCACCTTGCGTTTGTATCATATTTGTAAATAAGTTAATATTTATTACTCATTTCTTCTTCACATGTTAACGCAAAAAAATATTAACATTTTCTAAGGCAATTCTCAAGAAAATATGTTAGTTTAAAATACGGCTAATTAAAGATAAATTTCACCGCAGAATTCAGTTTTGTTGCTTTTTAATGTTCTAAAAGACTACCGTAACAGTTGTAGCTAGTTTTCAAGCATTATATTGCCTCACATGTTTAGTAATTAATTTTCAAAAATAGGTATCACTGACGCTCACCGAAATAAATTCAGTGAGTTCAAACTCGATAAGAAAGTAACGAAAACGTCAATTTACATGCGTAAATCTGTCAAAAGTGTTACTCGTACTACCAAAATGTCGAAAACCGCGCGTTATTTCGACTTCGAAGTCGATAACGTTAGTAATAAAAACTCGTACTGCCGATTTTAGTTCCTCTGCGTTTACGCTTGGGGCGCTGATAGGATTTGTATGAAAAGAAAACCGAAAGTAAATTACATGAAGTAAACTGTCAAACTCGTACTAAGGGTACTGTAATCATTTGTAATTCGTTCAGTACGCGACCGCAACGTTCTTGGTCGTCTGGTGCGAGGCGGTGTGGGGCAGCTGGGTGACGTACCGCGTCCTGCGCTGGTTGCGCGGCAAGCAGGCGGCCGAGCTGCGGCACGCGCTGCAGCTGAGCGACCACCTGCACCCGCTGTTGCAGCACCTGGCACACTATCACCCCCTGCCCGAGAAGGTCAACCAACTCATGGAGGTGGGTAGTCTTTCCCAGAGTTATAGTATCGATTACAAACACTATACGAAGTGAACTCAAGGAAAGTAATAACGAATCGACACGCGCAGGAGGCGGAGAGAGACCTGCCGAGCAACGTGTACGTGCTCGCGTGCGCCAGCGGCGTCATGGTGGCGCTGCAGGCCGTGTCCGCCGCGCTGGCGCTGCTGTCCGCCCGCGGCGCGCGGCGGCCCCGCGCTCGCGCTGCCGACGCGCACAGCACCGCCACTACCACCACCCCGCTGAGGTCCGCACGCGATGTAATAATTACACACGTATTGACGTAGTAGTTAACACCGAGCTCTTTTTCACGCCTAAAGTTAATATCGTTCTTTATGTTTTTCAAATATTCGAGTCAGTTCCTAACGAAAAAGTCGTAAAGATAGACCTTAGTAGCTCTGCTTTGTTGTGTAGTAAGGGTCGTCCATAAATAAAATATATTAATGAATTAAAAAAATCCCGTGATAATATATATATCAGTATAACACTATTCCACCTAAATACTCATTTAATCTCCTTCGGCTCTCCAAGAACGATAACTCCGCCGGCACCCAAAACGCCGGCCAGTTCACAAATGCTGCAGTGCACATTTACAGCTAGCGTTTTCCTACCTCGTTTAATTGCAACGAAAATCGTGATAGAACTTGGTCGTGCATGAGTCGGTGAAGCGCTTTCCTAAGTTCTTATTGCGAATTATTCGCATGAAACTAGAAGTGTATGTTGTAGTTGTAGGAGAAGCGACGGCGAGAAGGCTCCCCTGAGGGCGGTGTACAGGAACGGTCGCCTGGTGATGGTGTGAGAGTTCCCGGTGACGGGCGCGGTGCGGTGTTGGTGAACACTTCGGGTGGCGGGCGCTCCGCTAGCGACAGCAGCGCGGGCTCGATCTTTGAAGACTGAACATGACTGCGTGCAGTGTGAATTATAATATATTTCTTATAAGTTCTAAATTTATATTTATTGATAGTGAATTAAACTCATTTGAATACTTTTATGAACATGTGATCTTTTATTCAGAGCATTACTTATATTCGACTCCTATTTCCAATTGGATTCTGCGATTACTCGCGAAACAGGCTATTGGAGTATTAATTTCCTATAACTAACTACCTCTGACAGAGATGTATAGTAGATATATGACTCCAATATGTGGCCCTACCAACTAGATCTGTTGTATTTATTTTAACCAAGATAAATCATCAAAACCTTCAGCCAATGTTAAACACAGACACCTCAGTACAAAAAGCATACCGAATAACACAGCATACTTATGAATTACTCTAGAATCGAAGCTGCCATACAATTCTCTCTGTGCCTTGACAAGCAGCAAACACTGATTGCTGCTTACGAGAAGTCGAGAGGAATTATAGTAAAACTTCTTCCTTATTGTAGCGTGTGGAATTGTGGAATATTTTGTTGTAAAAAATTGCAGGGTTATATACGGCAATTTTAGTAATGTCAGCTGTTTTAACCACTGTCCCTGTGAGGAATATTGGAGGATACATACGGCTCGTTCAGTATTAAAATTACCATTAAATATTTTAACTTTTGACTCAAAATGTTTTGGAGGCGCAATTATTTTACTCTGGCGATTTACACAGTAAACACTGCCAGAAATTCCAAGATCAATTTTGTATCAACAAAATTCCCAAAAATCATTACTAAACACAAAAATAATGAATGGTTGAGTGAGCGATGTTTTCAATTTTGGAAGTTAAGAAAAAATTATTAGATGACTTAAACTACATAATTCATCATTCATCTGGTGGGCCATATTCACTCAAGCCTCGTTCGTTTCCTCCCTTAAGGCAGCGCACCGGCAAGCTCCCCGGTATTGCAGATGCCCATGGGCGGTGGTAATCGCTTTCCATCAGGTGAGCCTCCAGCTCGTTTGTCCCCTATAAATTAAAATAAAAAATAAAAAAAATCTCAAACCTATTGACCGTGTAACAAGTGGAGATGAAGCCACAAACTATCCAATCGAGTTTTTAAACTCCTTCGATGTGCCTGCCAGTTAAAGCTGCGCAACGGAACGCGTTTGGTGGTGAGGCAATCGATGAACAATGTGATTTATGCGACGACTGAAAGGAAAATTAGAAGGCGAGGAAGTTCTCATTACGAGGGTTCCGGTCCCTCTTGCATCGCCAAGATCAGTAACAAATCACAGAGCCAATCTTTGTGTGTGTTCTAAGTCTAGAAATTGCATATTCTTCCCATCATCCATTATATGTGACATGTTCATGGGTCAGCAGTCCTTCTGCGTTATTTGTTCTTGTGTCTGACAACAAAACAAAAATGTCGTCTATCACAAAGTGATTAGCATTCCGTCTAATAGTACACGTTTTACATGATAATACTTTTGGGATTAAGATAAGCAAAAACTATAAACTATTCTCTAAAATCGAAATGTTTGAGCTGATTGATTTCGCAGCTGTTTAGTCCCCCATAAAATGACCTAAGAAAGGAAAATAATAACAGCGGATTGTATAAAAATATCACTTTATTGCTTGATAGTCTTAAGGCTTAACGAGAAGGTGACGTCACGGCCTTCCCCCTTATTGTCTAGCAGCGGCGGCGCTCCCGCGGCGCGGCCGCTCTTAACCTATTTGGCACGTCGGGCGCCCGTAGCGTGGCGTGCCTGCTGCCGGCATCACAGAAACAATGGAATTGACGTGTTTGTGCTGAGGCCGACCCGCCCGCATCACGTCTCTCGATAATATCGCTACGAGGTAAGAAAACTAATCGAAGTATAAAAATAAATTAAAGTATACGTATAGTAAGATACGCCCGTATCGTCGGCATCGTTGAACACTGAGCTCGGCAAGCGCGGCTCCCGCGCTGTGATATGGTACGACTTACTCTAATCGATACAACCTACATATATATCTTATCTCGAATAACAATTATCTAAACATTAAACAATATGGCAGTCTGTTAGTCTAGTAATACAATGTACGTCGCGAGTGCCGCTCGCCATCGGTACACTCGATGTATAACATTGTCTTAAGTATTAACGTATGATTACAGCTCCGTCTGCGGCACCGAAACTCGCAGACGCTACCCAAAACATTTTTATAATGTCTAATAAAAGTGCACTTCGAATGAACAACAGAATTTGACGACATATTTTATAAATCGCTCTGGTATAAAGTATTTTACAAATAGTAACTCTAAAAAATAACAAGAGATTAGCGTCACCTCGCACTAATAAGATTCTCATGATTCAGTAATATGACAGACCGCACACCATTACTTCGCAACATCGACCCATCGCCGACGGTGCGGACCAACGCACCTCGTCGGCCGATCGGATGCTAGCAAGTAATACAACTCTATTAAATATCTCAATGTTCATAAATTCGTTTCGTTCGCGGCTACAGCTCAGCGCGCAGGATGAGCAGGGCGGAGGGCGCGGAGGGCGCGGGGGGCGCGGGGCGCGCGCGGCGCGACGCCGCGAACTGCGCGTGCACGGCGGCCCAGCGCGCGTCGCGCGACGCGGGCGCGGGCGCGGGGCGGGGCGGGGCGCGCGGCGCGGGGCGGGGCGCCGCCGGCGTCTCGTCCTGCGGGGGTCGGGGTGAGCGTTACGGGCACGCGACTCGCGCTGACTTCGCGCTGCGGGGCGAGGCGTACCTGCTAGAAAATCTTATCGAGTATGGTGTACATGCGGAGGTTGGCCTTCTTGCGCCAGCCGGGCGGCGCGTCGCGCGCGTCGCTGTCGCTGTCGTCGTCGCAGGCGCGCTTGTCGCAGTCGCAGTCGCAGGCGCAGGGCTCCGGCGCCGCGCGGGGCTCCGCCTCGGGCCGCCGCGCCAGCCGCCGCGCCATCACGAACGCTGCTATCTGGGGAGTCGTGTAAGTCGACATTAAAATGAATTTCTCTGATCCATGCAGTTGCGTGAACATACGCAGCCGGTCGGACCGCAAGCCAGTAAAGAAGTAGCAAATTACTTGTAGATCGAGTTTTGGGAAGAAAAATTCTTCAAAAAAAGAAAGAAAGGAAAGATTCGGAGAAGATGAGTTGATTACTTATATAGATCGATCGCTACCAGGAATTGGAATCAAAATCTTATCGAGTACGTTACTCATCATTAAGTGTCGATAATACCTGCAGTATGATGCCGATGACAGCGAACACGGCGATCACGAAGGCGTTGTTGGGCGCTTCCCGCTCCACCTCCTGCGCGTACAAAGTGATTGTTTACCAGTCGATGAGACCGCGGTAAGCTGTGGCAGGTCGTCGTATCCAATTACATTTTATTATCTATGGGCGCACATTCCAACAGATGTCGATAAAGAAGCCCGTCTCGCATTGTTCGGGCCAATTTAGTCAATTGTGGCATTCAGGAGATGTCACGAGATCGAACCGTTCAATAAGAAGTAATAAAGAGCCGCCTACGTCGTCATCGACGCGTGATTATTGATTAAGACTAACCCATATATATCTGTACGTACGTAACTCGTATGTATACGAGTGAGAACAACAACAGTTGAATTGAATGATCTTTTGAAGGGGAAACAAACACAAAAATAGGACAGGCAGACCTCGATCATGTCGTAGAGCGGGCGCGCCACGTCGCGGTAGCGCTCGACGGCGAGCAGCGCGGGCTTGAGGTCGTGCAGCAGGTCCACGCCGTGGCGCGCCAGCTCGGCCTCGGGCGCGCTGCGCCACCACGCCGCCAGCGACGTGGCCATCCACGCGCCGTACGCCACCTCGCTCACGGCCAGGCACGCCACGCCCACCGCGTACTGCAAGCGTCAAGCGACACTGACTCACTACCGCCGTTCACGGAACTACGCTAATGTTCCTCTTTACATTTCAATATAAATATACTTTATTCATCAGGTATAACCACTTTCGAATCGTCATTTTACAGAACCACCTTAATAATTAATTACCGCCTTCATGCTTTTCTGATTGACCTAAAGGTTGACTGGCAGAGAATGCCTTCAGGCAGTCCGCCTTTTGTACCATATACTCTGTGAATAAAGTATTTAAAAAAGAATCCAACCAGAACTAGATAAAGCAACTACCGGTTCGGAATATATATCGTACCGAGGAAAACCAGCAAAGAAATTCATTAGATACTCCTATTCAACATTTGAAGTACATAATGTCGTTAAATATAAGTAAATGATATACATTCGGCCGCTGTCAGAAGCGGGGTGCACTTACGACGTGCAGGCAGGTGCGCGCGGAGCGGTGCGCGGCGGCGGCGGCGACGTAGACGAGCGCGGCGAGCCACAGGCCGGCCGCCAGCACGTAGGCCGCCGACACGCGGTACTGCGTCGCGCACAGGAAGCGGAACCACGTGTAGGTGCTGGGGTCCCACGCCAGCCGCGCCGCCGTCGCCAGCAGCGCGCCGCTGTACATCTGCAACACCAGCCACACTCCGTAAACATATGTATACAAACATATGCGTCAAATAAATCAATAATTAATGTCATCGAAATGTTAAATAAAATAACCAATTAACATTTCATAAATATTTGTTTTGTAATAAAACCAGTGGTAATCAAATTCATTCTGATCAACTTTCCCTAAAATCATGCTCACTTTTTTTATGAAAACGTGATTCAAGTACACAAACGTTATAAGAATGTCCTCAAGCGAGGCCAACGATGACGCTGGCCTCTCTTTTTGCTCTAAAATCATGATTACGCTTTAAAAATCACAATGACAAATCACTTCAAGTGTTTACCGAAACAGATCAGTAGCAAGCAGGAGGCATTCGCGATAAATGGCGAGCTGCCCGCGACCTCGGCTGCCGTGACCGCAGCGCGGCGGGCGCGTCGAGCTAAGCCGACAGCCCAAGAATGCCTAAATGCAAGTCATCGAGAGAACACGTCATTCCCTAACCTGAGGTTAGCGGCCGTGAACGGCGCCGGCTCATTACTCCACCTACAACACATCGGTTGTTCTATTCCGTCGAGTTCTATTGAATGTATTATACTACACAATATCTGCTCTCTTCGTGTCGCAAAAAGTGTCTCTCAGATGATTAGGTATATGAGCAATTTATGTGATGCGGTATTGGCCGATAAGCATGTCTGTAGACTCGTTCATTGAGCAACAAAGATCTTCTGGTTGACACGTATTAACCGCAGGAAACAGCTGAGTCAGATGAGGTCATTCGTCGAAGGCGCGGTTGCATGTGTGCCGGGGCGTCGGGGGCGAGGCGCTCGCTTGCAACACATGCCGGTGCTGATTATAAATAATTACCTAATACGCTTCTATTGTAATCAATATTACCACTGATTGCTGTGTCAATGGGTCATTGTTTACGTTTTTTGTGCAGTTCGGGCCCATTAGGAGTCGTTTCCCATCGCGGCCGGCAGACGGACCGACTGCTCGACATTCAACTTTTGTAGCGACGTTGATCCATTCAGTTATTTTTTTCATCAAGGCAGTCAAGAATTCCGCTACATAATGATTTTCTTTTCACTACAAACTTTTTATTTACCACTAAGGTGCTTTATCATACTATCGTGTGTTATAAAATAAAGTCAGGCGTTCATTTCTACAGTATCTGATCGACTTGGCGCGCTACATAGCAATGGCAAGCATATAAGCAGTTGCTCCTTAAACTGAGATGTCATTTCTACTTATAGCTTCTTTGGACCTGTCCTTCTGCCTGTGACGCTTACACACCTGCACCACTCAAACGCATGTAATGAAATATCATATTCAGCAAGTTTGAACTATTTTTTTACAAATAAATAAGGCGAGCCGCGGGCAAAAACTAAAATATAAATTAATACGAGTATATTAATTAGTGACGGTATTTACAAAACCAGATGTGGCGCTCCCGTATCGTTAACACCGCTGAGCCTCAGCAACGGTGTTATCGACAGAAGAGATGTTATTAGCATTGCATACTGGCTAATCTTGTCCGCCACGGCTATTCTAATTATACAAAAACAGTACCACCCCGAATAACGTCGTCTCATTGGAACCAGGTGATCGCTAATGACCGGACGTCAGGAACACAGCATTAGTATATTCAGAGTATTGTCGTTGCGCGGTTTACAGTTGAAACATTTAAAGTCGAAAGAATCCTATGCTGTTTAAGACCCCTTGTTAATGCTCCCAACGCTCTCAGATGGACTGATCATTGATATGCTACAAACATTCTTACTACCGTTCCTTGTAGTAATCACCATCATCATAATCCGTGCCGATGTCATAATATCCATCGCCCATTGAGTTCGATTGAGTTATAATTGCATTTTATTTACACAATACGTAACAGATAGTATGCTAAATTGATTTAAGATACTTCTATCTACGCAAAAATATAAATAGTAGTCATTTAAGAAACCATTAAACTATGGTGAGCATATTATGTCATATGCATTTTTAGAAATAACTTGTTGAGGATTTTTTTTTATAATTAATTTATTCAGAATTTTAAACGGACCTCCTGATTATAAATGGACAGCACCGCCTCAGAAACAACAGGTTCTTTGTCAACGCTCCACCAACCTTGCGGACTGAAGGGATACAAGGGTCGAACCCTTGTGCTCGTATTTACGTTCATTCCCCTTCAAACTGGAACACAGCACAACGCTGCTAAAGTATTGCTATTCGGCAGTAGAATGTATGCTGAGTGTGACGCGAAACGGATGCACGAAGCCCTACCACCATGTATTACAAGTACCAGCGAGGCTTTTGCTATAATATTCGTTCGAGCCCGCCCAAGGCCGCCGCTGAATAGCACGTCACTGGGTATATCAATGATTTAAATAATAATAGAAACCAAAACAAAACTTATGTTAATGAAGACTATTATCTGCAGTATTTTTCTGTTACTTTCAATGTCAATATATAATTGTATTTGTATTATACACATATATACATTTGTAATATCTCTTGGCGCGACACAGGTATCCTTTAGCAGGCGGTCCTTCTTTCGACTTCTTGCAGCACAAATGATAAAGTGCATAATCATGTACTGTATCAATTTTGATATCAATACAAAAACAACCAACCAATCAAGAATGGTTAAACATTGTTTAGTAAACTATTCCTGGCAGTTAAGTCATATATTTATACTGCAACCAAGATCATCTCATCAATTATACTGCAATGAAGAGTCCAAGTGATGCTTTATTTTCAAGATTCATAATTTTGTTTCAAAAGTCCACCAAAAGTACGGCTCCCGCCATTGTGCGGTCCCGATGTTTCACCTAAGATGACATAATCGCGATATCGAAGTATTTCTTTATTACACGCACATTACATTAATGTAAATATGTCCAGCGTGCCGACACTCTGTATAATTATGTTCCGTTTACTGAATGCTATTGACGTTAGTTCTTGCGCTTAAAACGCGATGACCGGTTTCTGGATCTCGTTTCGTCTATCGACGGCGGAAAGCGGCTTCGGATATAAGAACGGCTGATTTTTTATGTCTTAGTAATCACTCTCTAGAGAATGAAACACTTTGAAGTAAATTATACCTCGTAAATAGATATACTACAGGCTAAAGTCATACATAATCAACCACTAGACTAAAACTGCGAGATTATTATATACATATATTGAGTTTAATATCACGGTTAAGTAAGTGTCGGCGCCGTGGTATCCAACAGCTTTGAATAGACATACTCTCGTTTAAAGGTGCTGGCTCTAGAATTGTAATAGCATATTGCCAAGAAATAAACGAAGGACCAAGTTTGTTAGAGCAACATTAATCTTACAAAATCTGACTTATATGTACAGTGGGTGGCCTGACGTATAGTATAATCGCAGGCGAATAAGACCCAATCGTCACAAATTAGTTAAGTAGCCCCGCGGCCGGCAGGGCACAGGACGTCGGCGGACGAGCGCAGATGCTGCAGCTTAAGGAGCGCCGGTCGCTGACCCGCGCCGCGACACACGCGCTACGTGTTTACTACGAGCACAATAAAATTACTGTTTATTTGCTGAACGTACATCATAATACAACGTCACAAGTATTTATAGCATAACAAATTATGTTACTACATAAAAGCACGTCTTAATAAAATGTGATAATTTACTTAAGCTTATTTCTACAACATTAATGTTTAATTAAACGTTAATAAGAAATGATAAGACAATCCACCACCGGGTGGCTTCAGTCGGTGGTGACTCGGAATTTACATAACAATAAAAATATGTAAAAATAATAAATAAATTATTATTTTTATATAAAATAATAAATAAATTATTATTTTTACATATTTTTAATGTCATCGTTGTTGCTTATTACTTTACTGAATGACAAATCTGTGGTACGTTTTATAGAATGCGATGCATTGATTTTGCAACGGAACCATAACGACTGCTGTGTGTATTGGAATAGAGTACATTCCAACTTGTTTGCAGTCATACAGACATCGCTAGCGCTAGCGGTAGGTATTAGTCGCCTTCTTTTCGCGAGGCGATATATAATGAATCACGGCAACGTGTCGGCTGTGATGACGGCCGCGTAATAAAATTAGTTGTAAATGATATCGTGATTTAGTTGTAAACGTTTTCCTATTAGCTGATTGTCGAAGCCGCCCAAGTGAAGAATCCCCAAAAGATTACACCGTATCACTGTTTGTGTAGAAATAGAGCGATTAATTAAATATTTCGTTACGAGTTAAACGGATTCGAGGAGCGTTTCAATTTGTCAACTGACCGTTTTAATGGCTTAAGTATCGAGCTAGCTTCGCCGCCCGTATTTACGTATTTTTTTTACAAAAGCCGATCTCTAAGGGAAATATTTAATCGATCGAATTGGAGATGGCACGTCTCTCAGCGCGAGGCGGGCGCGGCGCCAGGGCACAGTGAGCTCTGGGCCCGGGCCGCAAGGTGCAAGAGAGATCGCAGCCGATGCTGCGGAGACGTCGGCGCGCCATTGCCCCACTTCGCTCATTGTTGACACTGCACGGCCAAGGATAGGCGACGGCAACAGTGCAGCCCGCTAACAGAAACAAGAAGAAAGGGCTTCGGCAAAAAAATATCTCACAATTTCGATTCACTCCTTGTGATTACCGTGTAATAGTGAAATATCATTCTTATTTGTCAAGTTCAAAGTTAACTAAAATGATATTATTTTCGAACAAGTATACAACATTATAAAAAAAATAATGAATTGCTTTGAAAGTAGTCACATGCACAGCTGTTTACATTCCTTCACTTCATGTATTAGTATTACAGTCTAGAATCCGAATTCGTAACTAAGCCGTGCACGTCACGAAACCTCCTAAGATGACGATTACACGATACACAAGCCGCTCGTAGTCGCTCGGGTCTAACACAACAAACCGTTTACCGTGCCCACATTCCAGTCGCGGCGAGCAGCTGGCTACAGTCGCCTTATAATATCTTCGTTCGTTATTTGTATGTCCGTATCACTTTGTACATAACATATGAATTGTTTTTCTTAATTACAAAACTAGATGTACCCTACACAAACATATGCATAATAAAAACTATTGTATGTACACTACTGGAATTCCTAGAATCATTAAAAAAACATTGTAATATGCGTGATGCGCGGAGTTGACAAGAAACTAAAAAGAAACAAAAAATAAAACTCGTTTCATGTTTTCAATTAGCGACTTCCTCTCATTGAACAGTTGGGCTAATATTTGTTATTCAAATACACTCGCCCGAGGCCCGAGGACGGTGAGCGGCGAGTGTCGAGATCCGAGAAACTAACTTTACGTGATGTCTTAGGGCTACGAATTACACGAGCGATGAGCTTTTTTAATTTTGCACAATTTATTATAATTTATGCTCGGATATTTTTTATATATAGCTACTATGCGGTTCGGTTTCTGTTCGTCATTCATGAGACGCGTGAAGGCTTCCAAGGAGCACATTGCTTGCATGCCGGGCATCAGGTTAACTCGATAAAATATACAGTTCTGTTTTATAAATTCCGTAACGAAACCGAGCGTGATGTTTGCAAAAGTAGACCATTTTCCAAATCAATAACCTTTCCCACTTGTTGCACCGCTGCTGCTGAGGCGTACCTACTTTGAGGTATGAACATTCCGCCCACGTACGTACCCGCGGCCTGCAAACCCTTGCTTGTATTGTACAGTTTAGGTGTCTTGCTCAGGGTTAGGAGGTACATCACCGCCGCTCACCCGTTTAGTGACAGGCCCGTGGGCGACACATTACCGAAATAAGGAATGCTTAATAAATTTACTCATTAAGCAATGTTTACATTAGTGCATATAAAAACATATATTCCTATTACGACTGAATACATACAAACATTATTATAATGCTTAGCACCCAATCTACAAAGCAAAGTTTATCGGCACGTAATTGTTTGTGTTATTATCACGTTAACACTCAGACGCAGCACACTTTCATTATCGTTGATACCTCATCACCAAGTGTCGTGCATTGTTTACGCACATATTATATAAACATGGTTTGTGTTTGTATTTCTGTTCGTACAGCAATGTCCCGAATAAACAAAACAGTCACAAGATCACAAACTTGTCCCTCTTTAGCTCTTTGAATAGTCACTTTACACTTCTTAGTCCTTATTTCCTGCGCCATGTTTTTAACAGGTAAGAATACTCACTGTTGCGTCACAATATATTTACCACAATATTATGTAGGTACCTATACTTATATGTATATTTACAATAATACCGATCACTTTAATAGCATCAGTGATCATTATTGTAGGTATATACAATTTGTACACAATAATAAATCAATAACTATAACAGTGTTATTTTTAATTTGTCCAATTCATCAATTTCAATCATTTGTAAAAATATTCATTAACAAAAAAGTATATTATTCACAAGAATAAATCTATAATAAAAAAAACTTGAAGCTATACTTGTTGACTTTCAGGCAGGCTTTTCACAACTTACTTTGTATTTTAAATGTTGGAAAAGAATAACTACTGAGTTTAATGCGAGTACTTCTCGGTAGAATCTATATTCCAAACCGGTGGTAGCTTCACTTAATATAGTTTCGTAAAGTGTGACTCGAAAGAGCTTGTAAAACTTGAATGTATATTTTGATTTTGTGTATTTTGGAATGTCGATTCTCCCAAGACGCGACAAGGAATTCCAGGAGCGACTCATTTCCGACAATCAATGTCTCAATGACACGAGTTAATTAAATTAATTATTATTTATCCTGCATGGACGTCAATCGATGTTTTGTTCTGCGGCTATTTATATCGAGTCATACGCGCTATTTATCGTCATTATTTTATTTGAGCAAAAGTTGCACAAAGTAAGTTGACTTATGTATATGTCGGATCGACAGCGACATCAGTACGATCGTCAGACATCATAGGGGCGTATTACTAGGGTGATCGAGCAAAGAGGAAACCACGAATACAGGAATACGTTTACTCTACGTTTAAAGTACTTATACACTTAGTAGGAATTCAGTATCACACTGTATCACACTTGGCAACGAAGCGAATGACAGTTCCTAGGATGGAGGTACTGATCTTCACGAGAGCGGAATCGTAAGTGAGTCGTCTCTGAGCGCCTCCACCGGGTAGGCTCCGTCGTAGCACGAAGTTAGTCGCGTCGTGACGTCACGATAGTGCTGCCGCCTCGCGGGATTCGTGCCGCGCTTCGTTACGCTAAGGAATTCATGACCGTCTCCGACACGGCCATCCTGCTTTACACACGTCCCCGTGTGTTATTCTGAAATAATGAAATCGTAGCACAGTATACACCGTTCGGCCACCTCTGACACTAAACATTACAACTAACTTAGCATTGTAATGAAACTAAAATAAACTTCCTGGCTTATGTAACAATTTTGATTTATTATCATTTAAGTTTCAAAAGAAAACAGAAAAAAACAAATCATCTAATGAAATTACAATTAAGACAACTAGAAATGCTAGAGCAGCTAAGTACCGCTTGTGTCACTATCCACAATCATTAAATCATTAAAATTTACTAGACTTAATCTGAATTCACTATACATGAATCTCGAACAATGAATCTTATTCGTGGCCTGTGGCTTTTCCATAAGCCCCTCTAACACATCCTGTGTTCTTTCTCTTGCATTCTACCAATGCCGACTCTCCCAGAGTCTATGGTCTCTACAAGACCCGACCTCCGCCAGAGCCACCCGCGCACCGCGTATCCACGGACTACTTAAAGCAGATACCGATTTCTAACGGACTACGGCTACGAAATGGCTACTGGTACGGTCCGACCAGCCGAACTAAGATGCACCATCATTACCGTCATCACTCAATTCAATTTCTTCAACTTCCAGTGGTACTTGGCCCTCGGGCATTCGACCTAATCTATCATGCGCGTACTTGTAAGTACGTTTACAGTTTAGTGCTCATAATTTATGGCGTATCCCATCTAACACGTCAACAACTTTAAGTGGCCCTTCAAATTTTGGGTCTTATTTATTTTGGTTGAATTCTTTGTTTTGAAGTAACACAAAGCCATCAACAGAAAACTTATTCAACCTCGCCTTGTACTGTCAAACCGTTTTTTGTCATACTGAGCCGCACTTGAAATCGATAGAGCTGCGTTTTCTCTGACTCGTTCGATATCTACGTCCTTATTTCCGTCATAAATCTTTAAATTAAGAGGGCGTGCGACTTTACCGATAAGTAATTCGAGTGGACTAGCTTTTCGTCACCCTATTGACTGTACCATTTAACGCAAGCTTTACGTCGCTTAATGCATCCTGCCACGACTTATCGCTCGATTCAACCGCGATAAGCTTCGGTTTTTTTTTTACATGCGAATTTCAATTGCCTTTACTTCAAAACCTAGGAACTGTACACGCGTCTTTAAAAATGAACATTATTTTGAAGTTAAGTGAGAAACCTGCTTTAGATAAAACCTCCAATACCGTTTTTAATCTCTCTAAGCCCTATTCTCCAGTTTCCGAAATAATCAAAGTGTCATTAACATACACTACAATGTAGCTTTAGCTTAAATCATCCAACGCAATCATCAAAGCACACTGAAAAACTGAAATAGCGTTACAAAGATCAAAAGGCATAGCTAAGAATTCATACTGCCCATTAGGCGTTACAAACGTGGTTCGTGCAATTGATTCTTTATTTACCGGTATTAAATGGAAACCACTAGCGCAATTTAATTTTGTGAAGATATTTGCACCGGTAAGTCGCGAAATCTGATCAGAAATTAACGGTAACGGGTACCTATCCGGGACGGTATTTTTGATCAGCTCACGGTTAGCTCTATTAGCGGGGCTTGCAAAGGGTGAATTACTCGGTCGTATAATTTTGGCATCTAAAAACTTATTTACTCGTTCTTGCATTACTTTTCGTTTCTCCGGTAAACAGCGATACGGTCGTCTTTGAACAGTTTTATTCGGATCTATTAAGCAAATTTCTAGCTCATAAGTGTTAACGCATGTAGTAGGAAAATGTCGACAAGTTATTATTTACGTTCGTTTGAAATGTCAGTATTTATCTCGTCAAAGTTATTTGTACAGGTCGGGGCATGTTTTGTAGCACACGAATTAATAACGTTACTTTGTGCCAGAGTAAGCTCAATCGTTCTTATGTTAACCACAAAACCCGAAAACAAAATCTCGCGACCTATCATAAAAATATACGCTACGCAAATACTCATTAGACAAGGCATGAAATAAGATTTCTGTCGGATACTCGTTAATCACTATACTACACAACATTCGTACAGTGCTCTTAACAACGTAACAACATTGTTTAAACGTTTATTTCACAAATTCTTAGCACAACTTTCTTGTACTAACGAGCACTCGGCTCCTGAATCAAAGTGAAAAATGATTGACTGACCGTTATGCGTTAGTAATCCTGAAGGAGTCTTGACCATGCACATGTCGACTCAGCGTTCAGCTCGGGGCACGGCGCTTGACGTGGCGGAGGCAGCAGTAGGGGCGACGCTCCCGCAGCGCGTAGCGATGTGTCCCGGTTGTCCGCACTTGAAGCAGATGAGGACTCCTTTCGGTGTTGACTGCTGCATCGAACGGGCCTGTGTATTCACTGGCTGAGGGTGCTTCTTAACTTCCTTCCCTCTGTAGCGACAATCGACTTGCTTGTGTCCGAGTTTCCCGCATTCGTAGCATTTGAGCGGTAACGTTGACATACGGGCTCGCTTCGCAGTGTCCGCCGCGTTGTTTACGTCTTGTGACACTTTGCGTTTCAAATATGAGTACGCTTGTAATTCTTTCTGTAGGTTATGGCGTGTAGAAATCTCGGTAGTGAACGCAAGTCGCTGTAATCTAGTATCGATTTGAGCCAAATGAGCTAGCACAACCGATACCGCAATTTGTTCAGTACTTGCATTCTTCCAACGATTCATCAATGACGACAGTACTCGGCTAGCATAGGCGGCGTAGCTTTCTCCCTCGTTAGGCTTGCTGGTGTTCAACTGCATGAGGATAGCTGGGATGGTCTCCGTCGGAACAAACCTCGCTGAAAAAAGCTCTTTGAGTTGAGGCCATGTGATTCCGGAGTAGGTAACTTGTGACAGCCAAGTCGACGCAGTTCCTTTTAAAGCTTTGCTGAGCGCGACTATTAATTGAGATCCTTCGAGTGGGTTGTCCGAAAGGCACAGGTCTGCGGTTGCACACCACGATTGAGGGTCCGCTTCTGGCTTGTCAGGATTGAACTCGGGCAGAGTCACGTTATTGCTGGATCGCGGCGTATTCAGTGCTTGTATTAGCGCGTGCATTTGCTCATTTTGCATGTCGAGCATCTTCTGCCATTGACTTGTTTGAATATTATTTTCACTTGGTTTCTCATTTACTCGATTGAATCCCACTTCTGATGTCGGATCGACAGCGACATCAGTACGATCGTCAGACATCATAGGGGCGTATTACTAGGGTGATCGAGCAAAGAGGAAACCACGAATACAGGAATACGTTTACTCTACGTTTAAAGTACTTATACACTTAGTAGGAATTCAGTATCACACTGTATCACACTTGGCAACGAAGCGAATGACAGTTCCTAGGATGGAGGTACTGATCTTCACGAGAGCGGAATCGTAAGTGAGTCGTCTCTGAGCGCCTCCACCGGGTAGGCTCCGTCGTAGCACGAAGTTAGTCGCGTCGTGACGTCACGATAGTGCTGCCGCCTCGCGGGATTCGTGCCGCGCTTCGTTACGCTAAGGAATTCATGACCGTCTCCGACATATATATAAATATTGGACAACATCACATACAAATCTCTAGATCCCAATGTAAGTAGTTAAAGCTAGTGTTATGGAAAATCTGAAATAATGTCGGTACCACAAACACCCAAATCCAAAACAACAAAAGAAAACTAGTAAATTTTCAACAACGACTCGGCCGGGAATCGAACGCGGAGTGGCGCGTGGCGTACCCATGAAAACCGGTGTACAGACTACTCGACCACGGAGGTCGTCAAACTTTGCGGAGGCGGAGACTTGGTGTTAGAAGTGTTTCCTACTCTGAGCCCGCACATAATGTTTGTTGAGAAGTTTGAGTTTTTCTTGAAAAAAGTCTATGAAAAAATCAGTATAATCTGGCAATGTAATAACGATTACAGAAATCGATGTTCTAATGAAGGAGAGCCGCGTGAGGAAACCGGCATGTGTCAGGTGATATGTTTCCCAACTTTAACAGACGCTAACGTTGAATGAAAACAGTTTCTTCACTTCACGCCAAATTGATACAGCATTAGAGTAAGACTGTTATGGGACATCAGTAGTCGCCCGTGGCTTCGCTCGCGTTTTAGCTGATGCTCATTAGGTGTCAGCTATAGAAAAGCCTGTGTGCTTTCCGTGATCCAGATTGCTGCATACCAAACATCAAAGTCCAATCATTGGTCAGTTTCACATTTATAATATTAGAATACATTTCAACAATGAAATATCCCACCACTATACGATCGGAATCAATATCAGTAGTATCATTTGTTAAAACGAAACGATTGCTAATCTTTACATAAGCAAGTGATAAATAGCATTTTTTGTAGCCCCACATTGACCCAACGGGTTAAACCGGACTGACGTCCGTGTATAGATTTGAAGGGCGGCGGGGCGGGGGGTAAAGGGGGGCAACGAGAGATTGTCTCGAGATTTTCAACCATCGTTCAATTTGGTCGATTGACGGCCCGTATTTACATCTGTTGTGTGTATACATAGCAACTTGAAAGCATTCCACTGCCGGACAAAGGCTCCTGTACTCTGGAGAAGTAGTTTTAGAGTTTATTCCGCCACGCTAAACCGGCGCGTGTCGGTGTTGTGAGATACTCTTTAGGTAGACATGTGAAATGCAGATGTGTCCCGAGCCCGCCGACTGCGAGATGAGTGTTACGATACACATCAAGAGGATGAAAACCAAATACAGCTCCTTATTTTCCATTGACAGCCATACTCCACGTTTACATTGTAGTTCACAGCAGTAATTTCTTTAAATAAGGTTTAATTATAACGATTTCGTCGTATTTTCCTGTCTTACGAGAACTGTCATAACAAAAGCATTATTTACAATATACATTGTTTTATCGCGAATGACGCCAGACTGCAATATTAATAGAAAAACCTTCGGCCAATAACACGAATTACGGAACATTTGCGCTGTGGTATTCCCCGCTTGTTTCTCAAACTTGCTCATTTTTGGTATAAATGAAAGCTTTATAGGTTTCATTTCATAGTGAATTGCATTATATTCTAGGAATACTTAATGTAAAAAAATTATATTATTATGTCGGAATGTAAAACCAGATACGGACAATGCACGCTCGTAACAAAGACCGGAGCGGTGCGAACCCGTCGCCGCGTTATTACACATTACTCATAATATTTATCTGCATTACGTTATCTTTGAACAGGTATTTATTGGAATTTCTATTATTTTACGATCACTGCAAAGTACAAGGCGATGCCACGTGAGGCGTGGGAGGATCAAACTAATAATTTCGCTTAATGAAGGAACAAAGCCATGTATCCTAAACCGTATTTTTTAAAGTTTATAAAGTACATTGTATGTACAAACTAACTTTGCCACGCGGTTTCTGCCACGTTCAATTTGCCCTTCACATGTTGTATGCTATATCGGAATAGCCGCGATAGTTCAGTAGTTAGAGCACATACATTTGATCCGTTGATTGCGGTTCGAAGTTCAGACTGTAATTTTCAATATGTTTCATTCAATTCAGCATGCTACATTCAATGTCGTATGCGGTCTGCGTTTAGTTCCCAAGTGTTCTCAAACTAAAATATTTTATAAATCGGACGTGAAGTTTTTAATGAACAGCGCGATTAATCATACATTTCTTTTATAACATAAATATAGGTAAAGAGATTACTTTTAGTTTTAAACATTTTCATAACGAAATAAAAATAAATTTGTGAAGTTTGCCAGCAACGTTTAATTATGAACGACGAGAAGGTTAATGCGAATATAAATCCAGCTAAAATCTGCAAGCACCCTCCACTCTCGCAATGCTCTTTCGCTACCACTCGTTACCTTCCGACCGCATACCATTTGATATCGTACACTAAGACTTTGCAATTGTGCTTAATTACGCGCTCCATTCGCTTGGCTGATGTTATTACAGCTAATTATATTATCATGATTAATATATTGAAATCATATCCCAGACGTGGCTCCGGTCTCCGTTACAGTTTCCTTGCATGTGTGCACGGATTCCTACGCACACCTTGACACACTTGCGTGTAGACACGCAGCCTAGAGGGTCGCAGGTACTCCGTGCACGGGGTAGGCGCGACTCTCGTGTCTCCCCCTCAGGGTTCCTCAGTAGGAGTAGTAGTCTCGGTAACCCGGGAGCTGCGTCCACTTCAGCCGCACAAAGTGGGTCAGCCGTTGACACGCGATGTTACGGCATTGAAATATTAATGACTTCATGTTTTACGTGCTACATATTTTTCTTTTAATTGTTCTGCTAACAAATTGTATTGAATATGAATGAATCATCATTCATTTTCTGTTCATGATTTTCGTTTCGTTTTAAAATAAAGAGCGCATTCGGCGGAAGTTTAATCGGAGCTAATGAGCGCGGTTGGAACACTCGTCGCGTTAACTTTCCTGATCAACGCGCTCCGAACTCTTAACACTTGCGAGTAACGAGCACGTTCCACAACGTTTTGTTTTAAAACAAAATCTATGGGCGAGCATGTAACACGCCCTGTGATTGTAATCATCACATGCAGTAACAATATAACTAACAACAATATTAACGACAAAACAAACATAGCGATGCGATGAATAATATAAATGACTTACAAACCACGTGTCCTCACCTAGATAATCAGGCATTCGCTCGGTTTAGCTAACTAAGCATAACAAGGATACAATATAATAGATATTGTTCGCGAAGTTACCCGATCGCGCTATCAAGTAACGCGATATCCTCGCCGCGCGCCGTATACTCAAATATCTGCACGAACAGAAATATATCGAGAGCTCGCCGAGTCGATTGACGTGTAAATCAATCGCTGATATAACGTTGGAACGTTCCTGGCTCTCAGAACTGTATTCGTGTCCGAGGCAGATTTAATAATTAGGTTCTTCGCTGGCACTTTGTTCTTAACTCAGTTTCGCATTAATAAAATAAATCGAGAACAATGGAGCGGCGGGGCTGCGGTTCTGCAAAGATAAAAGCGGTTTTTATCTTAAGAGGCTTTGCTCAACATTAAAGCTCTCTCAACCTCTTTCAGTCGCAAAACTATTTTTTAGCCCTCGTGGAACGTGATCATTTGTTTTATCATTAAATGCACACCAGGCTCGCTTACGAACGTGGCTCGGTGACTTACAATCTGCATCAACGACTAGCAGCGGATGTGTTCGCACTTCGCGCTTGTTACTCGACATTTACATCGAAAACCCATCGCGAGCGAACCTTGAGGCAGTTCTGACATTTCAAAGGAGTAGCGAGCAAGTCTGATGGGCCGTTAAAGAGGTATCGATGTTACGCTCGCCTCTCGCCAGTCGACGGTAGTCGTGTTACATTTTGTAATCTTCGTAAGGTGGATGAGAAGCGAAAGATAAGAACACACGTGCGTTCGAACACTAATCGACAATAATAATAATTGATATGTAGATAAAATAATTTTGGTATGTTACTATTTTTTTAAAAGGTTCAAACAATGATAGGCCAAAAATCTGAATCTGGAAGTAATAGAGCTCCCGGAGAACCGTTCTTATAGAAAGCAAAGACGGTAAATGAATACCAAAATTATACAAACGGGCGTCGTCCGTTCAAGATGCGCATCACAATGAACGGCTTTCTCGGTATTTTGTTAGTTATGCCAACGTCCCGATAAAGGCACAACTAGCGACTTGTCGTCGGGGTCACTACCAAGGACAAATGTTATAGGTCACGCTGTCTTCTTATTGTGTGCTGCGAAGGTTTTATATCGCGATGAAGTTTTTGTTTATGATGCGTACAAGTGGTTTACAATTACATTAAGTTGCACTTATGGAATGAGAAAAACGTAACACGACACCGGTTTTGATTTGAAGCTCGCGTATATTGAATTTGTGCGCTGAGCTATCGCCTATCAGTTTTTTTTTTTTTTTTTTTTTTATGGAATAGGTGGCAAACGAGCAGGAGGCTCACCTGATGGAAAGTGACTACCACCGCCCATGGACATCTGCAACACCAGGGGGCTTGCAGGTGCGTTGCCGGCCTTTGAGAAAGGAGTAGGCTCTTTTCTTGAAGGTTCCCATGTCGTATCGGTTCGGAAAAACCGCCGGCGACAGCTGGTTCCACAGAGTGGTTGTGCGAGGCAGAAAATGTCTAAGAAATCGCGCTGTTGTGGATTTTCGGACATCAAGATGGTGCGGGTGAAACTTAGAATTTTGACGAGATGTCCGAAGGTGAAATTCAGCAGCCGGGATTAATCCGAACAATTCCTCGGAACATTCCCCGTGAAAAATTCGGTAGAAGATGCAGAGTGATCCAACATCTCTACGCAAAGCCAAAGGATCAAGGAGATCGGAAAGGGCTTGATCGTCGATAATTCGAGCCGCTCTACGTTGGATGCGGTCAAATGGAAGGAGCTGGTACTGGGGAGCACCCGCCCAGAGGTGAGAGCAGTACTCCATGTGAGGCCGAATTTGCGCCTTGTAAAGTTTTAGGCGATGGGCCGACGTGAAGTACTGTCTCGCCTTGCTGAGCACACCGAGCTTCTTTGAAGCCAATTTGGCTTTGCCTTCCAATTGACCGCGGAACTGAACGAGGCTCGAAATATCAACGCCAAGTATTCCGATACTACCTGTAGCGGCTATCGGGATGTTCTCAAATCGTGGAGATACGACAAATGGTGTTTTTTTAGCGGTTAACGCGCAAACTTGCGTCTTTTTGGGGTTGAAATGGACTAAATTTAGCCGGCCCCAGTTCGAGACTTCGTTTAACGAAGACTCGATTTCAGACACAAGTTTGTTCCGGTTTTCTTCGACGTTTTCCCGAGAAATATTAGCGCGGCCGGTGTATAAGGTGTCAACGGTACTGTCGTCTGCATAGCAATGAATGTTCCCGATTTGCAACAAATCATTGATATGCAGAAGAAACAGAGTGGGTGATAGGACGCAGCCTTGTGGAACACCAGCATTGACGAATTTTAAGTCAGAGCATGCACCGTCGACAACGACCTTGATGCTCCGATCTGCCAAAAAGCTGGTAATCCAATTGCATAATTTCCCGGGAAGCCCATAAGAAGGAAGCTTCGAAAGAAGCGCTTTGTGCCATACGCGATCGAAGGCCTTCGCTATGTCCAAGCTGGCTGCTAATGCCTCCCCCTTGCTCTCAACTGCTTCAGCCCACCTGTGAGTAAGGTAAACTAGAAGATCACCGGCTGAGCGACCCCGACGGAAACCATACTGGCGGTCACTAATCAGCTGATTCTCCTCTAGGTACCGCAGGAGCTGGCAGTTAATAAGGGACTCCATTATCTTGGAGAGCAAGGAGGTGATGGCTATAGGCCTATAATTGGACGGATCTGAGCGGTTGCCTTTTTTAGGGATCGGATGCACCAAAGCAGTCTTCCAGGAGTTCGGGACGACGCCTAATGCGTAGGATTGCCGGAAAAGACGCGTTAAGACCGGTGCCAACTCGGGAGCACATGTCCGTAGCACGATTGGAGGGATGCCATCGGGTCCACTCGACTTGTGAATGTCCAAGGAAAGAAGTGCTTTCCGAACTGCACTTTGCCGAAATTTAACCTCCGGCATCGTCGTATCACATCGCGGGATTGATGGAGGTGACTTTCCTTGGTCATCCAGAGTCGAGTTCGACGCGAAGAGAGACCCTAAAAGATCGGCCTTCTCCTTCGCGGTATGGGCCAATGACTCACCGTCCCTGTGCAAAGACGGAAAAGAAGGCTGACAGAAATTCCCTAGGACAGCCTTAGCGAGAGACCAGAACGCACGTGTTCCTGATGGGAAGCGCACCAGTCTCTCGCCAATTCTGCCAATGTACTTCGACTTCGCCTCAGCTATCACGTTTTTGAAGGACCTGGAGGCAGAGTTATATTCCTTTCTGAATGTGCTGGTGTTTGTATCACGAGACGCCGATGCGTTAGCCCAGTCTTGGTAGCGTTCCCATTTTCGGCGTGAAGCCGTCTTACAGAGGCGACCAAACCAGGGCTGGGACTTGCCACCAATGGGCACCGCAGAATATGGAATGAAAAGTTCCATGCCCTGAAGCACCACATCGGCGACAGAGTCAGCAACAACGCTCGGATCATCCATCGAGAAACAAACTCGCCCCCATGGGTAAGATGCAAAGAAGGACCGCATCCCATCCCAATCTGCTGACTTGTAGTGCCACACGCGACGACAGCCCGCGAAACGAGGTCGTGAGTATCGTGTAACTGGCACTGTACTCCGGACGAGACAGTGGTCCGACGAGCCCAGAGGGGGATCGACGACAA
The DNA here is from genome assembly GCF_905220365.1 of Vanessa cardui. Taxonomy (NCBI): domain Eukaryota; kingdom Metazoa; phylum Arthropoda; class Insecta; order Lepidoptera; family Nymphalidae; genus Vanessa; species Vanessa cardui. The sequence continues at coordinate 243,320 of NC_061125.1, forward strand.
TCTTATAGCCGTCCGGATGCGAAGTCAGCAGAAGGTCCAACAGGGAAGGTGTATGATCCTCCACGTCCGGTATTCGCGTTGGCGAGGTGACCAGTTGTGTCAAATCGTAAGCCAAAGCGAAGTCGAGAACAGATCTACCCGCATGATCAGTGGTGCGTGATCCAAGCCACTCTGTATGATGAGCATTGAAATCGCCCAGAATAATGATCTCTGCGGATGGAGTCTGCTGCAGCACGGAATCTGTAGCCAATTGGACGTGCTCAACCAGTCGGTCGGTTTCGGCATTACCGCTATGGGACCTATAAAGGCACGCGTAGATTCGCGGATGGTCGTCGCAGTCTACGCGCAGCCAGATAATTGATAGGTCCTGCCCTTCAAGGCTGCCGAGGCGTCGAGAGCAGATATCATCTCTGACGTAAACGCACACCCCAGCTCGTGGCACAAAAGTATGCTCCAATTTGTACCCGGGGTAAGAGAGAAAAGACGTATCGGCAGGAGAAGATATCTGGGTCTCGGTAAGAAAGAGCAAGGCCGGCTTCGCCGTCTCAAGGTGAAAGTGAACGGCATTCAAGTTGGAGTTGAGTCCCCTTATGTTGCAGAAGTCCACAGCGAGTGTGGTAGGGGTTGCCTTATGATGCCTGCTCCGCTTGCCCCGAACAGTGGCGAGCGCAAAATTGCCCCCCCCAGAATTCGGAGGGCAGCCTGGGCATCCCTGCTCAGGCGGTGTACGTCCTGAGCATGGATGCCCAGAGAGGGATTCTCCATCGCAGTCGCTGATGGTACCCTCCTGGGGTAATGTCACCAAATTCTGCACAACCATGTTTTGGGGGGAGAGGGATCGGGCCTCCGGAACTCTCACTTACCGGACGAAACGCGGTAGCATAGCTACCACTTCACGCCGATTTTAAGTGAGAGAGTGGTACTTCCCCGGGCGTGCCGGCCCATTCGACTGCAACCGAGAGGTATGCAGTGTGGCACTACCACTTTTAAAAAAAGTGTCGACCTCAGAGGTCAACTGACCTAGAAGCGCGGCGTTAAGTCAGCGGCTAGCTTCTAGCCGATTAGTTGCTCGCTGACATTTTAATGTTTATCGATATCTGACGACTGAAGACTTTTAAGAGATTTTGACGATAGACGATCCATTATGAATTATTAGTTTAATAAATATTAAACACTTATAAATCAACTGCTCATTTTAAAGTGTAATTAATTATATAATACACTCATTGTATATTCATATTGTTCATATCTTTATCGGACTACTCAACTGAGCATAAATACTTAAGATGAATAACATTTTGATGTGTCCGGAGTCAACATATCTATTTAATTTGTATTACCCTCACTCGTTGGCTGTCAAATAATAGTTAGCCACCGCTTGCAAAACAAAAACAACCTCAACCCTCAGACTTAGAGAACAGATTTAGACGACATTTTGGAATTGTACTGAATATAATTCTACATTTTAAACGTTTTCTCGATCCTGCTGTTAAGGCATATTAAACTATCGTATCGTGTCGGATCCATATCTGCCGCCTAGTATAGATAATTATGAATCATATTCAGTTGTTAGCGCTTATTAGCCTGCCTAAAACCACTCGATACAGGTCTATAAATATTAGTCATGCTCGAGGTTAAAAGTATTACATCAGAATACAAACTACAATCCTGTAGCAAATTATGCAAAATCAAACATTCAAAAATTGTAAGATATTTGGGTCACGAATTATGCACGTACAGAGAAGCTCGGCGGGTCGGCAGGGTGCGTGTATTGTGCTCCTATGTTTGTATCGCGACGCGAGTGCCTGAAGCAGGTAGCAAAGCGTCGCGTCGTCGTCGAACTTTAAAACTTGTGCATTGTTTTTATTAACACTACGACATGAATACCAGGGAAGGTAGGAAGTTACAAAAATATCATAACATATTATAGTCAGAAAATAATAGTTTAACTTCACCTTTAATAAAGCATTAAATTATAAATAATACTGATTGAAACCGAAAGCTTCGTACGTCAAATTCAATCAAATATTTTCGATAAAACAATGTTTAAATTTAGAAAAGCACTAAAACATTATGAAAACATAGTTGTATAGGAACCTGATACATGAATAACAAACCGTCTGTTACAAATCTGCAAGTTTTAATTCATGTTTAGTTAATTTTCAAAAAGCTTACCGCAAAGGCAATGTTGATGAAGATGAAGATTTTGTCGGCAGTGCAGAGTCCGCGGCCGCACCCCATGGTGTGCGTTCGTAGCGAGGCTGGCAGGTGCTGGTCACCGTCACCGAGTCACAGTCACGGGCGCACAGCACAACATCGGGAGCGACGACGAGCGACTACACGCGACACGTAAGTCTCGAAGCGCGCCTCGTAAGGCACTGGGGCGCGGCGGGCGGCGGCGGGCGGCGGCGGGCGCGGGTCGCTCGCGATGTGACGAGCGCCGAGCGCCGAGCGGAGCGCGTGGCCGGTCGGGAGCGCGCCCCGCGACCCACTCCGCACACCCTGCTCCCCGCCGCTCCACGCGCCCTGTTAGCGTAAGCCCGTCTAAACCGATCGGCGATCACTCTCCGCGCTATGACGGACACTCTGGTTCCTCCGTCCTCGTCTCGTATGGACTCAGAGGTCGGGATTAATCGTGAATTTTCGAAAGTTCCGAGTCAACCGAATGAAAAACCTAACTTTCTTTCACAGTTGTTGATCTGAACGGAGCACACAACTAAATATGGGGATAAGAATATCCCTCGGAATATTTATTTTGAATATATGTAATTGATTAATTAAATGTTGATAATATATTAATCTATATTCGTTATTGATATGATAAACACAAACAAACATTAACTTCAATATATGATAAAGTAAATTCGAAACATATTATGATATAGTAGCTAACCGGCCCAGCTTCTCAGGGGTGCAACGCTGACACTAAATCGTCGTAAAATATAAAACAAAGTCGCTTACCGCTGTCTGTCATTATGGAGGCTTATATCTTTAAATTACGCAACAGATTTTGATGCGGTTTTTTGTAATAGACGAAGTGATTCGAAACAAAGGTTTTTATGTATTTTACATGCACAATATAGTAGCGAAACACTGGTATAATTTTAGAGGTTTCCGCAGCGATGTCCTAAATAAACATATTTTTGTGCTTACATTGCAAACGCTGGCTGAAACCTATCAGATGGATCAAAATAATGTACTACAGTGTCATTGTAAACCTCAACAATTGTCAATGTTCCTCTGTTATATTATGCATGTGTTATGAATATAAACATTCCTCTTGAATCAATCTATCTATTAAAAAACTCTCATCAACATATATACGCAGGGACAGACAGACACCGGAAAGCGACTGTGCTTTATAGATATTAATTATTTGCTAACTCGAATAACTTTTCTTAGTTTGTTTTAGGGATTTTGGCCCTAAGTCAATATGTAAATCCCGACACGTGTCTCCAATCAAACTCAAATTATACAAGGCTACTAATAAATTGCTCCTCGAATCGGTTTGCTAACGCTCGTTTTTAGATTTCATGTAATTTGACGCTTAGCATTCACTCGTATCACTTTGAGCCGACCAGCGGACATGTTTATAAAAGCCTCGTAGCGCCTCGTTAGTCGTTATTAATGCGGGCTGTAGAGACTCATTAAATCTTTCCTCTTAGAATGTTTGACTAAACTTATGAATACTTTAACGTTAAAACTTGAATACTTTAAAGTCACAGGCTGAATAGGTATCTACTGGAACAGCGAATAGTTGCAATTTTTGCAACTATTTAATTTGTTTTATTTCTCTGACATAATATACAATATGTGAGAAATATTAGTTATTATATTTTAAACAATCTTTAAACAGCTAGTTAATTGTAATCTAAATCTAAATGTGTGGGTTATCGCGGATGAAACAAAGAAAGTGAATTGTTGTAACGAGGTAACTTTTACCAAATATAGTGTTAAAAATATCCCTTGAAGAGTAGGTAATATTTTTATTACAATCCTTGTAAAAATAGGTTATAATAATCAGTATTGTTATTATATAAATGAGAGAAAGAGACAGAAAGAAGGAGAGTAGAGATTCAAAGTGGTCCGGAGGGGCTGACGCTTTTTCGTTACGCAAGGATTTCTGCCAGTTCAATCAAGTTACACTATAACCACCGCAAATTGAATGTTTTAATTGATAGTCCTTATCGACGCCGAGACCATGTTGAGTTCCATTCAGCTTTTCACCACAGGTCTGATGTAGTTTGTTATCTTATTGACTTTGACAATTGATAGGTGACATTCGCTATATTCTCATTATTCCTGCAAAGACCCCACCGTAACGTAATATGAACGGAAATAATTTTACTACCTCTAAGTGATACATTCCCAACAGTAAGAAGTGTAGATAATATTAAAACAAAATTTGTATTATGATAAAGAATTGCTTCTGTTCATAGAATAAAAGCTTGAAATATATCGGCCGAAATCCGACTTCTACACTCACCAAATAAATGCTATCAGAATGAAGAACGTCAACTGAACACTCCAAGTGCTCGTCGACATCATAAGTTCGACAAGACAAGACATTCACGATTGACGCGATCGAATCGAAACATGTATGTTATTTCTCTACACTTTTGTTTTAACTACATACATACAAATTCATTGATTGATTATGGTATTTAGTGTATTGCTATCATACGTATTTGGTCTCTCTCCAGCTTCGATTGCGTCTTAAGGTATGTTCCCGAGTCGCAATCCAATCAACGTAGTGACAAAGCATTGTATATCAGTACGTAATCCTAGACCTAAACTATAAAGCCTTAACTATTTAATAAAATAAATAGTTATTACTAATTACGATATTAGGAGAATCAAAATTTTATAATATTCTGTACCTACTTGCATTAATTATACAAATATTAAACTACTACAATAAAATACAAGTAACTGCAAGACGGCCGCAGCAGTCGTCTTTACACGTCTGTTCCGCGTAGGTCGATATGTCACATCTATGCTTGGCTGTCCTATCCTCGGCTTGACCATCGCTTTTCGGCAAACTCAGAAATAGATGTTAATTTCGGCTTTTGTCTGTTCTATTTTTAGTCTAACCAACCGAACTTAAACTCAGTAGTAGTCTCCCAAAATTAAAATAACTTGTTTGACGACCTCCATGGTCGAGTGGTGTGTACACCGGTTTTCATGGGTACGCCACTCAGAGGTCCCGGGTTCGATTCCCGGCCGAGTCGATGTAAATTACCATTAGTTTGCTATGTTGTCTTGGATCTGGATGTTCGTGGTACCGTCGTTACTTCTGATTTCCATAACACAAGTGCTTCAGCTACTTTCATTGGGATCAGAGTAATGTATGTGGTGTTGTCTCATATGTATTTATTATTTAAAAAAAAAAAAAGGTAAGAAAAGTTATACCTCATGAACCACGTGTAGAAGATCGAAACAAAGCAGAATGGCAGCTTAGATTTGTTCTTCAACGCTCTTCGATGCCTCACCCATTCCTTAGACCGTTAGTACGTACGTGGACACCTACTTACTTAAGCCAATTAAACTTAACCAATAAACCCTTCAAGATAGACAGGATAGGTCGCCTAAGATTAGACCAATATTAATTAGTCAAAGAGAAAGAAACAAATTCGAGGAACGCCTAATTGTAATTTTGATCAAAGCTTCTTGAAAAATCTAAGGCTTAAAAATCCATACAGTAATATGGTACGGTCCAAATTATACTGAAAAGTTAACCGTAAACTTTGATTAGTAGATTTACACTGACATTGTAATTAAATTGACCCAATTAATAGTAGAATGAGTCGAGATGGCACAGTGGTTAGAACGCGTGCATCTTAACCGATGATTGCGGGTTCAAACCCATGCAAGCACCGCTGATTCATGTGCTTAATTTGTCTTTATAATTCATCTCGTGCTCAGCGGAGAAGGAAAACATTGTGAGGAAACCTGCATGTGACAAATTTCATAGAAATTCTGCCACATGTTTATTCCACCAACCCACATTGGAACAGCGTGGTGGAATATGTTATAAACCTTCTCCTCAAAGGGAGGAGAGGCCTTTAGTCCAGCAGTGGGAATTTACAGGCTGATGTTGTTGTTGTTGTAATAGTAGAATGGTATTATTCGAAAAATAAAAGAAAGTTTTACTCGTATCTCAGTCTATATGGTTAATCTAAATGAAATAAAAACAAATAACTTTAAGTTAATTTCATTCGGAGAAACATTCCTATCTTTTAAAAATAAAGAGTACCTATCACAAAACTAAAACTCTCACGAACCACTCCTTCTCGTGGTTATTATGCTTGAAAGATAAAGAAATGGATCAAATTACAAACAAAAATATCAACAGATCGCGTGTATTACGTAAGCGTTCGGAGTCCCTACAAACAATTCCGTAACAATTTTCGTCTGAATGTGACACCAATTACCGACATGTACACAGTCGACGGCATCTCGTCGATTGCCAAACTCGCGCTCTATTGATTGTAACTAATAAGGCATTTGGCGGCATTCGTTAATCGGTCAGAGGGCAGACGCGGCATCGCCTTCAATAACTTCCAATTGCTCGCTCTAGCGACGCTCTAGAGACGCAATTACAAGCCGAGCGAACGCCCGCTTCCTTTTACATAACCGATGCGACATCTTCTCGGCCTAACCGAGAAGTATTGCTAGCGAAAATAATTAAAGTTATTCTTATTACATGCTTATGTCACATGTCCGGACGGTTTGAAATGTAAATTTACACTTCATGATGTAATACACATAGAAGCGCGCATTCACCGCTAACATGTAGGTAACATCAATAACGAAAACGTTCGCGATAAATTCTTGAAAGCTTTTATACATTGAATATATGCCATAAATAATAAATTGCTTCTGGGGACAGTAACAGTTTGAAACAAGCAGTAATGCGAGTAATGGCTTTGAGACAAAGATACAACTCATGTTGTAAGTGGAGAGATAACGAGAAAGATAACCGTTTGTCAGGCTCGCTAATTAGAACGGCTAAGATAGTCTGTGTACATTAAACGTAATTATATACTTAATATCATGGATTAAAGGACCATAATATTAGTGGACTAGTAACTATTTATCTCTATGACTATTTCGTTATTCAAATCTCTTTATTCAACATAGAAGCGTTAACTACATTTATCGATTGACAAATTTTGAAAACGATCATTAGCACCTATTCGAGCCTACTGCAACTCTTTCAGCAAATGTCGCAGTATTCTGGTATAAGAAATTGAAGTTTTCGAAATCATGCCATTAATCATGTCCCACTGATCGATTTCGACCGCAGCGAGCACCGGACAGTATGTCTTAGAAGTGACTAGTGAAATGCGCACCTGTGCCCGATAATACGTCTTATAGCGTACAAGCGCGCAAAGATACACGCCACTCTCCATTCCAGCAGGAAGGCATTGGAATTGGAAGGAATATGCGACAGACGTTCGAAAGAGAAAGAGTTTCTTCAGGTGTCGACAATTCGTGAAGAAACCCTTTCTTCCAACTCGGGCTCTTTCTTTCAATTAAGAATTCTTCGACAGAAAATATCAATAACTTTCCGACGGAACTGCGGCCTTATCAAGAATAGATCAGCGAGGCAGCCGATCATCTCATTTAATAAAAGTTAATAAAAATTACACCAAAAACTGCACCCAGACAAAGCCGAGATGGTCCTGTGGTTAGAACGCGTGCAATATAACCATTGATTGGGGGTTCAAACCCCGGCCAGCACCACTGAATTTTGTGTGCTTAATTTGTGTTTATAATTTATCGTGAGGAGATAAAAGAGAGCCTTAGCCCAGTAGTGGGAAATTTGCAGGCTGCAAATACACATGGCCAGTACTTGATTTTTTAATTTTCGCTTGATATGCTACTGCGCACAGAGTACAGAGTCGAGATGGCCCAGTGGTAAGAACGCGTGCATATTAACCGATGATTGCGGGTTAAAACCCAGGCAAGCACCGCTGATTCATGTGCTCAATTTGTCTTTATAATTCATCTCGTGCTCAGCGGTGAAGGAAAACATCGCGAGGAAACCTGCATGTGACAAATTTCATAGAAATTCGGCCACATGTTTATTCCACCAACCCACATTGGAACAGCGTGGTGGAATATGTTATAAACCTTCTCCTCAAAGGGAGGAGAGGCCTTTAGTCCAGCAGTGGGAATTTACAGGCTGATGTTGTTGTATGCTACTGCGCAGCTCGAACACGTTTTTGCAGCACAGATACAAAACTGTATATTGCCTATGTAAAGGTAAATTTTGGTACCATTCCTGGTTAGTGTAAATAATATATGAAATTATTTTACGACTTCAATAAGTAAATTTTTTATGCTTTTGAACTTAGAATATAACAATTAACTATTTCGAATGTATAACAAGTGTTACGAGAGTAACCTTAGCCTTCAATACGGTGTTATGACATTTGATTCGATATCATAATTTATATCACATTATTATTGCATATTTGCATATTATTAAAATAGCAGGGGCTATTTAATTTACTTTATTATATACAATTATTATTGTAATTAATCAATAATATGTAAAACTGTAATTAATATTATTTTATATGGCATAGCATTTAATACTAGCATGTAACACAATTTCTTATTTTAAATATGATTGAGCTCTCATTATAAAACAATGGACGATAGCGGGGCATTCTAACAAAGATAGAAAGATTGGCGCATCATTGTAAAACGATAATATTATTTTGGCCATCCCGAACTACTGAAATTACACAGGGTATTTATCTATTTTCAGCCAATCAGCTCAACACGGTCGGGCAGACCGCTTCGCTCGCTAGTGATCTAATACCAAATAGGTATCTCTTTGTGTGATAGTAGCTTTATTAGTTGTCGCAGAGCCTTGCGCTTAGGCAACCCGAGAGATAAAGACGATACACAACGAGATAGATTCGAATCGCATTTCGTCCGCGTAAGCTTTTTGTGATGTTGTGTTGCGTCAGCGCGCGGCAAATGTGTATTTGATGCGTCGGCGCGCCAGTGTCGCTGCGACTTTGACGCAACACGATTCGCGCATTATGATGCAAATTCCACGAGGAAGTTGCGACCGCGCGGCGCTCTGTTAACACATTTCCTCGAGTTTTTGTTCAATTTATTAATAACAAATAATAAAGCATTATTAACCGCCCCCCTATGATGATGCATTTTTTATTCCCACTACGGCTAAAGCGAATGTTAAAAATCTAACGTCAGCCGGTATCCAGAAGTCTTCTCAAAAACTGTTTCATACGGGACCTAATTGCTAAGCTGCATATAATGGAGCGACAAAATAATAGGCTTTTCAGTTAGTCAATACATTTATTAGTGTTCAAAATACTCTGTGACGAGTGGCCACGTTACACCGCACGCATACGGCGCCGCGGCCCGTACGGAACCAAACGGGCGCTCCGGTGCAGTTGTCTTCGAGGACTCAGACACTACAGCAGTGAAGCCATTACATTTAATTCTATACTCGTGAGGCGCTACGTGTCGCAAACATCGCAGTGCAATATTGTTATACAAAAAAAAACTTAAAATTAAATTAAATAACATCCGAATAGAAAACCTCGCACCGATCGATTCCCTTGGTAGACCTCTGTGTTACACCAGGTCGGGTGATGCTGCGTGCGATATGTAGACACAATCCGCCGCCCTCTCCTGCGCAGTACTATCGACCGTTTCGATCGGTGCGCACGCTATACGACTATTTAAAGGTAATCTATAAAATACATGTATATATCTTTGATAGAAACACGAGGCAGGAGGCTCGTATCGGCCGGCGCTTCCCAGCCTCAAGTATATTGATATAAATCTTAAAAACAACTTTACAAATAAGTTACTATATTATGCGTTAAAACAAGAAGTAAAAATTTGTACTCAGGGGCGGCCGCCGACGACCGAACCGACTACTGGCACGCTCGCACTCACTCCAATTGGCGTTGGCGAGTGTCGTGTCGTGTCGTGTCGTGTCGCGTCGCGTCGTGTCGTGTCATATCATGTCGTCGTCCGTCGTCGGCGGCCGGTAGAAAGTATAATTACAAATAAATCAGTCATAACTTAAAGTCTACTGCGGGTGGTACATATTGGCAGTGAGTATTACATGGTGCAGTCTTTTGCTCGCGCCTCGAGGTCCGGCCCGCCCCGGCCCCGAGGGCCCTCGCGCCGCGCCTGCGGGCCCTCGCCTGTAACTGCCGCTGAGCCGGAGGCAGCGGGTTGCTTCGTCATATTAACCCGCGCGCGCCAGCCGTGTGCTGTCTTATCACCCGAGACTTACCACTGAGCAATGCGACTGCCGTATTTATTACAAGATTGCGTTTTAAATAAGTAACAAGAGCGTTAATAAACGCCAGCAGGTATACGAGAATAAAAAGCTCAGTCTGCCGGGAGGGCTAACTCAGCGGCGCAGTTACAGCACGCGCTGCGTCGCAGCGACAGCACTACAGCTACACGTGGACACGCTACGAGCAACCGGCCCGCCGAGAGCGCCGCACTCCTGGCGCTCTCGGGGGGCCGGTGGCGACTCCCTCCTAAAGCTAATCACTAACACCAAACGAAACATTCAATAAACAAACACGTCGACCCCACCCGACATACGAAGTGTAAGCAGATACGAATGAAAACCCTCCCCGTAAATATATGGTCGATGACATTCCTTCCAAATGTTACCCACGGGGCTGCCGGCGTGCCGACCTGCTTCAATGAGTACCAGTCGCATCGCCTGCGATACTCAGTTTTTTTATAAAATTCATATGTACTCCTCCTCCTGTACATTCATGTCGACCCTGTTTACACTTCGCAGAGGTAGGATCACGCATACAAGAGCTTACAATACGCACACAATACATTAATTTATAATTCAGAACAGTTGCACTTCAGTGACAAATAAATACAAGCCTAAACCGACTGAAACCCGACTGCAGTATGGCGGACACGAGGCCGGGCGGCCGTCGCGTCGGTGAGAATCAAAGTGAGATGTGTCTTTTATCAATACTCCTCAGTCTTGTTTGTGAATTAATATAAAAATAGGAACGAGTAAAGTAAATGCAATAAACGATACAACAATCTTATCGAATAGCTCGAGTGACGGTCGGGCCGGTCGAGTGTTCTGTGGTGGGACTGCGACCGCCCGTCATATGACTAGGTACATAACGCGACAAAATACTGACGTCTATAATCTATATTTGTACATTCTACTTCCTCTCACACGATGTCACGCGGTAAATTATATACTTCGGAATCATTTACAGACAGGTAGTGATGCTCTCGAATACTAGTATCGACTTAGAAAACTTGTAGACTCTAGCATAAAGTTGTCAGACAGCGACAAAAATGATCAGATTCCTTTTGGTCCTTCGAGCCGGATTGAATCGACACGAGCAGTCGCACGCGCGTCGCGGGCGCCTAGGCCTTGTAGCGCGGCGGCGGGCGCGCGCGCAGGCACAGCGCCAGCGCCAGCAGCAGCGCCGCGCCGTGCGCGCCCAGCAGCGCCGCGCCCGCTAGCAGCGGGCCGCGCGCCGCGCGCTCCAGCGCCGCCAGCACGCGCGCCGCGCACGCCGCGCGGTGCAGGCCCGCCGCGCCGCGCGCCGTGGCCGGCACCACGCGCGCCGCCTCGCACGCCGCGCCGGCGCGCGCGCAGCACGACGCGGGCACGGTGTACGTGGCGGCCGGCGCGCGCACGCTCAGGTCCAGCGCGCCCTGCGCCTGCGCCCAGCCCGCCTGCTGCCAGTCCAGCGCGCTCTCGGCGCCGCAGCACTGCAGCTGTGGGGAGAGCCGGGGTCAGCGCCGCGCGGGGTCGCCGGGCGGCGCGGGGCGGGCACTCACCCCGTGCTGGATCGCGTCGAGCATCTGCGTGCGCGCCGGCAGCACGCCGTAGTCGTGCAGCAGCGTGTAGCGCAGTCGGTCGCGCAGCGCCTGCGTGTTCCGAGACGCTTTACACGAGTCGACGGTTAGGTACAAAACTAAATTTATCATTGCATCTCGATGCGATGGTATGACCCGCAGGTTGGAGTTCCGACCTGCTTGAGTTGCGGTGCGTGCGCGGCGCCCCACCACGCCGCCGCCCCCTCCGCCACGGCACTCAGCGCCAGCAGCGCGAACGCGCCCGCGAGCAGGGACGCCGAGCCGCGGACGGCGCCTGCGACACGGAAACCGTGATGAGAGCCCGAGTGACCTCGTTGATTAGTTTAAGAATAAATATACAATTCAGGCCCTACCCGCCAGAGCGGCCACGGCGCCCAGCGTCAGGACGGTGGCCCACACGGCGAGCGCGCACAGGCCGGCGCGGCCGGCGCTGGTCTCGGAGGCGCGCCCGTCCCACAGCGCCCAGCCGGCGAAGGCGCACACGCCCACGCCCACGATCTGACACGAAAATTTGACTTATTTAACAATTTTCATAAAGCCTTTGCCAATTATTTTCAATTTAGGTACACACACACTTCATCGAATACTTATTTATTTTTAAGGTACTTCAACACAATTTCATCTTAAACCCACATTTCACACACAATACATGATTTACACTACGATAAGAGTTTTTAAACATTCCTTACATTGCCAATTTGCCATCAGGCATCAACCTCTGAAATGTTATGCCTGTTGTGCCTTTATATAAACTGGCTCACTGACCCTTCAAACTGAAGAACACAACTGAGTGTAATAACATTAAAGCAGAACATCTGATAAACGAATGCTGAGCCTGGTTGCCTGGTTTATTGCAGGTCAGTAACAAGGCAGTATAGTAGGCTATTCTAGAGCTGACTTCACGCTCACAAGTCAGTACAATGCAACTGCCTTTGTATAGATGAATTTGGGCAGTCTCTGTCAGTTTTTTTGTAATGTCCACATACCATTTTGTAGTTTACTGACCGTCTTACATCGGACTTACTCTCTGATCCAGTCTACATGTAACCAATCACTGCGTCCGAAATACCCAGTCTCTGCATGCATTACTACTCAGATATACTTATACTACAAAGTTTGTATGATTTTAGAAGTGTTAACAAATTATATTTTTACACCATTTTATTAAAATCAGTCAATCAACCAAATTTTTCCAAGTATGTTGAGGATATTCATGTATATGATAAACACAGTTCAATGTTCTAGTAAGCTGTATTAAGGTGGGGTTTGTTTACATATAGAGTCTGCTTGCAGCATCTGTTTTATACAACTAACTAAAGCTTGCTACTAGAAAATTGTTTGGACTTCATTGTATACTTTAAAGTTAAGTGTTAGTTCTCCAACATAAATAGTTCTGCAAATGGATGAGGTCAACTAATAATTCAAAACAAAACAGTTGTTGGTTCATTGTAATATAGTAATAATTAAGATTGATGAATGGTATAATACACTTTTTAATTGCACAAGAACTTAGTTCTGTCCACCCAGCAATACAATTAAAGAAGAGAAATTTAGAAAATTAGAATTCATATTTTACTGAATAAATATTGAGCAACATAAGAATAAACATGTCAGTAGTATAATAGATACAACTGACTAAATATACCACCTTTCTATATAAATATTGTCCAAGCAGGAAGTAAGTAATAACAATAGTAAATGGTACATATGTTCAATTATAGGAAATCGTTTTTATATACCTCTATCGTCATAAAAAAGTATCAATCTGCAAATTGAAACGCTTAAAATAGAAACTCCAAAAAACGTAACACAACACATTTCTTATATGACTGTCATTGACTTTTGATATGATATTTTTATAGAAACATAAAAAAGATAGTTGAAATTTTAAAATGAATACTTACAAGAAATAAAATGTTGAATATTATCAACAAACACTTCATCAACGAGTAGCAACGAGACATACCCATGTTTACCTAAGTTCTAATTTAATGCAAACGTAAGATACAGATCACATGAATATTTTAAACGGGTTCGCTAATATTTCTTGAGATATATGTTTTCTTCATTTAATTTACACTGTTTTTAGTGATCAATAGCTTTTTATTTATAATTTATATTTTGTAAACACAATACTCCTCCCATTCCCATTCAAATGTCACAGATTAATGAAATTCTCATAAAATATACTTTATCTATGAACTTTTAAATAGTAACATTTATATTTTAATTGTATTTATTACATTGCAAAATTTTAAGATATTACATTATTTATAAGAAGAAGAACTCAATTTTAATATTAAAATAAAGTTTATTAATGCTTAAAAAGTGTTTTTGCAGTAGTTGTTCATAGACAAGACATGCGAAGCAAATTTATGTGGATACAGATAATTAAGGAGAACGAGTCGCGAACGCGAACAAACTCTTGACAGCGAATATAGGAATATGGATTGTTTCCCCGAAAACATAAATAAATGGCCACCGTTTTTATTACGTTTTTCCTAATCACACAACTTTATGTTTGTAAGATGGACGCCGACTGCAGGGAAAGACGAAGGTACATAATATCACACAAACATATTAACAAAAATGTCCTAGAAATGTTTAATTTCGCAATATATTTTCGCAAATCAAAATAGCGCCAATGACAGAAAGTTTCGCGCCACAGCTATAAGTCGGCGCTTATGTTGTGCTCGCGACGCCTCTCAGTTATGTTATCAATGGAAACACATTGTTTTCAGGAATATATCTCAACGAAGAAATCGGTGGAGCATGAATTCACAAAGACTGGAAGAAATTGTGGCGGAGCTGATGAAACCCATCAGCGACGTCCGCCGAAGTTTCGACACGGACCTCAGCGCGGTGAGTCCCGCTCCCGGCTAAAGGCCGTCCCGCCACTTTTGCCTGTTTGACAGAATACCTTTCAATACCTACAATAATACAAAACATGTTGTTTTGCCTACAATTTAAAACGCTATAATTTCGTTGAGTTATCTTATTTACACATTTCTATAAGAAGGCATGTTTATTATATGTGACTAAACAAAAGCAAACATGCTTCATTGTGAACAAAATGTCAGAGACGAAAAGCATTGCTACCATTATAAGAATTTATAAAAAAACCTTTATTTCTTGTTATATAAAGTACCAAAATCATATACTTATTCTATCCATTGTCAAAATGTAACCTTATTTATCTTATTAATAATATTTATCTTATTAGAAAAAGGTATCTAAATAGTTCGAAAGGGCAAAATATATTTTTTGTCCTTTACAACATTCTAAGCATTTTATCTGGTATCTTGTTGTAGTTGTTGGAGGAGTACCTGACGGAGGCGGGCCTCCACGCTTTGGATGCAGAAGAGAGAGAGGTGGAGAATGCCACCATTCCCAACTTTGCGGAGCTAGCATTGTTGCTGCAGCAGTCTGCTTGCATCTACAGTAGGAAGGTTGACTTCCTTTACCAACATGTACTAAGTGTCAGCGAATCATTACATAATAGTACTCAGTAAGTTTAGTTTATGCTTTTTTATCATCATTGTAACTATTTTCAATGAAAATCAGATATTTGATTGCCAAATTGCTTTTCACTTTTTGAAGTTAGAATAATTTTAATTTCCAAAAGAAAAAATATCATAACAAAGATGTGTTTGCTTGTGACCTTCAACACCCCGCACACAGGCTAATATTATCAGTTTAATTAGTCCAAAATAAATATATATTTTACCTCCACACTAGAACTGCAAGGTCAAATTCATTTTATCTGTAGCACTACTCAGGTGACTTCAATTCAAATAAAGAATTATAGAAAGATGCAAAAAATTGTGTTGTTTTCTTGCACTATGCAATAGTTATTTAGTATTTTTTACAATTTTTATTATTTTGAGTTCTATTCAGATTAATATTGCATCAAATATGACCTACACATATTGCTATAAAATTCTAGCTGGCTTTCTTGGGATTCTGTAACGACATGCGCTTGTATAAATAAGTATTATTATAGTATAAAGTGAGTGTATACAAGTATACATATTTGGAGCAACTAACGAAGCTCCAAAGGGGCCAGAATGAGGGGAATTTACTAAGATAACTGATATATTTTTATTATTTCGTTGACTAAATGAAAACTATGCCACTAATTATTGCATATCAGAAATGAAGCTCTGAAGCTAAATTTTAAGATACACATATAATTTTAATTTATTTGAAGAGTTCAAAACTACATAGACACTTTGTAGTCGCTGTCGTCATTCACCGGTAACTATACTATGAAGCGCGGCCACCCGAGCCGGGTCCCCCGTATCGCATCGCAATAACATAGCGTCGGAGTGATCACTCTGAAACGAACACCACAGAGAAGCGAGCGCCGGCGCCGGCGCGGACGAGCCGCAGACGCCGTCGAGCGCGCGGCGGCGGCGGCGCGCGTCGGCGGCGGGCGAGTTCGCGCGCGTGCCGCTGGAGGCCAGCTCGGCGGCGCGGCGCGAGGCGGCGGCGCCGCGCCCGCCGCCCACGCTGCCGCGCATGTACGTGGAGCTGGAGCCGCGCGTGCTGGCCGCCTGCGACGTGCCGCTGCGGGACTACGCCGGCGAGCCCATCGGCCTGCTCGGAGACTTCCACGTCACTTGGCGGCTGCAGGTTCGCACTGTCTATTGTAACGTAGCTATGCTGTGTGTGTATGTTCCCATCTGGAGCGAGGCCCATACCCTAGGTTGCATGATTGGTGCTGCTCTGGCAATATAGCAAAACTACTTATTTTATTTTAAAAATAGAGAAACTAAAGATGTTATTTAATTTTAAAAATCTTAAAAAAATATCAAGTGAACTTTTTACAGTAATTATACTCTAAAAAATTTCTCCAAACTACTAAAAAATGTATATGTTTAATGAGTATAAAGAGACACTTTTTCGTGACTGTCAGTATTTATCATCAGGATGGACTCCTGGTTGAAGAGTTAGCGGGCGGAGGCGTGAGTGACTCGTCGCTGAGAGCCCTGCCTCTCACGGAGCTGCAGGCGGCTATAGAGGCGGCGGCCCCGCCCTCGCCACCTCCGTGCTTCTCGCCCCCTAGCTCGCCGGCGCCGCCGCCCAGCAGCTCGTCCCCGATACCGCCCAGCTCCACGCCGGTGCTCCTCCCTGCGCCCACTACCCCTCCGCCAGAGAAGAGGGAGAGAAAGAGAAGAAACGACGGCAATGTCGAAGACATGAATGGTACCGTTAAACTACTAATGAACAAAAGTAAGTTTCTGTTAGCAGTACTTTATTAATCTTTGAAAATTGTAAATGGGCATGCTCTTCTATATACATATGTTACTTATTCAAGAACTCAAATAAGCCAGAATTATAAATAGTAACTGAACCCTACTGGACACTAAGATGGACCATCCTTATATCACCAACATGTGTCTCTTGTGCCTGCAGTTAGATTGGTTCACTTGCCCTTAAAAAATAACAATACCGGGTGTTGCTCTTTGATGACAGAACATTAAACTTGTGATTGCCTCCTACCCGTAGGGCACAAAGGTCTACCACCAACCACTTTCGTTTGTTCAGTTGCTTTCATCTCAAACATATATCTAGACAGCGGGATATTATTTTATTTCACATTAATTTCTAGTAGCATCAATAATCATGTTACAAATGAAAAAAAATAACACTATGGCAGGACTGCGGCGCAGATTTCAACGCGTGGAGGAGTTCAGCATCCCGGAGGAGTGGGTCGGGCGCGTGGTGCGCGCGCGCAAGGCCGCCGTGCTGCTCGCGCGCCGCGCGCTGCCCGCCGAGCGCGCCGCCCCGGGTGAGCCCCCCGACGCCTCTCCGCGCCTCTCCGCTCATTCGTTAAGCGTTACCCGTTGCGGCTTCTAAAACAGCTAATATTTATTTCCAGATTTCCGCGGGTTCGATATCTCCGACTCGGTGGACGTCGGAGGTGAGCGAGCTGAATATTGGACTGTGATGAGCTTCGATCTCTCTCATCGAGAATGCGGTCGATTGTAACGAATTCGAAGTAAAGATTACATGGCGGTCCGCATCTTCTCTCGCAGGCTTCGTCGGGTGGAGCACGTCGGAGGCGGTGCAGGCTGCGCTGGCGGCGGAGGCGGCGGCCGCGCGGCGCCCGGACGACAGCGACGACGACGGGTTCTTCGAGCAGAGCTCGCTCGGCGACTCCGACACGTCGCGCAACGACGACTGCGGCGCGCCCGCTGCCACGGCGCTCGCGGTACAGAGCATACATTATTATAAACTATGTAAAATTACTATTACAAAACAACTCGAAACATGATTACTTAAAAAAAAAACCTAGCGTGTTTCGTTCGCCTCGATCATCGATCTCGTGCCGCAGGCGCTGCCCGGCTCGGCGGAGTGGTCGTCGTGGCGCGAGCGCGTGGTGGCGCGCGCGGCGGCGACGGAGGCGCGCGGCGTGGACGTGCAGCGCTCGGCCGCCGCGCTGCTGCAGGCGGCGCAGGCGCTGCCGCCCTGCAGCCCCTTCGCAGCGCTGCTCGCGCGGACGGCCGATGACGCGGGAGACGTGTCCAAGCTTTTCCTCGCCACGCTGTTCCTGGTGCGCTATACCCGCTCTCCTGTGTTATCTCGTCCTGCGTTACTTTTATTATTTAGCCATAGTTGAAGGTGCCACAGAGTCAGCTCTGTGTCCTTTATATATTTTAATAATAATAATTTAATAACATTGGGATCAGAGTAATGTATGTGATGTTGTCTCATATTTATTATTATTATTATATTGTTATTTTACTTTTCTCTCTTATGAGGTAACTGAATCCTACACACGCGGGCCGTAGCCAAACGTTAGTAGGAGCTAAGTAATAGTATAAGCAGCTGAGATGGATGAAGTCGTAAGGAACTTGCGAGTGAGGCGGCAGGTGTTAAGGATTACTGCCTTTTGGAGTAAATCATTAGTGTGATGAGGAATGTGTAATATATCAAGGCTACGTTGTAGGCTTTTGGGTACGACCCCAGTTGATGAGATGACTATGGGAACGATATGGATGGTGTCCGCACGCCACTGACGCTTCAGTTCTATTGCTAAATCTTGATATTTACTGAGCTTTTCCGAAATTGTCGATTGTATGTTGTGAGTGTTAGGGATAGCTATGTCAATAAGGTAAACAGTTTTGTTAGTTTTGTCGTGTAGTGTGATATCGGGTCTATTGAAATGTATTGTTTTATCTGTGATTATGGTTCTATCCCAGTATATCCTGTACCTGCTATTTTCTAGTATGGTGTCGGGTTTGTATTTATAGTATGGTATCTTCTTATTTATAAAATTATGTTTGTGTGCAAGATGTTGGTGTATAATGGCGCTTACTTGGTCGTGTCGGTGTTTATAATCAGTTTGCGCAAGGGCTCGGCAGGCAGAAGTTATGTGTTGAATGGTTTCAGGATTAGAATGACAGTGTCGGCATGTATCTGATTGAAGATTAGGGGCGCGTATTATATGCTTCTGGTAGTTCCGGGTGTCAATAACTTGATCCTGGATCGCTAACATAAAAGCCTCCGTTTCAGGAAACAGTTCACCACGCTTCAGCCAAGCGTTTGACGCTGCTTTGTCAACATATGGTTGCTGTAAATCGTGGCGGTGTCTTCCATGAAGGGATTTCTGTCTCCATAGAGCGGTTTTTTCGTTCATGTCAATAATCCGTTCGTTTTTTTGCGGGTGTCGGTCATTAAGGTTTAGTGGGGTAAGGCGTTTGTCTGCAAGCGTTACTGTTTCATGTAGTGGAGAATATTCTGAGCGTTGATGGAAGTAGTGTCTCAAGGATGTAATTTGTTTGTTATGCAGATTGACTATATCTATTAAGCCTCGTCCGCCTTCACCTCTGGGAAGAGTCATTCTTTGAACACAAGATCTAGGGTGATGTTTTCGGTGGGCAGTTAGAGTAGTATTAACGATACGTTGGAGGTTTTGGAGCTCACATTGGGACCAGTTAATTATACCGAAAGAATATGTAAGTACCGGGATTGCGTAACTATTGATTGCTTTAAATAAGTTATGGGAGTTGAGTTGAGATCGGAAAAGGATATTAAGACGATGTTTAAATTTAGTTTTAAGGCTATTTTTTGTTTCTTTTTGGTCAATTTTCCGAGCTTGTTGAAAGCCTAAGTATTTATAAGTAGATTCTTCATCTAAAGGTTCAATAATATTTCCTGACTCTAAAATGTAGCTGTTTGAGACGATTTTTCCATTTTTGACAGAAAATGTCTTACATTTATCTATCCCAAATTTCATGTGTATGTCGCTTGAGAAAGTTTGTGTAATGTCTGCAAGGCGATGTAGTGATTGTATTGTGTCGCTGTATAACTTAATATCATCCATGTACATAAGGTGTGTGAGCGTGGTGTCTTTGTGTGGAGTGTTTATAATGTAGCCGAGATTGGATTTGTGGAGCATATGGGAGAGAGGGTTTAACGCAAGACAAAACCATAGTGGGCTAAGGGCGTCACCTTGGAAGATTCCTCGTCGTATTAAGATGTCAAGTGTTTCTGTATTAGAATGTCCCGTGATTTTAAGGGTGGTTTTCCAGTTCTGCATTGAGTTTTTAAGGAAATAAATAAGTTGTGGGTGAATTTTATAGTGTTGTAATACGTAAAGAAGCCAGCTATGTGGTATGGAGTCAAAAGCTTTCCTGTAGTCTATATACATGGTGTTAATATTTTTTTTCTTAGAAGTAGCATGTTTCATCGTAACTGAGTCTATTATTAGCTGTTCTTTGCACCCTTGTCTACCTTTTCGGCATCCTTTTTGTTCTTCGGTAAGAATATTGTTAGCGGCAATGTGTTCGTGTAGAAGTTCAGTAATACATCCTGTAAGTATTTTGTAAATGGTTTGCAGACAAGTAATAGGACGATATTTAGCAGGATTTTGATGGTCGTTATCTTTTGGTATCATAAAGGTAAGGCCCTGTGTAACAAAGTGAGGCATTGTATTTGGTGTTTGAATAAATTTGTTGATATGTTTGTGTAGTAGTAAATGGACTGATGTGAACTTTTTATACCAATAATTGTGTATATGGTCGCTGCCAGGTGATTTCCAATTGTGCGCCTTATTGAGTACTCGCATAAACACTTCTAAAGGTATATGTTCAAAATTCATAGGTTCTATAGAATTAGTTACTTCGTAATCTGTATCTAGCCATGCAGCGTCCGTATTGTGACATACTGGTTCACTCCATATGCCAGACCAGAATGTATGTATTGCATTGGTTGGTGGTTGTGCTATGTCTTGCGTATTTGTACTAGTGTTGCGTTGTGTGGCGGATGACAAGATTCTGTAAAACTTTTTCTCATTATTAGCGAACTGTGTGTTTTGTGATTTTCTAAGAGTGCAATTTAAATATCTTTTCAGTCTACTAGATGCGGCATTTAATTTTTGTTTGAGGGTGTCAAGAAATTGTTCGTTGCTTGAGTTAGGTTCTTCATGTTGAGAGTGTATTTTGTATTTATTTTTTATCGCTTCTACTAGTAAGGTAAGCCTATTTGTCTTATTGCCGTTAATATATTCCGTGAGTCTTCCGATGTCTCTTCTGAGATCCTGTATCTTTTTCTGTAACCTTTTCTGCCATGCGGGTACTCTTTTCTGGACTTGGGAGGATTAGATGGTGATGTCCTTAATATTAGTTCCATTGCAGGTAGCCGCTGTGTAGGCAGCACAGTAAATAAGGGTATGAGTGGTTATAAAATCTTGTTCATCTGAAATATGTTGAGGCAGTATTTTGGTGTTAATGATATTTACAATTTGGGCTAGTTTTCTTGAGCTGTTTTGTTTTGGTATGTAGGGACGGCTAATTGGGTTGGTGTTTTGAAATTTTTCTAATGTGGTGTTGTATTGATTTTTGATTTTTTCCGCATCTAGATAATAAGTGGTTTGTTCCTGATCAGTTACTGTAGGTATGTCTGTTATTGGAACATGTGTTTGTAGTGATATATGTGGGTGGTTGTTATTTTCTGCGGGTGCCATATTTTCTGGTATAGTCAAATGTTGTAAACTATTTTCAAGATGGCTACGACGCAAACGAAGATCGTTTGATATTTCTTCACGGATTTCTTTAAGTTTTTGATCACTAATCATTTTGTTATTTAAAATAACTCGGAGCTGATCTGATATTCGCTGTTCACTTACTTCTGATAATTCTGGGTGTTCTGTGATTACCGCTTGATGAAGGGGTTGACGGTAAGCTGATCTATTTTCTTCTAATTCTGTAATTTTGTAGTAGTTTCTTATAATAGTTTCATTATACTCGGTAGTCCATCTTCTTCTCTGTCTTATACCTTGGGGGTTGTTGTGTATTTGCATGCTTAAATGAGTTTGTGCGTGAGT
This sequence comes from Vanessa cardui, assembly GCF_905220365.1. Taxonomy (NCBI): domain Eukaryota; kingdom Metazoa; phylum Arthropoda; class Insecta; order Lepidoptera; family Nymphalidae; genus Vanessa; species Vanessa cardui. Next base: position 265,536 of record NC_061125.1, read on the forward strand.
TCTATTTTGGTTATTGGTTTGTTGTAGGTACTCTGTTACTTCTTCTTTTATTTGTTCTAATATTTCTTGGGGAAGTAATTTATTTCTGACTATAGCTCGGCATTGGTCACCTAGTCTCTGTCTAGATGCCTGCATATGAGGAAATTTTAGTGAGAATTCTTGGTGTAGGTGAGCAAGGTATATTTTACTTGTGTTTAATTTTGTGGCAATGAGGTACGTGCGCCAGATGAATTTATTCATATCTTCTGACCATCTTTTACGCGCACGGTTTGTGTCTATGGCGGGTGCAGGTTCAATGGCTTGTGCCTCCTGCACAACATCCATAGACATAGGTGAAATTGTGTTTGATCTTGATGAAACCTGGAATGAAAGTGGCGATGAAGTGGGTGATTCATATGAACTGAAGGGTGAAGGTGAAACTGAAATAATTTCGTTAAGCATATCAGAGTCCTTTTCATGTTTTCCTTGGGTCATATGCTGAGGGCGAGTCGAAGGGGTATTTGTTTCGTCGCCCAAGGGGTCGGCTGTAGCTTCTACGTTGTAAGTCCGCCTGCTCAACTCACAGCGACCGGCTGTATCACTTTTACTGATGAGTGCCCGCCTGCTCAGCTCCTCATCACCGATGGTTCGCATGCTGTAGCATCCAGCATCGGCTCCAGATGCGCCCCGGCGAACCCCGGGAAGCGGCCGTAAATTGTATATTCTTTTACTCATCTCCATTTGGGTTTTGGGTTTGGGACCGTTAGTTGTGAAGGGAAAGGCCAAGATGTTAATGGCTATTAAAATTTACGTATCTCCTGTTTCGTTTATTATCAGGGTATATTTGGTCTAGTTCTTAGTGACCATTCATGCCTCCACTTAAGCCCCCCCACCACGGCAAGGTGGTCCCCTGGGGGGGTTATTATTATTATTATTATTATATATTATTGAGAGCTGAGATGGCCCAGTGGTTAGAACGCGTGCATCTTAACCGATGATTGCGGGTTCAAACCCAGGCAAGCACCACTATATATATGTGCTTAATTGTGTTTATAATTCATCTCATGCTCGGCGGTGAAGGAAAACATCGTGAGGAAACCTGCATGTGTCTAATTTCATCGAAATTCTGCCACATGTGCATTCCAAAAACCCTCTTCTTAATGGAAGAGGAGGCCTTATCTCAGCAGTGGGAAATTTACAGGCTGTTACTTTACTTTTTTTATATTATTATATATTTGATGGAATCGTTTCAGGCGAACGCGGGCAACGTGCAGATAGTTCAGGGGCCGGCCTTGACGTTGAACACGTTCTCGGTGCGGCTCGTGTCGACGGACGAGCGCCTGTACCGCACCGCGGCCGCGGCCGACGAGCAGTTCCTACGGTAAAGGCAGCCGGAGACTTCATACCGTGTGATCATGATCCATGAACTGTAATTTGATGAAGGTACTCTTAATTGGTGCTGGTTTTGTAGACAAAGATTTATTGTGCGCTATGGAATTCTCTAGTAATAAACGGTGCGCTATGCGAGTTAACATATCAATGAACTAAAGAAGCTAAGCTGGCTGTGAGCGCAGTGGATGTTGTTTAAACAAAAGATATAGAGGTATAATATATAGAGTGTAAATAATTAAACCAGTGTCAATATTGTATGGACAGCACAGTGTCATTGACCAACACCTGTGGACGTGTTTGTAGACTGTGTGTAGCATTTGTTGTGTTCCATCTCAGAATCTAAATCTTTACGCTTATTGAGATGAAATCATTATGTGTGTATTATATTTTATGCTTTACACAGTTATGTAAATTTCTTTACTGTGTGAATGCAAATAACACTTTTGTGTTCAGGTGTATGTTTACATCAATTGAATCTTAATTTTATGTAATAATTTTAAATTTTAATATATTTCAAATTGTATTGTTATCAATCATGTCATACTTCTATTGCAGCTGTGTGTATAATGTATATAAAGTAAATAGTATATTGGCGTATCGCATCATACTCCTGTGTGTTGTAACTGTTGCTAATGTTGTACATTTGAATTTATTCAATAACTTATCTTTGTAAAATCTGTCTAATATTCAAAATATACAATCACCTTTACATATTTTTCCAAATATGAATGCCATCTCAGACTCTCATACGAAGATATGGGGGTGACAATGTATACCTAAACATTATAAATGTACATTACTCAGAATATGGCACCACCAACAAACCCCTCGCAGCTGGTAACAACAAATTCCAAAAACATTAATGATCGCTGAGTGTAGTGTTAAGCTGTTAGTATTATCGCAGTGTGGGCGGCGGCAGGGTACTCCTATGGCCCTAAGTGGGTTGACGGCTCCTTCAGTGCACTCTTGTTTTATTTATTAAATGAATGATCTTTAAACTTCTTTACCTAATCTTGAGAGTATTTACTATATCGTAACTTAAATATTTTATAAATAATACCGTCCCTTTTGACAATTATTAGAATAAGGTAAATTTATTTTTTTAAATATAAAAAAATCTTATATTTGCGGGCTTAAATGACTTCTAACAATAACTATTAATAGTATAATAAGGACTAAATTTATTAAATTGTAACACACTAATATCTTTCTGAACAAATGTTGTTTTCAAAATGTATTATGTAATTCATTATTTACACATATATTATGACATTAACAGTGTTGTGATGCTGTTGATTCGTAAGATCTGAATTAAAGTACATAGAAATTGTGCCTTCGATATTTCGGACACGGAGTGCACTGAATAATGTAATTTGTAAAATAAATTATGTAAATTGTAAGGACGGCTATGAGCTGATTGCGAGCACAATGAATGTAAATAAAGCAAGGACAGACTCGTGGGAGTGGCCAAAATATAAATAATATTGTTATTTTGTTTATAAAAATTAACTACAATCTAAAAGCGTTGTTTTAATTTCCCGTAAAATAAAAAACTATTTAAAGCATCGTTACGCTTATACATATTCCAGGAACATATATTTTCTTAACAACACATTCCAGAGATAAGAGAAGACTATTTGCTCGTTTATGTGTTGTTTACAAAGATTCCTTGCAGTTTTTTCATGGTTGGGGAACAGCGTTCAATTTACACTAAAATAAGAAAGTGCATTTTAAAAAAAAAAATTTGTTAGATATCGGTATACAGTAGTGTTTCTAGATCTAGGATTTCTTATATAAATTATATTAAAAAGACTAATAACACAGCTGTGCTGTGCAGTGCAGAGGCGCGAATAGTAATTAAATAGTTGAAGAAAAACGTCGAAGCCAGCATTTGGAATGGCAAATTCCGATGTGAAAATGTGTTGCTGCCACGTATACCTATTATTCCCACATACGTGCCAATTGAAATCGGGTTCAATTTCCAAGATTGGCATTCGCTGAAAATAATAACTATAAGAATACATATGTATGCCTTTCAGAAATTTGTTAGAATAAAAATATAAACAGACAAAACGATAAAAAAGACATGTTATTTTGCTATATGTATCGACTATACATACATTTTGTAAAAAGACAGACACTCCAATTTTATTATATGTATATAAATATGCCCATTAAGGGGGATTGGTCTGGGTTTTTGTGCCATATTAGACAGCCGTTTGGGCTCGCAGGTTATCGATGCATCCGGTCACTTGTCCTGGAGGTCAGCGGGATCCGAAGAAACGGTGCTCCGCTAGCAGCCCGTGGTTTGTAGGGGGCCCAACTATTGTTCTAGCCTCACGTGAAAGGTTGCCCCGCCGGCCACGCATAATCCGTTGGCGACCGGATGGAGAGGACCCGATGGCGACTTCCGGGGGGTTCGGGCGTCCCCGCGCTCTCCATACAAGTTCCCATCGGTGTATTTGTTTCTTGTGGGCTGCTTGGTTCCTGGTGTGGTACTTTTTCCCAACTTCTTTCCCCTTCCTCATTCACTCTAACCTCTCCCTTAAAGTGCATTTCTCTAATATCCGAGGATTGCACTCAAATCTGAATGATGTCCATCACCATCTCGAGACTGAACTACTGCACTATCCGGGGTACACGCTGGAGGCCCAATTTTGTGCCCATGCAGGCGTGTGCGTATACATCAGGGACGTGATCTGCAGTTAGCGTCTTCGTTACTTGGTGGTTCCTAACCTTTCTGTTTTATGGGTTCTTGTGAATACTGGTCTTGATCAAATAGTTTACGCCAGTGTCTACTGTTCGCATAGCGGAGGCCAGGAGACGTCAAGGCTGTTGAATTATATCTATGTGAAGCTGCAGATTCGGTCCATCGACGCTTTCCATTCGCGCAGTTTGTGTTTCTTGGCGACTTCAATGCACACCATGAAGAGTGGCTGTACCCGTATAGAGACATTGACCACGCTGGAAGAGAGGTCTATAAATTTGCAATATCTTATGGCCTCTCCCAGCTCGTCCACGAACCCACTCGTATTCCAGATATCGTGGGCCACACTGAGTATTGCCTGGACCTTCTGCTGACAACCGATCCCGACAGATATTCGGTTTCCGTTTCACCACCACTCGGGACATCGGATCATTGTGTGGTAAAATCTGTGTCACACTACTCGCCTCTTGACACCAGCCCCAAAGGCACTAGGCGAGTGTGGAGATACAAGTTGGCGGTACTTCAGCTCTGAACAGCTGCTTAATCTTAACACTGCACAAGTTTGATCATGCATGGAGTACTGCAATCATCTCTTGGACGGTGCAGCCAAATATCATTCATTGTTGGAAAAAATTACAGACAGATAATTATGATGAATAAATATTTCTATTAATTTTATGCATTTTTTTGTGAAAAATCTTTACCCTTCCTAAGGGCCCCCTAACAAATTTTTATACGGGACCCCGCTAAGGCACGCTACGCTTCTGTTGTTGACATACCCAAAAGTTGAACTAAACGATTTGTCAGCTCGTTTTTGGTAAGAGTCGTTAAGATTTGGAACGACCTGCCTGCGTCTATTTTTCCTGATAAGTTAAACTCCGGAGCCTTTAAGAGTAGAGTGAACAGGTTTCTTTTGGATGGGCGTGTACCACCTCTTTATCTACAATTTCCATCAGGTGAGATGGAAGACGAACGCCTATACCATATATATATTACATGAACGAGCACGCTTAGGGAGATCAGGAGAATAAATTAATGCGGGACATACGTACTATGAAAAATTTTTGTACGGACGCATAAACCGGTCAGTGAGTGTGATATACCTAACGCTTTGGCTAAAAACTAGCGCGATAAAATCCTTGTATTATTAATATGAACTTGGGCAGCTGTTGTCATAGTCCTTCTATTTCGAATATATTATATTAGTTTCCTAGATTTATCTACTAAGAAATCTAATACATAATAATAGGAGACGCGGCTGTCAAATGAAATACGTGTGCCTAGCCCAACAAAAATAAATTAAATATACAAACAGGGCTACCAGAATATAATAAATGTTTTGGTCTCATTTATCCAATAAGTTGGCTCTACTGGCAGCCCTGAAAATAGTAGCTGACACTGACATATTAACAAAGCAATTTTAAAAATGACAATGAATATTATTCCATTTATTGACATCTAAGTATATAATAGTAGTGTTTTACCGGTAATTTGATTAATTCGTTTTAATAAGGAGTGGGTACGGCACGTATTTTTCGCACATAGCTAGTCGTGTAGGAACATAGTTGGAGATTCAACAGCAGTACGTAAATTGTCCCCAGATCAACAATATTACTCAGGATGTAATATACTGATTACAATTTATATTACAGAGTCTGGGGTGACTTGCAGTAACAATGAGTAAATTATTATACTTATTCCTGGCCCTAGCCGCGACATGTTCGGCAGAGTTTTTAAGGTAGTCAGTTTTTTTATTAGTGTTTATTATATTTACGATCAAAAATGGTATCTGAATTTTTTTTATAGGGTTCCTTTGTATCGCATGCAGACTGTCCGCAAACATTTCCATGAAGTGGGTACTGAGCTGCACATGGCTCGCATTAAATATGCAGCCACGGGACCGGCGCCTGAACCACTATCTAACTACTTAGATGTATGTACTTTTTATTCTTATACTTCATAGTTTATTTCCTTGTGTATTTTTTTTTCTTTGATTTTATAAGCAGATTGAGAAAATGTGTGCCATAAGTTTACTATTTTTTAAATTAAACAAAACTGCACTGAGATTGTTTTGGTACCAATTCAACAACTGTATTTTCTTTTGTTGTCTGGAAATGATAAGTTCTGCAGACGCCATCTTAGTGTTTTGCTTTGGAGATATATTATCTATTTATTTAATAGACATTCTGTTTATGTATCCCATGTTGTTTGTTTGCACACAAATGATAACCTCGTTGACTTTATCTACATGTGTCACTGATTGCACTCGACAGGCTCTGGCCCTGGCATACCTTTCAAATAAACTTTTTATAGCTTAATTATCTTTAAAATATTTAAAATTTACTTGTAACCTTTCGTTGGTAATAACCATTTATATATATAAACTTAACAATTTACATAAATAATTTAATAAACATACCATACTTTGATAAGACAATGTTTTGTTTTATCATGGTAATAATTTTTTGTTGATAGCAAACATTAATAAAGTACATTTAATAAATTTGTAAAGTTTGGTCTCAAATTTAAAAAATATAAAATAAGAAGACAAACACAGAATAACTTGTATATAATAAATGTCCTAATTTTATGACTGAAAAAGACTTAAAAATGTTTTAAATAATAGATATTTTGTTTCTATAAACCCCTTCACACCTCCATTTGAGGTCATTTACAACTATATATTTATACAGATTGTGATATTTTACTCAGGCACAATATTACGGGCCAATCTCGATCGGCAATCCACCTCAGACATTCAAGGTGGTATTTGATACGGGCTCCTCCAACCTGTGGGTGCCTTCCAAGAAATGCCACTACACCAATATTGCTTGCTGTTAGTATTGCTCCAATTTATTATAATAAAATTAATTACTATGATAAGATTTGCTTAGATATTACTAATATTATTATTTTTGCCTTGGAACAAATGGATATAATGTAACTCAAATTTGCTGTTCGCATGAAATAGAACTGTATTAATTCTAATTAGATCTTAAATTGGTTTTGTATATTAGTAATTTTTGGTCTAATTAAATTAAAATAAAAAAAAGCTGTTTACTGCCCATTATACACTATTGAGAGATTTACAGACATTATCTACCATGGGGTGATTTTCTTAATTGTTCCAGTGCTGCACAATAAGTACGACAGTAGCAAGTCCAAGTCCTATCGTAAGAACGGCACAGACTTTGCCATCCACTACGGCTCCGGCAGCCTCTCGGGCTTCCTTTCCACCGATGATGTGACCGTGAGTTATTTCGACAAAAAAAGTGGTGGTCGAGCAAATAAACTGTTTATTTGCTCGACCACCTCCACAACTGTTAATAGATATTACAGCTGTAATCAAAATAGAGCATCAATTTGAAACTTCGGTAAATCTCTTGTTCTATATTCGTCCAGGTGGGCGGGCTGACGGTACGCGCGCAGACCTTCGCGGAAGCTATGTCCGAGCCCGGCCTCGCCTTCGTGGCCGCAAAGTTCGACGGCATCCTCGGCATGGCCTTCGCCAGGTACCAAACGCGGCCCAGTTCTAACAATCGCGTCAATCTTGCCTTGTATAATTTGAATGTCTGGCCGTCCTCGTATTACAGCATCGCTGTCGACGGCGTGACGCCCGTCTTCGACAACATGGTGGCGCAGGGCCTCGTGCAGCCGATCTTCTCCTTCTACCTGAACAGGCGAGTGCGCCCCCGAGACCGGCCGAGTGAGTACCGGGTGTGAGCGCGTAGTGACGCCCCCTCTGCGCAGGGACCCGAGCGCGGCGCAGGGCGGCGAGATCATCCTCGGGGGCTCCGACCCCGCGCACTACAGCGGGGACTTCACGCGCGTGCCGCTGTCGCGCGACACGTACTGGCAGTTCCGCATGGACCGCGTGCTGCTCAACGGGACCGCGTTCTGCGCCGACGTGAGTGCCCCCCCCCCTCCCCCGCAGCGCCGCCGGGCCGCGCCAGCTGCTGACGGCTCCTGACCGGCTCCTGACCGCAGGGCTGCGAGGCGATCGCGGACACGGGCACGTCGCTGATCGGCGGGCCGGTGGAGGAGATGTCGGCGCTCAACCGCGCGCTGGGCGCCACGCCCGTGGCCTTCGGCCAGTTCGCCGTGGACTGCTCGCTGGTGCCGCGCCTGCCGCCCGTCGCCTTCTCCATCGCCGGCCGCAGCTTCGAGCTGGACGGCGCCGACTACGTGCTCAAGGTATTAGCCGACAACCTCGCCAGATGCTTTTATTTCATTTTTCATGTCATTGTCTCCGAAAGCAATTTTGTATGAACTTTTCTCCCCAAGACGTATAATGCAGCCGGCATTGAAGTATGGGACTTCCCGATCCCTCATCGGAGAGTCATAAGTCCGCCCCCTCTCGTTTTAAAGAGAAGGTCAAGTGGAGCGCTCCATGTTTCAGGTGTCGCAGTTCGGTAAGACGATCTGCCTGTCGGGCTTCATGGGGCTGGACATCCCCCCGCCCAACGGGCCGCTGTGGATCCTCGGGGACGTGTTCATCGGCAAGTACTACACCGAGTTCGACGCGAAGAACAAGCAGATCGGCTTTGCGCCGGCCGTGTAACGCGTCTCCGGCGTGACACGATATGTTCACGATTAGACTTATTATTGTATTTGTTAAATAAATGATTTTTTGTTATTTAGGATCGACATCTGCTTGAGATCGATTCGGTATACTTACTTAGGTTCAGCTACACAGTGCAATAATATTGTTAATTGTAGGTCGAAGATAGACTTATAGATGTTTATAAAAAAAAGGTGTATATTTTGTATTCAGATTGGAACTTTAATTCTTCTAAGTCATACAAAAATCTTCTACATGTAACGTTCAAAAGACACTAGCTCTCTGAGTCGACGCTAACTATAATTAAGTCAGTGTTACCCGATGTCGTTTCGCTCTTATACTTTCAATACATACTTTGCAAAATCGATTGTTCGTTTCATTTTCCGATCCGAGATTAAACTAAATAAGTCTTCCATCGTGATTTAAATCTATATTATTTTATTCATTTAAATAAAACGTTTAAGTAAAATACATTGTCCGTACATAAATTATAATTACAATAATCTGATAGAACATCCGCTACGCTACGCGACTACGCCATTCCGAGTTTGTGTTTTTTCCTGAACTTCTTCACGTAAGCTTCCACGAGGGCTTGGATCTTCGTCGGGTTGATCTCGCCCGACTTGTTGTGGCAGATCTGTAGAAACAAAACACGTTAGAGGGCGGGCGGGCAGGTGCGCGTGCGTGCGCGGGCGTGCGCGTGCGTGCGTACCTTGGGCACGGCGCGGCGCAGGATGTCCTTGTACTCCTCCTTGGTGACGCGCTTCTTGTTGTAGTGCGGCTTCAGCACGAGCTTCACCTCCTCCACGACGCGCTCCTGGCGGTTCAGCTTCTTCAGGAACTGCGCACGCACGGACATCTACATCAATCGAGTCTCTAGATACTTGCATTTAGCATTCTCCGTGTAACGATTTCTAGTTAATATTTAATTGGTTAGTTAAGTTACTCTAATAAAATGGTTACTCTTACTTATTGGGAGCGAACTTGAAATAATGCCTAATTTTGAAGTGATTTAAAGCAATACAGCATTAATCGTTAGTCGAAAAAGCACCTTAAATACATAGTGTATTTGATACAAATCAATATGATACTATCATCAATATGGTGATGTATATGATGAATGAATATTTTGCATGTAAATACATTTATGGTTTCCTGCGATTGGCAAAGTAACGAGACAAATTACGTTTCCAGCGTAGCAACTGTTGCCATCAAATGTTTGCTTGGATCGATAAACTAAGTAATTGCTGCTACGTTACACCGTTTAAACAACGCTCGCGATACCGACGGAACGTGTGACGTCACTCACTTTACTCTTGACTTGCATCTCGACGGCGGAGCTCGGCAAGTCGTCCAGAATTTTCAGGTTCTCCTCATCTATTTTGACGCCCACCTGCGTCTTGCCTGAAATGCAAAATCAAAATTAAAATATAGTTTATTCAAATAGGCTTTTATATGAGAACTTTTGAATCGTCATTTAACTTAACTTAATATTAATATTTAATATTAATGCTACCACCGGTTCGGAAAGTAGATTTTATCAAGGAGAGCCGGGCAAGAAAATCACTAGTTTATTCTTCAGGCGGATCGGTTGGTGGCACGTTCGAGGGGAAGGCGGGGGCGGGGGCGGAAGTATGTGGAAAGGGCGTACCTTTCTTGCGGTCGAGGCGCACCGGCACCTTGGAGGCGGCGCGGACGCGGCGCGGCGGCGGCTCGAACAGCTCGCCGAAGTCGCTGGAGCCCGGCGAGTAGGGCGACGCGCCCCCCTCCGACGGCGGCCGCGGCAGCCGCAGCGCCTGCATGGGCTTCACCGGGTTGGACTTGATCGGCGACGGCTTGCCCGGGAACAGCTTGGGCGGCACGCGCGTGGGCGACGGCAGCACGATGCGCGGCGCGGGCGCCGGCGGCGGCTCGGCCAGCGCGTCCGCCGGCTCGGGCGACGCGTCGCGCGTGGACTGCAGCAGCGCCATCACCTTCTCCACGGGCGTGAGCGGGCGCCGGTCCAGCACCTCGTCGGCCGACAGGTTGCTGCGCTGCGCCGCCTCCAGCGTGATGAGCGCGCGCGGCGGCGACGGCGGCGCGGGCTCGGGCGCGGGCGACGCCGACGCCGGCGACGCCGACGCCGAGCGCGTGGGCTCGAACGGGTCGTACGCGTCCGGCGACTGCCGCTCCGAGCCCGCCGCCTCGGCCTGCTCGTCGGGCCGCTCGGCCGGCTCCGGCGCGGCGGGCTCCGCCACGGTCGGCTCCGGGGGAGTCTTGGGGCCGAGCGCCGGCGGCGCGGGCTCCGGGGCCGGCTCGGGTGCGGGCGCCGGCGGGGCTCCAGTCTCGGCGCCCTCCCTCTCGCCGTGGTCGCTGTCACTGAGGACGATCACGTTCTTCGGCGAGGGCGTCAGTTCGCGGAAGGGCGATCGTTCGAGGTCGATGATGGCGACGGGCTTGGCGATTTCGACTTCCGGCGCGACGGCGGCTCGTCGGCGCCGCCTGCGGTCGCGGCGGGTCTCTCGTCGACGTCGCCGGTCGCCCTCCTCCCCGCGCTCCTGCTCCTTGAAGCTCACGCTGACGAGGATGTTGTCTCCAGAGGTGAACACCTCCTTCGAGGGCCCGGCGGCGTCGCGCACGCGGCGTCTCTGCCGGTCGGGGTCGCGGCGCCTCCGCTCGCGTCGCTCGGGCTCGTCGTCCGATCGCAGCGGCGGGCGCGAGTCGGGTTCCGGCTCCGGCGGCGGGGTTCGCGGCGAGGGCGGACGCGACATCGGCGAGGGGGGCTCCGGGTCGGCCTGGCGGCTCGCGCTGCGCCGCCGCTTGCGCTCCGGGGAGACTGCGGCGGGCGCCCGGCGGGCTGAGCGCGTGCGTTTCTTCTTCTTGTTGGCGCGGCGCGGCGGGCTCGCGCTGACCGAGCGGCGTCGGGCGACTCGCGAGCCGGAACGGCGACGCTTCCGGCGCGGGGGGCTTCTGCGCCGCGGGGAGGCGCGCGGGGTGCCCGAGCGGCGCCGCAGCGAGGACACGGAGCGGCGGGCGCGCGCCAGCGACGCCCTGGAGCGCGCCGGGGAGCGCCCGCGCGCGGGGCTCGAGCGCCGGGGGACGGACCTGCGGCCGGGCGGCGACCTCCTTCGGGACAGCGACCGTCGCGCCGGCGACGGTGATCTTCGTATTCTAGAAAGGGAGCGGCGACCCCTGGAGGCCGAGCGCCGGCTCTTGGAGAGCGAGCGGCGCGACGAGCGCCTGTGGCGGGAGGCGGTGCGCCGGCGGCGGGAGGGCGCGGGGGAGGGCGAGCGCGGGGGCGGCGACAGCGAGGGCGAGCGCCCGCGCGGCGACACGTCTCTGCCGAAGGGGTCCTTCTGCTTTCTCCTTTTCTCGGTGACGACGGTACGCACGTCGTAACGTTCGAGATCTTTTCTCTTCTCTTTCCGCCTGCGCTGCCGGCTCTCGTTGGCGTCGCCAGAGTCACGGCGTTCTCTTTCGCTTCTTTTCTCGTTTTTGTCTCTCTCCCTGTAATTTCTCTCCTTTCCGCTTTTACTGAGCTTTTTGAACGAAATTTCACTCTTTTTTCTGCTCTTGCTCTTTTCTTTGACGTCTTTCTTGGACTCTTTCTTCTTTTTCTTTTTCGCACTCTCGTCACGGAGTGATACCTTTTTTGCCTCTTTCTTTTTATCGGCTATCTCACCCTCCTCGTTCTCGAGGGGCGCCCTCGCGGGAGACGTTCGCGAAATCTCTGACGCAGCTCGTTCGTTCTCTGAAAACATTTCGTTGCCCTCGTCCTCGGATATCATTTCCGTGTCCAGGCCCTCGAGTCCTTTATCCTTTTCCGTTTCGAAGGAGGCGTCTTTGTTGGATTTATTCTCGTCGAGACACGGCGTGTAACTCCGCTCGTCCTCTGTTTCGCTTATCGATTCAGTCATCTTTTCCACATTATCATCGACTCTGGCAACGTCTAGATCAAGTTTTGGTGATTGTTCTGTGAATATAATTGGAACGTCGTCATCGCCGTCGGAGTGACCTTCTTCATCAGACTCCTCTTTGTTTTTTGGAGAGACTTCCCTTTTTTCTAATGATGACTTTGATCCTATATTTTCACATTTATTATCTTCATCTTTATCATCCACTGATTCTTTTACAATAAGTGGTTTCTCTGAAATATCCTTCTCAATGATATTGTTAATAAGTTGATTTGAAGATTTACTGGTTTCATTGGATTCCAGCGGTAGATCACACTTCTCGGGCGAAGGAGATTTCTTCTTTGGACTTTCGTCATATTTTTTCTGACTTGTAGTATTGCAATTTACATTTGTTTTCTCTTCGGGAATTTCTTTAGCTGCTTCCGATTTTTCGTTAGCGTCGACGTCCTGACTTGTATCTTCTTCATCGTACAAACTGACTTGCCTTTTAATTAACGACGATGTATTTAGTTTAATTTTTATAGGGTTACGTGTATTCGTCGTTATTGGACATCTCTTGGACACCTTTTCTTTATACTCTTCTTCAGATTTCTTCTTTTCATCCATATCATAATTGCTAACAAGTGGCTTTGTTGTAGTTTTGCTAACATCGGCTTTCTTTTCGTTATTTACTGCGTCGGGTACCGTTATAGGAGACGTCGACGGAGGCGTCTCATCGTCTTCTTGAACTAAGTCTTCCAAACTATCCTGGGGCTGCTCCTGCGGCACCTCATCAGTGATATTGCTGCTATTATTTGCTATGTGAACACTAGTGGCTGAATAAATCGAGAAATTGGGACAATCGCCATCCGAATCGTCATCGCTTCTGTCATGGGTCTCTGCATTTTGAGGTACAATTAAATTCCTATGCTCTTTGAGGACCTGTCTGACGGCTGTGTCTAATATATTGGGCGGCACGTTCATGGCGCTGGTGTCGATTCCAGCCAGAATACTCTGCACCGCTGGGGCTGCAGGTATTTCCGAGTCTTGCGACTCTATCGGTGCATCGTCACCGCTGTCATCGTCGTGCGTCGGTTCTGTGGGGTCATATTTTTCCGTATCAATGACGAGACCTGAATCGCTTTTTTCGTCTTCGGATTTTTCCACTTCTGAATTTTTCTGATAATTGAAAACTGGAGGCTCCATCATCGGCTGATACGCTTGAGGCTCGGGCAAGGGGTGGTATGCCTGCGGTTGAGTTTTCTCTTGGCGAGGCGTTTCAATTCCGGAAAACACTTCAGAATTTGTATTAGTCGGAGGTACCTGACCCATTCTCATATCAACGGGATTTTCGAATCCACCAAACGAATGACGAGACTGAGTAGGAGGCACATCTTGCCTTGGAGCGGGTGCCGAAGGGCCGCCGCCACCGTAAGGTTGCCAGGATGGTGCCAAGCTGAAACGACCCTGGCTCTGATCATTGGGTCTCTGATGGTTTGGAAAATTGCTGCCTCTATTATTGTCCATGGGCCCTGGCCTTCGAGACCTATCGAAGTAGGCGTCGTCCGTGTGTGAATACTGCTGCGGTCTTCTTGAAAAGTTATCATAATAGTCGGTGTCATCGCGACGCATGTTATTGTTTTGATAATTGTATGCGTTTCCTTGTCTATTTTGATAGTTCCCTCCATAATTGTTTTCGTAATTACCTCCTCTATTAAAATTATTAGAATTTTGTTCACGATGATAGTTACCCCTGTAACCGCCTCCCCACCCGCCGCCCCGGTTCTGGCCGGGGTATGAGGGTACATTCCGAACAGTTTCATTTGCTTTTGACAGATCCAGTTTCTCCTCATTCTTGGTAACAACATTCTTTTTTTCTTGATTTTCCTTATGTGATTGAATTTTGTAATCAACATTCCCATCTACAGAAATGGAAATTATAGATTTCTTTGAATGCAGCAAAGTTTGGCTTTCTAAAATGTTAGACAGAATGTCGGGAGCAGATGAAGCATGAGGCGGCGACGGGACCATTATCATTTTCCTTCTGGCCTAAAAATAAGAATGCGAAGAACATTAGTATCTCAAAGAATGATTTTTAAGATAATCAAATTCATGAAATTTACCTGTCTGTATGCACTCAGTATATTAGATGTTGACCTGGTGGCTACTGCAGTAGAGGCTTCTTCCGAGTTTGCATTTTCATCATCATCAGAGAAGTAATCTAGTTCATTTGGGTTTCCATACAGTCTCAGTGAAGGAATGCCAGCTCTTTGCCGTTGAACAGATAGATTACTCCTGGTAGCATTAGATGCTTGTAGCATATCTGGTCTCTGGTCAGTCTTCAGAGTAGCCAGTTTAGCTCGAACACTCGCACGGACATACGATCGTCTAGCAGCCGTTCGAGGCTGCCTTTTTTTTACCTGTAAAATTAAGTGTGTTAAAATTTTTAAGATTTTTCAACTTTAACATAATATATAAAGCAATTTTACCCTTCTCCTTTTCACTTTCTTTTTAACCCTTTTTGTTATTGGAAATTTTCCATTTTCTTGAACCTCATACTCAATAATAACAGTTTTAGTCCTTCTTCTTTTATATTTTCTACGTTTTGTTACAGCTTGACGTCTGTTAGTGGTTCGAGAACTTCTTTGTGAAATTGTTGAGCCTCTAGAAACTGCAGACAATTCATTTATATTGCTACTATTGCCACGACCACCACTTGAAGTAGACGGTTGATCAAGTCTGCCTGTATTCCTAGATGATCTCCTGACATTTCTTTGTTGCCTTAATAAAACAGATCGTGGTCCAAGAGGTAGATCTATATCGACAACTCCATCCAATAAATCTTCCACTTCAGAAAGATTGATGTCCTCTAGCAGATTACTCTCTCCATTTAGAGAAACATAGCAATTAGGGCAAAGCCACTGATCAGCAGGAACCTACAATAACATGTAGTGTTAAACAAAATAAGTAAAGTATAGTAAAATAATAAAATAAAATCTTAAATATAATAAAATCTTTATGAAATGGTATGAATTCATTAATAATCTTGCATCATCAAACAAATACCTCGGAGAGTGGAGGAGAGAGGCACTGCATGTGGTAGCCGAGGTCACAGCCATCACATAACAGCATAGTTTCTTCATCTTCAATGCTGCCACATATCTAATAAAAATAAAAAAATGACACAGTCTCTGCCGAATTCATTTACTACACAGAACATTCAACTTATTTTTAAATTACTCATAAAATAGAAAACAAAAGTTACTATTTTATAATACTTAAATTTATTAGTGACTAACCTCACACACAGTTGGGTCTTCAACTACTAAAGCCTCGACAGAAGGCCTTCGCTCTATGACCTTTACTGGTTCTTTTCGTAACACACGTCCACCAACACAAGCCTTGACAATAATGGAATTGAATGTCATTCTATCCACTGGACATGTGTTGACATTCTTCGACCATTCTGTGATACAGTCTAAGCAGAATATGTGCTCACAGCTTTCAGGTGTTCCTACTTCTTGTTCTTTAAAACGCAGGAGACATATTGAGCATTTATCTGAATTGCCCTCAGAACTGTCAGATGCAAAGCCTGATATCGGTTTGGATGCTGAAGTCGCAGGTCTGGAAGAATCCGCGTGCTCCGTCGACCAACCAGAACTGTCGCTTTCTGCTTCAGAGTCTCGAAGCTTAGGCAGTGTTCGCCTTCGTCTAGTCCCAGCGCGCACCACTGAACTTCCACTGCTATCACTTGCCTCTTCATCACTGAGTACCTGAAAATTGTCATGACTTTGTGGTAAAACTTGTGTCTGATATGGAAACGTACCTAAGGAATTAACTGCTATTCATATTTACTCTCAATCTCTTTCTACGTGTCCCCGCCACGCTGATGCTACCATCGCTTTCAGAGTCTGATGATGACAAGACCACCACTTTCTTGATTTTACGCTTCGGCCGCGGTGGAGAGTCATCGCTTCCTTCTTCACTCATCCTAAGACGTAAACAGCGCGTACGACTGGTGCCTCAATACACACGACACGAAGCGATCCGCAAAGGTGTAAATGACCTCTGCGTTTTAACTTTTACAACATCTGAGGAAAAACGTATGGGACTCATTCAGTTTTATACCATTATTGTTGTATGAAAACTATGCAAATACATACAAATATGGCATACGCTCTAATAAAAAGTATTTTTATTATTTTGACAGCAAGCCGCTCTCGAAAGTCTATCGGCCATTTTCATTCCAACAGATACTTAATTATTTCTAATATTTGTTCACAGGTAATAAACAAGATTACATGTTAGTAAAAATATATTTTGTTAATGTTAAGATTCTCTTGCTGTACACACACAACCACATAAAATACGAGTAAAATATTTGAAATCGAATCTTATCATAATAGCTTGATTTTTACGCACGTTTGAACTGCTGTAAGTAGATGTATTTATAATTACTTGTAGATACATAATATATAAACCACTTTTTTGTACAAGTTATCTATTTGAATGATCATTGTAGAATTAATCGTTTTACAAAATATTTAGATAAATATCAGAACATCCGTCATCCATAAGTATAGCGTAACCTCAGAAAACTAGCATATTGTTACCGGTTGAAGTTTGATATAAGATGAAAAAAATTACAATCTCGTCAGATGCACCATTTATTTTAAAAGGTACTTTATGGTTGGTTGGATTGAATAATTGAATGAATAAAATATAAAATGAAGTACAATAACAATAAAGGAATTAAATATAATTATATAAGTCGCTAGCATTAGGTCAAATGGACTGGTGCCTACTGCCGGTACTAAAGGAGAAGGGATTTTTTTTATCAATTATTTACGTTCGAGTCCGTCTATCAGTACCTACCGATAATATCGTAGGTGTTAAAAGTTTTATTAAATATAGAAAAAATAATAATTATGATGTGGTATTGTAGGGCAAAACGGCAATACAAATGATTTTATTTCAAGTTATGTTTGTAATAAAATATATTTATAATCTGTAAACACTGTTCTCTGATTGTCTCAATAATCTGTTCTGCTGACTGCTATTTCAAGTGTGTGTTTTCAGTGTATAACGTTTTGTGTTTTTCATTTAATTTTCTCAGTGAAGAAAATTTTATACTTTTATGCGCCCAGAAAATGACCGCAGAGAACGAAAGGGAAATATATCACAAATTAGAAGCCATGAAAGAGATCAGGTGAGTTTAACTTCCTACTGAATATGATAGAATGCCTTTTGCACCTGTAGACACGATCAATAAACACTTGACACCCCTGTGTTTTCTTTTAATTCGCGGCTTAAATAACCAAATGTTATTTATTACTGGTAATTTTAAGTTAATATCTTATAATAAAAAATAAAAATAGAAAGCCATAAAATATAATAAATTTTCATAGGATGTTTGGGGCAGAATTTATCAGCAAAACATTCGATACAGTTTTATTGAGTTTTATTGGAAATATTAAATATTATATATGAATTGCAGTACCTCTATAGATGTTTCATTTGTATGTAACAATTCAATTAAATCTTATTATCCGGTATTGAAAATTGATTAATTATTAATAATAATATTTTGACATTACAGAAATAAGACAATTACTTTAGAGCGCTTAAAGCGGAGCATTTTAAATGAGGTGCGTAGTGGTGACCAGGAGGGGCGTTGTCTTGCTCAATACAAAAGAGAAATGGAGTTGCTGCAACAGGAGAAAATGAGCCACGTTGAAGAACTGAGGCAAATACATGCTGATATCAATGCTGTGAGTACCTTCCAGTTTAATTTTGACCATGTTTCGAATCAAATACTGATCACATATAGCTTCCTGCGCACACATTCTTGTAAGCTTAAGCTCCCCATTTCTGTATAAGCTATTACAATATACACATTGAAGGTAAGCATTAAATCACAGCAATATTAGTGTAGTATAACTGTAAAGCGAATGTACCGGTTAAAATAAGATGCTGTACAAAAATAGCACAGTAGTGTAAACACCAGATGTGGTTTGGTGATGTTTGTTTTGTTAGCTCGGAGAACAATTGTAACTCCTCGCATTGTTTATATTATCTGGGAGTCTCATCTCGCTGAGTGCAAACTACTCTAATATTTATCAATAAGTTTTAATATTGTTCTTGTGTTATTATTGCGCTTATTTAACAACATATATAGTAATATATATGTGTTTAAGTGACATCTGAATGATTTTAATGATTTGATGTATTGCTATAGTTATAATGGAATTGTATTGTTTAATCTGGGAATGTAATATGATCTCATAGTAAGCAAAAAATGAATCCAAGATGAACTTGTAAAATAATGAGTTTTATGGAGTAATATGAAAGATGAATTGAATAACTTAGACTTAGAATATAACTACAAAATTTTTGTGGATAAACAAGAACTTATTACCAATAACAACCACTAAAACCAATGCCAGCATCTGAAATCAGTCTCAGGGCCACTCTGCTGCACCTGTCTGCGTCTATCAACCTTTATGCAATGTAATAATTGATGAACTGACCTCATAGTTCATCTATCTATCTGGCTCACCTTTAAATTAATACTCACAATTCACAAAGTCACAAGTGAGAGATAATAAAATTATAAGATAATAATAAAACATAAAACTTTCAGTACTCAAGATGCACGGTAGGGATAAGGAATTGCGCCTTCTGAAATTCCACACGGATTGTATAAATGTTACTTTTCAGATGGAAACGGTCATAAAGCAGACAGAGGAGAGCATGTCTCGCAAGCTGTCCAACGCCTCCCGCCTGCACGAGGACTACCGGCCGCTGAAGACCGAGGTGGACCTGCTCCGGCGGCAGTGCCTCGGCCTGGACCGGCTGCCCGACCTGCACGAGGAGGAGGGCAGCCCCATCACGCCCGAGTGAGTCGCGCCGCCCCCCCCCTCCCACCGCGCACACCGCCCCGCGCCCCGCCCCCACTAACGGCGTGTGCTTGCAGCCGCTTCCCGCCGGCGGCGCCGCGCGCGGGCCCGGCGGGCGCGGCGGGCGCGTTCCTGGCGCCGGCGCCGCGCAAGCCGCCGCCGCCGCCGCCCGCGTTCAGGTCTGCTCTCGAACGAGATTTCCTTACCGTCTCGCTGAGGTTCGATCGTGTTTCTTATGTTGCGCCCACCATCCCCCCCCCCCGGATCCCGACCCCGAGTCCGCTCGCTACGTTTATTTTGTTTTTAATTTTTATTATTATTTTGAGTTTGAATTGACGTCAAACGATTTTGAAATTTTTATGAAGTAACTAAATTGTAAATGTCGATATGATATAATGAGTGACACGTGTTACGAGACGCGTCACTGGCTCTGTGCGCCCGCACGCCGAGCGGAGCCAAGGTGTATTGCCACTTGCAGGCAGCAGCCGCCGCCCATGAAGTCGTGCCTGTCGTGCCACCAGCAGATCCACCGCAACGCGCCCATCTGCCCGCTCTGCAAGGCCAAGAGTCGCTCGCGGAACCCCAAGAAGCCCAAGAAGAAATAGTACCCCCCCACCCCCCCGCCGGCGCTCCGCCCACGACCCACCGCGTGTTACTGCCGCCCGCTGTCGGGAGCAGGCCCGCTATCGTTTCGTCAGCTCACCCGTAGGCCGTGACCAGGGCTTTTGATACACCTTAATTTATTCTATAATTTTCTACATATAAATATACGCGACGATCGAAATGTTTAAATACATATAATAATGGATGTTGTCACGTTGAGTGATTGTACCTTAAGCTTAATGTTAGTAGATGGATCTTGATGGTTGTAAATAATAGTATTACGTATTTATAGGTCGGTGTTTCGTAGCGTGTAAGAGCGGGCTAGTGCCGAGGAGTTAGGACAGATTGTGCCAAATCGAGCTGTAAATATTGATTCAGGACGGAATGTTTATTGAAAACTTAGGGCTGTTCGCAAGAGGAAGCAAATGTTAAATGTGCCAACTAATTAACTACGAATCTTTTCGAAGTGATTACGAGAAAAATAATATTAGTAGTAATACAAGCACACTCGATGGACAAATATGATATATAAAAAAAAAAAACAGAAATAAATTTATTATTTGTGGGGATGATTTTTTAATCGATTAAACTTGTCCGGTGTTTAATGATCGTCCCATGATGTACTTCTGGAAGAACTGGAACAAGTTGTGGATGTGATGAAGTCTGACTGCCGGTCTTTGCAGTCTGACACAATAGTCGAGTTCTCTGTAAATAGCCGCACACTGTCACTGTGAATATCATTTGTTTTTACAATATACAATTTTCGTGTCAATGACTGGTTTATTATATTTGTAGTGTGTAGTTTTAGTCCCGAGATAACTATAATGAACTTAACTCAATTAATCAGTACTTAATTTATTATACATGTATATTCTATTTTATTTTTATTAGGACAACCAACAGTAGATACAATATCACATGAAAAATAAATAACATTTCAAAATTATCAAAGTAAAAGTTCTACTATTTACAGGTAGTCTCAACGTGCATATTATTGAAAATATAAATTAAACATTATTTAAACTAAAATTATATAATAGAAAATAAAAATATGTATTAAAATATACGACTAAAATTAAATTTGAAAAAAAAAGAACTATAGTAACATTAAGGTTCTTAAAAAACCTAATTTTAAAATTTTTATAATATAACGTACTAGCGGCCCCTATCGGCGTCTAACGGGTTGACATATTTTTTTTTAATATTTTTCCTTTTATTTCTGTTTTTATTTTCCTTTTTTCCGACATGTTTAACAATTGTCTTTCTATTTCAACTTATTTACACAAAAACCTTAAATACCTATTTGCCTAAACTTTCCTTATAAATCCTTCTGTCTATAAGTGATTATTACTGCACTCAACAGTTATGGAGTTTATCGCGAACAGACAGACGCAGCCGGGGTCTTTGATTCATAATCTGTAGTGATCATTTAAAAGTGATACTTATACAAACAAAACAAAATGTACTATAATATGCAAATAATAAGAAGAAGCTTTAACCAGTGATAAGGTATTCTACAAACAGCAATACTTTGTATTGTTGTGTTCCGGTTTGAAAGGTGAGTGAGCCAGTGTAACTACGGGCATAAGGGACATAAAGGATTAGGCACAAGATTGATGATGATGTAAGGAGTAGTTAATAGCTGGTAATAGCTGATATGAGTACGTCGTTATGAAGTAAATTGATATCTATTTATTTAATCCACGCCATATACTTAACACATTGATCTTTATTATTTATTAAAGTACTACTGACCCGCCCAGCTCGCACATATGCACGGGGTGCAATAGTGATAGTAAATATACAACAGAATGTCTCAAAACGTTCACAGCTTTTTGTCATTAGACGGCATAAACCGCTATGACCCTGCATTTTATACTCGTAATATCTTAAATATTAATTTAAATTACATGCTTTAGAGAACCAAACATATTATTACTCGTAAAAAGTAATACATAAAAAATGGTTATCATGGGTTATCCCTAAGAGATAGACATATCGGATTTTTTAAGGTGTCCGTAGTAGTTAGTACATTATGATCTATCTCGTAGGGATCAGTCAGCGCTGGCAATTAAAGCGCACAAAAAGTGTTTATTTACTTACGACATAACTTTAGAAACCTCTAAAACTATAAGCATTTCTCTACTTTATTATGCATGTATTACATATAAAACTTTCTCTAGAACCACTTTATTAAAAATCTATAGTGGAATTTCAAAGATCTAAGCAGACAGAGGGACAGAGACAGCGGAAAGCGACTTTGTTTTAAGCTGTAAAATGGTACGTTGGCGATAAAGATAATAGTATCTCCTATAGCGCCAGTGTGTTGTCTGTATCATAAAAAATCTATATAACATATTATTATGACCCGTATGTTTCCCGTCATATCCGGTATGTTTTGAGGGATCTCGAATGAATCACCAAAATAGTAGGTTATGCGAAATCAAATAAATTTACCAAATCTTTGTGATATGATTATAATATTAAAATCGGAATTGCGTACTAAAAACTGCCATTTTACTTAAATTGTAAATAAATAGGGCATACTTAACGTTTTCCTGTAAGTATGTGTTAGTACCTAACCGATACTTATCTCTACGCTTATCGACGTAAGTATAACGAGGTGTAAGAATTCTTAAAAATATGTAACATAAATACTCCATAGGCTGCGTCCGCTCCGAAATTAATCAGTCTTAATGTGAAAGCTACCTCTAAAACATTACAGTGATAAGCATTATCTACTTGTATCTACGTACTAAATGTTTGTCGGATCTAGGTCAAACGAGCGCGTCACGTGATTGACCTCCGGGTCACGGGCTGCGACGCAAACTGTTATCGCACACACTGTAATAACACATACGCGTCTAGTCTCTTTCTGCATACCTACATCACATAAATAAAAGAGAACAAAAACCAACTATATACCTTAATTATTTACTTTACGATGAAACAAGAAAATATTTCATTATTTAGTTAAAACAATGTTTAAAAATTAGCAAGTTGATTTAAAGTAAATAATGTCTTATTTAACTTTATAATTATGAACAACAAAATAATTAGTCATCGTATGAGTTGAACAATCGTATTTATTGTGTCGCAGTTCAAACTGCTTACAAAGTAAATATAAAAGTAGGTGACAAAGGTCAGTAGCCCCACAACCAGCATCGCTTGCTAGAGAATACTTATTAAAATTTATTTATTTAAATTATTTAACCCAATTATAAAAAGAAAGATTTTCTCAATTCAGTTGTATTTTTAGTTTGTTACAGTTTAATATTTTTGTTTATGCGGATTAGGTGGATGAAATGGGACCGATAGTAGGTCTATCGGTCCCATTTCAATTTGAATGAATTTACTGGTTGAATGCTTTTTATGGTCTCGATTTTATTTTCTACGCACCTTTTTAAGTTGTTTTTTTTTTTTTAAATATCCCGGCTATATTAGTAGGAAAAACAATGTTGTGGTCATTAAATAATAATTATTACGCAAGTGAAATACAAGTAAGTAACATGATTTGCACAAAGTATTTCCTACTGATTAAAGGCTCGATCAATGTGATTTGATTTGGTCCAGTCAACAATGCGTCGTGTTTTGCATTACAGCGCTGCCGTTAATGATGATCTTCAGGTTTGTTTGATGCTTCTGAATCTGATGACGAAATTAGACCTAAAATTGAGAAAATCCATAAGGGTCTGACTTTTCGGTCAGCACACCAAAATGGGTTGTACCTACTTATAAAATATGTATGTATGTATGTATCTGTAATATAGAAATTTGTAATTTAGTTAGCTCATATTTCTCGAGTCAAGTCTTTATTTAAATATAATTCGCAGTACATGATGAAAAATACATTTACCCATGTTCTCACTATTCATTTTAAATGTTGTATTTTATGGTTGATTAATGAAACAAATTATCTATTGCTTGTAACAGAAAAAAAAAAAATCATAGATATTATTCAAAGTAATGACATATTATTGCTATATGAAGTGAAAAAGACTTCTGCTTAAATGACTCTTTGGACGACTTCAGTCATAGCAATGAATACCTTAGAAGACTGGCTAATCAAGCAGGATTTGTTATTTATTATATTGTGCTTTATTCGAATATATATAAGTATACAGATATAATTACACCTCGAGAACGAAACAGTCGCTTTCCGATATCGTAAAATATTAAAAACTAGTGACTCCGGGCTTTGCACGGGTGCAATGCTGATACTAAATATACTAGGTACAGAATTGTTCTTGTTTCTTTAGTATATATTATATGTATTAGGTATATACAAAAACTTTCGTCTCGAATCCCTCTACCTATTAAAAGGAAGTGCATTAAAATTACTTGCGTAATTTTAAAGATCTAAGCATACATATGGACGGACAACGGTAAGCGACCTTTTTTATACCATGTAATGATTGTAAGAAAAACAATCATAGTCTTTGAATTAAACAGCTGCTTATTATATTTCGATACAAGTCACAACGAGACGACAAGCTTCATTATGTTCACGTACGCTTGATTAATTAATTTGTAATGGTTTACATTTTATATTGATTATTGGCAATAACAGAAATTGCTGGGTTTAATTTGTATACTTCTTTGTTTATCATGAAGTTCGTGATTGAACTATTTAACTATTACGTATGGCCTCGTTTGAATTTAGTTTGGTAGTCGCTATTATTTTCTACTATACTATACGTGGAGCTTTCTCCAATTGAAGTAGAAAAAAAGATAAACAAACAGAAGAGTTGTCATTTATGTATTTCATGTGATTTGCTAATAACTCGACTATATTGTGTACTCCACTATAATACTCTAACGTACTATAATACAACACATAACTACTTATTTCCACTTTAATTTTACGTCCAAAATTCCGATAACAGTTTCGTCGTAGGACAAAACACAATTTCCCAAAAGCCAATGATATTGCATCAATGTGCTATCAAATGTTTATTTGGATTTTTTCCAGTTATGGTAGAACAGAGTATAGTGCCAGCTCCCGCGGATGAGTCAAAGGCGCACCAAAAACATCGCACTAATTACTCATCATTAGGTTGTTTGTTAAAATTTTTGATAACCGACACCTATTCTAATAAATAAAGAAGGAAAATATGTTTGTTTGTTTTATGGTGTAATCTAGAGAACTAAAGAACTAATTAAAACAAATGTTCATTAATCTTGAACTATATTGGCTATAAATCATATTTATATCATGAACATTAGCGGAGTTATGACGACGGTTGTCAAGTAATTAATTTGCACACGCTGTTAGTGTATTGTAGTCGGTCTTCAATAATTCTAAACAAGTCCTGTGCGCGGTACTTTTTTTTTTTTTTTTTGCTTTGCTACTAATTTTACTTGATATTTGTAAGGATAGTATCGTAAAATTCCGTTGAGCTTGTGTAGAATTGAATATTTTGTACTTAGTTTATTATTGGCAGGGTTATTAATATAATCACGGTAGCATGCGTAAGCGATCCCGTGGCGTCCGCCGAAAGACGGAGAGGGTACCGCTGGTTTTTTAGTGGGTAAACCCGGTGTGCTTGGGCGTATTCGGCGTTCAGGGCTCCGGGGAGTCCCACACACCCCCCCACATTCCATCACGTGGGGGAAGCGCGTAAAGCGTTTTTCCAGCGAGAAAAAAAAAAGGGTTATTAATATAAATTGTATAAAACAAAGTTTTAATCTCCACTTACTTCTCACCCATCCAACAGACATCGATTGATTGACGAATGATTTTGATTATTTATAGAATGAGCCATAAATAAGGAAACCTTCCCATAAATGGGGAAATCTTCATCATTAGTTACATCAAGACAAAGTATCTACTATAAAATTGTAGTTTTTAAAAAGGCAAGTAGTAAAAACCGCGACTGTGCGTCTTCAAAGTTACACTCATTGTAACAATTTTTATCTATTACAGACTAAATTTCAAAAGTGCTTGTAAAGTCCTACTCGAATAAGGCATATTTTAATTTTATTAAAAATAATATATTTAACAAGTGTAGTGTATTGTAATCATTCGCTGCAAAACGGACCCTCGGACGAATAAAATTTTGATCTCGGCAACTAGTCATCCAAATTTGAATCTTTAAGCTGAAAATTGTCTGATCTTTAGAACAACAGAATAACGATACTCGTGATTTTTTATATTTATATCTACCACTTTAATTAGTCTTATAAAACTGAATATAACTCCTTAACATATTTCTGCTAAGCGAACGAATCATCATCACAACGAAAAAAACATTTCTGTTCAATATTTCAACCAGAAAAGGAAACACATAGTTTTTTATAAAATATTTATTATCTATGTTTTTTATTCTATATCACATGAATTAATGAGAAATAAAAACTTTATTGAATATGTTTGACTTAAAATACAAAGTTAGCGCTAGGAATGCGACGGCTTCACGCTCACACGAGCGGGTAGGAGGCGGCGGATGCGATCCCGCAATGGTTGTCGCGGTTGCGCGCCATCTTGATGTAGCCGAGCTCGCCCCACGAGCGGCCCCAAGAGTTCTTCACGAGCCAGTAGTCGCCGCCGTCCTCGTCCGTGCCGTAACCCACCACCAGAACCTACCCCGAACGGTGACACTCCACTATTACTACGGCCTATTTACACTATAGTTTGTTCGCGTTAAGAATGCAGTGAGTTGTCATTGTTTACCGGCTTTACTCCGCCCCCTGACCAATCAAATCTTTTTTAACAGCAGGGTGAAGGTGTATGCATATTTGTGTTAAAATTCCAACAAATGATATTTGTTTTAAAGACTAAGTATAATTAATTTAAAAAATACACATTATAATAAAAAATCGAATCGGGGTGAATAATCAACAAAATTCTTAACACTATATACAATCGTTTGCGAATCTTGCCATCGCGATGTAGAAATTTACATATTTTGACATAACGTCATCTAGTAGCTATAGGTTACATTTATTATTACGTGTACAGCTTGAATAAATTAAATATAAATATATAAATAAACAATATTTAAATTATAAAAATAAAAATATCAGTTAATAATTAATTAAATGTGAACTTGACTTTGTAATTTGAAAAGATTTGATTGGTCAAAGGGGGCGGAGTCAGGCCGGTAAAGAATGACAACTCACTGCATTCTTAACGCGAACAGACTATAGTTGCGAGTTAAAATCTAGTGGATCTCAGTGAGGCCAATCGATCAATCCAAATCGTTGTAATGAGTTTAACTGTCCAGGCACGGTAACGCGACACGCTGGGCGGCGTTGGCGTGTAACGTGACCTGCCATTGTCACTGATAAGCCAGCTGATTTGTAATGAATCAGCCCGTCAGCGCCCGTTCGAGATACAACAGAGCAATAACTTGTTTATTTCATTAGATTACTTTTTAACAGATATCATGCATCGACCTGAGTGACATTTAGATACGATGCTCACACTGCAAAACCGCATGACGCCACACAGTAACATGACTATCATCATAATATTATGCGCTAGTCGTTCTGTAAGACTAGAGCGAGCCGACTCACCCCGTGGTCGAGGTTGCTGGAGGAGCAGTTCTCATCGTAGTAGACCCCGGTGGCGTAGAGCTGGAAGGACTCCTGGCTGGCGTCGATGGCGACGGAGACGGGCCCCACGGTGGCCACGGCCTGCTTCAGCTTCTCCTCGTCACCCTCGGGCACGTCCACGAAGCCCACGTCGTCGGCGCCCACGTTCTTGGGGTTGTACCTGCAACGGGAGCGGTCAGCGGCTGGACGGGCCGGAGGCGACGGCGCCCTCGGGCCGGCCCCACCTGCACTTGTCGTCGACGGCCTCGTAGGGGTAGGTCTTCTCCATGTCGATGCCGCGGTTGTCGCGGATGTACTTGAAGGCGTTGTCCATGAGGCCGCCGTTGCAGCCGTTGTTCCCGTAGGCGCCCGAGCAGTCGATGAGGTTCTGCTCCGACAGCGACACCAGGAAGCCGCTCTTGCGGAAGTGCTGCGCCTCCAGCGCGCCCGTCTGCGGACCGACGCCGTTACAGCAGCCGTTCGGACCGCAATAATACAACAACAACAACAACAGCCTGTAGATTCTTACTGCTGGGCTAGAGGCCTCCTCTCCCTTTGAGGAGAAGGTTTGGAACATATTCCACCACGCTGTTCCAATGCGGGTTGGAATACACATGTGGCAGAATTTCTATGAAATTTGTCACATGCAAGTTTCCTCACGATGTTTTCCTTCACCGCTGAGCACGAGATGAATTATAAAGACAAATTAACCACATGAATCAACGGTGCTTGCCTGGGTTTGAACCCGCAATCATCTGTTAAGATGCACGCGTTCTAACCACTGGGCCATCTCGACTCTCGACCGCAATAATTACAAAATTATTTTTAACGCTTCATTACATTATATAGAAATCAAAAAATTAACAAAAATATCATCAATATATTTTTTAAGCTTTAATATCTCCGGAAAATGAAATTTACATGATTCAAACGGGTCCGTTAAAACCACTTGCTGCCAATCAATCCAATTGTTTCAAAAATAAAGCATAAACCTTTCCCACGCTTGACGCGTGTATTTGCTCACGACCGCGTGAGAGATCGTTGTGCGAACGTATATGTATGTTCGCATGTACGTCTGTAGGGCTTCGAGGCGTCAACAGAAGATACTAATAATCTCATTAGAAAACCTACGCTGAATAATCTCTTGACAAAATATTACGAGAACTTTACTAGAATTCGTGCTGCGGCGCGAAGCCCTAGGCCGCCGGCCGTCGGATCCGATTTCCATGAAAATGTTTCAACGATGTTATCGTTGCAGATGGAATTTGAAACTCAAATATAAAAGTTTATAAAGTGAATCAGAGTGACTCACTCGCGGGTGAATAATACATAATCGCATCACGCCCCTCGCGAGTAACAACAACACCACAGCGATATATACCGACAGTGATGGGCGATATGTTATGATTTATGGGAACATCATATTTTAATGACTGAGTCATCATTTACATCATGACATGTGGTAGAGTTACGGGACTCGTGTCGTACAAACTGACAAGAAGGTTCACATCCAACGCTAGGAGCGTTGCAGCCAAGTCATAGCTGATGCAATTACAACGTATGTTGCAACACAGTGAATATTGATGGGTATGGTGTTATGCAGCGTGTCACTGGAAGGGCTGCGTGTCGTGGGGTCGTGTGTGTGTGCGAGTGCGTGTGCGTGTGTGCGGGTGCGGGTGCGGATACTCACGGCACTGAAGGACCAGCAGGAGCCGCACTTGCCCTGGTCCTTGACGTCGGTGACGGCGCCCTGCGCGCGCCAGTCCACCTGCTCGGGCAGCGCCACGTTGGCGGGCGACAGGAACGTGGCGCCGCGCGAGTCGCGCCCCTTGCTGTACAGCTCCTTGTTGTGTCTGCCGGCGGACGACGACTTAGAGCCAAAGAGGCTAACAGCTTCCCGATATTGATACTGCTCTTATAATACGCGGGTGCAATGCTGATACTAAATATACTGCAGATTTTTTTTTTTACTTATTGTTTATGTATTATATACAAAAACATTCCTATTGAATCACTATCTATTTAAAAAACCGCATCAAAATCCAATGTGATTTTGTAATCATGTAAAATTACTTGGAATAATATTGTAGATAAACCTCATAGCAGATGTTATGCATAACATACTAGTTGAATTAAATACAAGCTATTTTCGCTTTGCGAAGTAGATTATATCCAGAAGAATCGGTAAGAGATTCAGTATTAACTCTTTCCCACTATTTT
The DNA here is from genome assembly GCF_905220365.1 of Vanessa cardui. Lineage (NCBI taxonomy): Eukaryota > Metazoa > Arthropoda > Insecta > Lepidoptera > Nymphalidae > Vanessa > Vanessa cardui. The sequence continues at coordinate 295,305 of NC_061125.1, forward strand.
AAGTACAAAGTATGTCAATAAACACACATTAGATGTGTATTTATCCTGCTTGGAAATCAACACTGCTAAGTCCATTACTATTTTTATCATATTACTTTTAACACAATATGATATTACGATAAATAATATGCATTATTTGTCAATGTTTTTTGACATGAGCTTTAATTTTTTTTAATAATTGGCCTATAGGAGAGTCCCGTCCCCAGGAAGCGGAAACTACGTGTTATTTGTTAACCTATCCTCCTCGTATCCTTACAGCGATTCTAACCGCTTCATTCCGAAGGGAGTTTCGAGCTCCAAGATTATAAATAGACCGGATGAGACTTTTGCTGGATGGAAACAGTTTTAATATCTGACTAACTTTACTTTTTATCAGTGTTAATGCATTGTTTACATAGTCATAATTAGTTGTTTTCTTTTTGAACTATAAAATAACAAATAGTGCATTATCATAAATACCTTTAACATAAACAGGAATATCTTTTATATACATAACAAAAATAAATAAGACCCAAATTTGACGCTTGTTTAATTTTTCCAATCCATTGTTATAAAATTTTCAACGACATTAGCTGCTACGAAAAGTTTTATGTAAAATGAATAAACCGATACCAAACATCATTATGCAATTAATTATTTTAATCACTACTTCACAAGCATAAGGAAAATTATGAATCGTTTGCAAAGGAAAGGTCTTAGCAAACAGATATACCTAAATGTTTGCTTGAATGTACTATTAAAACTTGCAAATCATGTAATTACATCACGCAATAACTCATGTTTTCTGAAGTGCTTTAATGAGCGACCGATAATAGTCGTCAAGTCAATGTTTATGTTTAAACTAAATCAATCGCCGAGAAAAACGAGTTAAACTTAGGAGAGAGCGCCAAAAGCCGCCCAAGTCGTCAAGCAGCCATTGACCTTGCGCCCGTCATGTGTACTGGCTGCCGTGTAAAGAGATTTTTGCAAACTCGTTTGTTACAAAATATCTTACGAAGTACTTGCACATGTATTCAAACCGGATTCCAATAAACATCCGACATGGCCGCTCGAGAACAACTCATTATATCACATTATTTATCGCAATAAGGAAATCCTAAGTTTGTTAGTGTGTGTGTAGTAAACCTTAGTGTCTATGGTATTATCTGAGTACCTATGACATGTTAGTCAGCGCCAAAGGCTGCTCATACGTATAAATATAGTTATATAGAGTAATTAAAACGTACTAATACACAATTCTAATAGGTTTTAATCTTAGAAATTGGATAATTAGCGCACGTGAATAAATTCGCTTACTCGCGACCTACCTAAAACTTCGTCCTTCAATAACAAAATAAGGTCACGACGAGGAAAAAGAGACGACATTAATGACCAAGTTAGTTTCTCGGCGCGTCTTATCTACTCCCGAATCTGTTTGTTTAACTTCGATAAGAAAACAATAACACAAGCGACGCTAGCGGCGTGTATAGCGAGTTACGACGCAGTAGCGGCCAGCGGGACAGAGGTCGGAGACTTCGGATACAAACAAAGCGTTTTAAGGTCACCGGAACTATGTTTACGGATTCACATTACTTATCAATGGTGACAAAATATATTTATTCTCGGAGATAAGATATATGTCAACTAATTCGTATGATAAAACTAGGGATAATTAATTAAACGTAATACTAAAATAATATTTCTTTGTTTTACAAGGAGTATGTTTCAAGCCCCTATATAAGTTGTTATTGTTTCGATCGGGTTTGGCGTTACGTGACGCGTACTTACTTGGCAGTGCGGTTGAACCCGTTCATGGTGTGCACGAACTCGTGGTGCAGCATGTCGGCGTACTTGTTGGTGGCGAGGCGGTAGGACACCTGGCCGCGCTCGAAGCGCTGGTTGTGCTTCGCCACCTTGTGTTTGTTCTCAGCGTAGATCTTCATACGGAACCGTTCTTCGGTCTCGCTTTCGTATGATTTCTTGTGTTCAAGCTAAAGCAAACGACGGTTTCATATGTACAAAAAAATAGTCGGCTAGGCCCCAAAATACTAAGGCCTTAACATTTAATTTTAAGTAGAAAATCGATGGAAAAAATAATATACCTAATTATACAACTATTCGGCGTAAAATCAAAGAGATGGTAGATTACAACGGAATATTCAAGTAATACATATTCTATTACGTGATTTAGCTTACCTTGAAAGCGTTCCATTCCTCGCGGACGAGGTCGAAGAAGCTGACGGCGCTGGCCGCCGCCACCAACACCAACAGCACGGCCAGGCTCTTCATTGTCTTCATTAAAAATAATACGATTCTTCATATAAGTCTCGCGAACAAGATATTTGTAGATGTTTAAATATCGAGCTCCATTAAATAAAAATATATGGTACCTAAATATATTTGTAAAAACAAGGAATAGCTTTTTTTTCAATTAAATAGTTAAATAGGTTACACCTTTATAAAAACAAAGTAACCTATTACCTATGAAGAAAGACGCTTTGTAACAATATCTTAGTCTTAGTGGGTAATTTGGAAACTTAATTTTTACCTTGTAAATTAAGTTTCCAATTCCAAATTATTAATTATCGTTAACTGTTATGTATTTCTTAATGAATCAATCATTGCAAAAAATTATAAGAGTGACACACTAGGTATACATAACAAAGCACGCAATACAAAGAAATAGGTGTGGTGTGATTTATAAATCATAAAAAAATAATTAATTGTTTTGTCTTACCTTAACTATCGTAACTAAACTATGATCAGTTGGCGTAACTAATGTGAAGAACGAATAGACTGCAGCAGCAAAACGCGTTTATAAACTTCACATAAAATGCGAGAGGAAAATGCAAGTCAGACGTAGACGTGAGCTCTACTTGACTACGCCAGCTACATTAATTTACTTTTGTAAAATGTAAACAGCTTACTTTGTGTTTGTCGATTACTTGCTTTTTATACCGATCAACATTCAATTTCAATCTTGCATTCGTACGATTACGAAGTACGAACTAAATTGAACTAATCAACTTGATCTAAGGAACGAAATTACTTTAAAAACGAATGAATGAATGGACGTATTCACCACAGATAAAAAAATTTTTTAACTGTATTAATCTGTATTTGTATCATCATTTAGTAATTTATAAAAATCAATGATTCAAGTAATTCTTGTGTGGATTAAATGTATATTTTAAATAAATAAATAACAAGCTCAAATCTATTGCAGCGTCAACCATGGGAACTTATTTGCTCACTCACTTTTTAAAACCGGAACACAACAAGAATGTATGGTTAAGATATTTTTTTATAATGCTCTTATTTTAAAACACTATTTTAAACACCCTTATAAGAATGTTTGTAGAAATATATTTATTTACATAACTATTCTTAATTATATCTACACAAACAAAAATTAAAAATTATTACTATTTTCATCTAGAATGCCACCAGCATCCCGTTGAATCGCAAATCCGCGGCTCAATAAGAATAGAAGCATGGATGATAACAAGCCCTTTACTTATTTATATAATTAATAGAATCATGCCGCAAAAAGTCCATCTTTCGACACTCGTATCTTTGCTCAAAGCACAGTGGTGTTTCCAGTCGGAGACCTATTGATACTAAAACCTTATTTTACTATAAAAAAAATACATTTTACCTTCTATTGCCGCTGTAACATTTGTGATTTTTATTGAATTATAGAAATACTGAAATAATATAAAGCAACACTCTAATAAACGTCAATTGTCAATGTGAGACTGACAATTGACAATTGTTTCAAATCAAATTCGTGCATGTGGGAAAGTGAGTTTGTTATTATCGTATAAAATATGACTAAAGAAGGAGTAAAGAACAGTTTAAATAAAAAAAAGCACCGGCTTTTTAAGCCTAAAAAGAAAAAGAGTGTGGAAGAAGATGCAGCTATTCAATATTTGCAGGCGCAGTACGACAAGGTATGGTTTTTAAGTATGCTTAAATTTTATGTGATCATTTTTGTATGGATACTTCATGATATTTAAATTTAAATTTCAGATAGTTCCGGCTGAAATAAAATCATTTAAGGATTTTCCTTTGTCACAAAAGACTTTAAAAGGTCTTAAAGAAAACAATTTTTTTACTCCAACAGACATTCAAAGGCAAGCTATAGGTTATGCTTTGCAAGGTAAGGATATATTGGGAGCTGCTAAGACGGGCTCAGGGAAAACACTGGCTTTTTTGGTACCAATATTGGAAATATTATTCTGCAAAAAATGGACAAGGATGGATGGTGTTGGAGCCCTAGTCATATCACCAACTAGGGAGTTAGCTTATCAGATATATGAAACTCTAAGGAAAGTAGGCCACCTACATGATTTTTCTGCTGGTCTAATAATTGGTGGTCAAAATCTTAAATTTGAAAGGAAGAGAATGGATCAAATCAATATTCTCATATGTACTCCAGGACGTCTCTTGCAGCATATGGATGAGAATCCTCTATTTGACTGCAGTCAGCTGCAGATTCTGGTGCTAGATGAAGCTGACCGATGCCTGGACTTGGGTTTTGAAGCCACAATGAATGCTATAATAGAAAATTTGCCACCTAAGAGGCAAACACTATTATTTTCAGCTACCCAAACTAAATCTGTCAAAGATTTGGCAAGATTGAGCTTGTCTTTTCCTACATATGTGGCCCCTCATGAACAGGCTGCTACTGTTACTCCAGAGTCTCTGCAGCAGAGCTACATTGTTTGTGAAATAGACGAGAAGGTAGGCATTCTGTGGTCTTTCATTAGAAACCATCTTAAGCAAAAAGTGTTAGTATTTATGGCTACTTGCAAACAAGTAAAGTATACTTATGACTTATTTTGTAAATTAAGACCAGGAGTAAGTCTTCTTGCTCTTTATGGTACACTACATCAAGAGAAAAGAGAAAAAATCTATCAAGAATTCTGCAGAAAGTCAAATGTAATCCTATTTGCTACAGACTTAGCTTCCAGAGGGCTAGACTTTCCTAAAGTTAACTGGGTTATACAGTATGATTGTCCAGAAAATGTTGATACTTACATACATAGAGCTGGGCGTACTGCTCGTGGGGTGCTGGGCAAAGGTGAAGGGCTGCTGATGCTATTGCCACATGAGGAGAAAATCATTGAGGATCTTAATAAAAGTAAGATTCCTATAAATAAAATATCTGTGGATCCATCAAAGGTTATGTCACCTCAAAGAAAAATAGAAAGTCTACTTTCAGATAACATAGATCTCAAACAAACAGCACAACGAGCATTTGTCAATTATTTAAAATCTATTTATTTGATGAAGAATAAAGACATCTTTAATATTCACTTAATAGACACAGACGCCTATGCTAGATCATTAGGTCTAATTGTTCCACCGAGGATTCGATTTCTGCAGAAATATAATAAATCTGTGACAGGAACAAATGATCCAGATGCCACAAATATTGATAATGCAGTTGAAAAATTAAAAGCAAAAGCTACAAATGATGAAGGATCTGATCAGAGTGAGACTGAAGATATGAATGAGCTAGCAAGAGAAGTAAATAAAAAAATTAAAACAAAAAAAGAAATACCTAAATTTGATTTTCACAATGACAATGAAGATAGTGATGAAGATGGTTTCCTTCAAGTCAAAAAGAAAAATGTGCAAGTAGACATACCTTCGGTTCCAATTGATAGTAATAGAGAGTCAAAAAAGAATACTAAGCCTTTGACAAAGGCTGCAGTTGCTAAAAAAATACTTAAAAAGAAAATAAAAGTTAACACTATGGTGAAGTTTACAGAAGATGGTGAAGCAATAGAAGATGATAAAAGAGATGTAAAGTCTGATTTGGCTAAACAATTTGTAAATGAAAATGTCGGTGGCATAGACATTGAGAAAGCTAAGGAAGTTTTGCAAGAAGAAGATAAATTTGATAAAATGAGATTCAGAGAAAAAGTCAAAGCAAAACATAAGGAACAAAAACGGAAACTGAAAAATAAAAAAGATAATGAAGGAGAGAAAGACGACTTTGGTTCACAATCGGAGTCTGATGGACCTGATTTATCGTGGCTTCCAGATCCGGACAAAGTTTATGGAGCTAAGGACGATGAAGAAGACAACAGTAGTCATAGTAAAGAATCCAAGTCATTCAAAAATACTTCAGAAATTTACAGTTCATCAGAAAGTGATCAATCTGAGAGTAATGAAATATATCACAGGTTAGGTTAACAAAAATTAGTTTATTCATTATTGTTATTTATTTATTGGACTATTGTTTAATTTTATTTGTTATTTTCAGACCTACTAAGAGAAAGCTGCTAGAGAGTAAAGGCATACCACAAAAAAGTATAATTCCTCGCAAAGTGAAAAAGATTGAAGAGGTGTCAGCATCACTTTCGGTACAAGAGGCTGAGGCTCTTGCTATGCAATTGTTGCAGTCAAAATAATTCTAACAAATAGATTTTGTTGTTGTATTATAATGCTTATTATTTAAGTAAATAAACAATAATGTAAATTCACTGTTTTTTTATTAGAATTAAACATATGTATAAGACTTGTTTATTATTAATTTAATAATTGTTCATGTAAGGTTATAAATAAAATTGAATTAAATGGATTCTTTTAAATCTACCCTATCGGCACTATTTAATAAATATACGCCTAGACTAAATGTTGGTATGGCTACTGTAAGTATTATAACGCCACACTAGATACTTAGGCTCCTATTGAGAGCTAAATCAAATCAAAGGAAAGAAAAAAAGAGTTTGTCCTGCCCTATATTCTCGTAATGGTATAAGAGAATATCTACAAGGTCTCGAAATGGACCTAAGACCGACTCTAGCTACAAAACTTTATATAAAATATACATAACTATTATAAGAGTTACTCAATATGGGATATTTACTAGGTTTTTAATTATTTTAGTAAAAATCCCGTATTAAATAACTGCAATAATAAAAAAAATCTTATACATAACTATTATATACGATATATATAGTACCCTGCAGCCGTATGCTTGTAAATAAAAATAAGTGAATGAAGTAATTTTTCTGTTATAATTAAAATACTCCTACATATTTTTAAAAAGTAGTTTATTAGTAAGTTACATTTCTAATAACTTAGTTGACACTGCTGAAACTTAGTTAACCTGGCAATACAGTAATTAACTGTCTTTTCTGCTTGCCTTGTCTTGTCGAAAGTCGGTGTGTCGGTAATTGTCACACAGAAATCGGATCGTTGCACTTCTATACAGACATAAAGTAAATTCTTTAAAGTTAATGAATTTCTATGGATTTATAATAATTGTATAGTTCGTACTTATTAATTTTAATTATGTTTTGGAGCGGTAATTATATAGGAGTAAGGGAGTTAAATGTTCTTCTAAAGGAGGGGGTGCGTATTTTGTTGTTGAGATTAATGGTTATGAGTGGCCAGAGCATTGACTATACAGAAAGAATTCTTATTGTATTAATCGCACCTTTTTTTTTCTGTGTATAAAGCCACATAATGATCTGTGCTATAAATGTTGTGATATTGGTATGTAAGATTATTGCTTGTTGCAGAACGTCACATTAACGCAAGTTCTAGAGGCGTATGATATCTTGCAAGAATGCAAAGCCGACAACAAGGCTCTAATACAATTGTAAGTTACAATTTCGTTTTCATATTTAACAGTTAAATATTAATGTAACCATTAGTCACAACATGCTTAGACTTCACAGCTTGAAACTATCACAGAATTATTGTTTGAACAACGAAATATTTGGGCTTCAAGTCCGTAGAACTGTCTAGACATGTTTGTGGCTAACAAATAAATAAGTTCAATTCTGATGCCTACTATTGCATTTATCTATCTAAAAATAATGAGAATACATTTCATAGTTTGTAAGTTATAAAATATTGGAAAAACTTGGATACCCTAAACATTATAACTTTGGAATACAATAAACTATATTACTTGACTTAATACTTATTCAATTAATTTATGTTTATTAACTTTATTATAAATTACTATAATATATTAATTGGAATATATAAGAATTTGATTGTTATATAAAGTTTTAACTGACATCAGGGGAACTAAACAACTCATTTTAGTGATTCTTTTACATCAAATTGGAGAAATTTGGGCTTAGATACTTTTTGAAATATTAAGATACCAATGTAGTGTATAGATATTATAAACATTGATTAATGAAATTGTTGGCATGTATTAAGATTATCATGTATCATCATATAACATTTCTGTTAAGTTTATATATCTTACTTTTAAATTTAATGTTTATAATATTGTTCAACATTAAAAGTTTATTTTTTATCAGACTTACTTAGTATATTACTTTTGTCCCAACAATACTGCATATAGTGTTATACAATGTTATTGGTAATTCAATGTATATCTGTTAGGAGGCGATAGGGGTGACTATTTGCAATAATTTTAACCCCCGTATGCATAGTCCAAAAGTGAACCATTTTCGAGTTATCTAGTTTTTTAGCTTCTTTCAAAATTTGTCAAAAATGCAACTTCAAAAATTGATTTAGAAAAAAATATCAATAAAAATCAATTTTTTTTCTTCTGATTTATAAAAACGAATAAACACTGGATATTTGTCAATATTTAAATAATCATTATCAGCCCAAATTTAAAAATGTAATGGTGATAGGGGTGATTATTGCAAATAGTCACCCCTATCACCTCCTAGCAGATTACGTCGAATTACAAATAACTCTGTATAGAGGTTCCACATTAAAAGTGGCTATTCTAAATTTAAATGTTATTTTCAGTTATAATTCTAATTGGGCTTTAAATAAACATATTTGGCTTAAATTAATGCTTCATGCGTGTCGATAAGGGCCTCTTGGCCTCGTGCCCAAAATTACTTATTAGACGGATATTATTATATATTATTTATAAAGTTACATGTTCATATAACACATTTAGATTATAATCTAAGTACTATGGTAATCCTGTTCATGTCTCTGTTTGAATATGTAATAATATTATAAGTAATTATCTGTCTGCAGTCTTACGAAACCAGAGATTCTCGCGGAACTGATCACTCTGGTGACGGAGGAGCCGCCTAAGAATGTGGAGCTCACGTCTCAGTACCGGCACGCGAACATCGCCAGCGAGGTGCTGGCCAGTAACGTGTTCACGCTGCGCGACCGCCTGTCCATGGACGTCGTGCAGATGAACAGGCTCTGCGACTTCGTTAACAGAGATCCGCCTTTGAACCCTCTGCTGGCGTCCTACTTCAGCAAAACCATTGAAATCTTGCTTCAGAGAAGTCCAAAGCAGGTGCACTATGCTTACTTATAGAGCCGCTCTACAAGTTTACGCACAAAACGGAGCCTCTGTGACATATCGGTTCACTTTCAGGACTGGTACATGCACAACATAGTGTGCCTGCGGGTGCTGGACTTCTTTAAGTCGAGACGCGACTTCCTGCCCAACCTGCTGCGACACATATCCACCTCCGCCATCTGCGACACCTTCAAGTGCTTCCTCAGCCTCACGGACCCGTTCAACGAGATCGTCATGGAGGTTAAAATAAACATTGTATTACAACCGTACCGAATACCAGTACAACGTACGACTAAGTTTTGCCCCGTCGTCGCTTAATGACAAACTGTCCGCGAACGAACTCGGCCTCGGACGACACGCGCCGGTCGGAGGGCGGCGACGAGATGATTTTCTAAAATGCGCCGTTTCCGTCTCAGTGGCTCGACGAGTACCAGTTCCTCGACAGCCTCGTCCAGATAATCTGCGGCACGTACGACGACGACCGGCACGACAAGCTCGACTCCAACCACAACGCCGAGAGCGCCGACAGCGCCGACAGCGCCGACAGCGCCGAGGGCGAGGCGCGGCGGGCGCGCGAGCGGGCGCGCGTGGGCGGCGCGGCCAACGCGGCGGCGCTGCTGGCCGACGTGGCGCTCGACGCCGACGCGGGCGGGCCCGGCGCGCGCGCGCTGTGCGCCCGCCTGCGCGGCGCCGACGCCGGCCGCCGCCTGCTGCAGGCCGCCTTCACGGCGCCGCCGCGCTCGCGCCGCGCCGCGCTCGTGCACGTGTGCCGCCTGCTGCTGGCGCTGCTGCGGCCCCGCGAGTGAGTAGCCCCGCGCCCCCGCGCCCCCCGCGCTCCACGCGCCGCGCCGCCTCTACCGCCCGCTCCCGGTCCGGTGCGCAGGTCGGCGGAGGAGGCGGACGCGGAGCTGGAGGTGCTGGAGCGCGCCATCGCGCCGCACCTGCCGCTGCTGCACAACGCGCTGCTGGCGGGCGGCGGCGGCGGCGGCGGCGGCGGCGGCGTGGGCGCCGAGCGCGTGCAGGCGGCGGCGCTGCTGGCGCGCCTGGCGCAGTCGGAGGTGGACGACGTGCCCACGGCGCTCATCACTCTCGGTAGTCAACTGTTAAAAAAGTCTTTATTCAATATATAGAGGCTACCTAAGGTTGCCCCTGCTAATTAAGAGTCGAACGTCTACCAGACGACAGTGTCGAACGTTATGCTGGAAGGAAAGAGTCGATCGCAGTGCGCCATCGCCTGTCCGTCAGCTAGTTACATTTGAAAGTATACGGTGTTTACGTAACGAGTGAGTAAGTTGACGCGAGCGCAGCTCTCACGGCCGGGTGTGGCGTCCGCAGGCACGGCGGGCGTGCTGATAGACATGCTGTTCGCGTATCCGCACAACAACTTCCTGCACGCCGAGGTCTGCGCGCTCATACGGAACGCGAGGGAGAACCGGCGCTTCGCGGAGCGATACTCGAAGCACGTGAGTACCGCGCCCCGCCCCGCGCCGCGCCGCCCCGCTCGCCAGCGACGACGCCTGACGCACCGGCTCGCTCTGTCTGCTTGCAGCTGGTGGAGGAGTGCGACCTGCTGACGCGGCTGATGGACGCCTTCGAGGAGAACGAGGAGCCGAAGTGAGTGGCGCCCCGCGCGCGGCTTGCCGCCCGCGGGCCCGACTGTAGCGCCGCGTGTCCGCAGGGCGGGGCACGTGCGCGCCGGCTACATGGGCCACGTGGTGGGCGCGCTGCGGGCGCTGCAGGCGCGGCCGCCGGCGCTGCCCGCGGCGCTGCAGCGGCGCTGGGACGCCTTCTGCCGCGCGCGCCTGCTGCCGCTGCTGCAGCGCCTCGACATGCCGCTCGTGAGTGTCCGACATGCCCGCCCCCCCGCGCGCCCCCGACCCGCCACCCGCTGACCCCCCCTCTGTCCGCAGGGCGGCGTGTACCCGGCGGACGACGCGTACGAGGTAAACGTATACGTAGTGTTAGCGAGGACGCGCGCGCCCCGCGCCGGCGAGCGCTCGCGAGGGCGATAGTGCACTGAGTAATGTTAATTCGCGCGTTCAGGTCGGGGCGGACCAGCCGGAGGACACGGCGGAGGGATACCAGGTGAGTCGCCCTCCAATGTACCTCGACGAGCTTAGACTGCGCTACGCTTGCGAAACCCGCGCCCGACCGCCGACGGCCGGCCTTGGGCCACCGTGCGGATGTTTCGGTCGAGCGGGGGTTTCGCCTTACCTATCGCAAGACATTAGCACTCACGTGGCCACGTTTGCGCAGATATACCTGCAGCTGGTGACGGCGGCGCAGCAGGCCAAGGCGCAGGCGCGCGCCGACGGCGACGCGGCCCGCGCGGTGAGTGCGCGCCGGCCCCGCCGCCCCCGGCCCGGCCCGGCCCGGCCCGGCCCGCCGGGCGCCCCAATGACATGTCTCACTTTCGCAGGTGCAGAGCGAGGGCTTCTTAGACTTGGAGGCCGACGACAAGAAGTGAGTGACCCCACCATAGTGATTCTACTTTAACTGGAGGAGTGGAGACAAATGAGTGATAGAAACGCATATTCCAAGCGGTATACCGCCAAATTTGCCATGTTATGTATTACAAGCCGTTTCTGTAATATGTGTTCTACGCTCCCGATGGTCTCAAGGTTGACCCTTGCTCGTTTGCCTCCGCTCCTGCGCAGTGGCCCGTGTGGAGTGGCGAGTAACGCGACGGTGTGTCCGCAGCATGTGGGACGACGAGCCCGACGACGACGGCGCGGCGCAGGCCGGCGGCGCCTCGCGTGAGTGTCGCCGCTCAGTCTTCCTAAATATTTCCCGTCTCCGGCACGCATGCGCCCCACATTTTATACATAATACATATTATCCTGCTATAAAATTAGAGGAGCCGGAGAAATTTCCTCAACAAACAAACGAGAACCTCAGGCCCACAATATGATCTTTTTACTCTTACATTGAAGTCGGTGTAGTTTATCAAATTGTATTTTACACATGTGCGGTGTCGCAGCGTGGGACGGCGCGGCGCGGGGCGGCGCGGCCGACGCCTTCCGGGTGAGCGCGGCGCGGCCCTAAAATATCTCGAAGTCCGTAAGAGCATTTGCTGGTTGCCAGCAGCCCGGCAGATGTGAGCTCAGGAAATTCGAGATAAATTATTTTCGAGCATATTTTTAACGGGTTACGTTCGTAGGCTCGGTCGGTTCGGGGCTCAAAGTGTCGTCGTCTAAAAGTAAAAAGTAAAGTAACAGCCTGTAAATTCCCACTGCTGGGCTAAAGGCCTCCTCTCCCTTTAAGGAGAAGGTTTGGAACATATTCCACCACGCTGTTCCAATGCGGGTTGGTGGAATACACATGTGGCAGAATTTGTATGAAATTTGTCACATGCAGGTTTCCTCACGATGTTTTCCTTCACCGCTGAGCACGAGATGAATTATAAAGATAAATTAAGCACATGAATCAGCGGTGCTTGCCTGGGTTTGAACCCGCAATCATCGGTTAAGATGCTCGCGTTCTAACCACTGGGCCATCTCTGCTCAATCTAATCGAGGTCTTCTCTTTCCCCAGCTGGAGAGCGACAACTTCTTAAGAATGGAGTTCGATAGCAAAAAGTGAGTGATTCGTATGCGTACCATAGAGCTTGCACCGACTTGCCGAGTCGCGTTATTCAATGAGTGTGTGTGTCCGCAGCATGTGGGACGACGAGTCCGACGACGAGAGTGAGGCGCAGCCCGGCGACGCTTCGCGTGAGTATTCATTTTTATATAATTATTGGGAACACGCAGCATAATGTCTAAACATTTGTCATCTAAGTAGATTTTATTTCAAAGGGATATCTTAGACTTTATTATACTTTCAAGGGAGAAGCACGAGTAAACAGGAAGTTTCATATCATATAAAGTAACGAAAAGTGCACAATCGGCCGGTCAAGGGTTAAGGGAAGCGATTGAAGAGATATCACCAGCACTATATAAAGTCCTAAATAAAGCCACATCAGCTCTACTGCATCCGCAAAAGAAGTTGCTTTACCGAAAATAATAATTATCGTCTGATTTCACACACGAGTTATTTCTCTAACGTTTCATAAATGAAATAATACTTTCCTTATGAAATAAAATATTAGTAGGATTGGGTATTATGGCTTTCAAGTAGAGAAATCAACTACTTGAACATTCTCACGTTGATTGTAAACGTCATCACATGCGGTGAGAAAGTTATAATGAGTCATATGGTCAAGGGGCTCGTATCGCTTCTTTCTTTTGATTGTTGGGGCAAGGGCACCGTGGCTGACACCGACTCCAAATATAACAATAATTATAACTACATGATATAATCGTTAATCGACTTTTAAGTAGTCTAATATTTTTCATTTCATTTAACTTAGGAAGACTAAAAAATATGTTGAATACGCAATTATTTTTATTACTTTTTCGTGCATATTCATTTGTTTTAAAATAGTGTTTTGTTTGAAGTCGGTTTTTCTTTTTGTTAAAATTTTATTTATTTTTTGATTTTAAGTGAAGCTGATGTTGACTAACTAATTTTTTTTAATATGGATAGATTAAACGTTCCGTTTATATGAGTCAGAAACTACTTCGAGGACAATTTCAAAGGAAACTTGCGAATAAAGCAAAAATAGACTTTCGAAAATGCGGATTTAATACGTCACGCGGCGTAAACTACAAGGATCCCTCGAAAGAGCTGTAATCGAACTCAGCAAAAAAACTTTGAAAAAGACCAACTATATATATTTCGTACATCATATGACATCACATCACATACACAAAATTTGATTAAAGATAGTAAGAAATTCTGCCCCATATCGCACCCTAACTGCGAGCCGTATAGGAGTTCCATCACTACATAGTATAAAACAAAGTCGCTTTCTCTGTCCCTATATCTTTAAATCTACGCAACGGATTTTGATGCGGTTTTTTTTAAAAGATAGTGTGATTCAAGGGGAAGGTTTGTGTATATAAAACATGAACAATATAGTAAAGAAACACTGATAATTTTAGAAGTTTGCGATGTGATGTAGTATATAAACAAATTCTGTAGTATATTTAGTATCACTATTGCACCCGTGCGAAGCCGGGGTTGGTAGCTAGTTGATTATAATATTCGACTATGATAATTACATAAACATAACCACATTACGGAAGGTGACTCAAATATCCAAATAACCTATAAATAAAAGATTCGACCGAGTATCGCTAACGTGCTCCTCACAATTGTTCCGTTCCCTTCCGTTCCGTTACTTTGTCATGGATCCTGTGCTCAGAACCTTACCAAACTTTCACCAAATTACCCTTGAAGTATATATTTTATAATAAAAAAAGAATTATCAAAATTGGTTAACGTGATTTTCAGTTATTCACCTATTTGTCGCGCATATACATAACGCAAATTTAAGACTTATGTCGTTTTCACATGGATACCATCATCGGAAAAAAAAATAAAAAAAATGGGACCCCACGGGAAGCACTACCTTTCAAACAAAAAAAAAATTATCAAAATCGGTCCACCCAGTGGAAAGTTATGAGGTAACAAACATAAAAAAAAAAAAAAAAAAAAAAATACAGACGAATTGATAACCTCCTCCTTTTGGAAGTCGGTTGAAAAGTATATTATTAAAGAGACTCTTCGAATCAACAATGTTATGAACAATTTTATATAAAAATATTTGGTCTCTTATACTTCTACGCATATTTAACGGAATTATACCTGAGATATCATTATTGTCAGTATTATCAGAAAGGCCACCTCTAAATCGCAAATGTTTCAAAAATTTTAACTGATTTTTTTCTATTTTGTTTACATGCGTTTTATAATAAGGGTTCCAAACTGTAGAGCAATATTCCAAGATAGATCTAACATAAGCATTGAAAAGTAGAATTAAGGTAAAGCTATTTTTAGATTCCTTAGTCAATCTAAGAATAAATCCTAGCATTTGATACGCTTTAGCTGTTATATCATTCACATGATAGGTAAAAGTTAGCTTCTGGTCTAAGTAAACACCCAAATCTCTAATCTCGGAAACTCTAACCAGACAGGTATTCTGCAATTTATAATCAAATTATATTGGCCTCAGTTTCCTAGTAAATGTTAGAATGTTACATTTTTTAATATTTAAGCGTAAGAGGTTTTATCACAGTAATTATCTAAGCTATTGAGATCAGTTTGAAGTTTTAAAAAATCTTGAGGCTACTTAATTATTTTGAAAATTTTCATGTCATCCGCATCAAGTACTATGTTACAATTATCAATAGATCGACTAATGTCGTTAATAAAAACATTAAATAATAATGGCCCGAGATGAAAACCTTGAGGAACACCAGAGGTAACGGCCACAAACGATGAACAAAAACCTTTGATAGAAACAGCTTGGCTACGATCCCTCAAATATGATTCGAGCCAACGAAGCAAGTCACCGTGAAAACCAACAGCAGCAAGTTTTTTTACCAACAGAGAATGAGAGATCTTATCAAAGGCTTTTGAATAGTCCGTGTACACAACATCCACCTGACCACTGTTATCCATCACTGTTGCGAGTTGATGAGTAAACTCACAAAAATTCGTTTCAGTAGATCTACCATTGACGAATCCGTGTTGCTGGTCGATGATCAGCGGCCTTAAAACGAAATATAACTGATCATATATAATTTTTTCAAATAATTTAGCTATAGTGTTTAGTTTAGATATAGGTCGATAATTTTGGATGTAATGCTTATCTCCGGTCTTATAAATGGGTACAACAAATGATTGTTTCGATGCTTTGGGTATTATACCTGTACTAAGAGATAATTTAAATAAGATAAATAAAGGTAAATCTAAATTACTGCAGCAAGATTTAAGAAAAATCGGTGGTATGCCATCTGGGCCACTTCCCTTACCAATATCGAAATCCTTTAAATATCTCCTAACGGTTTCAATAGAGAGGTCAATCGAACCAACAGAAACTGCAAGAGAGCCATGACAGTTATCCACTGGAAAAGAATCGTCGATACAGGTGGACTGTAAATCTGGTTCAAAAACGGACTGAAAATAGGTATTAAACATCTGACAGATTTCATTACCATCGGATGATCGGTCACTATTAAATAACATTACATCCGGGATATCGGCTGAAGCTTTTTTGGATTTAACAAACGACCAGAAGAACTTACTATTACGTTTAATATCACTTTCAGCACTCTCAATATATTTATTATAGCACTCCATCTGAACACGCTTTTGGCGATCCCGTAGGAGATCAAATTTATCATAGTCACTGTCTTTCGCATATATTTTCCACTTCTTATGAAATGTTAGTTTTTCATTTGTTATTTTATTAAAGTCCTAGTACCAGGGAGGATACCTAAGACCATAACATTTTCTGGTAGGTACTTTTTAATAATAACGCTAATAACTTGCTAGAAATTATTAAGTGCTGCTTCTATGTCATTCATATCTATAACTTCAGACCAATCAATCTGAGCCAACTCTAAATTTATGGCATCATAATCAGCAGCACGAAAGACAGACATGATCTGAATAGGAGGGCACAGTGTAAGGGTGGCTGATGTGCGAGTCTTTATAAGTAAAACAGGGTGATGACAGTCCTCGCTTATCAACGGCTCCTCACAGTGACTGACGTCACAGTCGATATCACTGATAACCAAATCAAGAAATCTATAAATAATAAATATCTCATACTCACAGACGACGGCTCTCATACTACAGCATGCTCTAAAAACATAAACAGTTCTGAATGGCTAGTTCAAACGTTTTAATGTTATGTATTTAAAAATGTATACCATGCTCAGTGTAAAGAAACAATCACTGTTATGATTGAAATCGTTCGCGCGCGTTGCAGCGTGGGGCGGCGCGGCCGACGGCGCGGCGGAGGGCTGGGCGCAGTTCGACAGCTTCGCACAGGGAGACCCCTTCTGGCCCTCCTCCGGTACGACTACACTCCTACCCATGTTACCTAGTCGTGTCTCAACCCATTTAATGCCGAGAACTAAACTAAGACCACAGTTTCTCGAGTAATATTATTTCATTATTGATGTTTGCTACTTAGTTTTATCTTGTTCATTCTAACATGTTATAAACAAGCAATAATTTCAGAGCTGGAGCCCGAGCGGCGCGACGAGCGGCAGGGCGAGGCCGACATGCACGACGACAAGGACACGCTCACCATCCTGCTGGCGCAGAAGATGCTCACTGCCTTCCGCAACATGGCGCCCGACGACGCGCTGCTGCACGACCAGGCCGGCCCGCACGACGCGCACCCCGCGCACCCCGCGCCGGACGCGCAGGCAACGCAACAGTTGCAAAACGCGCACGAGCCGCAGAATACGCACGAAGTGCAAATCGCTGATGCGCAGGACGCCCCAGAGGCACAAAACGCGCAGGTGGTGCAAACCGCGCACGAGGCGCAGAGCACCCAAGACGTGAAAACCGCGCAGGAAATGCAAACCACGCAGGAGGTGCAAACTGTACAGAAGGCGCAACCTGCGCACGAGGTGCAGAACGTTCAAGAAGTTCAAACCACACAGGAAGCGCAAACCGCGCCCGAGGCACAAAACGCTTTCGAGGCGCAAACCGCGCAGGAAACACAGGCCTCGCACGAGGCGCAGGAAACGCAGGCCTCGCAGGAAACACAGGCCTCGCACGAGGCGCAGGAAACGCAGGCCTCGCAGGAAACACAGGCCTCGCACGAGGCGCAGGAAACGCAGGCCTCGCAGGAAACACAGGCCTCGCACGAGGCGCAGGAAACGCAGGCCTCGCACGAGGCGCAAGAAACGCAGGCCTCGCAGGAAACACAGGCCTCGCAGAAAACACAGGCCTTGCACGAGGTGCAGAAAACGCAGGCCTCGCAGCCTGCGCACGACGAGCAGGAGGCGCAAGAAGAGCTCCCGGCGCCCTTGTGATGCCGCCGCGCCCGTAGCGCCGTAGCGCCGTAGCGCCGTAGGGTCCAATGTACTTTGCGAGACATTACAAGTAGGTTAGCATATTCTCATACCTCGACCCGCAACGAGCCGGGCCGCCTCGGCGGGCGCTACGAGCTTTAACGTAATGTTCAATTTTGTACCGGTGATGTCGGATCGCTGCAACAATGGAACTTTACTTAATGTATATCTGTTTAGTGATTACTGTAAAATAAATGTACTAAATGATGTCCACGAGTCGTAGGCGATGCGAGCTAACTCGAACGATGCGTTATCCTCGCTTGGTCGTAGAAATGTAGGATCATCCCCGTGTTGAATTAATTTAATGCACGAAACACGAACGATGCGTAGGGGGGTTCCCCTCATGGATTGCCAGTTGCCAGTTATCGTCCTGGCACTCAAGCGACTCGACTCGCCAAGGGTCTGTTCCGCCGCGCCGTGACTCGCGCAGGCCAGTCGCTCCTCAGAATTGAATTAAACTTTGTTACATATATTATCATTATTATTATTTAGGAGTATTAAATTGTAGAATTCTGGCTTTCGAGGCCCTCCCCCTCCCGAGTTGTGGGGCGTGGCCGGCGAGTGCGCCGGCGTCGCCTCGCGTAGTTGTCAAGTCTAAAGTTTATTTCGTGTTACTGGCGAGGTGCAGTGTTTCTGTTAGCGTCGCCGTATCGCGCACTACGAGGAGCCTTATCGCGTACCTAATCAAATATATTAGTATATGTATTAAGTCGCTGTTTGCAATATCTGCGAGTGCTGTCTCCCGCCGAGGAACTGTTCGTGCGATATCGGGCAACATATCGACGTGTCGCGACGTGTCGCGTGCTACTCGTCACATACTGATGCAGCTTTGTTTTGTGTCGGACTCTATTTGACTGAAACGCCGCTCGTGAGCGTCTCGTGTTCTGATTGTTCCCGTGAAATGTGCATAATTTGAATGCTACATCATAGCAGAGTGTCAACGTTATGAAATCGTGTACAAAGTTATTTTATTTTATATTATGAAATTTAATAATTCTTTCTACGAGTTACATATTTTATAAGATTAATATCAGTAGTTTTTAGTAGCTGAGCATTATATCAAAGTTTAAATCGATACTATGACTATCGCTTATTGAATCAGAAGTCGTATATAAACGTTGTGTTTGTTTTGCAACAAGTGAGTTCTCCCCTTTGCAAGTCACAGTTACACGCGCGCTTTGGAATCGCCGGTAGCGATTTGCCTCAACCTCTAACGTAATCTGCCTCGTGTGTAAGTTATGAGTCTTGTGCTCCAATATACGAAATCACGAAGCTGAAACTTTTTAAGTGCAGATATTTTACTCTCGTCCACTACATATCAAATATCGTTCAACTCCAGCGCCGAGCTGCCGGTGTCCGCGCTGGAGTCTGTTTGCGACGAGCGGTTCCTACCGCCTGCCCGCCTGCGTGCGTTCGCGTGCGTTCGCGTGCGTTCGCGTGCGTTCGCGTGCGTTCGCGTGCGTTCGCGTGCGTGCTTTCGCGTGCGTGCGCGAGTGCGTGCGCGCCGACGGGGCTTCGGTTCCGTAGCCCACGTGTGCGTTCGTTTATTGTTTAGCCTTCAATATTAGTAATGTTAATATTTGCATCAAAATCGCGATGGAAGCGATTTTATGTAGTCGCGCGGCGAAGTGTTAGGAGTGTAGCGGGGTCGTTATCGCTGCGTGGACTGCGGTTAGTGCAATTAGTTGCCTTCGGATCTTGTTGTCATGTTTTACATATTTTAATGGGTAAGCGTACGTTTAAGGCAATTGTTGATTTGACGCAACTCGTGTCTCTCGCTCGTTGTAAATACTGTTCCGCCGCCCGGCGGTGACCTCCGGTGCCTGTGGTGCCGCTCCGTGGTGCCGACGTGGTGTCTCCTCCGCTCCGTCCGGCGACAGTCGACTCTTCGCTGCGATCGATGCGGGCGGAGTTCTTTTGTGCAAATACATTTTAAATATGTAGTAATTTTCATAGTGAAATATACGCAAGTTTTGTATCGATCGTGTGATAGTACCTTGTGATCGTTTGTATTCGGTCCGGTGAGTTCGTTTCGAGAATCTCGCAGTGATTTTTTACGATGTAGGCGTTTTGTGATATAATGTAATTACTGTACGTAGAGTACAGTCAATAGAGAATATTCTTCGCGCACTAAATCATAGGAGTTGTCGACATCCGACCTCCCGTAATTGAGTGCACGGCGGGCCGAGCCCGGATTCTCTATTGGCTGCTTGGTCGGCTCCCACCTCGCCCCTCCGCGCCGTCCGCCTGTATTTCATATGAACTTCGAACATTTCCATTCCGCTACTATTTACTACATCTTTCTGTAATATTATATACACACGCAATCTGATAGAGCCTTGTACACACATATGGGTATCTCCAGATATGAATGGACATTTGTGTAACGTTTACAAGCTGCAGTTAATTAGCAATTTTGCGTCATTGTTGGGAATTTGTTGAAGTCTCCTTAAAGTTTCACCCCTCAGTCGTTTCTTGACGGAGTCAAATGCAGTGAGAGTTTGTAAGTCAACGAATTGCCGGCAGCGAGCGCAGCCGCAGTGAGCGCGTGTGTACAAGGAGAGGGGCGCGCATCCGTCTGCTAACGAGAAATGTGCCTTCCGGGCGCCGGGCCCAGGCTCCCCTCCCCGCCCGCAGCCCGACCGCCCGAGACATAATAAATGCTCGTAATGTATTCTATTGTATTTATTATATCATAGTTAAAAGTTTTATTAAAAAAAGTTGCTCAATACGCTTGTCGTTTCATTGCCTCCTGTTCATTGATTTCAAAATATTTAGGTAAAGTACCCACAGCCGAGCAGAGGGCATCTGTTCGAACTCGATATATGGGTTTTCAGATGCGTGTGAGTCTGTATGCAAATTTGCAAATTTCCATGAGACTCAGTTAGTTTACTGCCTGCTTCCTCGAGTAACGAAGGTTGCCTGGTTTAACGATTGATAAATAAGTTAACAGGGTGTCTCTCCGAATGCCTGTCTCCGCGTATTTCCTTTGTTTGTTTTTTTATTAAAGTAGTTACTTAGTAGTATTATTTTGTAATAATGGTTGTTAATGTAGGTAAATTTAAAAGGTGTTACATTTTTTTTCCGGTATCACACCCTAATCGAATTTAAATGAAATTTTCATCATAGTTTATACTTAGTAATAATATATTAATTATTACTACATATGTCTATTAAAAATGAAATTTTCATATCAAGGAAACCTTGACAGATTTTGCAAGTTTCTAAAAATGAAAAGAAAGTCTAAAAATACTCTAATTCTATATGTTTAAATTTATCTGAATTATTATTGCAGTTTATTTACAAGGTCAATTTAATTTAATATACATAATAATTAGATTTTTTACAGTGGACTCAAATAAATATGTAGCTCAATTCTCCGTATCTTTTATTTTTAACCACTATTATTAATATAACGGTTTTACATAACAATAAAACCGATATTATGTGCTGAGAGGAAAACATACAGCATTGCTGTGAAGAAGCAGTCGTATACTTACTTTAATCTGTGGTCGATTGTTACCTTTCTCAACTTAGTTCACCTGAATGACACCAGGTGTTGTAGTTAACCAGCAAGTGCGCGGGAACTGGCGCCATGTTCCCTCATAGTCTTCACCAGGAAGTACTTTCTGCAATGCTGTATGTTTTCCTCTCAGCACATAATATCGGTTTTATTGTTATGTAAAACCGTTATATTGATGTGCCTTCCGGAAAACATAAAGCATTGCTGTGAAGACGTGTTTGTTATCTGCTGGTGAAATATGTATTGTTTATAAGCACAACGCTATGATGAAATTGATAGCTAACGATATGAATAAATTAAAAACAACTGAAATGTAACGATACATTTTAATGACTTTAAATTTTTTTGAAAGATACAATATATATTATTACATTGTTCCATTTACTATCATAACTTAAGCAAAATTATAGAGAATTAATTGAGATCAGAGATTTGACAATTAATAATTAAATTGATACAAAAATAAAATATTGTTTTCTTTCCAATACTTATTGTGCAAACAAATATTACTCATTAAAATTATTATCAATTGTTTATAAGTATTTTTTATATAATATATTATAATAAAAAATCAATTGGCTCTAAATGTTTTGAAAAAAGAGTTATTATTAACTTTAGATTCTATTATACGACAGTAATGGTTAAAGAATGTACTGAAAGATCTCCAGTTTCCACGTGACAATATTTCATCAATCGATTGGTTATCTAACCACCCTAAGGAAGCTACCGCTGACCTACAGCTTCCCGGAGGTGCCCTAATACCACTGTCCTGAAGAAATGTACGCACCCAATTTCCGATTACAGTTCGAGAGGCAGCCTTAACGTTACCATTAACAGTAATGAAAAGGTTATTTAAATTGCTATTGCTAGTTAACCGCCTAGTTTGTGAACTTTTTATAAGTGCTTTAACTAAGGTGACGGGACATATATTTTGATCATTATGTTTAGAGAGTTTCCATGCAGATTGGCGATAACTGTGAGTGTCCGTTTGAGACCCAAAAGCCGGTATTAAAATGATGCTATCTCCATTATCCTGGAAACTCTCTGTAGAAATTTTTAAAAGAGTTAGATCGTGGATTCTTTCTCCCGAGGCTAGCAATAGAACTGCTGCTGTCCTTCGTGACAAGTCGAATAAGGTCTTCTTAGAGGGGTTAGCTGACAGCCAATTTAGAACAATTCGAGGATCCCATGTAAATGTTCTCTTTATGGCTTTAGGTTTAACAGTTCCAATCGCTTTAAGGACATGTTTAATAAAAAAATCGGAAAATGTTGGTTGTTCAACATGGGGCCCACAAAATGTCATAATTGCTGATTTGTGCACCAGGATCGTGCTGTAAGCTAAATTTTCTTTTAGAAAAAGGTGTATTAGAAATCAAGCTATATCGGTAGACTGGGGAGTTTTTGGGTTCACCCGTGAACTAGCGTACCAAGTTAACCATCTCTTTATAGCAGGAAAATAGGTGGTAAGTGTTGATTGTCGCCAACTCTTTCTTAACAATTCTTTTTCTTCTACAGCCCAGTTTTTTATTTGTTCGCCCCACCCCTAATTTTCCAGACTTTCAGTGCTAATCTCTGCACTAGTGGAGGAGGTTGCGACGTCGTCACATCTATAAACACTTCCGAGAGATTCTGTAGCTCGTGTGGTGGTTCTAGAGCCCTCGATTTCAGGTCATGTAGCCAGAACACCTGAAGCCAGTCTGGGGCCACTATAAGATAAATCCCCATGGCGTTGTTCAGATGTGTTAAGAACCTGGGTAAAAGGCTAGGAGGCAGAAAAACCCAGGCGATCCGGTAATTCCAAGGTCTGCTGAAGGCGTCTGTATAACATGCCGATCGATCTTTGCAGTCTATCGATACGTAGTTTCTTACAACAGCTGTATTTTTGACGCGAACAGATCTATTTCGGGATGCCCCCATTTTTGGAAGATTTCCTCTGTTGCGATGTGAATCAGGTGCCATTCTGCCGGGTTCTTTCCTCTTGATAACCTGTCCGCAATTATATTGTACCTCCCCGGGAGATAATATGCTGACAGCGTTATTTCGAATTTGTCCGCTAGTTGGAGAAGTTTGAACGTCAGTTCCAACAGCCTTCTTTTCGGATATACGCTATCAATGTTCGATTGACTGACTGAATGAGTACATGTGACTTTTCTAATGCTTTTAAGTTCATTTTGATAGCAGCGAAAACGGCGAATAATTCTTTTTTGTTGCTGTACCACCTCATTTGGTAGAGTGACCAGCTTCCTGACATAATTTTCCCATCCAGTTGAGCACCCCAACCCACATCTGTATCATCCGTTGCCAGGAAATGGGTAGCCGGTTTTTTGTGTATCGGTAACGAGCGATGAGTGGCTCCGCGCCATCACATCATGTACATCACATACGATGTACTTGACGTGGTAGTCTCTTGTCGAAGCGTCGCAAGAAGATTTGGGAATTGCGACAGTGTAGTCTGCCCCGTGGGATGACAAAACTGGCAAAGTTCAGCTGCCCCAAAATTGTTTGTAATTGTCGTAAACTCATGTGTTGCTTTTTTGTAATGTGCTCTAGGGCGCTGTTGATGCTGCTTATTCCTTATGCTTTATGGGTTGGTTAAAAAAGAATTAGCATTTTTTACTTGGTCTGAGATCACGTGACTGCTTTGTTGCTATCAGTCCCACATTGTTGATGCATTATAAAATTTGTGAGAAAACTGACCTGGTCATATAACGCGTCGATTCTTGGATCGACCGTTACCTGGGAGTCCCGCCGACGTTTCTTACTAGGCGTACCCTCACTTTCGACATCGTCGCTTGAGCTGCTTGAATTCGAGGTATCGTCAACCTGGCAGCATTGATCTTTTTCATTAGAAACACCGTCCGGTATAGGCACATGTGACTCGCTAACTTCCGCGGTTTTATTCGGAATACGATCCATAATTTGAAACGTAATCAATTCAAAGTTCGAAAATATATTACGATTTTGAAAACACTTGACTAATTATTTTTATTTATAAATTTATTTAAAATTCACAGAAAATATGAATATTATAAGTAACTGAATCACTATAAAATTATTTTTTATGAATTTCGACCAACTTGGCGAAAGTACACAACGCTATGAGGGAACATGGCGCCAGTTCCCGCGCACTTGCTGGTTAATTAACGCCACCTGGTGTCATTCAGGTGAACTAAGTTGAGAAAGGTAACAACCGACCACAGATTAAAGTAAGTATACGACTGCTTCTTCACAGCAATGCTGTATCAATATACATATATTTAGGAGATTTCTTTAACTATGATTCTGGCTGGTAAGAATAAAATGAAAAAAATAAATAGCGCGCGAAACCATGTTAAACCGTCATTATTTTTTCTTTTTGGGTAGTTTGCTAAAAGTGTTATTTGTGAATATTTTTGGATTGTAAGCGCAACTGAGTAAGTAATTTATTAAAATATTTATAAGAAATTGGTGCTTTATTTATATGAAGCTAAATTCGAAGGTAACTTCGAATCTTTGATTAAAAAAAATCAAAATCAAAATAGACTTTATTCAAGTGGGCTTTTACAAGCATTTTTCAATCGCCAATTAACAATTAAGTGAAGCTACCACCGGTTCGGAAAGCAGGTCTACCGAGAAGAACCGGCAAGAAATTCAGTAGTTACTCTTTTTCAATATTTAAAAAATACAAAGTCATGTTTGTTAATATAATTATTTAAATTAATATATCCTGCGTGTACCAATGTATTTTTTATAAACAATTTAAATTTACGAAGAGGCAAAGTTAAAAATGTCTGCGGAATTTTATTATAGAAAGGGATACCTTGCCCCAAGAAAGATTTAGTGACTTTGCGGAGTTTGAGACTTAGCGTTATAAGCTTATCCTTACTCCTAGTGCATATAAATTGTTTTTTCGAAAATTTTACTTGAACATGGGAGTATTGAAATAAGTCTGTAATTACTGGGATCGCTTCTATTTCCATTCCTAAAAAGTGGTAAGACTTTACTACATTTTAACAAGAAATGAACCCGTGTCCAAACTCTTGTTAAAAATTACTGCTATATACAGAGCAATATCTTATATGATTGCTAGTAAATTGCTTTAAGTAATTTATTTTCTTGATTTTTTTTTATTCAATTTCACTCCTGTACGCTAAATGTGTAATCATTTTGTCACGACTAATCAGACTGAATCAGTTTTGTCGTCCAACCCAAAATAAAAGTGATTGGAGAGATTGTGAGTAGCTTTGTTGTAGTTGAGAGCGTGGATTGGGTCACATGGCAACTACCAATGTAGTTCTTGAGACGAGGTGACGGAACATTCCTCGTAGATAACCTAATGTTTGTTCATATTCTGCTTCGTGCACATCGGTTCAAAGTACTAGCGGACAAGCTGAACAAGGCATGAGCTTGACGCTTGTGCATTCACTACTAACACCTTACGCCATAATGTGGAGGGCAATGAAACACATAGTTTTTACAAAATATTTAATAAATTTTTGAATATATCCTACATCGCAAAGTACTAAGTTGTTTTTAAATAATCAATAGGCGTGTAGCTCAGACGAGTGGGTAGGTGGCGGCCGTGGCGACGCCGCAGTGGTTGTTGCGGTTGCGCGCCAACTTCATGTAGCCGAGCATGCCCCACGAGCGTCCCCACGAGTTCTTGATGAGCCAGTAGTCGCCGCCGACCTCGTCAGTGCCATAACCCACCACCAGCACCTGCAGACGGACGACGGGTGAGGTTATACCGATAATATTCAGTGAGAACTACGACTTCCCTATCTACCAAAAAGACGTAATCAACGTTACTTGGCATAGACACTTTAGTATGTATTTGAGAGTCATGTTACTATATAATATATATTAAGAAATATAAAACTATTTAGTACTTAAAACTATAAGGCTTCAGCTCTCCAACTCACCGCATGATTGAGCCTGGTGGAGGAACATCTACTGTCGTAGTAGACTCCGGTGGTGTACTTCTGAAAGGACGGCTGGCTGGCGTCGATGGAGACGGAGACAGGCCCTACGGAGGCCACGGCATCCAGCAGCTTCTTCTCGTTACCCTTCGGCAGGTCCACGAAGCCGACGACTTTCGCGCCCACGTTCCTGGGATTGTACCTGCAACAGTCGACGTTAAGCGGCTGGGCCGGCGAGTGTGCGCCAACGCTCAGCACAGCCACCCTCGCGCGCACCTGCAGTTTTCTTCGTCGTCCTCCTCGTAGGGGTAGCTCTCCTCCGTGTCGATGCCTCCGTTGTCGCGGATGTAGGTGAAGGCGTGGGGCACGGAACCGCCATCGCAGCCGTTGTTATCGTAATCTTTCGAGCAGTCGATCAGATTCTGCTCCGACAGCTCTACGAGGACGCCGCTACTGCGGAATTGCTGCCCTTCCAGCGAGCCCGTCTGCAGTAGCAGTTTGCTTATAGTTTATTTGCGGAAAGTTACTCGGCTGACGACGTGTCGCCGGGAATGCTTTAGGAGAGTTTTCGTGTCACTCATTTGTGTTTAATATTAATTACAGTATATAAATATGACGGCACCCGCCAAATGCGGCGCTGAACATGCTGTGTGTGCTGTGCTATGTTAAAGAGTGTTTCTCGTATTATCTTATTAGTACTTTATTTAGCCTATATTACAAAAGGTCTTAGTTATAACTTAGCTATTGAACTGTTTTTGGTACTTAAGGCAGTTTTGAGTTTCTCGCGTTTGAAATTAAATAACTCCGCAAAGTCAATAAAACCTTTTTGGGGCAAGGTATCCGTTTTTATATTAAAATCCCGCAAACATTTTTAAATTTGCCATTTGCAATGCAAATCGTTTTTGAAAATATGCATTGGTAAAAAGGGCATATTATTCGATACAAGATTTTATAGATGATAAAAAGGCGTGGAATTAATACCTGTTGACTTTCAGGCAGGATACATTACATACATATATAATTGTATTTAACTAATATGGCTGTATTTTTTAAATGTTGAAAAAGAGTAACTACTGTGTTTCTTGCCGGTACTTCTCGTTAGAATCTACTTTAAGTACCGGTGGTAGCTTTCACTTCATTGTTAAATGACTATTTAAATATGCTTGTAAAAGCCGATTTGAATAAAGTTTATTTTGATTTAATTTGATCTGAGAAAATTTTTGGAGTATCTGTGTTATTAAGACGAAACCCAATCGTTGAATCGGATTTCCGTGAAAATGTTTCAATGATAGTAAAATCACACACGAACAGAACTCTCCCCTCGTGAATAATAAATACCAATAACATTACCACGCAATATTTAGACTGGATTATAGAAAAGTGTCCATTTCTATAATATATATATAATGTTTTATTATTATTAAAAATATCGGATGAGGTAATAATTGATGTAACATGTTCGTTATTGGAACGAGAGCCGTGTTTCGTGGATGTTTTGTGTATTGGCGTGGGTGAGAATGGCGGACACTCACGGCGCTGAAGGCCCAGCCGGAACCGCAATTTCCTTGGTCCTTGACTCCAGTGACGGCGCCCTCCGTGCGCCAGTCCACCAGCTGCGGCGCCGCTAAGTTGTTGGCAGATAGAAACGTGGCGCCGCGCAGGCCTTTGCCCTCGTGGAGTCTGCCGAAGTAACACATTCCTCAAAAGCTGCTCTAAATCTGCATATTAAAGTAATATTCTCGACGAATGGAAAAATCACATAATGCTATTACTAGCATTATGTAATGCAGATCTCTTACCATTAACATCAACCCTAATTGGGTTGATGTTAATGGTAAGAGATCTGCTAGAACTCCGGTAAGTATGGGGGTCCCCAAGAATCTACTTTTGGTCTATTTCCCGTCGTCAATTATATTAAATGTAATGTTGGCCAAATTATATTTTCTTCGTGGCGGCTTCGGCTCGTAACTGTTTGTAGGGCGATTTGCGTTATGAGTTTACTATTAGGTTTATATTGTCGTAAATGTGCCGACAGGCTCGTATATATCGTGCTTAGGATGCCTACAGAAGAAATGAGGTGACTTCGAGGGCTACACTTACTGGTATTGAACATGATCAAACTTTTCGGTCGAAATATTTAATAAAAATTAAAAGGTTTGAAAAGTTTAGCTATAATCTGAATTAATCTAATCAAAGCTGAATCTAACATGAAACCTCTGTAGGAGTAAATTACGCATGGGCCCCGAATAATGCGCGGCGATGCATAGAAATTTGTTTTGTATCGCTTGCAGCCTTGCTGTATAGTCGCAGCTTATAATAGGACGAAATGAATGCAAACTTTGTTCATTGTTAACATATATAGCATACCATTGGGTATAATCTACTGCGAGAAGCCTATACGTTACACCTGGCAAGATGTCCGAAGCGTGCGAAGAGAATATAATGATATTATGGGGCTCTTTACTAAATATACTACTACATTACTTGATTTTATAAGGATTAATGGTGTTTTGCTTAAAATGACTTCTTAAATAAGCCCTAATTTTGCATGTAGGCGCAAAAAATATGCTTATTTACTACATCACATTAGAAAACTCTAATATTGTCAGTGTTTCTCCACTATATGTATAAATACATACATATAAGCCATTTTCTCGAATTACTATATTTTAAAAAATTATAATTCGTCATCATAATAGTTTCTTAATTTTAAAGATCGAAGCATATTATACTGGGGCAGACAGACAGCGGGAAGTGATTTTGTTTCATACTATGTAGTGATAACTTCGTGTGAATAGTAAGCAACGAGTAATTGTCTATTCTAATCACTAAATTAATCAATCAATCAATTCATCAAGAACGAAGATAATTTTATAATCTCGACAGTATCGATATCACCTCAGTTTTTTATTTTGATCGAAAATGACTTCACACGTGTAAGATCCAACTCCACAACGTGCTGCGGCCGTGCACTCACTTGGCGGTGCGGTTGAAGCCGTTCAAGGCGGCGAACTCGTGCTGCAGCAGGTCGGAGTACTTGTTGACGCCGACGCGGTAGGTCTCCTGGCCGCGCTCGAAGCGCCGGTTGTGCTCCTCCGCCTTCAGCTTGTTCTCGGCGAAGATCTTCATTCGGAACTTTTCCTCCGTCTCGTTTGCGTACGATTTCTTGTGCTCCCGCTAATGCAGACGATCGTTTCATTGTAACTTTCATATGTTGCGAAAACTACTTTGGTATATACACATACATACTTTTAGGACGATATGTCTAAAGTTATACAAATAAACTACTGAAACTTTTATTAATTTGAGCGATACTAGGCTCATGAATGAAGTTTTGTTTACCTTGAAGGCGTTCCATTCATCGCGGACGAAGTCGGCGAAGCTGTCGGCACTGACCACCGCCACCACCACCACCAGCAAAGCCAGGCTCTTCATCTGCATTCAAAATTTCGCGATTATTACTATTACTGAAGCGAGTTTCGATAAAATGGCAAGTACAAAGTAACAGTATCTAGCTGCTAGCATTCTTGCCACAATTTCATACAGTTAAAGACTTAATTTTAATATGTTTTATGTAAATAAAGTTTTTATTCCATGCTTGTACTACGAATGACCCTTGCATTATGAATAAAATTAATTATTGCGCTAGCTGAATATTGAATTTATCCTAAATGTCGGTCGTGGTTCTGACCGCCAGTTAATTAAGTTTATAGAATTAATTTTTAGTCGATTGCTGTAAACTACTAGTGATCAGTCTATTACGTTTCGAAAATCTTTTGTTTTAGTTAGTTTCGCAAAGTTTGTATTTGAATTTTTATTTATATTATACGATACAATATTTAACAAAAAAATGAATACATAGTCTGACTACAGCACACGCAGATCAACGTTGGTCACCACATACGACGAATACAAAGAAATAGGTGTTGATTTATAAAATAGAATAATATGACTTCGTCTTACCTTAATTTATTAATATATAGTAGACGGCAATAGCAGAACACACTTGGTAACTTCAAGTACTATGTCGTTTTACAAATGCGTGCCAGACTCATTGCGCTCGATTTATATAGCTAAGAGGATGTATGCCCATTGGGCGTTACCGATAAACATGCCGCGCGGGAACCTCACCCCCCTGTGCCCTGTGTTTGCGGAGGAGGTAAAGTGTTAGGCATTCGGTACAACCTCTCGTACCGATACAGGGTAAAATTACTCGATAGAGCATTTGCATCGCGCTCGGTGCGTACAGGTTACGTGAAAAAAATATTAAAAAGATATCCTGCATAAATAAGTTGAAGATTCCCCTAGTATTTTGTTACTTAATATTCCGATGTTAATAAACCGATCGTGTATTCGTTAGTTTTGGAAAGAAAGCCAATTATAACAGATTAAGAGAGTACATTACACTTTGCATTACTTTGTTACATTTACTATGAAACATTTCTGAGTTATTACGTTTTGTACATTTTTTCAAAATAAATCAAATATGCAACTTCAAAAGTTTATTTAAAAAAAGTACCAATTAAAATCTATTTTTATATTTTAATTTATATAAAGGATAAGACACTGGTTATTTGTCAATAATAAAACAATAATTATCGGCCCAAATTTATAAATGCGAGACGGAAAACAATATTATTTTAATACTTTTTGATTTTTTTTCCACAAGAATGCCTAAAAAACAATAAAGTTACTTAAACTTCTTACATTACACTTTACTTTGTTACATTTACTATGAATATTAATACATTCATATTGTGCTGTGCTGTATGCGATGTAGGTTAACACATATAGTTTTTAAGTTTTATTATTCTTATTGTGTTTTGAGAAAAAGGATTTAAATTAATTCTTATGAAGCCATGTGACATACGCCCAAGAAGACTCAACAATTACACACACACCAAATTCCACTCTAAACTCGAGTATTGGTAGGACTCCTTAAAAATTTACTAAGGGCGAGTCGGATTACGGACTGGCTCACGAGAGATACATTGCATTACTACAAAGGAAACGTTTAAAAAACGATTGCTGCTCCGGCCGAAATACACTACACATCCAAGTAGCTACAGTCTCCATGCTGCAGCAAATCACATCCGCAGAAATCCTAATTAACTTAAATATAGGTCAAGAAATGAAATCTATGTGGGTTTGGAAGTCTGGAAGCAAAATGTACCGATTACTTGCAGAAACGTGGGGTGACGTGGTCACCATATGCACAAACAAATAAAATAATAAAACAAAAGATATAGGTGTATTAAAAATCCTTAATAATAACTCTACAGGGACAATAATGCAGATAGAAACCCAACTGACATATTTCTTGAAATCTACGTCAATATTTTTGTGTATTTACAATGAAGTCGTTGCAATATAAAAATTTTTATTCGACATAATATACCGAGAAATTATAATCTATTAGTATTATTGTATGATGTAATTACATGATTTTCATATCTAAATACATTCAAACAAACATTTATCTGCAAGCTACTTGTGACTAATAAGTTTACCCTCTATAAATAACTTATATTTTTCCTTACCCCTATGTAATGATTGCATTAATTATATAAGTATTGTTTTTCAGTTTTCGATTATTCATTCTTTGTTACTTTATCCCTGAGGAAGTTTCCATTGCACATTTTCCCCAAAAATTCAACGAATGCAAAAACCTTTATCAGCTGGTGAGGTCACAGGTCGCATGCGTTATCCTTTCTAAGTTATGGGACTCTTTTAGACGGTCGTAATAGTTATAGGAGCAAAGCTGACACACTTTTCGAATTATGTAATTTTCCTAATCCCCTTTTTACACTTAACTAGCGACCCGCCTTCGCACGGGTGCAATAATGATACGACAGGATTTGTTTATTTCAGACATTACATTAGACACTTCTAAAATTATCAGTGTTTTTTAACTATAGATATTGTTCATGTATATTAAAACATTCCTCTAGAAACACTTTATTCATTAAAAAACACCGCATCAAAATCCGTTTCGTAATTTTAAAGATCTAAGCATACATACTGACAGACAGCTAACTTAGGATACTTTGTTTAATATCTACTATGTATGTACTTAATTATGAAAGTGGTGATAAATTAAATGTAAATGTTGAGACGTAATAATATAAAGATAAGACTTCTAAGATTCATCCATTCCGGACACAGCACATCTGCGGTCATCGACGAGATAGCGCAGATGTACAACGATGACGACATAATTATGAGAACGTCACCAAGTTTACGAAGAGGAAGCCACGCCTCCTTCGAAGAAGACTCAACCAACCGAGGCAGCCGATTAAGGAAGGATGTGCTCAGTTCGATTGTATTACTTACCTCCTATCCTCGACTTATTCTAAAATTTTTTTTTTTTGTTTGGGAGGCATATTTCCCGTTTGGTACCATTTATATGCTTTTTTTTTATGGGCGCGTAGTTTATTTTCTCGGAGTATAATTTGAAATCGATGTAGGTATTATTAATAAACATTTACTTATAAGTACTTCTTATTGCTTCGCGTTTTGATTGCCATTTTGTTCAAATAATGTTCGGAACGTTATAATTATCGTCAAAGATCGCCTCTATTGCTGGAAAAAATGAGTCAGAACACAGTCTATATAACTTCTGATCCCCTAAATACCGTTCCAGTACTTACTTTAAGTTAATCTTATTATAATTAGTTAGTTAATCTTAAAAAAACACGAGCTTACAATGTTTATATAACAATTAGGAACTTATTTCAAAGTAACCAGATGATAATATATTATTATAATAAGACACAGATGAAAATTCTTATTTGAACATGAACATTAGTATGAATTCGTTATTCAGACTAAATATCGCTCTTTAAAATTCCATCAGTTATATACATCAGTGATATTTACCATAACTACGTTTATATGCAGCGTGAATTGAACGCTGTTAACAATAAAATGAGTTGTTCGTTATTTCTGGAAGCACAAAAAATGTATTATTATATTATTTTTGAGAAATGAAGGAAAGAAAACCAGGCCAATTGCACAATCTCCGGACATCGTGTTATTTCTACCAAGATGTATAGTTATTTTTTTTATAATTAAATAAATATAAATATGAGACAACATCACATACATTACTTTGATCCCAATGTAAGTAGCTAAAGCACTTGTGTTATGGAAATCAGAAGTAACGACGGTACCACAAACACCCAGACCCAAGACAACATAGAAAACTGAATGATAATCTACATTGACTCGGCCGGGAATCGAACCCGGGACCTCGGAGTGGCGTACCCATAAAAACCGGTGTACACACTACTCGACCACGGAGGTTAGTCGTTTTGATTTGATCGGAGAAAGACCACTGTGGCGGGCACTTGGAAAGGCCTATGTCCAGCAGTGGACAAAAACGGGCTGATGTATGTATGTATGTAAGTCTTTGATTACTGAAAAACATATTACGATTATATAATTCATTTATTGTTTCATAATTTCCTTTGGAGGAGGCCTTTACCCTCCGTTGAGAGGGGTTCTTGTACCCATAAAATATAAAACGACTAAAAGAATAAAGCACATAATTAATAAAATGCATGCAAACTGTTTCGATGTATATATATATATATATCGCATCCTCCATACGTTCGGGCTCAGATCGCTCTTCTTCCATTACTTAATTTTTAAAAATAAGACCGTTAACGGATTTTACAATATTTTATTTTTACGGAACAAATCGATATTAACAAACGAATGCTTGACAGCTACCAAGAATGCAGTGTTGTCGTTTCGCAAAAGCGATTTCATACCAGTGTCAACTTCAATAATTTATTAACTAGTAACATCAAGGCATAGTTCTTGATCGTATCGATGACGTTGCTCATTCTTCGACACGGCCATTCTGATGCGTTCACACGCCCTCGTGTGAATAGTCTGAAAGAAAATAATCTAAGCAGTAAAAAGTTATCGCCTCGGTCAACCCTGACCAAGCAGGGTTACAATGAAACTTTTGCGTTGGTTATTATCTTATTCAAACTAAAGCAAAGATAGAAAAATAGTAACATTACACTTTACAACATATTCTATAACCACTAACATCGCCTCCAACCAGCGGATACTCTCAACAGTCATCGCCTCCAACCGGCGGATACTCTCAAAAATCATCGCCTCCAACAGGCGGATACTCTCAAAAATCATCGCCTCCAACAGGCGGATACTCTCAAAAAACCATCGCCTCCAACCGGCGGATACTCTCAAAATCATCGCCTCCATCCGGCGGATACACTCAAAATCATCGCCTCCATCCGGCGGATACACTCAAAATCATCGCCTCCATCCGGCGGATACACATAATACAATACACAGTGAATTTAATATAAAAACATTTGCAAACAGAACACAAATAACAATAACAAGGAAGATGAATCAAATACATTTTCATTGCTTAACAGTTTTATTAATATCATCAATGTCTATTACAGGGAAATTATCAGGCATTTTTTTCAAGCGGTCATGAGCATATTTGTAAGTTCGGTTACCATTCAAAGCTTTCAAAATGTAACGGTCGCCGTCAAGTACTTCAATGACACGATAGGGTCCTTTATATTTCGGGTCGAGCTTTGTCTGGTTACGCTCTTCACTCTTTAATAAAACAAAATCACCTACATTAAAGTTCACAAATTTTGCCTTGGTACTGTCAAATCGTGTTTTGTCGTAGTCGGCACTCTTTTCCATGTGTTTGACTGCGTCGGCCCTAACCTGTTCAATATCTACCGTCTGTTCGTCACTGTCACATTGTAAAATTTCAATGGGCCTCGCAACTCTACCAATTAAAAGTTCTAAGGGGCTTGACTTGGTTACGCGGTTCTGTGTACAATTCAATGCTAGCTGCACGTCTGGCAGTGCATCTTGCCAGGATTGATCGGAAGTCTCTATAACAGTTAGCATGTTTTTGAGCGTACTCATGACGCGCTCAACTTGGCCATTAGCACGTGAGCTTCCCGTCGCGATTAAGTGCAGCTTAATATTAGAAGTTTCACAAAATGAGCGAAACTCTCGGCTCGCGAAACATCGACCTTGATCCGCGATCAGTCTAGACGGAGCACCGAAAAGAGATACGCTATTCTTAACAGCCCTAATACTACTAACAGTGTCAATGCTATGAGTATGATACAATAGCACGTATTTCGTAAACGCGTCAATAAGAACGAACACATACTCCTTCTTATCATTTTTCCCGCTCAGTTTACCAGTTGCGTCAATATGAACGGTATGCCAGGGGATTGCTACCTTTGGAATGGGGTGTAACTCAGCATGAATTTTTCCCGAATGACCCTTTGAAACTTTACACGTCACACAATTATCAACAAACTTTTTAACGTATTTTGACATATTTTCAAACCAATAAAGATCGTAAACCTTTTCTAGTGTTTTTTCCCATCCCAAGTGTATTAATCCACTGTGCACATTATTAATGACTGACCATCTCAAAGACCTAGGAACAATGGGCAAACATCGTGTTTTTCCGTTTCTTTGAACTTTACGATACAACATATCGGAACGCAATTCATAAGTTTTTGCTACGTCATTGCCAACTAAATTTTCAGACAAATCAGATTTTAACTGAGATATTTCTACATCTCGCTGTTGTTCCGCTAGTAACCAATTTTGACTGAGCTCAGTGATATTGACTTGTTTGGGAGTTACCTTGTCAATTGATTTGGTTGGTGTAACAGGAAAGGGGTTGCGGGAAAAGAAATCAGCATGACACATTTTCTTACCCTCTCTATGTACAACATCAAAGTTAAAGGATTGTAAAAATGCCCACCAACGGTGAACTCTGGGGGTGAGATCGAGTTTAGTACGAGCAGCTTTAAGCGAATTGCAATCAGTAACGACCGTGAATTTCTTGCCATGCAGGTAATGACGGAAGTGTTTAACCGCGTTGACGACCGCAAGAGTTTCAAGCTCATATGAATGATACTTTGACTCAGCAGCCGTCGTACGTCGGCTGTAGTAAGCCACAGCGTAGTTTTTACCATCAATCCTCTGCAACAAGACTGCACCATAACCAATTGCACTCGCGTCAGTATGTAATTCTGTTTCACATTCTGGGTTGAAAATGGTCAGTACTGGTTCACTAGTCAGCGCTTGAATTATTTGTTGCCTCACTCGTTCGTGTTCTGGTTTCCAATTAATTTTACCATTTCCTGTAGTTAAAGCGTATAAGGGTGCCATAATTTGTGAAAACTTTGGAATGTACTGTCGGAAGTAAGACGCTAACCCAATAAATTGTCGTAAGTTAGTCACAGTCTCTGGGGGAGGAAGAGATGTTAAAGCTTCGATCTTTTTAGGATTAGGACGGATTTCACCTTGACTAACTTCGTAACCCAAGTACTCAACTTTAGTTTTAAGGAAGGAACATTTTTTCAACTTCATAGAGAAGCCCCTCGCGGTGAGGACATCTAGGACGTTCTTAAGACGTTCGAGAGCTTCCTCTGGGTTGCGAGCTACAATTAGCAAGTCATCCATGTAGACAACCACATATAAGTTTGCTAAATCACCTAAGGCCTCCATGACTGCACGCTGAAAAACAGCCGGAGCATTTCGGAGACCAAAGGGCATAGCCAAAAACTCATACTGGCCGTCGGGTGTTATAAAGGCAGTCGTTTCAATGGAATCAGGGTGCATAGGGATTTGATGGAACCCAGAAGCCATGTCAAGTATCGAAAAATAGCATCCACCATGTAGCCGGGCTATCTGATCCTCAATACGTGGAAGAGGAAACCTGTCCGGTATAGTATTGTCATTAATTTCGCGGTAGTCGGTACACATTCGGACATCTCCATCTTTCTTTTTAACCAAAAGAATTGGGCTCGCATTAGGGGACGAACTCGGTCGAACAATACCAGCATTAACTAACTCACTCACACGATCGCGTACGATTTTACGTTCGTCAAGACTAAGGCGGTACGGACGTCTATACACAGTCTTACTTGGGTCCTTTAGTCGTATTTGCATTGGGGCAACGTCAGCCCTAGTCGTTGGAATACCGTTAGTGAAGTATTGTTTATACAACGTCAAAATTTCAATTAATCGGGTCTTATACTCAGGGGGTGCATCTGTGTCAACACAGTCAGAGTCAATTGTCAAATTATTATCAACATCACATGCCTTAACTAAGGTAACCTTATTAAATTTCAGTTTGTCACATGTCATGTTAACAGATAAACCTTGTCCCAACAATTCACGTCCTACCATAATATCATAGCGTAAATATGAGTCAGGCAAAACATGAAATAAAATGTCTACAGTAATATTGTCAATCTCAACAGTTGAAATAATTTGTTCGGTACTATTGACTGAAGTCTTACCAATGCCAGTCATGGTAACCACATTATAAAAACGTTTGCCACAAAATTTAGAAGCCAAAGACTCTTTAATAAGTGAGCACTCAGCACCAGAGTCGTAAGAAAATTGAAAGTGCTCACCAGAGTGTAGTAACAATCCAGTCGGCGCGCTCACCGCACAAACATCTACTCGCTTCTCGCTTGAGCGGGAACTGCCAGAGCCATCCTGGGTTCGTCGTCTGGGGCACTCCGACGCGTAGTGACCCGTACCTCGGCATTGGAAACAGGTCACATGAGACTTATCAGGAACGCTTCTAATCTGACATGTAGCACGTTGAGGTTCACTCGATGAAGTCGCCGATCTACTATTCTGTCTTAAAGCAGGCATGCTCTGTCTATGGCGACATTGTGGCGCTTTATGCCCGAGCTTTCCGCAAGTAAAACACTTTACTACGTTTTCACGGCTTCGTTTCACATCTAAAGTATTGTCACTACCAAATGAAGAAGCTTTACGTTTCAGGAATGATATAGACTTTAATTCCTGCTGTAATCGATTTCTACTGGATATGTGTTGCGTGAATGACATTCTTTGTACTCGCGGATCGAACTGAGCAATGTGTGACATAACCGTCGCTACTGCTATTTGCTCGACGGAAAGGTTTTTCCACTTTGTCATGAGTGAAGTCATTAAGGTGGCAGCATACGAAGCAAGACACTCATTTTCTTTAGGCTTGGTACCGCGCAGGTTAATAAGATGGGCAGCCGCTGTTTCAGGACAATCAAACCTCGCGATAAAAAGATCTTTGAAATCAGCCCAGCACATTCCATGATAAGATACCTGGGCTAGCCAAGCCGATGCTTGACCTTTCAATGCTGTACTCAACGCTAACATCAGCGGAGCACCGGTAATTTGTTGGTCCGGAACACACATATCAGCAGTACTAATCCATGCACGCGCGTCCACATGTTCTTGATCCGGGTTAAACTCAGGAAAACGTAATTTACCTTCAGTGGGCGGTCCTTTCATGGCTTGCACTAGTGCCATGAAATTACGGTTCTGCTGTTCCATAAGGAAAAACCATTTTTCTTCGTCCGATGGTAATTTCTTTTCACGTGGGAGTCGTGAGCTGCATCCCACTTCTGATATCGCATCCTCCATACGTTCGGGCTCAGATCGCTCTTCTTCCATTACTTAATTTTTAAAAATAAGACCGTTAACGGATTTTACAATATTTTATTTTTACGGAACAAATCGATATTAACAAACGAATGCTTGACAGCTACCAAGAATGCAGTGTTGTCGTTTCGCAAAAGCGATTTCATACCAGTGTCAACTTCAATAATTTATTAACTAGTAACATCAAGGCATAGTTCTTGATCGTATCGATGACGTTGCTCATTCTTCGACATATATATATATATATTTTTCTTTTCTATTATTTTCTTTTTCTTTTAAATTGTAAACCTATATTTAACATAGATCTGTATTTGTAACAAGAAATAAAAGGCTTTTTATTGTATTTTATTTTATTTATTTATTTCGAATCAACATTGAAACGCAAGTAACAAGAGCGCTAACAAATGGAGGTCGTCGTATAAAAAAAGGTAAAAAGTAATAGCCTGTAAATTTCCCACTGCGGGGCCAATGGCCTCCTCTCCAATTAAGGAGAGAGTTTGGAACATATTCCACCGCGCTGTTCCAATGCGGGTTGGTGGAGTATACATGTGGCAGAATTTCAATGAAATGAGGCACATGCAGGTTTCCTCACGATGTTTTCGTTCAACGCCGAGCACGAGATGAATTTTAAACACAATTTAAGCACATATACATTTTGCTGCTTGCCTGGGTTTGAGCTCGAAATCACCGTCTAACCGCTGGGCTATCTAGGTTCGTCGTATACTACACACACTACACTCAAACACAGTAAACAGTACACTCAAATGACTCAAACATGCACATGTATATTTTAGGAAGCAGGTATAACTCGACTGAGACCTTTTGATCTGAAGTATTTCTTTTAACTTACATAAAAAAATCTAATATAAAAAACATATTTTCTTGATGACAATACATATGAACTGAGTAGCAATACTTGATGTTATTGTTTTCAACCGACTTCCAAAAGGAGGAGGTTATCAATTCGTCTGTATTTTTTTTTTTTTTTTTTTTTTTTTTATGTTTGTTACCTCATAACTTTTCACTGGGTGGACCGATTTTGATAATTTTTTTTTTGTTTGAAAGGTAGTGCTTCCCGTGGGGTCCCATTTTTTTTATTTTTTTTTCCGATGATGGTATCCATGTGAAAACGACATAAGTCTTAAATTTGCATTATGTATATGCGCGACAAATAGGTGAATAACTGAAAATCCCGTTAACCAATTTTGATAATTCTTTTTTTATTATAAAATATATACTTCAAGGGTAATTTGGTGAAAGTTTGGTAAGGTTCTGGGCACAGGATCCATGACAAAGTAACGGAACGGAAGGGAACGGAACAATTCTGAGGAGCACGTTAGCGATACTCGGTCGAATCTTTTATTTATAGGTTATTTGGATATTTGAGTCACCTTCCGTAATGTGGTTATGTTTATGTAATTATCATAGTCGAATATTATAATCAACTAGCTACCCACCCCGGCTTCGCACGGGTGCAATACTGATACTAAATATACTACAGAATTTGTTTATATACGACATCACATCGCAAACTTCTAAAATTATCAGTGTTTCTTTACTATATTGTTCATGTATTATATACACAAACCTTCCCCTTGAATCACACTATCTTTTAAAAAAAACCGCATCAAAATCCGTTGCGTAGATTTAAAGATATAGGGACAGAGAAAGCGACTTTGTTTTATACTATGTAGTGATGGAACTCCTATACGGCTCGCAGTTAGGGTGCGATATGGGGCAGAATTTCTTACTATCTTTAATCAAATTTTGTGTATGTGATGTGATGTCATATGATGTACGAAATATAGTTGGTCTTTTTCAAAGTTTTTTTGCTGAGTTCGATTACAGCTCTTTCGAGGGATCCTTGTAGTTTACGCCGCGTGACGTATTAAATCCGCATTTTCGAAAGTCTATTTTTGCTTTATTCGCAAGTTTCCTTTGAAATTGTCCTCGAAGTAGTTTCTGACTCATATAAACGGAACGCTTAATCTATCCATGTTAAAAAAAAATAGTTAGTCAACATCAGCTTCACTTAAAATCAAAAAATAAATAAAATTTTAACAAAAAGAAAAACCGACTTCAAACAAAACACTATTTTAAAACAAATGAATATCACGAAAAAGTAATAAAAATAATTGCGTATTCAACATATTTTTTAGAGTCTTCCTAAGTTAAATGAAATGAAAAATATTAGACTACTTAAAAGTCGATTAACGATTATATCATGTAGTTATAATTATTGTTATATTTGGAGTCGGTGTCAGCCAATAAAACCCTACAGTATATCTATCAAAAAACAATACGAGAATACTTTAGCAAATATGTTTTTTACAAATTACCTTTTACACAAAAATATACTGGATCAATCAAGGGGCTCGTATCGCTTCTTTCTTTTGATTGTTGGGGCAAGGGCACCGTGGCTGACACCGGCTCCAAATATACCAATAACTATAACTACATGATATAATCGTTAATCGACTTTTAAGTAGTCTAATATTTTTCATTTCATTTAACTTAGGAAGACTCTAAAAAATATGTTGAATACGCAATTATTTTTATTACTTTTTCGTGATATTCATTTGTTTTAAAATAGTGTTTTGTTTGAAGTCGGTTTTTAACACCAAATGGTTTGAATTAAATAGGTATAATAGCATGGTTTTGATCATTAAGAATTACTTTTCGTTCAAATGTTTTAAACACAAGTTTAGATTTCTAAAATCAGTTTGTCTTTTTGTATTTCTTCTTATATATGTACATAGGTTTACAATAAACTCTTAGGTTAACAAGCAAAGACATAATTGACAGCTTAAATTAGTTTACGAATATATGATATATTCGTACTCAAATGAAGATCTATTTTTCATGAATTAAAGACCAAATAAAAGTTTTTTTTATAAGTTTTAAAGTTAACACCTAACGCGAGGAATATGAGACAGCTACAGGAATCGCTACGGTCTTGGATTGTTAAAACTTATAAACAAAGGGCTGTTCAGCTCAGACGAGCGGGTAGGTGGCGGCCGTGGCGACGCCGCAGTGGTTGTCGCGGTTGCGCGCCAACTGCATGTAGCCGAGTCTTCCCCACGAGCGTCCCCATGAGTTCTTCAGGAGCCAGTAATCGTCGTGCTCGTCGTCCGTACCGTAACCCACCACCAGCATCTGTGAACGGTCAGAGGAGTGAAGATGTATCGATATTTAATTGTTTATTAGCACGACTGTATTAATTATATCATATGTTATTATGGAAACTGAAAAAATCGAACAATTTCATATTTATACTATACGCAAGTAAGCAACGATAACAATGATTACAGTGCTTCCATTAGTTCTTCTCCGCTAGAGTCTTCCAGGGGTTTATAAGTTAAAAAATATTTATATTACGAAAAGCTTCCTTATCAGCAGAATATTAAATACGGAGGGCGCAGAAGCATTTGGTGTCCTGGAGATCGGGGTGGACGCTCTATTCGCTGTACGGACGGACCGGTCCGGACGATACCTTACCATCGTACTCATCATAATATTGTAATGTACTTTTTGATCTCTTCTTTGTTTACAAATAGAGATAGAGATCTCCAACTCACCGCATGATTTACTTTTTTGGAAGAGCATTTCTTCTCGTAGTAGACTCCAGTGGTGTAGAACTGGAATGCCCTTTCGCTGGCGTCGATTGTGACGGAGACGGGTCCCACGGTGGCCACGGCTTGTTTCAGGGTTTTCTCGTCACCCTTCGGCAAGTCCACGAAGCCAACAACTGTCGCACCCACGTCGTCGGGGTCGTACCTGAAATGGTAGAATTTTAGTGCTTCAATTTAGCGGTCATCGTTTATCAATCATAGCACGCCCGACGCTCGCCCGTACCTGCACAGTCTGCTAACGCCCTTGTAAGGGTAGGTCTCCTCTGTATTGATGCCGCCGTTGTCACGGATGTATGTAAAGGAGTTGGCAACGAACCCGCCTTTGCAGCCTTTGTTTCCGTACGCACCCGAGCAGTCAATCAGATTCTGCTCCGACAGCGACCAGAGGTAGCCGGTTTTGAGGAAGTGCTTTGCCTCCAGCGAGCCCGTCTGCAGCGATTGTCATGTTACAGTTACATTGCGGCAAATGAATAGATATAAATAGATCACTCGCTGGTCGAGCTTTATTCAGTATTGTTGCGATCCGGTTTAATGTTGCAAAAAGTAACTATTGAGCTTCTTGCTGATTCTTCTCGGTAGAATCTACTTTCCGACCAAGTTGTAGCTTCATTTAAAATATTTGTTAAATAACGATCTAAAAGTGCTTGTAAAAGCCTACTTGAATAAAGTATATTTTCATTGAAGTATATTTGATTGTTGCAGTAGAAAAAATCAAAGACAAAAAAGATCACGTGTTCGGACCATCGGGTAGGTAACCCGATGGTCCGAACAGCTTCAAAATATAACGCGACTTATTATT
The DNA here is from genome assembly GCF_905220365.1 of Vanessa cardui. Classification (NCBI taxonomy): domain Eukaryota; kingdom Metazoa; phylum Arthropoda; class Insecta; order Lepidoptera; family Nymphalidae; genus Vanessa; species Vanessa cardui. The sequence continues at coordinate 338,832 of NC_061125.1, forward strand.
CCGACTGCCCTGAGACTAGCCGAGACAGATTGGTGTGGAGGAAGCCAGTCGACACATCGGTAAAAGCATTTCAGGACGAGTACGACCTTCTGTAATGAAGGTCACAAAGAAGATGAAGGGAGCTTTCGTGTTTGTTATTTCACAGTTCGTCATTAGTTATTCTCATTTAGCTTCGAGTAAAATAAAACACAACTCACGCTCAGGGTCGTTTTTTTTTCAAAAAAAACGACCCTTGTGTATATATTAGTTGATGATATTTAAAGTAGGTAATCAAAATAAATATTATATATTAAGGAGTAATATTTCTTCGTTTATAGGCTCTTTATACGTTTATACGTTCACAAACTCAACTTCAGAACACAGTAATATTTATAATTTTAAAATATAGATTAAGCCATAGTCAAATTAAAATGAAGGAAAGTGAAAATTACTTAATGTAAAATATATTGTATATGTATCGGTGAAAGAATGATAAAATAGGTGAATATTTCCCACGCCCAATACAAGTATTTGTTAATGTACAAAACGAAACCTACTAAATATTTTTAAATATATTTCACGTGTCACATTGGCGGAGAAGGACACACGTGTATCATATAAATTAGCACGACCGTTCATATCGAACACTTAGATCATAGTAGATAAGTAGCTGATGCAATTAAAATATAACATATGTTGCATCAAATTAATATTGATGGGTAACATTTTGTGTCATTGGAACCAGTGTCGTGTTTAAAAGGGTGGTGTGGGTGCGGAAAGCGGACACTCACGGTGCTGAACGCCCAGCTGGAGCCACACTTTCCTTGGTCCTTGACATCGGTGACGGCGCCATGTTTGCGCCAGTCCATCATCTTTGGCACCGCCAGGTTGGCGGGCAACACGAACGTGGCGCCGCTTGAAGCTTGTCCCTCGTCGAGTCTGCCGACAGACACACGTTCCTCACTATCTTCTCTAAGCCTGCCTCAGAGCTAAGTGCATAAACCCTTACATTGACATAATATTAAAATTTATTTTTTGTTATACTAATAATCCATATTTTAGTCTATTTTGGTACAAAAGCTATTTTTTAGTTATTCGGTTTTACCAGAAATCAAAAGTCGCTCGACAACTGATGCGGGAACGGAACTTCATAAACATACATACTGTGTAAGAGAAGAATCAACAAATGCTAGTGGCGCATTCTTAAATTCCTTTAGAGATTTTATTTGTATATAAATCAATCGATTTTACAATAGCAAAATTATAACTTAGTGTTCAGACAGGATACAATCATATAAATTTAATTGTATTCGATCGACCCAGAAATGGTGGAACAGAGTAGCCTCAGTACGCCGTCGGCTGTACAAGCAATTGTAGCTTTCAAGCTTAGTCATTTCTGTTTTTTAAATAAATTAAATCAATTCTAGGTTGCAGGTTACCTTGCTAATCATTGGAGAGAATATTTGAGAACACGACAATCCAATATTTATTGTATTAAATATTATATTAACGAGATTTCGTCTCGTCTCTTTAGGTAATAAAGTTGGTGACATAGCACGGGTATTTGCATTTGCTAAATTTTGGGGTAACAATATGCAGTGCAACGGGAACCAATGGGTATCTCCATGTATTTACTTGCTTACTTCCTCAGGGATAAAGAAACGAAAATATGAATAATCGAACACAATATTTTATAATTAATTATTGTAGTCATTTCATAAGCGCGAGGAAAAATATAAGTTATTAATAGAGGGTAAGCTCATTAGTGACAAGTAGTGCAGATATAAATGTTTGTTTGGACAAATTTAGACTTGCAAATCATGTAATTATATCAGACATTACTCATGTGGGGTTTTCAGTTTTAATGAAAAGTCGAGTCAATGTATTTTGCTTTCTTCGAAGTCAAACTAAATCACTCGAGGAAAATGTGTTATTCACGAACTCAAGCGAGCAAATAGATGCAAAAGCAGTGAATGTTTTTTTCTGTATATGTATAATAATCAATATAATAATGATATATGATGAAATGCAGGTAGCACATGTATTAACTACTGAGTTTCTTGCCGGTTCTTCTCGGTAGAATCTACTTTCCGAACCGGTGGTAGCTTCACTTAATTGTTAAATGACGATTCAAAAGTGCTTGTAAAAGCCCACTTGAATAAAGTATTCTTTGATTTTGATTTTGATTGAAATTGGGTTAAATTAAACAGCCGACAGAGGCAAAACTTGGAAACTAGGGAATAACACAAATTTATATCATTTATATACTTAATTGTCTGATTTTCCGAACGTCATTATGTCAAGTGATCAGATTGTTTTTAATTTTATTCAGGTTCGGCGGGAAATACGGTCAGCTTGTTAATAATGTTATTTAGCGTAAGTAGAAATAGACTAACTTTGTTAGGTATTCAAATATATAAATCTGAGTGGTTTGGGTCTACACAGCGAGCATTCCAAGGTCACTGGAACTTCGTAAGTTTGAGTTTGAGTGTGAAACTAAGGACCCATTCATTTCATGGAATACTGAAATATTGCAGTAAAATGTGTATAAAGATAACTTTATAATCCCGTGTGTAGTAGAATTTTGAGGATCGATATACTTATTGACTTTGATTTTACTTCGGTTTTTATATAGCCATCTGAACGCAGAACGCGTGCATCTTACCCGATGATTGTGGGTTCAAACCCAGGCAAGCGCCGCTGATTCATGTGCTTAATTTGTCTTTATAATTCATCTCGTGCTCAGCGGTGAAGGAAAACATCGTGAGGAAACCTGCATGTGACAAATTTCATAGAAATTCTGCCCCATGTGTATTCCACCAACCCGCATTGGAACAGCGTGGTGAAATATGTTCCAAACCTTCTCCTCAAAGAGAGAGGAGGCCTTTAGCCCAGCAGTGGGAATTTACAGGCTGTTGTTGTTGTTGTTTTTTTATATAGCGATGCCGTGCACTCACTTGGCGCTGCTGTTGAACTCGTTCATGGTCACGAACTCGTGGTGCAGCATGTCCGCGTACTTGTTGACTCCGAGGCGGTAGGTCTCCTGGCCGCTTTCGAAGCGCCGGTTGTGCTTTTCTATATAAAGTTTGTTCTCGGCGAAGATCTTCATACGGAACTTGTCTTCGGTCTGGTCTTCGTAAGATTTCTTATGTCGAAGCTAATGCAAACGATGGTGTTATTGATATCTATAATATCAATCACGGAAATCGCAATATCTAAGCACGGGATTTGGTTTACCTTGAAGGCGTTCCACTCCTCCTTGATAAGGTCAGTAAAGGTGTCGGCGACGACCACTACCACCACCATCACCAGCACAGCCAGGCTCTTCATTGTGTTATTTACATTAAATACTTCACGTCTGTTGTAAAAAAAGGCATATCGATTATATTTTAACTGTATTTTTATTTTTTTGCTACAATTAGAGCTAAGAGTTGGGAACCAATCTTTTATACAAAATGCAAAAGCAGTGCTGGCAATAAACTGCCCTGGTATAAAACGTTGCCTACATCAATGTCGATTCACCAATACTAAACAGTACGTTAAAGAAGACCTTTATTTTTTTTCTTCTGGCTTCGTTTAAAAGATATCTCCGTTACTAAAGATCGATATCGGTTGTTCTAAATAATGGGACTGTAACCTGTCGAGAGGTGCTTGATTAAAATATCTATAAAGAACATAAATTACGTTCTTTAAATATACGTAAATATGTGGTAACACAGAGGCTTAATAGTAATATATTTACTGGAAATACAGTATGATTTTATTTGTAATCCTCCGTGTAATCCTCCGTGTAAACATAATCAGTCATAATTTGTAGCATAATAAAATAAAAAATTCTTAAGAAATCTGTGTTCATTAATATTCATAATATTTTCGTAAACAGCGACCGATTTTCTGAAGTATTCAAGCAAATAAGATGTCCAAAGTAATTTTCTATACAACCTGTGGTATCAATAATTGCTACTTTTTATAACTACCCATATATTAATAAATTATGATATTAATGACGGTTGTGATTTTTGTAGATTTATTAATAAAAGTCACTGGTAACAATTGTTATAAATTTAAGCGACCAGTCTTGCGCCTTACGGAAATGATTTGTTTTAATTGTAACAAAGCTATTGTTTGGTTTGGTTTTCATCTAATCATACGAGACAATATGTAACACGCAATGGAGTCATACGCTGATTCGAAGCGTGCAATACAAAGATATAGGTATGTGTGGCTTATAAACTATAAATTAATTGATCTGCCTTACCTTAATTTATAGTAGACGGCAGCAACGGAACACGCCTAGAAACCGCAAGGGCTAAACAAATGCAAGTTACAATCAGGCGTGATTTATATTTGACTGCGACGGGTAAATTAATTAACTTGATTCATTGAGGTTACACATCGTTGACCTCTCCATTGAGCGCTATTTATAAATATGCCTAGCACTGAAACGGAAATATACGTATCCGGTCCCGGGCAAAACCCAAACTCTTGATCCCCTTCCGCTCAAGAGTTTGGGTAGGTATAGTTAGTAGGTACTAACTAGAATATATTGATTATTAACAACACAATAATATTTATATATTGTGTAGATGGGTTGTGGCAGCTAATTTCTCAAGATTGGCGGAGCAGAGGCGAGAATCGGAACGTCTTTGGGTAGATCGTTGACTTTTTACCGTCAGGTGGGCATGATCTGTGAAATTTTGAACAACTCCATCATTTTAAAATTCAATGAAGATCGTCAAAAAATAAAGTTCAGGACTTCACTACTACACTTGTTAGAAGAAGACGCTGTCGCTTAGACGCTAAAGCTTTAGTTAGATGCCTCTCTTGTAGCGCCTTTAGATGTCGCTCACTTGGAGCCCCTTAAAGTAAATATTATACACTATTGGCGCAGCGCTAGCCTTCTCAGAAACATTCAGATGTTCCACCACAAGATTCGATACCCATCTCAGAATTTTTCGTAAAAAAATAAAAATAAAGTTGATCAGTCAGATGGTAGTAGAATAACGCCGAGTGTTGTGGCGAGTAGCAGCATCAAAAGCAAGCAGTGGAACTAGTTCAATGCTCAACTTGCACATGTTAATTTACGCAGTCCGGATATGTAAATAAAAAATAAAAAAATAATATTATTGATTTTGTTTCGTTCCCTGAATAATTAAATGCTTGTGTGATACAAAAACATTATTATCACAATTGCAATTGGATCCCTCAAATGCGCTTAAAAGGTAAAATAAAATTATTTGTTGAAAACATGCCGTCATCTTTCATTTACCGGGTGATAAGCGCTGCAGCCGAAATATATGTAACGAATATTATTTTAAAACCTAAATGACACCCTGCTTATACGAAACAATGTCGTATTCCTAAGAGTTTAAAGTCCGTGTTGAAAGACAAGCCAATAAATTGGATGGATAACCAAGATAGATTGACACTCAGCTCACTGCAAGCGCTTTACCAATGTTTGCAAATTAATAATAATTGATGCAATTAGAGCTCACGAAGATTAAAGAGCATTAATAAGCTTTACCTTAACTGTTTACTTGGTGGTAGGGCTTTGTACCGTCTGGGTAGGTACCAACCACTCATCAGATATTCTACCGTCAAATAAGTGTACATAGTATTGTTGTGTTCCGGTTTGAAGTGTGAGTGAGCCAGTGTAACTACAGGCACAAGGAACATAATATCTTACTTCCAAAGATTGGTGGCGCATTTGCGATGTAAGGAATGGTTAATATTTCTAACAGTGGCATGTGTATAGGCGGTGCTGACCACTTACCATCAGGTGCCTCATATGCTCGTCTGCAAACCTATAGCTAGAAAAAAAACTGAAGATTTTATTCTAATCCAAAGCACCTCCTTATTATTTACAGAAAGTGCGAGCATAACTATCCTGTTATTATGTTATTATGTTAATCCTGTTATTATGCAAATAAGTTGTAAACCTAATAGAGTACACGTTCCTTATATTTTGCGAAGTAATCGTCTATATTTAAGCTAGATCAATAACATAGCTTGTTAGTAACTCCTGGACCAAGTCGTGTCACTTGTATTGTTTTTAAATAAATCATTAATACACTGGACAACATCAGAAACATTAGTCAGACCTCAATGTAAGTAACTCAAGCACTTGTGTTATAGAAAATTAGAAGTAACCAACCCAAGACATCATAGAAAACTAATGAACTTTTTCTACATCGACTAGGCCATCGAGGTACCCATGAAAACCTGCGTACACACTATTCCACCATGGAGTTCGTCATATTTATTATTGTTAATTACGGAATTTATGTAAAAATAACAATTAAGTATTTAATTTAATTTTAGAATAGAGTAGATTAGAATATGTTTTTATGTAGAGAAAATAAAATAAACTATTCTTAACGCGTGACATACATGGCTTTAATTACTTTTTCCTTGAAACACAATTAAAAGAAAAATCCTGTAAACAATTTGTGTTAACCTACATCACATACAGCCTATCTTCATCTCCGAATTTCGATAGAATTGAAAACAATCTGAATGTTTTAATATTAATAATGGAAGATCTTTCTTTCCTTATCTACCATGACAAGATCATTTTGTTTACATGGGAATATTAAGTAACACAATAGTAAGGGAACCTTCGGTTTCTATGCAGCATATCTTTTTTTTTTTACGTAAGTGTGATTTTACCCCTCTGTCGCCTAATCTCTCCCTCCGTTGCCACGAGAGGTTGTACCGAAAAGGCTCGTGATTCTTCGGTCCGTGAGTAGGGGGTGTGAGGCGTGATTAATGGTAACGCCCACTCGAGCGAAGTCAACTCTGAGCTATGTATATAAATCAAGTAAATTAATTCAGTCGCCGCAGTCAAGCAGGACTCTCATCTGAGTAAGGCTTGCATTTGTGTAACGAGTTAACACAAGATTCTAAGCGTGTTCCGCGGCTGCCGTCTACTGTATAAAAATTAAGGTAAGAAGGAGAGAATAATATTTTTATAATTTATAAATCGCACCAATAAATAAGCAGGCTCAACTGAGGGCCACGACAGTAATTTAGGATAAGTTCGATATTCAGCTTGCACCCTGTTTTTTTCTTATTAATTATATTTTTTTCATAATGCAAGGGTTATTCGTAGTACAAGCATGGAATAATAACTTTGTTTACATAAAACATATTAAATTAAGTCTTTAAGTGTGTGGAAATGTGGCAAGAACGCTAGCAGCTAGAAACTATCACTATGTACAAGTATATTTGCCATTTTATTGAGACTCGCTTTTCAGTAACAGTAATATTTGCGAAATTTTGAATGCAGATGAAGAGCCTGGCTGTGCTGGTGGTGGTGGTGGCGGTGGTCAGTGCCGACAGCTTCGCCGACTTCGTCCGCGATGAATGGAACGCCTTCAAGGTAAACAAAACTTAATTCATGAGCCTAGTATCGCTCAAATTAATAAAAGTTTCAGTAGTTTATTTGTATAACTTTATACATATCGTCCTAAAAGTATGTATGTGTATATACCAAAGTAGTTTTCGCAACATATGAAAGTAACAATGAAACGATCGTCTGCATTAGCGGGAACACAAGAAATCGTACGCAAACGAGACGGAGGAAAAGTTCCGAATGAAGATCTTCGCCGAGAACAAGCTGAAGGCGGAGGAGCACAACCGGCGCTTCGAGCGCGGCCAGGAGACCTACCGCGTCGGCGTCAACAAGTACTCCGACCTGCTGCACCACGAGTTCGCCACCTTGAACGGCTTCAACCGCACCGCCAAGTGAGTGCACGCTTGTTCCCAAACTAATAGAAATTTCTACGAAAGTCTTTTATATTTTTACGAACATACATCTCTGTTGAAAAGCTACAGGCGAGATTATAAACTCTCGTTTGAAATAACCTTTGGTCTCATGTTATATATCGCATTAATAAAGTTTGTATTTAAAAATTTAATTCTCTTAGCGGCGAATTCTGTATCACGCAGTCTACTCGCCAACCCATTAATCGTAGTATCAGGGGCGTCTCGTAGAATGTAAAGTGACACATATGTTTATAATTAAACATAAATATGTGACATTAGAAGTCACAAATTAGATAATAAGTTTTTTTACTATTGAACAGTAAATTATTGGCTTTATGCAATGCAATGTATTGAAGCCAAATTGTATTTTCGAAAGAGAATGCAATTTGGCTGCGCCGTCAGATAATGTTTGGCGTCTTTCTAACTCAAAAAAAAAACGAACACGTATACCTTGTACACACGTTGACCCAGCAAGTAATACTTTATTGTGCTTGTCATCCAAAACATAAGGTAGGCCATTTATAGAAGTGACCAAGAGAGATGGACCAAGAATATGCTGTTGAGGGTCCTCCATATGTATCGGAGTCCTAGGAGACCTTAAACTGTAAACATCAACCACCCAACCAACAGATTGAGTGCGTTCTTAATGCAGTAGTAGCGTAGCTTCCTAAGCAGTGTTTCATGTTGCACACAAAGGAAGGCCTAAGAGAGGTCACAAAGTTCTATTATCTTACACCTAACACAAGCGCTGGCTTAAATGGTGGGTTAAAAAATAATATTAGTTATTTCTTATAAAAGGGAATAACTACTATTTTTTTTTAAAAGCTGTGCAATGGACTGAGAGCCGGTAATCAGGTGTGAGTTGTCTGTTGGCAGACTTAAGGATGGAAAAGCTCTACGCGGTGTGACGTTCCTGTCTCCCAACAACTTGGCGGCACCGAAGTTTATGGACTGGCGCACGGAGGGCGCCGTCACCCCAGTTAAGGACCAAGGAAGTTGCGGTTCCGGCTGGGCCTTCAGTGCTGTAAGTGTCCGCCCCCCGCACCCACGCCACCCCCCTACACACCTTATTCCAATGCAACAAAATGTTACCCATTGATATTTCGTTTGGTGCAATATGTGTACGTTGTAATTGTAGCAACTCCTAGCGTTCGATATGAACATTTAGGTTGGTTGACGGCGAACGAGTCTCGTTCTGACAATATGACCAAATTTAAATAATAACTCAGAGTCGGAAGTTTCCAAACTATCCTATCTTTGTCTTGGTGCTAATAACGCAAATACTTCGAAAGTTATCTCAATATAATGTTTTAAAGTTTATACATTAACAAATGCTAGTATCAAGTGTGAGAAAGTAGTGTTATTCTTCTTAACGTTTTATGGTTGCAAATGGTTTATGTAACTCGCAAGAGGAAAAGAAGAGTATTTGAGCATTTCATTTAGTTTAAATATCATCTACCAATGTAAAATGCTCGTGTTTTGGTGGACAACCCTGAGCATGATGAATTATAACCACATTTGAGGTATAAACTGTTTTTCGACCCTATTTGGTTTTATTCCTTCTCGAAACATAACTGTAACCTAACCGCCATCACAGACGGGCTCGCTGGAGGGGCAGCAATTCCGCAGTAGCGGCGTCCTCGTAGAGCTGTCGGAGCAGAATCTAATCGACTGCTCGAAAGATTACGATAACAACGGCTGCGATGGCGGTTCCGTGCCCCACGCCTTCACCTACATCCGCGACAACGGAGGCATCGACACGGAGGAGAGCTACCCCTACGAGGAGGACGACGAAGACAACTGCAGGTGCGCGCGAGGGTGGCTGTGCTGAGCGATGGCGCACACTCGCCGGCCCAGCCGCTTAACGTCGACTGTTGCAGGTACAATCCCAGGAACGTGGGCGCGAAAGTCGTCGGCTTCGTGGACCTGCCGAAGGGTAACGAGAAGAAGCTGCTGGATGCCGTGGCCTCCGTAGGGCCTGTCTCCGTCTCCATCGACGCCAGCCAGCCGTCCTTTCAGAAGTACACCACCGGAGTCTACTACGACAGTAGATGTTCCTCCACCAGGCTCAATCATGCGGTGAGTTGGAGAGCTGAAGCCTTATAGTTTTAAGTACTAAGTAATTTTTTATTATTTAATATTATGATAAGTAGACAAAATTTACGGTGATTACGTGTTATTATGCGAAGAGTCGCAATTTTCACTAAATATAATCGATATAATCTCACCCGTCGTCCGTCCGCAGGTACTGGTGGTGGGCTATGGCTATGATGAGGTCGGCGGCGACTACTGGCTCATCAAGAACTCGTGGGGACGCTCGTGGGGCATGCTCGGCTACATGAAGTTGGCGCGCAACCGCAACAACCACTGCGGCGTCGCCACGGCCCCCACCTACCCGCTCGTCTGAGCTAATATTCACAACGTGCACTCAGGTTCCTAAAGACAATCCTTAAAGTAAATAAAACATTTGGTCATGATTTATGAGACAGAATTAAAAAATGTACATTAAATTTTTCGCAAAAACTACCTGTTTCATTGCCTTCCACATTATAACGTAAGGTATTAGTAGTGAGTGCAAAAGTGTCAAGCTCAGATCTCGTTTAGCTTGTTTGCTAGTACGTTGCACCGGTGTACTGTATGTAGAACATGAAACATCAACAAACCGTAGGTCATCTACGTTGAATGTTAGATTCATCCCGTTTGCGTACATAATAGAGGAAAAACCGATGAAGATTTTGACAAAACAGTATGAAGAACGGAAATGCAAAATAAATTTGCTGGAAATCCAATAGGAAATTTCTGGTTGTTACTGTTAAAAATGTCTGACTTGAAACCGCAGTTTCACTGATAGTGGTATTTCCTATTTACAATGTATCGAATTTGGTATACTTACACTGAAGACAAATATTTGGTACATACAACTTTTTTGATTGCGTAATCATCCGATCAATGCTCAAAGGGCTCCGGCTCATTATACTTCAACTCCGAATCATGGTTAAAGCCTTGTTTATCATCGATATCTCACCCGTGGCCCGTTTTCTGGGATCCGCTAGTAATGACCGTAGTGGGAGAGGTGTGGTCGCGTTGTTTTCTACTTACGTTCATATATTCCTTTCACAGTTCTTACCATAGTTCGTCAGCCCAGTGACCTCCTCCTGATGTGGCCGAACACTTGCTTATCGATTGTGAGACTAGATATTAAACAATTCACAATTTTGTATCTTCTGCATACACTGTGATCCTTTTGAGTTTGTTACATTTTATCAGTGGTAGATAAGTTTTAGTACCTTAAGGGCTGGTGCCATCGTACTCACCTTAATGAGACTATCTCCTCATGGTGTAATGTTCAGGCTGGAATTTCGACAGCCAATGGGCATAAAAGTAATATGACAAAAGAATATTGAGATTCTTTTTTTGCTACAGTTTTTTCCGCAGCGGCACCGGCTCTTAACATGGAACCGAATAAACTAATCCATAAGGTCTCTTACCATTATTACGACTAAATCCACGAGGCTCAGTACAGACAGAATTGAATGTAATCGTTTCTACAAAGAAAATCCATACAAAGTGGTACCCAAGATGCAGTTGTGACAAGCGCTGACGAAACGATGTCGAAGTTTTTGATCGATTACTATATAAGCGATCATAAAGACCCAATAGTTAACGGTAAAAAAATGGCGTCTTATGTGATGACTGACAAGTGTTTTGTTTATTAAACCCAATTTTGAAACAATGTTACCTTTTTAATGCTTACTTTAAATATGTTGTGATGTGCTCATAATAAAAAAGTGAGGCTTAGGCGCCGAAAAAAAAAACATAAATCATCAATGCGATCAGAGAAAATACGCAAAATGCCGGCTACTTTATTTTTGCAGTAATTTCGGCTAGACAAAACTATTTTCGAAGCCCTTTGTCGTGATTTACGACACAAGACTTCGTAAAAATATTTTTTTTTAATTATTATGGACTATAAGCAGTCACTACATTTACTCATGTAATAATAAACACATTCAGACTTAACAGTTAACATAAAGTGTGCGACATATTATTAAGTATATATTTATACACATTATTGTATATTTTGTGTGCATAAATATATAATAATAATATTTTAAATACCAAAAAATAATAAATATTGCTAACAATATTTCTATAATATTGTATAACCTTTTATTGGACTTATCTATCATCATGTTCATTTCCTTAATTTTTGCGTTTTTGTAGGTGCTGTGCACTTTTAGTTTCCTAACTAAATCAGCGAAATGATGGTGTCACTAATCTTGCCCAACGATTATGCATGCATTAGAAGCTTTTGATGCTTGGAACCACTGCTATCATAGAAAAATGGATCATGTATAGGAAAACTCAACAAGATACAGCTTTTATAAAACAAGAGTGATTAAACATTACAATATTTAAATTATCAAGTGCATTTAATAAACATAACATTTTAATTTACCAGGTTACAAAGAAGCTTTGGCTCTTCCGGTGTAATAAATCCAATCAATAGCAGTTTACTTGTGACTAACTAAAATTATTAACTAATTTTCAGGTTACTCTGGATATCCACAACGCCCTTGGCCGATGACAACTATCCTCAATGCAGTTCACGGCTTTAGGGAAGGTACACTCAAATGCATGTGCAAGCTCAAGAGCGCTGTTTTGTATTACTCAAAGTACAGTGGAGATCTTTGCTTTAGTGACAGGGTTCTTCTCTATCGTCCTCGTGTAGCTAGCAACATTATAATGGCATGTTGTGTATTATAAGATATAGCTTTGCAAGCTAGTCTTACCACCATCACCACTTACCGCTGCATATGATAATGGAGATGATAAAATTATGCAAGATCCCACACCCATTGCCTCTGTTGGTAACCAAAGTGAATCCTAAGAATAGCCATGCTAAGTTGTTTATTGAATAGGATATAGTTAGTTTATTTTAACCTTTAATATGTTTTTATATATATCTACTTTATTAAATATTAATCTTATCTAAATAATAAGTATAGTGATTGTATTTTAAACTGGTCCAGTTTTTATTTTGAAAGTAATGTATTTAATAATAAAACAAATTTATTGTTACAAACAACTTTTTTATTATATTAATTAAAACTTTTATATTTATAATCAAACAAAAGCCATGATTAAAATATATAAATATATGAACAAACAGAACAAATATATATATATGAACTAAGACGCAATTTAAAAATATTATTAATATTTGCATTTTTGGCTCGCTTCATCTTTTTCGTAGTGATTTGTTTCTTAAAACCTCTTCCCTGACGGGGCAAGTGGGTCAACACATGTACGCTATATATTCCACAAATGTGCTCAAAGCACTGCGGGGTTCCCAGTAAACATATGTTACGTTGTTGGAAACATGCACTGTCTAAAATTTGTGTTTGTGTTTTCGAGTGACTTTTTAGGTGATAAAGCTAAACACGGTCTTGATACTTTTCAAATTTAGTTCAAAATTTTTGTTACTTCCTCGGGGATAAAGTATCAAAAATATACATATAATCGACCCCGGAACAAGAATTAATTATTATAATCATTCCGTAAGAGTGATTATTATAATTAATAATATGATTATAATAATTATTAATACAGTAAGGAAAAAGTTATTTGCAGAGGATAACCTCATCAGGGACAACTCGTGTGCAGATATAAATAAATAAATGTTTGTTAAAATAAATTTAGACTTGCAGATGATGTCATTAATCACACAATGTTACTCATATGGGGATTCGGCTCTAAAGAGAAACCGACGATAGTCGACAAGGCAATGTACCTTAGGTCAAACTAAGTCACTCGCCTATGTCTAGCTCATACTAATCACGGCAGAAAGCGCCTTTCCGAGAACTGAAGCGAGCAAATACATCCAAAAGCAGTTCATGGCGTCACGCAGTCTTTGAACATCCGATATCAACAAAAACAACAACAACAGCCTTTAAATTCCCACTGCCGGGCTAAAGGCCTCCTCTCCCTTTGAGGAGAAGGTTTGGAACATATTCCACCACGCTGTTCCATTGCGGGTTGGTGGAATACCGCATGTTGCAGAATTTCTATGATATTTGTCACATGCAGGTTTCCTCACGATGTTTTCCTTCACCGCAGAGCACGAGATGAATTATAAAGACAAATTAAGCACATGAAACAGCGGTGTTTGCCTGGGTTTGAACCCGCAATCATCGGTTAAGATGCACGCGTTCGAACCACTGGGCCATCTCGACTCCCCCGATAGGTTCAGTGGTAGAATGCTCGCCTGCCGATATCAACGCTTTGGGTCAACTCAAATTTAAATCTATATAAATATATATTGTTTGGCGTATACAGCATTACCCGGATTTGTTAGATAAGTCCAATTAATAAATGAAAGTAGTGATTGTTCATGGGGTTTGGTTTGGATCTAGACAGCGGAGTGTCCGAAGTTCGCTGAATCTTATTTTGCAATAATAAGAATATCAGTGTTGGTGTACTGAGTGTACTTGGCGGTGCTGTTGAAACCGTCGATGGTGTGCAGGAACTCGTGCTGGTCTCGTTTTCGTACGATTTCCTGTGTTCGATTTCTTTTATATTGCAATTATTGTACATTGAATTTCAATACTGAAGTTATATCTGGGTACGTAGTTTTTTTTACCTTGAAGGCGCTGCAATCCTCGCGGATGAGGTCGACGAAGCTGTCGGCACTGACCACCACCACCGCCACCAACAGCACAGCCAAGTTTCTCATTGTGTTATCTAAATTAAAATTTCACGATTGTAAAAAAAAATACGAGTTTCGAAAATAATACGAAATATTATTTACAAAGATATAATTTATTGCTATGTCTTACCTTAATTTATTCATATACAATAGACGGCAGCCTTGGAACATGCTTACAAACTGCAAGGGCTAAGTCGTTGAACAAATGCAAGCCTAACTCAGATCTGAGCTCTGCCTGTCTGCGGCGACTGAAATAATGTATTTATATACCTTAGAGCTGATCTCGCTCAATTGGGGGTAATCGGTAAACACGCTTCTGACATCCCCTGTCCTGTACATTCGGACCAAAGCGTCACAGGCCTTTTCGGGCAATCTCTCGGCCCGAAAGAAGACGGATGTATGGATTACGTAAAAAAAATACAAAAAAACTATATTCTGTATAAAAAAGCCGAAGGTTCCCTTGGTATTGTGTTTGTTAATATTCCAATGTGAACAAAACGATCTTGTGATGGATAGGTAAGGAAAGAAAGCTATTAATATTAAAACATTCAGATCGTGTTTAATTCTATCGGAGATGCAGATACGCTGTATGTGATGTAGGTTAACACAAATTGTTTATAGGACTTTTCTTTTAATTGTGTTTCGAGGAAAAGGTAATTAAAGTCACGTATGTCACGCGTTAAGTTTGGTTTGACAAACAGCTTTATTTATATAATTAAATTACATTATTTATTTTTATATTAAGTTTAATAAGTTTTAATAATAATATTAAAAT
Source organism: Vanessa cardui (assembly GCF_905220365.1). NCBI lineage: Eukaryota > Metazoa > Arthropoda > Insecta > Lepidoptera > Nymphalidae > Vanessa > Vanessa cardui. The sequence goes on from NC_061125.1 coordinate 354,062, forward strand.
AATAAATTTTAACTTACATAATTTCTTATCTTTAGTTATAATTTATTTACGATAATAATATGACAACTTGTGTTTAGGTTAATTATTATTATTATTCTGACAAGAATCGAAGATACCGTGAATTAATAACCAATAATTATTAACTAAACGCTAGCAATCTAAGTCCGCTTCACGTCGGGCGTATTAAGACCCACAATCATCACGTCAGATGATCGGGTAGGTGGTAAATGAGGCGATGCCGCAGTTGTTGTCGCGGTTGCGCGCCATCCTGATGTAGCCGAGCTCGCCCCACGAGGCTCCCCACGAGTTCTTCACGAGCAAGTAGTCACCGCCCTCTTAGTCTATACCGCAGCCCACCACAAGCGCCTGCAGAGGGGCGGACCGAGATTAACCACAATACCAGGACCTAACTATAGTAACTCTAAATGATTTCAGAGGGGCAAATCAATCAATCCTATTCGTAATTAATATACAATTGTATTAATACAGTATGAATAATGAATACAGGATATGAATAATGCGTGATAGGAGCGCTAAGCAGCTGGAACGATCGGAGAGATTGATTCGAAATATTTAAATGAACTGTTATCATTATCACTTCACAACCGCAGTGAATCAGCTAGTAGTGTGTGTAGGATGAGTTTAGGTAGACCACTTTCATTAGACTCAGTGTAAAGTAATTAAGATGCGGAGATTACTCTACCACTACCACTACCTCTACCATCTTACTAATAATATCACTAAACTTTTATTTTATTAAAACAAATGTTAAATAACGAGTCAGTAGGGCTTTCCGACTCACTTCGTGGTTTTGGTTGCTAGAGGAGCAGTGCTCGTCGTAGTAGACTCCAGAATAGTAGAGCTGGAAGGACACCTGGCTGGCGTCGATGATGGCAGAGATGGGCCCCACGGTGGCCACGGCTTGCTTCAGCTTTTCCTCGTCACCTTCCGGCAAGACCATGAATGCCACGATGTTCGCGGCCACGTTCTCGATGTCGAACCTGTGGCGGTCGGATCTGAATCTGTCTTAATTTTACAAAGGAGAGCAATCCGGTCTATTTATAAGCTTGTAGCTAGAGACTCTCTTCGGGATGTTTTTAACAAAGTGGTCGCAATATATATACAACAATATTATGTATATTCACAGTAACATTGATCACTTTGATAAAATCAGTGATAATCATTGTATATGCACTAGAAGTAAAGATAAACTTATAACGCCAAGACCCGAATCCACAGTCAATAAATCTTTCTTGGGGCGAGGTATCCGTTTCTATAATAAAATTTATTTTTAACCCGTTCCTTAAACTCAAATCGTTGGTTAAGCGACTTCAAAAAAAAGGAATGTTCTCAATTCGATCCGTATATATTATACATATACTTTTGTTATGTTTGTTCGCCGATTACTACGCCATTTATAAACCGATTTTGATGTTTTTTTTAGTTCGAAAGAAAATACTCCTGGAATGGTACCATGATGAGGATATTAGAGTCTGATGATGTGATCCTGGAGATATCGAGGGAAACCCTCAAATTTTATAGGCACATGTACCGCGTTTTACATATTTTCTGAAGTTATAATGGCATTTGCTTCTGGCAATCATAATATTGTACTGCTGAACTGATGATGGAAGATGTAAGTCCTCAATTACTAGCAGTTAGGAAATAGTTCTTTCAACATTGATATATGGATTTATATTCCTCTTCGTAGCTTTTATGAAGAAAAGTACAGGTTCTTTTTTTTCTTTTGTTATGTTATTGTTTGGTATGTCTTGCTCCAGAAGTGGTCCCATATAAGCTTTATCGAAATAGGTTCAGCGCTTTTTGAAAAAATCAACTAATAACCATTTGTTACATAAGGACTTTTAATTTTGACTTTCGATTTTGCGAAAATAACACTAAAGAGAGTAAAATAAATATATACGTGTTTAAATCAAATTATGAAATTACTTTTTAGTGATCACTTTGAAGTCGGCGTTATTTTAAAAAAATATATTTTATAAAAAATACATTCATAAAAAAAGGCATATTATTCGATAAAACATTTTGTAGATGATAAAATGGAATTAATACCTGTTGACTTCCAGGCAGTATCCTGCCTGGAAGAAGAATTACATATAATATACTAATATGATTGTATTTTTTAAATGTTGAATAAACAACAATTTTGACAAAAAAAAACCAACTTCAAAAGAGAAAAAAAAATGCTCTAAAAAGTAAAAAATAATTGATTACTATTATTCTACAACTTAATAATCAAGTAACTTATTCTACTTACCAATATGTAGGTTCTGTGTTTCCACGCAAGGAGATAAGTATGTACCTACCCACTTTAAATCTAACTTAACACAAACCTATAAATAACAAACAATGATCACAATATTTTTTAGATTTATACTATTTAAAATGAAATTAAAAATATTTAGACTATTTAAAAGTCAGCAAAGTTATTACGATAATATATTATAGTTAAAATTAATGTTATTTTTGGAGGCGGTGTCAGCCAAGATACCGCAACGATACGCTACATATTAACACAATCACGTTAAACACAAGCAAACCGTGAAACAAAAATGTAGCCGATATTTAACTCAAAAAATTACGGTTAGGATGGTGTAAATATAGAATTACAAAAGTTTGAAACAGTTCGTAGTCAAGTGTCCCGTAACGCTCCTTTCTCTTGTCTGGTTACTAGATAAAATTATTTTCGAAGCCCTTTGTCGTGAACTACGACACAAGATTTCGTTAAAAGGAACAAAAGAGATTCCTTCTAAAGTTAAGGTAAGTGACTAATAATCTGATTGATAATTTTTATAATTATTATGGACTATCAGCAGTCGCAACACTTACTCATGTAATAATGAACACATTCACACTTAACATAAAGTGTGCGACATATTATTAAGTATATATTTATACATATTATTGTATATCTTGTGTACATAAATATATAATAATAATATCTTAAATACCAAAAAATACTAAATATTGCAATATTAAATATTCTATAATATAGTATATCCTTTTATTGGACTTATCTATCATAATTTTCATTTCCTTAATTTTTGTGTTTTTGTAGGTGCTGTGCACTTTTAGTTTCCTAAGTAAAGGATACTTACTATCAGCGAAATGATGGTGTCACTCATCTTGCCCAATGATTAGGCATGCATTATAAGTTTTTGATGCTTTGAACCACTATAGAAAAATGGATCATGTATAGGAAAACTCAACAAGATACAGCGTTTATAAAACAAGAGAGATTAAACATTACAATATTTAAATTATCAAGTGCATTTAATAAACATAACATTTTAATTTACCAGGTTACAAAGAAGCTTTGGCTCTTCCGGTGTAATAAATCCAATCAATAGCAGTTTACTTGTGACTAACTAAAATTATAAACTAATTTTCAGGTGACTCTGGATATCCACAACGCCCTTGGTCGATGACAACTATCCTTAATGCAGTTAACGGCTTTAGGGAAGGTACACTCAAATGCTTGTGCAAGCTCAAGAGCGCTGTTTTGTATTACTCAAAGTACAGTGGAGATCTTTGCTTTAGAGACAGCGTTCTTCACAATCTCATGTTCAATCAAATGTTGTGTATTATAAGATATAGCTTTGCAAGTTAGTCTTACCACCATCACCACTTACCGCTGCATATGATAATGGAGATGATAAAATTATGCAAGATCCCACACCCATTGCCTCTGTTGGTAACCAAAGTGAATCCTAAGAATAGCCATGCTAAGTTGTTTATTGAATAGGATATAGTTAGTTTATTTTAACCTTTAATATGATTTTATATATAGGTACTTTATATATAATTAATCTTATCTAAATAATAAGTATAGTGATTGTATTTTAAACAGGTCCAGTTTTTATTTTGAAAGTAATGTATTTAATAATAAAACAAATTTATTGTTACAACCAATTTTTTTATTATATTAATTAAAATATTAATATTTATAATCAAACAAAAGCCATGATTAAAATATATATATGTATGAACAAACAGGGCCGTATTTATGGGAGGGCAACAGGGGCAACTGCCCTGGGGCCTCCACATTAGTGGGGGCTACAGTTTTCAGCAAGTTAACAAATACCGAGATATAGTCAAATTATAATAATGTTATTATTTATTATTTTAAAAGTTATCGATACAAGTAAATAAATCATAGCTTACTGATTGAAATAAAAAAAGTAATTAATTCATGATAATATAATTATTAGGTTGTTCACGCTTCTGTTTGTCTAGGGCCCCCACTGCTTTGTGGCTCGGGGGCCTCCAGACCTTTAAATCCGACTCTGTGAACAAATATATATATATGAACAAAGGCGCAATTTAAAAATAATATTAATATTTATTTTTGGCTCCCTTCATCTTTTTTCGTAATAATTTGTTTCTTAACACCTCTTCCCTGACGGGGCAAGTGGGTCAACACATGTGCGCTATATATTCTACAAATGTACTCAAAGCACTGCGGGGTTCCCAGTCAACCTATGTTACATTGTTGGAAACATGCACTGTCTAAAATTTCCAAAAATTTCAAGTGACTTTTTAGGTGATAAAGCTTAACACGGTCTTTATACTTTTTAAATTTAGTTCAAAATGATGTAACGTAATGGGAACCAACCAATGGCGAATTTTATGTTTGGTTACTTCCTCGGGGATAAAGTAGCAAAAATACATATAATCGACCCCGGAACAAGAATTAATTATTATAATCATTCCGTAAGAGTGATTATAATAATTAATAATATGATTATAATAATTATTAATACCGTAAGGAAAAAGTTATTTGCAGAGGATAACGTCATCAGGGACAACTCGCTTGCTTTTAAATAAATGTTTGTTAAATTAAATTTAGACTTGCAGATGATGTCATTAATCACACAATGTTACTCATATGGGGTTTCGGCTCGAAAGAGAAACCGATGATAGTCGTCAAGTCAATGTACCTTAGGTCAAACTAAGTCACTCGCCTATGTTTAACTCATACTAATCACGGCAGAGAGCGCCTTTCCGAGAACTAAAGCGAGCAAATACATCCAAAAGCATGGCGTCACGCAACCTTTGAACATCCGATATCAACGCTTTGGGACAAGTCAAATTTAAATCTATATAAATATGTATTGTTTGGCGTATACAGCATGTCCCGGATTTGTTAGATATGTCCGATTAATAAATGAACGTAGTGATTGTTCACGGGGTTTGGTTTCGATCTAGACAGGAGTGTTCGAAGTTCGCTGAATATTATTTTGCAATAATTAGAATAACAGTGTAGGCGTACACTCACTTGGCGGTGCTGTTGAAACCGTCCATGGTGTGCAGGAACTCGTGCTGGTCTCGTTTTCGTACGATTTCTTGTGTTCGATTTCTTTTATATTGCAATTATTGTACATTGAATTTCAATACTGAAATTATATCAGGGCACGTAGTTTTTTTTACCTTGAAGGCGCTCCATTTCTTGCGGATGAGGTCGACGAAGCTGTCGGCACTGACCACCGCCACCGCCACCAACAGCACAGCCAAGTTTCTCATTGTGTTATCTAAATTAAAATTTCACGATTGTAAAAAAAGCGAGTTTCGAAAGTAATTCGAAATATTATTTATAAAGATGTAATTTATAGCTATGTCTTACCTTAATTTATTCATATACAATAGACGGCAGCCGGCATGGAACATGCTTAGAAACTGCAAGGGCTAAGTCGTTGAACAAATGCAAGCCTTACTTGTGAGCTCTGCCTGTCTGCGGCGACTGAATTAATGTATTTCATTTATATACCTCAGAGCTGATCTCGCTCAATTGAGGGTTATAGACAAACACGCTTCTGACATCCCCTGTCCTGTACATTAGGACCAAAGCGTCACAGGTTTTTTCGGTACGATCCTTCGGTCCAAAAGAAGACGGATGTATGGATTACGTAAAAAAAACACAATAAAAGATATTCTGTATAAAAAAGCCGAAGGTTCCCTTGGTATTGTGTTACTTAATATTCCAATGTGAACAAAACGATCTTGTGATGGATAGGTAAGGAAAGAAAGCTATTATTATTAAAACATTCATTTGTTTGTTTTTGTCAACATTTGTTTAATTCTATCGGAGATGAAGATATGCTGTATGTGATGTAGGTTAACACAAATTATTTATATGTTTTCTTTTTTATTTTTTTTTTTATTTTATATAAATTATATATGTTTTTTCTTTTAATTGTGTTTCGAGGAAAAAGTAATTAAAGTCACGTTTGTCTACGCGTTAAGTTTGGTTTGACAAACAGCTTTATTTATATAATTAAATTATATTATTATTTTTTATATTAAGTTTAATTTTTTTATATATATATAACAATTTATTAACATAAGAATTAACAACATTAAACGCTTAAATATATATATATATATATAAAAATATCGCAATAATCGCAATTCCGATTCTCTGGGCAAAAAACGAACCAGCCCTCCTGTCACCAGTGGAGGCAATATTAATAATATTAATATGCGACAACATCACATACATTACTCTGATCCCAATGTAAGTAGCTGAAGCACTTGTGTTATGGAAATCAGAAGTAACGACGGTACCACAAACACCCAGACCCAAGACGACATAGAAAACTAATGGTAATCTACATCGACTCAGCCGGGAATCGAACCCGGGACCTTAGAGTAGCGTACCCATGAAAACCGGTGTACACACCACTCCACCACGGAGGTCGTCAATGATAATAAGTTTTAATAATAATATTAAAATAATAAATTTTAACTTACATAATTTCTTATCTTCAGTTATAATTTATTTACGATAATAATATGACAACTTGTGTTTAGGTTAATTATTATTATTATTCTGACAAGAATCCGAGATACCGTGAATTAATAACCAATAATTATTAACAAAACGCTAGCAATCTAAGTCCCCTTCACGTCGGGCGTATTAAGACCCACAATCATCACGTCATATGATCGGGTAGGTGGTAAATGAGGCGATGCCGCAGTTGTTGTCGCGGTTGCGCGCCATCCTGATGTAGCCGAGCTCTCCCCACGAGTTCTTCACGAGCCAATAGTCACCGCCCTCTTGGTCTATACCGTATCCACTAGCACCTGCAGAGGGGCGGACCGAGATTAACCACAATACCAGGACCTAACTATAGTAACTCTAAATGATTTCAGCGGGGCAAATCAATCAATCCTATTTGTAATTAATATACAATTGTATTAATACAGTATGAATAATGAATACAGGATATGAATAATGCGTGACACGAGCGCTAAGCACCTGGAACGATCGGAGAGATTGATTCGAAATGTTTAAATGAACTGTTATCATTATCACTTCACAACCGCATGAATCAGCTAGTAGTGTGTGTAGGATGAGTTTAGGTAGACCACTTTCGTTAGACTCAGTGTAAAGTAATTTAGATGCGGAGATTACTCTACCACTACCACTACCTCTACCATCTTACTAATAATATCATCCAACTTTAATTTTATTAAAACAAATGTTAAATAACGAGTCAGTAGGGCTTTCCGACTCACTTTGTGGTTTTGGTTGCTAGAGGAGCAGTGCTCGTCGTAGTAGACTCCAGAATAGTAGAGCTGGAAGGACACCTGACTGGCGTCGATGATGGCAGAGACGGGCCCCACGGTGGCCACGGCTTGTTTCAGCTTTTACTCGTCACCTTCCGGTAAGACCATGAATGCCACGATGTTCGCGGCCACGTTCTCGATGTCGAACCTGTGGCGGTCGGATCTGAATCTGTCTTAAATAAAATTAGTATCGACATCTGGGTGTAAGACAAAAGAAAAAGTCAATTGTAAATAAAAAAATCGTTCCCATATTTTTTGTTGAAATCATGAAACAACATTCTTAAAGTCATTTCAGAAATTAAATGTGAGGGTTTAAAAAAACATCAAGAAGAAGTGTATTTATCGATAGACCAGATTTACAAATTTGGAGTATATAATATATTTACAAAACCTACCTTGGCTGACATTGACTCCAAAAATAACATTAATTTTAACTATAATATATTATCGTAATAACTTTGCTGACTTTTAAATAGTCTAAATATTTTTAATTTCATTTTAAATAGTATAAATCTAAAAAATATTGTGATCATTGTTTGTTATTTATAGGTTTGTGTTAAGTTAGATTTAAAGTGGGTAGGTACATACTTATCTCCTTGCGTGGAAACACAGAACCTACATATTGGTAAGTAGAATAAGTTACTTGATTATTAAGTTGTAGAATAATAGTAAGCAATTATTTTTTACTTTTTAGAGCATTTTTTTTTCTCTTTTGAAGTCGGTTTTTTTTTTGTCAAAATTGTTGTTTATTGTTAGATTTTTAGTGAAAAAGTCAATAGAGACGGAGGAACAGCGCGGCCACCGACTCAGCGTGATACATGATCGTCTTTCCAGAGAGACAGAGGAGCAACGTAGAAACCGTCTCAGCTTGATCCATGATCGCTTAACCCAAGAGACGGAAGAGCAACGTGCCCACCGCCTTAGCCTAATCCATGATCGACTATCCCATGAGTCGGAGGAGCAACGTGCACACCGTCTTAGCTTAATCCACGATCGTATATCGAATGAAACAGGAGAGCAACGTGCACACCGTCTAAGCTTAATCCACGATCGTTTATCGAATGAGACAGAAGGGCAACGTGTACAGCGTCTTAGCCTAATTTATGATCGACTATCTAATGAGTCGCAGGAGCAACGAGCACACCGTCTTAGCCTTGTTTATGATCGACTATCTAATGAGTCGGAGGAGCAACGTGCACACCGTCTTAGCTTAATCTACGATCGTTTATCTAATGAGACAGAGGAGCATCGTGCACACAGACTTGGATTGATTCATGATCGATTATCGAACGAAACACCTGAATCTAGGTCACTTAGACTTAGTAGAATGCGACAAGCTAGTCATGTTTGTAGGGATATCGCAAATGAAAAGTCTTTTGAAACAGCTATTAATAATTTCGCGGATGTACCATGTGCTGTTTGCAAAAGAACTTTGTATCCACAACAACGTTCCAATTTGCAAGCAGGTTTATATAGTACGATACTGCCTGAAGAACTGATTACTTTAGATACAATAACTACCTGCACACGCTGTTACACTAATATTAGAAAAAGGAAAATTCCAGCAACTGCATATTGGAACAAAATGACGCCTGCAGAAGTACCACCTGAATTGGCCAATTTGACCAGCGTTGAAGAACGGTTTTTAAGTAGAATTACACCATTTTTGAAAATTGTTAAAGTTAATAATCGATTTAGTCAAAATTGGTGTAAAGGCCAGGTCGTCTTATTTGCAAAGGATGTTGTGGAAATAGCTGAACAGTTACCACTGACACCACATCAAGCTGGTTTAGTTTTGGTAGTAGAAAGTCTCGAACACCTTTCATGGTCGAAAGAATTCTTCGTAGATATGCAAAGACTGAAACGAGCATTAACTTGGTTAATTTCCAATAACCATCTATACAGAGATGTTAAGGTGCATTTTGAAACTACCTTAAATATACCTCATTTAGTTCAAATAGCTGAAAATTCCATTCCTGAACAGGAATCTGTTACTTCAGAATCATTCTTGAGAAGTTATGTTACTTTAAATGACAACAGAGCAATTTTACGTGGATCATTTCATCAAGGCGATTTACGATTTAATTTATCACGGGGTAAGCAATGCACTGGGATAGCAGCTGTTGCTTGTGCAGCATTCACTGTATTAGATCCGGACAAGTGGTCCAAAAGTGATATCGATTATATTGTCATAATTGGAGATAAGTACTACAACGATTGCATGATTACAAGAAATAATCCTGCGGCCGGAGAAGTAAACCCTGAGTACCTCGCTGTGACGGATCTTAGTGCAAGACTCACATTCAATAGAGAAAATTTATTGATTACAGTACTCGAGGAAACAAATTATTATGGTCATATAGACAATGACAACAGTTCTGATGATTTCCCTAACTTAAAAAATGCTTTATTAAGTTTTTTCAGAGAACACACGAATGGTATACTTACGGCAAACGCTATTTCGATAGCAGTTCATTGTAAAACTTTGAGTGATAATCAAACTTACTTTTTGTTTGATTCCCACGCGCGTGGTCCCAAGGGAGCTACTGCTCCTATTAATGGCACCGCTTGTTGCATGCGATTTAGTGATCTAGACGACTTACATGCCATTTTACGTCGCAATTTATTTGTGTCACCAAATAAAGTGCCAGAAGGAAACTTTCGGGTAAATCTCAATGTATTCTCATTAACATCATTAATTATAGCTCGAGACATACAAAATCAATCGTGTGCGTCGCAATTGCAACAATCTATTGATTCCCCTCATCCGATAATACATACTAGTAATCCCCTAGAAAAAACAGCACAAGTTATTCAGTTACTCCCGAAAACTATTCCAGTAACATCAAACCATTCTCCGCCACTACTCAATGATGCTTTGGGTGCCATTTATATCGAATCAACAAGCATGCTCCAAAATATCGATGATAATGTACCAAATTTAGAAAGTGTTGTAAATATAAATAACTCCTCTACAAATGATGCAATGAGATTAGCCACCATCACAAGGAAAACTGCACCACCCTTAAATTTGGAGCGTGAACGCCGAATAGAGGAATTGTGTTGGTATTTTCTTTTTCCAAATGGCAAAAATGGCTTTGGCGAGGAAAGAGATATTGCGTGTACCCCCCTTGACTACTTTCAAAATCGGTTAATGAGTATTGACAAGAGGTTCAACAGAAATGATTATTTATTTTATGCTCTATCCATTGTTGAATATATTTAAATAAAACTAATTATAACGGATGAATCGCGTATATTAATTATTTTTAAACATCCCGACGTTTCGAGCACTTTGCAGTGTTCGTGGTCACGGGTAGACACGAGTGAGTGAGTGAGTCTACCCGTGACCACGAACACTGCAAAGTGCTCGAAACGTCGGGATGTTTAAAAATAATTAATATACGCGATTCATCCGTTATAATTAGTTTTATTTAAATGTGTAATAATCGCGAAAATTTAAGACAACATCATTGTTGAATATTTTCGTGCCAAATCAAGTGTATCTGTGTCATGTAGAATGCGACAAGGTCATGGAGAGGAAACACCAAAAGGACTTGTGGACAACATACATCTTACTATGAGAAATATTCGAGGATCGGCATCATATTGGCAGAAATGTTGCTCTGAATTAATTGCAATGGTTAGAACTTTAGGGCCTCCCACGTGGTTTTTGACATTTTCCTGCAATGATTTAAATTGGTCGGATATGATAAAAGCGTTGCTTATTGCTGACGGAGGCAACATCGATGACGCCGAACGTCTGTCTTTCCCAGAGCGTTTGAATCTAGTGCAAAAACACCCGGTAGTGGTAGCACGACAGTTCACTTTGCGTGTTAACGCTCTCATGCGATTTTTAAAGAGAGATAATGTTTGCTTGGGTGGTCCTATTGAAGACTTTTGGTATCGAGTGGAATTTCAAAGCCGCGGAAGCCCACATCTGCATATGTTGGTCTGGTGTAGAAATATTCCAGAATTCTCTACTCCAGAAGGTATCGCCGTAATTGAAAAGGTGGTTTCATGTTCATTATGTCCCAATGACTCTACGTTGCGTAAATTAGTCGAGGATTTACAAATTCATAAGCACACCGCGACATGTAGAAAAAACCGCCAATCTGATGGTTGTCGATTTGATTTTCCGAAGCGACCAAGTTATAATACAGTGTGTCTAGGGCCAGACGAAGCACTTGCTAACAACGGACGATTCTGCTTATTGAAAAGAACATCAAATGAAACCATGGTGAACAATTATAATCCAGTTCTTTTAGGACTATGGAAGGGAAATATTGACGTCCAACCGTGTGGTAGTGTTTCCGCTGTAGCCTACTACGTTGCAAAATATGCGAGTAAATGTGAACCTCACGATACGGGTAACGTAATTCGAGAAGCTATTTCGAATGCTAAGAGACAAGGTGGTGGAGACATATTTGGAAACAATTGTTTTCAGTATCAATGTCTATATTAAATCAACGCCTGGTGAGTGCACCCGAATGCGCATACAGATTATGCCATTTGCCTTTAAAAATGTCGTCGCGAAAGACTGTTTTCGTAAATAGTTGCAGGCCAGAGGAACGATTCAGACTTTTGAGATTTGACAGTGACGAAACAAGTATTTATAATAACATTTTTGATCGTTATGTATTACGCCCAATCGAACTGGAGAATTTAAGCCTTGCGGAATTTTCCGTCCGTTTTGAAACTGTCGCTAATATGACGTGGTCAGAGGACAACGGAGACGCAGAACTGAGAGACGAAGATACTTCGCCTGTGAAGTATATCAGATTGCAGGACAACTCCAGAATGCGTGTTAGAAATAGAGCGGCAGTATTACGTACCCGTTATTATACAATTAATAGTGACAAAGAAGCATACTATTACAGTTTAATGGTATGTGTTGAATCCAATATTAATTTGTCAGATTTAAGTTAATAATTAATATATTTTATTAGTATTGTAAGTTATAACTAATGTAGACCCAGCTTCAGATAAACAGGAACATCAAATAATTAACAATATTTAATATGGTTTACAATATTTATTTTTACAGTTTTCTTTACAATCGTCCATTATTTTTCGTATTTAAAGGCAGATTAACAATTCCCATGTCAAATGTAATAATATTCTATTTCTACTTTTATTTATAAAAATGTCAAACCAAAAAGTATTCATTACATTCATATAATTCTGTGACTGAATATAGCTCAACAGCTAGAAGTTATATAACATTTAATGATTATTTATAAATATTATATTTAAAATACTTTATAGGCTTACAGCTCGGCCTTCCTGTTGAGAGCGAGTCCCTTCGCTCCAGGCTAAAAGTTTACAATTTCTTAAAAATAAAACATAATAAAATCTACTCGCGTATCTCTTTCTAATTTTTTTGTCCTATTTCTTTCTTATTTATTCAACACAAAATATTATAAATTTTTAAATTAATGCTTAACATTTACTAAGTCATTTGTTACAAACGCTATCAGATATTAAACTTGGCATAGGTATCTTTTAAATTATTTTGAAATATTCCTTCTCAATCGCTCAATCAAAATAAATAAACTTTCTTCAAGTAGGCTTTTACAAGCACTTTTGAATCGTCATTTAACAATTAAGTGAAACTACCAACAGTCTGGAAAGCAGATTATACCGAGAAGAATCGGCAAGAAAGTCATTTAAAAAAAATACATTTATGTATCCTGCCTGGAAGTCAACAGGTATTATCTCCACGCTTTTTTATCATCTATAAAATCTTGTATCGAATAATATGCCCTTTTTTATATTGTATTTTTACAAACGATTTGAATTTACGAAACGGCAAAGTTAAAAATGTCTTCTAGTATGTACTCGTATTAGATATGAACTTATTATTATTATATTATTCTTCGTCAGAATAATTTTCTTCTGAACTACTTACAAAACCTAGGAAAATTTAACCTAGGCTGTATTTTGTCTACTGCAATGATGGTTATTTTTACGCGATAACACAGCATTCTCAGAGACATATGTTCATATATACATATATCATTGGGAACAATATCTTTATATGATGTGACACTGATACTTTATAACTTGTTTTGGGACCATTGATTGTATATGTCTTCATATTTAGTCCTAACTGAATGTTTGAAATGTTGTCATTCCGTGATTCAAAGTGGTAAGAACATTTAAAGCGGTTCATTAAACCTCTCCACCCGACCATTCGCTCTAGGAGTTGCTTTTGTATTTACTTTGTGTTGCACATCATAAAATTTTGTTAATTCATTAAGACGCTGCTTGTAAAGCTTGTTCCATTATCGGCAATGAGCCTTGTTGAAACACCAAAATTATATTACACAATATGGTCTTTAAAATATCTCATCTTCTTCTTCTCATCTCATCTTCAAACTTCGTGTCTTTTCGTGCCGAATTTTGTGAACTTATTAACTATAACAAAAATGTAATAAAATAAACTAAAATAAACTTGATTTTCTTGATGATTCTGTATACACGGTTATACTTTAATTTGTATTTATTTAATATCTTTTATTTGTTATGTACCAGAAGAAGATAGAAAGTCTCGAATTATCTTATTTTCTCATTAGCAGATTGTACAGTTGCAATCCAGGTTTCTTATTATTTTTGACGGCGACTGCGACATGTCAAAGGCAGGTTCATCATCAGTAAAATCTTCTGATTCATGGTCCCCAACTGAGTTGCGACTAAGTGCGTCGACACGAGACATGCGCGAACCTGGTCGGTAATAGAAGGCACGATCAAACGCTTGAAGCTAAATTCACCATCTAGCTATTTGAGATATTAAATCGTGTTTAATCAAAGTTAATTTAAATGCAATACCAATAAGATATAAACACAATTGAATTAATGAAGCAAACACATTTAATGTTTCAATATCATATGAATGTAGTTTACGTTCCTCAATGTTCCTCAGTTTTGTTTTTTCTATTAAAATAAGATACACTTTTGAAAACTTCATTCATATTTGTCTCAAGTAGGATATCACTTAACCCTTCATTACTAGCATCCATATGAAGATGAGTTTCAGCATTTGGGTTATATAGTGCTTTTATTTTTATAGATGTTGTAGGTCTTTCTATTGATATTTCTTTTGTTCTATCAAATAATCTTGACTTATCAGTCCCGGACCATTTGAAATCTTTTATTAGTAAATCTGTTGGTAGAGCAGCCCTTAAAGCATAATTTCAACGAAACGCTTAAAATATCCATAAGATCACTAAAATTGTCTCATTTCATACTCATTGCTGGGCTTTGAAACTTGGCTATAACCTCTGTCTTATGCGTACCAGGTTGAATTTCATCATAAGTCACTTCGTAGCCGAAGGAGTTGATGATTTCTAGAAAGAAATGGCATTTACTTAATCTTAGTGTAAGAGCACCTATTTTAAGCAGTTCCAGAACCTTTTCCAAGCACTTTAGTCCTTCGGAGACATATAGTCTATGTAAATTATTGCGTATTTCATTTTTTTGTTTCCATCAATATTTCATGCATAATACATTGAAAAACCGATGGCGCATTTCCATCAAAACCAAAAGGCATTCGATTGAATTCGTACTTCGGATTTTACGAAAGCCGTCTTGTATAAGTCTCTTACTCTTCGGGTATTAATGAAAGTAATTATATGATAATAATCTTGAGGCTAGGTCTAAAGATGTAAATACATTAATGCCTGATAATTAAAATTACTAAAACGAAATGTGTTACTCGAGCAACCAAAACATTTTTTTTTTCCATTTCAGTAATCTAAATCGTTAATCTAATCTGTTATCAATTTTTCGTTATAATTTAAACTATCGTTTTTCTGTATTTCACCAAACGTCTCATTATATGAATCCAAAATGTGTTTGAGCTCTTCAGAATGGTACTTTAATTTATGAAATTAAAATTCTTGGCCTTTATTTACCCAACGAGAGAACACTAGACTTCCTGAATATAAATGATGATCTATAAAATAATTATTTACTTTCATAGAATTTATATACTTAGCAGTGCGAATTACTTAATTGAGCGACCTCTTTTTAGTTCTATCTGAAATTTAAATCTTTCATACAATCTTTGTTATTTATATTTCTAATGCAATGAATCGGTATGTGATCTGATCTTCTCTCGCAGATAAAACACTTCGGAGAGAGATTGCTGAACTTGAACCTCGGGAAATCTTATTCATTACAGTTGTAACATATATATTTTGTATCTAATTTAAAAACTCGTCGTCGTTAGACTCGTATATTTTGCAGCTTTGTTCAACTTTAACGGTTCTCAAACATTTCAGGGCCTATTCTGGCTCTGAGAACAGTGCAGCCTGCACATCAATCCTCATAGCATCTCATAGCACAATCGTCATCTTTAACACCATGCAGTAAACAATTTACAACCTAACTTCCATAAATTTAACAAATTCATCTCAGCATATTAATACTGTTTAAAAGGGTCTGTGTACTTAACCGGCTTAGACAACATTTATTTAAAATATATAATTTTAAATCTTAGACATCATTTCAGCCAAGAACTAAGCATAGTCTTAGCGTATTGGGAATGATTCGAGCAATTTAATTAATTGTTACTGAATGTTAATTTTAACTTATATGAACTCTTGTCCGACTGCAATATCGACAAAAAAAAAATCTAATATAGCTTCACTACCAGTTGCTATTTTTATGTCGCATAGAAGTAGACGATCACGGCTCACCTGAATTACTCAAAAAAAAGTTTATAACTTTTTTCTCTTATGTCGCGCTTTAAATTTAAATTTAATTAAATTTTCTGTTATATAATATTACTAAGAGTATCTAATGTTGCACTATTTATACCTGCTCTATAACACTGTCTCTTACAACTGAGGGTTGATTGGAAGAAATTTCTTTTAGAAATAAGCCCGCCATTGTGAACAAAAATTTCATGTATAAAACTACGATGTAAAATTTCTCACTCATGTAACTCCTACTGGTGTGCAAAGGGATCTGTTCATATCATTCCACCATTAAACTACATTTCCAACCTGACGCCCTCCGCCACGTTGATTACTTATAACCTAACGCTCTCCGCTAGGTTGTTTACTACACTACAACTCTGTATGGCGCACACGCAATATCCTCGTTTGCTCTGAATAATAATCTCCTTTTCTCCAGACTTGACTCTTAAACTTGGGTTCTTATGACCAGCTCACATAGATAGACGCACCATGCCTTAAGTCTAGTGCTTTCCGACTCTGACCCTTACACCTGGGTTTTCCTGAGTCTGCACTAGACCTATCATAGGCTGCGCTAAGACACTGATTATCATCTCAATCATCCATGATCAACAAAACTGAAACATGCCTTAAGTCTAGTGCTTTCCGACTCTGACCCTTACACCTGGGTTTTCCTGAGTCTGCACTAGACCTACCATAGGCTGCGCTTAGACATTGATTATCATCTCAATCATCCATGGTCAGCAAAACTGAAACTAACAAATTTAAGCTTAGACACCGCTTTCATAAAAAAAAAAATTAACCAAAATCAAAATAAATACAGATATAATCAAAGCACATATAACACTCGGCGGTGAATGTCATATTAATATTTTATTTTACCAGCATACCAATACGTTTGCATAAGCAATTTTCTTTTTTAAATGATATATGTATTTTTTTGGCATTCTTGGGTTAAGAGAGAATAAAGAGTAAAACAATAAAAACGAAAAGTAATTAATATGTAAAAATAATAACGGATTACTGACGTGAACAAAAAAAAAAACTGCTTTATGGAGACAGACATCCCTTCATGGTATCATCCCTCATTGCTGTGTGGATAACGCAGATTCAGACGCTTGGCTTTGGTTTGGCTGAGGCGGGGTGAACTGTTTCCCGCGAGTTCCTTACGACTTCATCCATCTCATCTGCTTATACCCTTACTTAGCTCCAACTAGCGATTGGTTACGGCCCGTGTGTGTACATTTAGTTACCTCGCAAGAAAGGAAAAAAAAATAACAATAATAATAGTCAATTATAGTGTTTTGATTAGATTAATAAATAAAAATATATTATATTAAAATAAAATAAATTAATGAAATCGCGCACGCACCCTTTATTCACGATCTACGTCCGTGGCGTGGAAAGAAAAATAGTATTATTTTCCTTTTATCCCACTTCTGAAGCTGTAGACCCAGCTTCAGATAAACAGGAACATCAAATAATTAACAATATTTAATATGGTTTACAATATTTATTTTTACAGTTTTCTTTACAATCGTCCATTATTTTTCGTATTTAAAGGCAGATTAACAATTCCCATGTCAAATGTAATAATATTCTATTTCTACTTTTATTTATAAAAATGTCAAACCAAAAAGTATTCATTACATTCATATAATTCTGTGACTGAATATAGCTCAACAGCTAGAAGTTATATAACATTTAATGATTATTTATAAATATTATATTTAAAATACTTTATAGGCTTACACTAAGCATACGCGTAACAGATGGCGCTAGTATACTTTTGAATCGCGGTATAGTTTCGCTCAAGTTAAAATTATATTAAGTCATACAATTTTATTTGTTTTTCGCTTCCCACCAGTAGATGGCATTGTACCCAATCCTAGATCACGCAATAGTTTTCTTTATTTATTTTTACAATACATTTATTTGCATTAATTAAATATTGAGTTTTAACAACAGTGTGTAGTTTCATTTAATAGTACAAGTAAGGACATCTGGTGCCGAAACCCGGGAAGTGTGTGGAATTTAGATGACAGTGTAAGTGAAAAGTGTTTAAGTGTATGTTCGGGATAAAAACTATGGACTTTGGTGAGTTGTGTTAAAGACTTATAATTTGCATTTAAAAGGACTTAGAAAAATTTGGATGAAATATTGACTTAGAAAAATTTGCGCTAAAAAACACTTAGAAAATTTGGATTATAAATTGATTTAGAAAATTTTGCGCTAAAAAACACTTAGAAAATTTGGATTAAAAAATTAACTTAGAAAATTTGCATTCAAAACCACTTAAAAAAAAATCATTTTAAAAGAACTTAGAGAGTATTTGGAAATTGTACAATGTAGAAGTTACTAATGAAACAGGAAGATACGTTTGAGCAATTAAAGAAAGCTTTCATAAATTATAAAAAAACACCCAAAGATAGATTGAAAGTCACTTATATCGAATCAAAACTAGAAAACTTAGATAGATTGTTCGAAATCTTCATGAATATACACGGTGATATAGTGGGCAGCATTAAGAGAGAGGAAAGGGCTAAATTGCCATACTTCACCGATGATATGTACACAGGATTCGAAGATATTTATACTGAATACAAAGCTAGAATTAAAGATGATCTCCGATTGTTTAGTGCAAATACCTTTTCACCACAATCACTTGGTCCTGAAGGATCGGTCCTATCGAATACAAAGGTAAAATTACCACAGATCCAATTACCGAAATTTTCTGGACTATATGAGGAATGGCAAACATTTCATGATATGTTCACCTCATTAATTCATCAAAATACTGCATTGAGTCCAGTACAGAAGATGCACTATTTAAAGAGTAGTCTAACAGGAGAACCGGAAACACTACTAAGGAATTTAACCACAACAGATTCTAATTACGAAGACGCTTATCAGCAATTGATTCACCGCTATAACAACAAACGCTATAACTGCAACGAAATTATGAAGCGTTTACTCTCACAAAGAAATGCCACTGACTCTGCAAGTTCTATCAAGTCACTACTGGATGTTACATCTTCATCGCTTAAATCATTGCAAAACATGGGCATAGACACCACCTCATGGGATGTAATCGTTAACTACATAGTGGTGTCAAGACTAGACTCAGAGTCAAGAAAGTTGTGGGAAGCAAAAGTCAGTGAGTTAGATTCGGAAACATTACCAACGTGGAATCAACTTGTAAATTTCTTAGAGTCAAGATTCCGGACATTTGAAATGATCTGTGGCAACAACAAGTCCATGGTCAAATCCCCAAATGTACATTCCAACAACACCAAAGCAAAGGTGTTTCATTCCACCGCCCAAGAAGATAATAAACGAGCAAATCCTTCTTGTACTATTTGCAAGGGTCAGCATCTGTTATATCAATGCAAACAATTTGCAAAGCAAACTCCTAAAGAGAGAACTGAAGTAATACAATCAAGGAGACTCTGCTTCAATTGTTTTGCACCTACACATTCCGTTAAAGAATGTCGATCGTCAACTTGTTGCCGCCGCTGCGGTAGACGACACCACACTTTGCTGCATCTGGAGAGGAGTGAACTACCAAGTTTATCAGAAGCTCAACCGGTCAATAAGGATAATACTGAAAGGGAGACACCAGTGATAGCTCATTTGGTTACAAAAAGGAATCAGAAGGAAATGTTGTTGGCTACTGCCATAGTCAGAGCAAGTTCCGCAAATGGGTACTCACAGATTGTACGAGTTCTTATTGATCCATGTTCAGAGGGTTCTTTTATAAACGAAGCAATGACACAATCACTGGGTTTAAAGAGAACCAATATCAATGGTCTAGTCTCCGGTATAGGTGATAAGTTGGCAAGGTCAAGAGCCATGATGTCTTTAAGCCTAGAGTCAATTCACAACCAAAAATCAAAGCACGCAATAAATGTTGATGCCTACGTATTACCAAAGTTGACATCATTTTTACCAACATGTCAAACAAAGATTACCGACTGGCCAGAAATTAAGAGACTTAGCTTGGCTGACCCTGAGTATGGATCACCTGCAAAAATCGATATGATTCTAGGAGTAGAAGTGTATGAAGAAATAATTCTAGAGGGCCTCTTAAAACAACCAACAGAGAAGGGCCCGATAGCGCAAGAGACACAATTTGGTTGGGTTCTATCAGGTCGAGTAAGAAACAATGTCACTGCAAAAAACCCCCAATTAGTCGGTTTTCATATAAGAGTAAAAGAGGATGACCTATTAAAAAAATTCTGGGAAATTGAAAGAGAGCCTGATGCAATTTTGAAGAAGTTTACGAAAGAAGAAATTAAATGTGAACATTTTTTTGAAGCCACTACTACAAGAGATAACGAAGGTCGATACGTGGTGCGTTTACCTTTCAAGGAACATAAGCCAAGATGTGTTGAAGGTAAGACAAGAGATATAGCCTTGCGTAGATTCCACTACTTAGAGCGAAAATTGCAAAATAATCCACCTTTATATGAAGAATACAAACGCGTAATTAATGGATACAAGGACCAAAATCACATGGTACAGATACAGAACATTGAAGACATACATAACCCAAAGGCCGTGTACTTGCCTCATCATCCAGTAATCCGAGAAGATAAAGAGACAACTAAGGTACGCATCGTCTTCGATGCGTCTTGCAAGGGCGTGAATAAGGTGTCTTTGAACGATTGTTTTCTTGTTGGACCGAAGCTGCAGCAAGATCTGCGCCACATTTTGATGCGATGAAGACGTCATCCTTTTTGCATAATAGCAGATCTCGTACAAATGTACAGACAAGTTCGAGTAGAGGAGAAGGACACTGACTTTCAGCGCATTCTTTGGCGATCGAACCCTAATGATCCTATTGAACATTACAAACTTTTGAGACTTACTTTTGGTACTGCCTGTGCTCCTTATTTGGCTGTAAAGGCATTACAACAACTTGCAAAGGATGAAGAAGCACAGTACCCTCGTGCAGCTAAAATCGCTCTTCAGGATTATTACATAGATGACTTGCTAACAGGATGTGAGACGGAGATGGAAGCAGTAGAGATATTTGAAGAAATGAATAACCTGATGAGTGCAGGTGGGTTTTGCCTACAAAAATGGTGTAGTAACAGTGAGAGATTAATGAATCATATTGAGGATGGATGCAAGAAATTAGACAAACCCTTAATTTACAAAATCAATAATACGATTAAGGTGTTGGGTATTAGTTGGAATAAAACCACTGATAGTTTCGAGTATACACTACAACTACCAAATTTATGTGAACGTATTACGAAGCGCAAGGTTCTTTCTGATATTGCTAGATTATATGATCCAATGGGCTGGATTTCGCCAGTAATTATAACAGCAAAGATATTCATCCAAAAATTATGGAAGGCTAAGCTAGATTGGGATGAGAACTTACCCACCGAGTTGTATAAGGAATGGTGCTCATTTCGTCAAGATCTGCACAACGTAAGAAATATTATTATACCAAGATGGTTGCAGTCTCATAAGGATGATAAAATAGAACTACACGCGTTTGCAGATGCATCTCAGGCAGCATACGCTGGTGCTGTCTATATGAAAGTGACGGATGCTTACGGCAATATTCGTGTTAATTTGGTGACATCCAAAACAAAGGTATCTCCAGTTGAAAAGGAAATAAGTATTCCTCGGCTAGAGTTATGCGCCGCCTTGCTCGCGACTAAATTGATTTACGAAGTTTCGCAAATTATGCAAATACCTAAAGAAGATTTATACGCATGGTCGGATTCCACAGTCGTATTAGCTTGGGTTCGTGGAGAACCGACGCGATGGAATACATTTGTTAGTAACAGGGTTTCGGAAATTCATACCATGCTAGATTCCAGTCAGTTCCGTCACATCGAAACAATTAATAATCCTGCAGATTTTGCTTCTAGGGGTATAAAAGGAGCTGATTTAGCTGGTCTTACGATGTGGTGGCACGGTCCAGCCTGCCTGCACCACAACTATACGTACGATTTTCGCGATGATTTCTCCACCTCTGTTGAGGAGCGGCCCATAAAGACTTTAACAGCCGTCATTCAATCAGAACAGGAATTTGTCTGGGCAAGATTTTCAAACTTAACAAGAATGGTCAGGATTTTAGCATATTGTAAGAGATACATAGGAATATTAAGGTCATCAAGGAAAAATAGAGTAATAATATCAAAAGAACGAAGGATCAAAGAGTTTGAAATTATTAATGTGAAAGAAATGGATGAAGTTCTTCAGATCATTATAAGAAACACCCAACATATTTATTATGCGGAAGAAATACAACATATAAACTCTCATGGAGAAGTTAAAAGAAAAAGTTCATTGCATACTCTCTGCCCCATTTTAGACAAAAATGGAGTCTTGAGAGTAGGTGGCCGTATTAAGTAGTCAGAAGCGAGATTTGATGTAAAGCATCCAGTTATTTTACCGAGTAATAGCCATCTTACTTCATTATTAATAACTGATGCCCATTATAAAACTATGCACGGTGGGCCGCAAATGATGCTAATTAGAAAGAGTTAAAAAATGTTATCGCGAATGTGTTAAATGTTTACGATTTTCCCAACAAAATAACAACCAGCTTATGGGTCAGCTACCAAAGTGCAGGCTGAAACCTTCAAGGCCCTTTAAATCTTCTGGTGTTGATTTCACTGGTTTTATAAATATAAGGTTTTCACCTGGCAGAGGATCAAAATCATATAAGGGGTACATATGCCTCTTCATATGTATGTCTACCAAAGCGATACATCTGGAAGCAGTATCGGATTTATCTTCAAAGGGCTTTATTTCCGCATTTCGACGATTTGTATCTCGAAGAGGCCAATGCCTCGATTTATATAGCGATAACGGGATTAATTTCGTAGGAGCGGAAAAGGAGTTAAGAGAAATGTTCCTCACTGCCCAATCCAAGCTCCCTATAGAAATCGCTCAGGTACTTGCAAACGACGGAACCTCTTGGCATTTCATCCCACCAAATGCACCTAACTTTGGTGGTCTATGGGAAGCAGGTATAAAATCAGCCAAGACACACCTTAAACGCGTGATTGGAGATTCAACTTTAACTTTTGAGGAACTCTCAACTGTTCTGACCCAGATTGAGGCCTGCCTTAATTCACGGCCTATGACATATTTGAGTGAAGACCCCGGAGATCCACAACCATTAACTCCCGGTCATTTTTTAATCGGTGAACAAATGGTTGCGATTCCCGATGAAGCTCCGACTGACGTACAAGTAACTGGCCTGCAGAGATGGAAGATGACACAAAAAATGGTAAATGATTTTTGGAGAAAATGGTCAGAAGAATACCTGGTTAGCCTCAATCAAAGGTACAAGTGGTTCACAAAGAAGCAAGATCCGGATATAGGCAACATCGTTGTGATTAAAGATCATAACCTACCACCAACAAAATGGTTACTAGGCAAAATAGAACAAAAGCATTCTGGCCATGATGGACTCACTAGAGTATTGACTATTAAAACTAAAAATGGATTGATCAAACGTCCAATCAATAAGGTTTCTATTCTGCCAAGTGCTATTTAATGTATTAGCATAACTAAAGCATAGTATTTAAGTTAGGTTAAGTTATTTTAATAAGACTGTTATGTCATTTGATATATTCTTGTACTTTTTTTTCGTTTCTGTGTATCACGGTGGGCGGTTGTCATGTAAGAATTTACATCGTTCATATGAACTACTAAAAGAACAAGTTCTTTGGTGGGCGGAATGTTGAATCCAATATTAATTTGTCAGATTTAAGTTAATAATTAATATATTTTATTAGTATTGTAAGTTATAACTAAGCATACGCGTAACAGATGGCGCTATATAGTTTCGCTCAAGTAGAAATTATATTAAGTCATACAATTTTATTTGTTTTTCGCTTCCCACCAGTAGATGGCATTGTACCCAATCCTAGATCGCGCAATAGTTTTCTTTATTTATTTATACAATACATTTCTTTGCATTAATTAAATATTGAGTTTTAACAACAGTGTGTAGTTTCATTTAATAGTACAAGTAAGGACAGTATGCCATATACCATTTCGTAATAAAAGCGAGTTACTATTTGAAAATGAATCTCCTGAAGAGTGTTTTATAAGACGTCAAAGTGATCTTCGCCCGTTGCAGGGCAATGTCAGCGCAGAACAATTCGGTTACGCTGAACAAATTATTCAACAGGCTGTTGCTCAAGCTACCGCACTTAATGCTGCGCGTGAAAGCAATGTTGGTAATGCACCCATGTTATGTGTTGGTGAAGAAATTGTTAATGACTATGATAATTTTTGTGAAGACATGGAAGATCGAGCCATCATGACAGATGAATTATTCGTTGGGAGCATTCGCGGATTAAATGTACAACAGAGGAATTTGTTTCAGAAAATTTCATTAGCTATCGAAAACGATTTGCAAAGACAAGAAAGTCAGTTGTTACTTTTTATCACGGGCGGTGCAGGTAGTGGTAAATCATTTTTATTGAAATTAATTGTGCAACATATTAAGCGTTGCTACGCTCCAACAGTAGATATACTATTGAAGCCTAGCTTTGTGGAAGTTGGATCCTTAACCGGAGTTGCGGCTCGTCAAATTTTTGGCAAAACACTGCATAGTATTTTCTTGCTTTCGATACAAAAAAAAAATACTATGACATACAAAAAAATTACTGGTCAAAGACTCGAGACCGAAAGACGTAAATGGCGCTACATAAATTGGTTAATCATAGAAGAAATTTCTATGGTATCTTATAAGAACCTAAGAATAATTCACCTTAGACTTCAAGAATATAAGAACAATGACAAATTATTCGGTGGACAGAACATTTTGGTATTTGGCGATATATTTCAACTTCCTCCGGTAAAAGGAAATTGGTGTTTTTTGCAGCCATCGTGGTTATCAGCGGAGGTTAATTTGTGGCATCAGTTTTCTTTTTGTGAACTGACTATTAACATGCGACAGCGAGATGATAGGGAATTCATCGATTTATTAAACAGTTTACGGGTAGGTGAACTGACAACGGGTCAGCTAGAATTGTTATGCGAGCGGCGCCATGTGCCTTTAACGGGTAAATTTGCGGATGGAGCCGCGGTACGTATTTTCCCTACGGTAAGGCAACACGACGATTATAATGAAAAAATTAGCAAAGAAAATGCAAAGAAGTACCGAACTTATAAAATCAACGCAGTGGATGAGTCTCGTGAAGTAACGACATATGGTAAAACACCACCAGAGAATGTAATTCCCAAAGACGTCAATAGCTGTGGTGGTTTTCTGCCATCGATAAAAATAGGCATCGAATCCCGAGTGATGTTGAGACGCAACATCGCTGTATCAGAAGGCCTTGTGAATGGTGCTATGGGCGTAATAAAAAAAATCAAATGGCCGGCTTTGAGGAGAGATCAAATTGAGGATGGAGAGAAGCCGTCTATGTTCAATTTGATGACGAGTCTATTGGGCCTAGGCTAAAAGATAGAAATGGTTGTATACCCATACCTCCATCTACTACTACGTTTCAGGCATTAAGAGGTTATGGTGATGTGGAGCGCCGTATGCTGCCCCTGATATTAAGCTGGGCCGTTACAGTCCATAAACTACAGGGCACCACCCTCGAAAGAGCCGTAATTGACCTTGGCAAAAAAAACTTTGCAAAAGGGCAAATATATGTTGCATTAAGTCGCGTCAAAAGTCTGGAAGGCATAGCATTATCAGATTTAGACGCCAACAAATTATTGATTAAACCACATGACGAGAGATCGTTGACGGAAGTAATGAGGCTACGAAATCTGTCCTCCGACAACGAGGGTCTACAATGAGGGTCTGCTTAGGAAAACAGTAAAAAAATTTTTTATCATTGTTTGTTATTCATGCGTCTGTATTAAGTTATGTACATTTAAACTGGGTAGGTTAGGTTAATTTACGGGAACATGCGCTCGCAGGTCGTGCGCTGCAGTAGTATGTTTTACAGAGTCGTAAAAGGGCGTCGGCCCCTGAACTCCAGCCTCCAGTGGTGGACTTAGGGGGAGTTCGTCACGATACGGGACGGCGGCAGCAGAAAAACGCGCCTGTACAGCTCAGAGTGTCGGAAGCGGGTATTTGATTTGGGTCGGTTTTTCATCGACGGCCGCTGGCAGGGCCACGGTACTAAGCCACGAGCTCTGCCACCTTGTGGCGGCGCGGAAATTCGAGGAGGTTTTAGTGGGTAGGACGGGGCCCTCAGTCCCGGGAGTCCCACATATCCGTCCCGGGCCCTCCGTCCGGGCGGAATGCGTAAATGCATTTCCTACTCGTAAAACAAAAAAAAAATATCTTGTTTCGTGATATACTTATATAAATGATTATTACATATTATAATTTCCTTTTTCTTTTTAGTGCATAGTTTTATAGTGTAATAATTTGAAAAGTGTTTTTTTTTAAAAGTAATATTGATTAAATGAAGGCTCGGAAATAATTGAAATTGGTCAATAATTCGACGAATTTTCGTAAATTTATTATTATTAATGCGTTTCCTAATATTTACTTAAGTAAAATATCTTTAAATAAAAAACCACCTGATAGACTGTATCGAGTGTGTCGTTTTGATACCTACAAATCATCATAATGTGCATCTCTTGGAACGAGTACTCGATTATTAAATCTACTAGGGGTACACATAATTAAATAAAAATAGTTTTTTTGCAGTTGTGTTCGGGAAGCGTCAATTTTATAATATGTATTTCTTGCTAATTGAGTAAAAAAAAATAGTTAAGAATTTTGACTTAGCCCGCATTTAGACAAGAAACAGATTTTTCTTCCTTGTGGAACTTCAATATTATGAGGAGGAGTTATTATCCTGTGAAGACTTGTAAGAAATTTTCTTTTATAGAGATTGTTTCTGTTAATAAAGTATATTCACTAGTATAATTGTTTTAAGAATGTTATATGTGCACAAAGTTAAATTAAATTATAAATCTGTTTTTCAAGTAAATAAATTTAAATCTTTAATTTATTTTTTAAATACTTATTTATGACCTTTTTAGTATGTATTAAATATATAATGTACAAGTTATCTCAAATTGCAATAAAATAAGGGAATTTAAGAATTTAAGAAGGACGACCATTTATTGAACTCTATATTGGTATTAATATAAATCACATTAAAACACCTTATTTCATTAACTAGCTACAAAGAAATCACATTCAAAATTCTTATTTCTTTTATACTAAAAACATTGAATGACATCCATGTTTTCAAAACACGTGTAATGAAAGCGTAAGTTTTGACATTGTATATCGAGTTAATCGCGGGCGAAACAACACTTGCCAGTCAAGCGGAATACATTTAATACATATTATGTTATGTTTCTAAGCTACTTAATGCTGATGAATTTTTACTTTAAGTTACAATTTCTAAAACAACCTCAGATTTGAAACAACTAAAGATTCGGCCTAGTATAAAGAACTAATTTATGTCGTACATCTTATACACAAAATTTGATTAAAGACTGTAAGAAATACTGCACCATATCGCACCCTAACTGTAAGCCGTTTAGGAGTTCCATCACTACATAGTATAAAACAAAGTTGCTTTCTCTGTCCCTATATCTTTAACACTACGCCACGGATTTTAATACGGTTTTTTGTAATAGATAGTGTGATTCAAGGGGAAGGTTTGTATATTTAATACATGAACAATATATATAGTAAAGAAACACCGATAATTTAAGAAATTTGTAATGTAATGTCGTAAATAAACAAATTCTGTAGTATATTTAGTATCAGTATTGCACCCGTGTGAAGCCGGGGTGTGTAGCTAGTTGATTATAATATTTGTCTATGACAATTACATGAACAAAACCACGTTCCGGAAGGTGATTCAAATATCCAAGTAACCCATAAATAAAAGATTCGACCGAGTATTGCTAACGTGCTCCTCAGAATTGTTCCGTTCCCTCCCGTTCCCTTAATTTGTGATGGATCCCATGCACAGAACCTTACCAAACTTTCACCAAACTACCCTAAAAGTATATCCTTTATAATAAAAAAAGAAGCATCAAAATTGTGCCAACCAATTTTGAGTTATTCACCTATTTATCGCGCACATACTTAATGCAAATTTAAGACTTATGTCGTTTTCATATGGATACCATCATCGGAAAAAAATAAAAAAAAAATGGGACCCCCGGGAAGCACTACCTTTCAAACAAAAAAAAATTATCAAAACCGGTCCACCCAGTGAAAAGTTATGAGGTAACAAACATAAAAAAAAAAATACAGACGAATTGATAACCTCCTCCTTTTTGAAGTCGGTTGAAAAGAGTAACTACTGAATTTCTTTCCGGTTCTTCTCGGTAGAATCTACTTTCCGAACCGGTGGTAGCTTTACTTAATTGTTAAATGACGATTCAAAGTGCTTGTAAAAGCCCACTTGAATAAAGTTTATTTTGATTTTGTACAATAGGTACTGTAGAACATTATCTCCATTTATCACGAAGGGTTCAGCCAGCGTTTACAATGTAAGCGCAAATTATTTGTTTATTTACGACATAACTTCATAAACTTCTTAATTTACAAGTTTTACTCTACTACTATATATTGTACATGTATTATACATATAAATGTTTCCTTTGAATCATACTTTTAACAACCGCATCAAAACACGTTGTGTAATTTTTAAGATCTAAGCATACATAGGGGCCTATGTCTTTAAAATTAGACAATGATAAGCGACTTTGTTTTATACTACCTATAGATTGCCAAAGATCATAATTATGTTTATTTATAATGTTAACCAATCTCAATAAATAAACCATTATTTCAGTTATGTGTTCACATGCATTCATGCGCAGGCTTGCAATCCCATTTGAAATTTTAAGGCGTCTCTGGATTGGCGGATTTGTATGGCTGTTTATAACGGGTCTTGATGTAGTACCATGAGGAATATATGTAAAATGTGGGCTTAACGTAGTTTGCCTCATTTTTAAGCGATCTTTATAACATCTGGCGGGAGTAATGGCCCACCGAAATGTTATGGCAACAATAAATATAATTTATTACAGTACTCTTAAAAACATATTTAATATGAGCGGCGCTACTTGAAAATAGTTGAGTAAAGTTTTATACAGTTTTAGTTCGCGCTACCTGTGACACAGCTTCGCTTTCTAACTAGTAAGTACGCATTCTGTCTTAACTACATATGGGTAAATCTTGTTCCTCAGCGAGAGATAATAATTGTATTTATAATAAGTGGCGACTTACTTAATGTAATCATGTATTTCACTAAACTCTGAAAGGAGTCGCCTTACAGCGAAGGTAATGAAACAAGTCGGCTTCACAAAGTATTTAATATTTTTTTTTCTTCTGTGAGTCGTGAAGTAATTAACAATAGTCATTAATTGAATGCTAGGAATCTCAGATGACTGGCATGCTTCGTGTCGTTAATATTAAGACGTATATTTGTGGTGGTGGCGGAGTGTGGCTCAGACGAGCGGGTAGGAGGCGGTTGTGGCGATGCCGCAGTTGTTGCCGCGGTTGCGCGCCATCTTGATGTAGCCGTTATC
Source organism: Vanessa cardui (assembly GCF_905220365.1). Taxonomy (NCBI): domain Eukaryota; kingdom Metazoa; phylum Arthropoda; class Insecta; order Lepidoptera; family Nymphalidae; genus Vanessa; species Vanessa cardui. The sequence continues at coordinate 383,875 of NC_061125.1, forward strand.
TCCCCACGAAGTTCCCCACGAGTTCTTTACGAGCCAGTAGTCACCGCCCTGTTCGTCGGTACCGTAGCCCACCACCAGCACCTGCAGACGGGTGGACCGAGATTAACCACAAAAATAGGACTCACCAGCTATAATGATGCTAAAATGATCTCAGTGGGGCAAATCAATTAATCCTATTCGTATTCGATTATTACCCAATAAGACAATATATACCAGCAGCGAATGAGCACGTAAAGTGTGCCCAAGATGAGTTTTAATACACTACATTCATTAACCAAAGTGTAAACTTATTTAGAGGCGGAGATTGCTCAACTACTACCTCTACCTGTACCATCTTACTCATAATATGACGATACAACTTTTATTTATTTTTTATTTAGCAACGATTTATTCAGCTTAAAACTGAACAGATAAAAACCCGACTCACCCCATGGTTGAGGTCGCTAGAGGAGCATTGCTCGTCGTAGTAGACTCCGGAAGAGTAGAGCTGGAAGGACACCCGGCTGGCATCGATGGCGACAGAGACGGGCCCCACAGTAGCCACGGCCTCTTTCAGTGATTCCTCGTCACCCTCCAGCAGGTCTACGAATCCCACAACTTCTGCGCCCACGTTAACTGGGTCGAATCTGCAATAGTCGTTGTTTTGTGATTATACGGGCTAGTGGTCACAGTATTTTTTATTGTACTCGCCGTTCACGCGTACCTGCACGTGTCGACGTAGCCCTGGTAGGGGTAGCTCTCTTCCGTGTCGATGCCTCCGTTTTCGGCGATGTATGCGAAGGCATAGTCCATGAGCCCGCCGTCGCAGCCGAGGTTCCCGTACGCGAATGAACAGTCGACCAGGTTTTGCTCCGACAGCGAAACGAGGTTGTCGCTCTTGCGGAATTGCTGCCCCTCTAGTGAACCCGTCTGTAGAGAAGAAAAAATCAAATAGAGCCGTCGACGTGTCCCCGTGGGCACGGTGGGAGGGGTTTCGTGTTCATTAGTGTTTATAATTCATTTCCTTGTGCAAAGGAACAATCCTGAATATGGATAATGGATACCACTATATAGCTCAGGATTTTTTTTTCTTTTGTGTGTAAACTGGTGGAAAATATTTAAAGAAATAAAACAAATCCTCGCAATACTCTTCTTTTCCTCTTGCCGATACCCTCGCAGAGGTCAGTAGCGCGACCGTATATTTCATTTTAATGTTTATAAAGGCCTAAAGGTATAAAATCCGTTTGTTCGTGGATGTGTGCTTAGTGAGTGTGGTGTGGGTGCGTTCGGACACTTACGGCACTGAAAGCCCAGCAGGAGCCGCAGTATCCTTGGTCCTTGACAGGGGTGACGGCACCAAGCGAGCGCCAGTCCATCAGCTCCGGCATCGCCACGTTGGCGAGCTTCAAGAACTTGGCGCCCCGTGAGTTTTGACCTTGGTTAACTCTGCCGATAGACAACAAATACTTCTCACTAGCTATTTACCAGCTATATACCCTACTTATGTGACCTGTAGCCGACTAGACAGGGTAAATATTAATTTTTTTGAGTAGTGTTACAACAGCTTTTACAACAGAATTTCAAATCATCCAAAATTATTCAATTACAAAATTAAAAAAAATCCTTCGAATATTTTTGTGTGTTTAAGAATATTATAAAACAAATAATTCACTAGATCACGACTCACCAGGAAATCAAAATGCACCTGCAGGTGTTTCGAAAAAAATCGGTATAAAAGGAGAATAATCAGTGACTCTTTCTTTCGACGAAATACGAAACGGATGAGGTGTTTTATTTATAATGAAAGTTTTTCACAATTATTCCAAGACGGGGTTGGTGTGAAGTATGAAGACCTATCGTCTAAGAGTTTCCAGGGATTTCGAGAGGGTATCACACACGAGCAGTGCCAGGTGATAAAGCTTGACAAGGTTTTTTGCACTAGTTCAATTCCAATGTAAAATTATGTAATGTGAATCAAAAGCGACTGGAAAAGAGCTTATGTTTTGGTAACTTCCTCAAGGATAAAATATCAAAAATATACATATATAATCGATCACTGAACAACAAAAGTATATAATTAATTGTTGTAATCATTCTATAAGAGTAAGGAAAAATATAAGTTATTTATAGTGAATAAACTCATTATCGACAAATAGCTTGCAGGTATAAGTGTCTGTTTGAATATATTTAAACTTGCATTACATCACATAGTGTACGACAATAGTCTTCAAGTTATGTATATCTCTATCTTAAGCTCAAACCAAATCACTCGCCCACTACTTACTCGTACTAATCACGGCAGAGAGTGCCTCTCCCAGAATTGACACGAGAAAATAGATCCAAAAGCAGTTAATGATGACACGCAGCCTTTGAACCTGATGTACTCGTTTGTTACATTACGAAATACTTGCACAAGAATTGAAATCGGATTCAAATTAACGACTCAACTAGGAACAACTCAAATATGTACAATTTTTTAGCGTAAATAGAAATAGACTGGGTTTGTTAGATGCGTCCAATTAACAAATAAACGTAGTGATTGTGTATAGGATATCCATAGTGGTTTTAATTTAAACAGCGGAGCGTTTTAAGGTCGCTGGCTATATTAAAATATTTTGCAACATTTTTCATTACAGTCACTCACTTGGCGGTGCGGTTGAACCCGTTCATAGTCGCGAACTCGTGCTGCAGCATGTCGGCGTACTTGTTGACGTCGAGGCGGAACGTCACCTCTCCGCGCTCGAAGCGCCGGTTGTGCTCCTCCACCTTCAGCTTGTTCTCCGCGTAGATCTTCAGACGGAACTTCTCCTCGGTCTCGTTTTCGTACGATTTCTTGTGCTTCAGCTAATGCAAACGATAGGTTTATTGTCAGTTTTATATTTCAAGAACTTCATTGCTGTATATAAATATATGTAACGGAGCGCCATTGACGGTTTTGTCAATTCACTTTTTGATGATTTGATTAAATATTTGTGTGTTACACAGATTTGTGGTAACGTTTGGAGTCAGAGTTGTGGAACGTAATGTGTGGAATTATGTGTGGGCTATACGTAATTGTGTCAATACTAAAGTTATTAATTGCGGGATATTTACCATGTTTCTTATTTTTATTCGATGGAGCTCTATATTTCGAAATTATCTACACGTTCACGTGAACAAGACATTCGTATTGAATAGAAGTAGTAGATTCGTAGAATAGAAATATGCCGCAATTATTAACTTAAGTAATCGAAACTCAATATTTAAATGATGTCTGGGCGCATGATTTTGTTTACCTTGAAGGCGCTCCATTCCTCACGCAGGGGGTCGACGAAGCTGTCGGCACTGACCACCGCCACCACCACCAACAGCACAGCCAGGCTCCTCATTGTGTTATCTGTCATGCTCTCGAATATTTTTATTCTGTTCTTAAATTTAAATGAAACAGGGAGGAAGGCAAAGTGTAGGGCTACTTTGTCTTTTTTTTTTGGAAAAATGCAACGTAGTTTTTAATCTGAATAAGTATTCAAAGCTACACTAGTAGTCTGACCGTAATTTTCAACATAATTTTTGTTTGCAATAATAAATATTTAACATTTGCGACTTTTTAAAAGATTAATTAATTTTTTAAGAAGAAGGGGAAATACTGTATGCGATGTAGGTTAATATGTTTAAATTTTTCAGTTGACAATAATCGAGAAAAAAGGAATCGAGATAACTCAAACAAAGTCGTGTCACAGTCCACGCCTTCATTCGCGTAACGTTTATATTTAAATTGGATTAGACAGGCTGTTATACAGCGCGCAGTAATCAATGCAGCGCACATAGCGGATCGGGCAATACAAATAAATATGGGAGTGATTTATTACCATAAATTATAAAAATATATTCCATTGCTTTGTCTTACCTTAATGTAATTATAAACAATTGACGGCAGCAGCAGAACACACTTAGAAAGTTCAAGTGTTAAGTCGTAAAACAAGTACAAGCCCTACTCTGATCAGACAGTCCTGCTTGACTGACTGGTGGAATTAATTTACTTGATTTATATAGCTAAGAGGATATTCGTCGTTGACGTTGCTCGATTGGGCGTTACTGATAAACACGCCTCACCTCCCCTGTGCCCTGTACTGGCGGACTCTCGTCCCGTTAGATACGCGATAGAGGGGTAGCATCGCGCTTATTCTGTAATTCTGTGGAAATAAGCCGAAGAGTCCCTTAGTATTGTATTGGTAACCTAAGGTATGTTGGAACCGGCTAAAGGCATGTCATGCGGTGGAATGAGGACCATGTTGTGAGGAAGATCTTCAGATGGATGGATGACATAGAGTTAGGGGACGACCAAAGAAACGATGGATGGATTGTGTAAAAGATGATATGGCTATTAAGAATGTTACTAGTGAGATGAGGAAGGAGAAAACAAATAAAATTACGATATTAGTACTTTTATCAGCCTAGTCGAATAAATAATATTTAGATTTTAAGTAACCACACTATCAGGTGATTTTTTTAAATTACTTGTTTTTATCACAATTTCTTAATTTAGAATAACCCGTAAGTAATTCTTACAAAAAATTTACATGCGTATCGCAGGTTAATAGTTAAATTAGCCTTTTTACTGAGCGTCGACACTCCGCTAATTATATATCGTCCGTTTGAGGAAAATAGACACAGACATACTAAAATGTCCTAAAAGTGTTATTAGTATAAAATATTGTACTCCAGTCAATAAAGCCCAAAATCCATAACAAATTCGTAACTCGGCGAAATTTTGTGGGTTCGTTTAGGAAAGTAATATAATTTACCGTGTAATTTCGCAGCGCCGTGGGTTGAACGGAAAGGGTTGAAAAGGGTTGGAAAGCGTTTTTTGTCAAAAATTAGTAACAGGTTGCAAATTTGCAATTACCATGTTTATAGAATTTTGAAACATAAATTACTAAAATATTATACATTAACATGTGCTTAAATATACATACTCGTATAATGAATATTCTTAAAATGGTTCGAAACGTATAAAACTTGTTTACTACAGTTTACTACAGTTGTATAAAATTATGATTCAAAAGTGCTCGTAAAAGCCTACTCGAATATATTTTAATTTCGAGAATCGATTTAGACTTTGATATATTCGTAGTGTTTTCTACACATATCATTTATATTACTACTGATAATAAAGAAAATTATAGAACAAGTATTAGATTCAGCAGTAATATCATGACGAAGCTCTCATATTTACAATTAAATGATAATTAGAATGAGCTTTATAACATTTTTTTTAAATCAATCAAAACAGTATTTTATGCCATATTTAATCCTAAGACAGTCAATTCTATTTCTTAAGTTTAATGATTGGGCGACTGTCGGAATTCACAAGAGAAGGAAAGGTTGTATGAGCTTTATAGTGAAAGATCATACAACCGGTCTTTTTTATTTACTAGTTGTTGCCTATGTTAATGCCTACTACAAGCTATTCAAACGTGTATGTCATGCAGCCAAATCACTACATATAAAAAAAATATTGACGTTCCGGATAAAATTAAAATGACAAGGAAAATTATTAATTGCGAAACTGGAAGAGTCAAAAACAACATTCCTTTTTCGACTACTAACTCACTAAATTCCTCTCCTAACGATGCTGAACAAATATTAAAAAACAATGGGGAAACCTGTTATATAAGTTTTAAATTTAATACAGTAAGTGTAAATGATGTAATAAGTTCTTTCAGAACACTAGATGTTAAGAAAACTGTCGATCTGTGGGGGATCTCTGTTAAGGTAGTCAATTCAATAATTGATGTAATCGCACCCTACCTTGTCACTGTATTCTAGAACTATGTTCTTCTTAGTGGCGTGTTTCCAGAACTCATTAAATATAGTATGTTGATGGAAACATTCAACAATATTCAACCATAAAATTCAAAAGAATCGTAAATGAGCGTTTGTGTGCTAAAGGATATTACAACACTAATGACTTTCTAGTTGACTGCACACCTTGGGAATACGATGATCGCCTCCAGGCTGTTTCATTTAACAAAAATATGTTTTTTATTGTACATATACTGTAACATGACATAAAAAAAAAGTATACCGCTGGGTTTCTTTAGCCGGTTCTTCTCAGGTGTGAGGTGTTAAATTCCGAACCGGTGGTAGATTTTTGACTATTAATAAGCAAGTGTAAACATTTCTGTTTTGAATAAAGGTTTTGACTTTGACTTTGATATTATCATCATAATACATCTTGTCTAATTAAATATGTAACTACCAGAAACAAATATTAAATTTCATAATATAAAATAACTTTGTATGCGATATCATTACTCTGACACGTCTGATATAATTATATACAGTATATATAGCAGCATTTATATTTCATGAGGACAAACAGGACATAAGACGATCACGAAAACCATTGAACGTATGGCGTTTCAGTTAAATAGGGTTCGATACTAAATGAAAGCTGCATCTGTATTCTACAAATAGCGCTCGACACGTCACGGCAAGTTACGACATGTCACGACACGTAACGACATGATATCGTGACTGGACATGATCCATTAGACAAAGTCCAGTTCCTCATAGAGAAATAATACTCGTAGATGTTGCAAATAGTAACTTTCCTAATATTTTAATGAACTTCATTAGGTTCCATGAGAAGTCGCTTCACAGCGAAGGTAAATAAAACAGGTAGATTTTTATAAATGTTTATTTTTTTCTTCCTTATGCCATGAATTAATAACCAATAGTTATTAACTTAACTCTAGAAATATAAAATGGCTGGCACGCTTCACGTCGTGGATATTGAAACGAATTTAGGAGGAGTGTAGCTCACACGAACGGGTAGGCGACGTACGAGGCGATGCCGCAGTTGTTGCCGCGGTTGCGCGCCATCTTGATGTAGCCGTTTTCTCCCCACCAGGTTCCCCACGAGTTCCTTACGAGCCAGTAGTCGCCGCCCTCTTCGTCTGTACCGTAGCCCACCACCAGCACCTGCAGACGGGCGCAGCGAGGTAAACACAAAACCAGGACTTACTACTTATAGTAATGCTAATTGATTTCAGTGGTGCAAATCAGTCAATCCGATTTGTAACTATGTACTTGAACTATTATTAATATTATTACTTAATAAGGTGCAATGAATCAGCTGATATTATAACATAGTCGTTTATGAAAATTTTAACCTTTTTAAAAGGTTTTTTTTACCAACGAGTCATTTATCTTAAAACTTCATGGATAGAGTTCCCAACTATATCTATATTATCATATTTTATTGTTACAAAATCAACCAACTGTTTGGTTGACCAGACAACTGCTTCTATTGAGCAGTATAATAATACAAGACCATATATTTTGGAACATGTTCCAAGTAATTTAAATTAAACTCTAAGACAATAGAGGTAGTCTCTGGCACCAATAGTATAGTTTCCATAGAAGCCAATAAAAAGAAAAGGAAAATAACTAATAATAAAATTGTAAACCTGGTGCACCAAAATATTCAAGGAATGTTAGGGAAGGAACTAGATATTGAAATATTTTTGACCTGTAATGATATTGACATTTTGTGTTTAACTGAACATTGGCTTCTGAATTATCAGGTCATGTTTAACTTTAGTGGGCACCAGTTGGCTAGTTTGTTCAGTAGGAATAAAGCTATTCGCGGTGGCTCTTTAATACTTATGAGTAAACACTTTAAATTTAAGGAACGTAAAGATATTGTGAGCCTTTCTATTGAGCAAACTATAGAAATAGCCTGTGCAGAGCTTGAGCGTGTCATTGTTGTATGCGTATACAGGCCCCCTAGTGGATTATATGAATTGTTTGAAAATGTATTGGAAAATGTTTTATCAAAATTATCTGAATGTAATAAAGAAATTATTGTTTGTGGAGATTTTAATATAAATTTACTGCATAATACAACCACAAGTATTAGATTCAGATCATTGTTAAATTCATATAATCTGGTAAATCTGTTCTTAGAACCAACTAGAATAACAGATTCCACAGCAACTTGCATAGACAATATATTTGCAACCCATATTCCACAAAATAAAATGATTATTAATAAACTAAATTCAGATCACTGTGGACAACAGGCTTTATTTAATTTTCATATTAATAAAATAAGCAATTGTGAAAAAATAATGTTTGTTCCTTTGACCAGAAGTCGTATTGAGAAGTTTAGAAGTAATATTATGGCCAATCTCCTTCACCTAACTCTTAGTGATAATCCCAACGTTTTGTATAATAACCTATTTAAATTAATTAGAAACAAGTTTAATGCAATATTCACTTCTAAAACAGTTAATACAAAAAACTTTTTGAAATTCAATGATTGGGCTACTATTGGAATTCATAAAAGTAGGCAACGAATGTACGAGCTTTATAATGAAAGGACGTACAATCATAGTGCCACTTTTGCCAACTATGTAAGTAACTATTCAAAATTATTTAGAAAAGTGTGCTTTCTGGCTAAGTCTTTAACTATAAAAAATAGAATTAAGAATGCACATAACAAAATAAAAATGACCTGGAAAATTATAAATTGTGAAACTGGTAGAAGTGGTAATCGGAGCTCCGAATTAAACTTAAATTATAATAATAAAGTCATAAATAGTGAACGGGAAGTTGCTTCAGTTTTTGAACAATTTTTTGCTGAAATACCAGTTTCTACAACTAGGTTACTTATTTCTTCTCCAGCTGTTGCCGAATCATTGATGAAAGAAAATGTACGAGAATGCAAATCAAAATTTAATTTTACCCCTGTAAACACCAATATCATAATTTGTGCATTTAAATCATTAGACATTAAGAAAACTGCTGATCTATGGGGTATTTCTGTAAAGGTGATAAACTCAATTATTGATGTGATTGCACCTTATCTTGCAATAATATTCAATGATTGTGTTCAACGTGGTATATTTCCTGAACTGATGAAACATAGTAAAGTCATTCCAATATTTAAATCTGGTAGCACTTCAGATCCTAATAACTATAGGCCTATCTCAATATTACCTACCCTCAGCAAAATATTTGAAAAAAATATTTTAAATCAATTATTAGCATATTTCAATAGGCACAATCTGCTTCACAGAAAACAATTTGGATTCATGAGGGGTCGCTCGACTACCGACGCAGGTATCGAACTTATAAAAAATATCTATGAGGCCTGGGAGGGGTCGCAGGATGCCTTGGGGATTTTCTGCGACTTATCCAAAGCCTTTGATTGTGTTCAGCATGAAACTCTGGTCAGGAAACTATATCACTATGGAATTAGAGAATGTGCACTCGACCTTCTGACTTCCTATCTTAACAATAGAATTCAGAGGGTTGACGTTAAAGGGACAAGGTCTCCTGGGGTCTCAGTTGGTATGGGGGTCCCACAAGGATCAATTCTTGGACCTTTTCTATTCCTCATATACATAAATGACTTGCCCTTTCTTGTTGGGAACAAACATGATATAGTATTGTTTGCTGATGATACCTCTTTGGTTTTTAAAATTAATAGGAAACAGGTTCAGTATGACGATGTAAACAATGCTATGACCGATATAGTACATTGGTTTAGCGTAAATAATCTTAGACTGAATAATAAAAAAAACTAAAATTGTAAAATTTAGCACACCAAATGTGCAAAATGTAAAACCCGATGTACTTATCAATGGGGAATCGATGGATCCAGTTGAAACAACTGAATTTCTTGGCCTTACTCTTGATGCCAAGTTACAGTGGCTCCCCCACATAAACGGATTGGCGGGTAGACTGAGTTCTGCGGCATTTGCGGTCAAAAAAATTAGATTATTTACTGATGTTGATACGACTCGACTAGTATATTTTAGTTACTTTCACAGTATAATGTCCTACGGTATTATGCTTTGGGGTAACGCAGCCGCTATCCAAACTATATTTGTGCTGCAGAAGAGGGCTATTCGCGCAATCTATAACCTAGGAGCCAAGGAATCATTAAGGTATAGATTTAAAGAAATTAAGATATTGACTGTTGCTTCTCAATACATATTTTGTAATGTTTTGTATGTACGGAAAAATATTAATGTTTTTATGAGAAAATGTGATTCTCATAACATTGGTACAAGGAACAAACACAATCTTGTTACTCCTGTTACTCGACTGCATAGAGTCAGTAACTCTTTTGTGGGGCAATGTATACGCTTCTACAACAGGATCCCAGAAAGCGTTCAAAATGCTTCTGTTGCCAAATTTAAAAAAAATGTTAAGGAACGCTTGTGTGCAAAAGGTTACTATACAATTAGCGAGTTTATGTTTGATAGCACACCTTGGGAATGAAACGATCGCCTCCTGGCTATTTCTAATCATATACTACTATGTACCTTATAAATTTGACAAAAAAAAATAACAGAAAAAAAAGACCCGCTGAGTTTCTTTCGCCGGTTCTTCTCAGGTGTTCCTTTTTCCGAACCGGTGGTAGTGTTTATTTGACAATCAATAAGTAAGTGTAATGCTTTTATATTGAATAAAGGAATTTGAGTTTGAGTTTGAAAAAACTCACCCCGTGGTTGAGGTTTTTAGAGGAGCAGCCCTCGTCGTAGTAGACTCCAGACGAGTACAGCAGGAAGGACAGCTGGCTGGCATCTATCATGGCTGAGAGTGGTCCCACTGCGGCCACGGTTTCCTTCATTATTTCTTCGTTACCATCAGTCATCATCGTGTATACTTCGAGGCCCACGACCACGCTCGTAGGGCAGTCGCAGAACCTGTGATGGTCGGCATTTAGTGTCTGGGCGGGCTAATAGTCAACGGTAAGCTTGTTACGCCCGGCGCTTACATGTACCTGCAAGTGTTGTCGACGCCTTCGTAGGGGTAGCTTTCTTCCGTGTTGAGGCCTCCGCTGTTTAAGATATACAATAAGGCATAACCCACGTGGCCACCTTTGCAGCCGCGGTTCCAGAACTTGACCGAGCAGTCGATTAGATTCTGCTCCGACAGTGACACGAGTTTGCCACTACTGCGGAAATGCTGCCCCTCCAGCGAGCCCGTCTGCAGTGTGCGATTATGTCACAGTTTTTTTTTAATAATATTGGCAAACTTTTGGCTTCGTGGCATTCACACGAGATACCAATAATCTCATTAGAAACCTTACACTAAATAATTTTATATCAAAACATTGAGAGACCTTACGAAGACTGAATTCAATATTATAGGGATTATTTTGTGCAATTGGAACAAGGTTCCGTGTTTTATAGATGTTGTGTGTGGAGATGGTTCGTGTAGGTGGACAGTGGACACTCACGGTGCTGAAGGCATAACCAGAGTTGCAATCTCCTTGGTCCATGACTTCGGTGACTGCGCCTTCCAAGCGCCAGTCCACCGTCTCCGGTGCCGCCCAGTTGGCGGGTGACAGGAACTTGGCGCCGAGAGGAACTTCTTCCTCGTTGAGTCTGAAGATAATACACACCCCACTAGCTGCTCTAAGTCTGTCTTACAGCTTCGTTTCATTTTTTAATGTATTTAAAAAGTAAATAATGCCCCATATGAGGAATTACTACTATTCCTATTGATCCTTTCACTTATACTCCGGTTGTGTTATGAGGAGTGAGGATGACAGTAGCCCAAGGAGTCAGGATCAATCCTGCTACTTGAACATGGTTAGGTGTTCCTTAAACAATTGCTCTATTAACGCTTTTTAGATTTATTTCATGATTGACTCTCTATTTTGGATCTATTGTGGATGACTGTGGATGATGTAATGTTTACAGAAAATTCGATGGAAAGTCGAAAGGTAGAATTGTCATCCAACAAAATAGAAATTAATATTCTAACTGATAGAGAACCTCAAGATATCACGATAGCAAATGAAAACAATTAATATATAAACGAATATCTACATCTCGGACAGTTAATATCATTTAAAAATAATACAGGCAAAAACACCGTCGATACTATTGTAAAGAAAAAGGTTTTCGAACTAGCAGTATCACCATGGCTGACATACGGTTGTCCGACGTGATCATTGAAAAGAAAGAGGATGAAGAAAAGAATGCCATCTACCAATGTAAAATGGAAAGCAGTATACTGCTATTAAAGCATTCAGTCAAAATTAGCAGTCTTATATAGTCGATATTAGAAGAAAAACAAAAATAACAGATGTAAGAAAACGAATTAGATTACAGTACGACACAAATTGGATGTAGCATCGGAAAATGAAATAAAATGAAAATAAAATCGATTACTGCCGATTTACACGACCAATAGCAATAGCTAATGAGGCGAGATGGCCCAGTGGTTAGAACGCGTGCATCTTAACCGATGATTGCGGGTTCAAACCCAAACAAGCACCGCTGATTCACGTGCTTAATTTGTCTTTATAATTCATCTCGTGCTCAGCGGTGAAGGAAAACATCGTGAGGAAACCTGCATGTGACAAATTTCATAGACATTCTGCCACATGTGTATTCCACCAACCCGCATTGGAACAGCGTGGTGGAATATGTTCCAAACCTTCTTCTCAAAGGGAGAGGAGGCCTTTAGCCCAGCAGTGGGAATTTACGGGCTGTTATTGTAGCAATAGCTCCCTATTGCACCATTCGACGCTATTCATCGCTATCGATTCTAGCGGCAGAGAAAGCAAGTGCATGTTAATCGACGTGTGAAATTTACGAATATATTAAGTCATATGATATTACAAGTTATTACGTTTATGTGAATATCGTATTCACATGAAAAATAAATATTGATAATTTGGGATGTGATTGGTTTTACGAATTTTGCCGATGCTACATCTACTAAACACAGATGCGTCGTACTAAACACAGATGCTATTGACAGGACTTATCTATAGGAAGCGTATAGGCGTATATACAATAGATTGACAAAACGTGTGACAGAGCGGTTATCATGAGAGAGAGAAAAAAGGGGAAGACCAAATAAAAGAGATAGCAGAGGCATTTTCACTCGGAGGCGTAGATCCCATTGGGTGCAAAAGACACGGGGAAGAAGGCTTAGGAGAGGCCAGGGCCGCGATAGCGTCACGGAGGCGATAGCTGCAAACATTAATTGATATTTATTAATACCTCACAATAATATTATAGTATATTTAATTATTCAGTTCCTTCCATGACCGTAAGGAAAAATAAAAAATATTAACAGAGGATAAACTCATTAGCGACAAGTGGCAGATACGAGCATTACTTTTCACAACATACGACGATACGTCAAGTCAATTTATATTATTTTCATCTTGACCCAAAAGCATTTCATCACATCAGCGTCACGCAGACTTTAAGAAACAGATATCAACAGCAATTCCTGGGTTTGTTAGATTTGTCTAAGTAATAAATGATCGGATTACCTTAGTGGTTTGGATATATGTTGGTTTTAAGGTCGTTTACCAATTAGTAGAAATATGGTGATTAATTCGTGTTACGAAAGTAAAAATTTTAAAGGAGAATGACTAACAAGTATGATGTAGAATGACTACAAAGTAAGGAACTCTAGCCGCTCCCCGCGTTTTGGGAAGATTTGTACAAAATGATCTTTATGGCTCCTTAGTTCGATTTAAGGATCGTTGTAACCTCAGGTTTTATTGTTTTGATCGAGCATTACGTCACACGGGTAAGGTCGACGGAACTCGTAAGGTCGTCCCTTGCGCTGTACGCATGCAACTCACTTGGCGGTGCGGTTGAACCCGTTCATGGTGTGCCCGAACTCGTGGTGCAGCTTGTCCGCGTACTTGTTGACGTCGAGGCGGAACGTCACCTCTCCGCGCTCGAAGCGCCGGTTGTGCTTCTCCACCTTAAGCTTATTCTCAGCGTAGATCTTCTTACGAAACCGTTCCTCAGTCTCGTTTTCGTACGATTTCTTGTGTTTGAGCTAATGCAAACGATTTTCATTGTTAATTCTATATTCTAAATTATATTTTTAATACATATTCTATATTCTATTTTTAATATAATATGAGTATTGGACAACAATAATATATGTAAGTGACAATGAATAATGTATGTGACATTATTCTGATCCCAATGTAAGTAGCTAAAGAACTTGTGTTATGGAAAATCAGAAGTAAAGAAGGTACCACAAACACTAACAAATTAATTTTCTACATCGACTATAATTCCAAATGAACTTATATGTGGCCTACCGACGGCGAGGACGACACGGGGACAGTGTACCCGAGCAGCGCACCCATGGATCCATTGGCGTTACAAAACATTGTATTAATAGCAATGTATAGCGATCACAGCGTACATTGAAAGTCAATACTGAAGTTATATCTGGGCGTGTGATTTTGTTTACCTTGAAGGCGCTCCATTCCTCGCGGAGGAGGTCGACGAAGCTGTCAGCACCGACCACCGCCACCACCACCATCAGCACAGCCAGGGTCCTCATCGTGTTATCTGCATTAAAATTTCACGATTGTTACAAAAAGCGAGTCTCGATAATATGTTACATCTATTTGTACAGAAACAACACTTTGTATTCTATCTTTATGTTATTTATTTAATCTACAAAATTATCTGTAAACTAAGTAATGTACCTCTTTATTCACTATATTATGTTTTTTCTCTAGTTTAGTTTACAATAAATCTCTAGTGCCTAATATTCATACTAGACAAACAGCTGAACATATAAAATAAGAGGGCCTAGAAAAACGCATTCTGTACTGACAGCTATAACCTAACAATTATACACATTTATAATTTAATTTATTTAATAAATGGACTAGACTTATTTATCATTAATATTTAAATCCTTGGTTAAATAAAGTTTTAACCAAATTACATTAAATGTTTGTATGTATTTTTCTTTAAATTGGCATTTTTTTTGTATTTGAACCGATTTTAATAAAGCAACAAAGCCTATATGTCTCGCTGATCTTACTACAGAACACCAGTGACAACCGTATCTTAATCGGCGAAGCCGATCCTGAGATTAGTGGTAACAAACGACCAGATAAACAGACAAAAATTCTTTAGAATTTTTAAATCATATTTTTTTAAATCATATTTTTGTGATCCATAGCGTTAATAAATACCCCCAGTACTATTTTTTCTCAAACATCTTTTATGTACGGATTTCGAGCAGCTACGACTATATTATATGTATAGATATAGATAGATATAGAAGATAGATATGAAATATATTTTTAATCCAGTTTCGGTCTCATAACTTGGTTATGTAATATTAGGCTGGGCAGACGTCAACAGATCAGAAGTGGTTCAGTGTTAAACACGACACTATGCGTGCTCTGAACGGTTTTAGGAGGTGTGTGTGTGTGATTTAGAAATTATAAAAAATTAATTAATTGCTTTGTCTTACCTTAATGTATTTATATACAGCAGACAGCAGCCGCGGAACGCTCTTAGAAACTGCAAGTGCTAAGTCGTTAAGAAATTGCGAGTCAGACTCAGATGTGAGTCCTGCTTGACTGCGCCGGCTGAATACATTTACTTGATTTATATACTAAGGGGATAGTTGATAACTTTTCTCAATTGGGCGGTACTGATAAATATGCCGAGCGGAAAATTCACGCCCCCTGTGCCCTGTATTTGCGTGTCACAGGTCCTTTTGGCACAATTTCTCGTCTCGATGGAGGGGCGTATTGGGCGAAAGAGAGTTCGCGTCGCCCTTAGCGCTTGTCGATTACGTCATGAAATGTTTCAGAGAGTAAATTACTCGGTGTCTCTACAATCGATCAATTAATCAAAATATACTTTATTCAGGTAGGCTTTTACAAGCACTTTCAATTGTCATTTACACATTAATTAATCTAGCACCAGTTCTAATGCTATTAATATTAAAAAAAAAACAGATTGTTTTTAATTATTTTGTAGAAGCAAAGGCTTAACATGGTTTAACTTGATGGCTTAACAAATGTTGTTTTTAAATTTTTCTTTTTTATTGGGTGTTCATTGCTTAAGCCAGTGCTACTTCCAAGCGTAAGGGACGTGCGTCTTGGTTATCATGGTTTGTGGCGGCACGGTGTGTGTTTATGGTCAAGGCAGTCGTTTTTATGATGATATTTAATAAATGTAAATCCCATGACAAAATGCAGTGACAAGATTAGAATAAATTTGATTTCCGATAGAACATAAATAAACTTAATTGTACTTTATTAAGTTACGTTAGCTACAGTCGAAAGAAAACAAAAACTAATTTAAACTTATTTAATTAAAAGAAATTACAATAAAACTTCCTAATTAACATGTCTAACCTACTCGATGTAAGTAATTGGAATGAATAATTAAATTATAAAATCACATTTGCAATGTTACACTTAGTTTGGTTCTCACGACGAAGGAATTTCTTCATCATCTTCAAGCTTCATCATCAGTCCTCTTGATGTGTGTGTACGTAACTATTACATAAACATTGTTATTAGAATCGTGCAAAACTGGTGGTAACTAATGAGCTACTTGCCGGTTCTTCGCTGTAAAATCTATTTTACAAACCGATGGTAGTTTTACATTAAATCCAAATCTGTTTCCGACGCGGACGTCTTGAAAGGAATAAATGTTTTGATTCTGATTTTGAGCGGTAACCTCTTCATCTCGTGGCTATTTTTAAATCACGTAAGTTCATCATTTTTGATTCCAACAATTTTTCGGTTGTTTGTCGTTCGGTTTTATAGGTTGGCGGACAAGCATATGGGCCACCTGATGGTAAGTGGTTACCATTGCCCATAAACAATAAGAAAGAAATATTGACTATACCTTACATCGTCAATGTGCCACCAACCTTGGGAACTAAGATGTTATGTCCCTTGTGCCTGTAGTTACACTGGCTCACTCACCGTTCAGACCGGAACACAACAATACTGAGTACTGTTATTTAGCAGTAGAATAACTGATGAGTGGGTGGTACCTACCTAAACGGGCTTGCAAAGCCTTACCACCAAGTAAATTCGGATATGCAAGGAGACACTCGACAACCGATGTGTAGAGCTCGTTAAAAATATATCGGGAAGTTATATCATTAGAGTATTAAAGTTGCACTCGTACATTGATATCATATCATTTGAATGAAAAGAGGTCTGGATCTCCGATTTGGTGGGTTCCCTAAAAAAACATTTCTTGGTCCATATACATTGAACAGACTGATATCAATCTGAAAGCTATCAACATTAAATAATCGAAGAAATAATGTTTTTCATTTAGCTCCAAAAGAAGTCGCCTTACAGCGAAGGTAAATGAAACAAGTCGGCTTTACAAAATGTTTAATTATTCGTTTTCTTCTTTAAGTCATGAATTAATAAACAATAGTTATTAATTCAACGCTATCGAAGATGGCTGGCACACTTCACGTCGTGGATATTAAGAGGAATAATCAGTAAGAGTGTGGTTCAGACAAGCGGGTAGGAGGCGTACGAGGCGATGCCGCAGTTGTTGTCGCGGTTGCGCGCCATCTTGATGTAGCCGTTATCTCCCCACGAGGTTCCCCACGAGTTCTTTACGAGCCAGTATTCGACGCCCTCTTCGTCTGTATCGTAGCCCACTACCAGCATCTGCAGACGAGCGAACTGAGGTTAAGCACAAAACCAGCACTAACTATAGTGATGCTAAATGATTTCAGGGGTGCAAATCAATCCAACTCAAATTATAATGAGGATTCAATTTACAGCTTAGCCGCTGGAGCGATCGCTGAGATTGTTTTGAATCGTTTACATGCATTGTTATTATTATAATACTCAATGAGCCATAATAAGCCCGTAGTAATCAGCTCGTAAAGTGTGCCTAGGATGATTGCACTACTTTCACTATCCTAAGAGTAAAGTAATTTAGAGGCGGAGATTGCTCTACTACTACCTCTACCTGTACCACCTTATACATAATATTATCCAACCTTTTTTTTATAACGAATATTTAAAAACGGGTCAATCATTTTAAAACTATGGGAATAAAAACACCGACTCACCGCGTGGTTGAGGTCGCTGGAGGAGCAGTGCTCGTCGTAGTAGACTCCGGAAGAGTAGAGCTGAAAGGACGGCCGACTTGCGTCGATGACGACAGAGATGGGCCCCACGGTCGCCACGGCCTTCTTCAGGCTTGCCTCGTTACCTCGCTGCACGGACATGTAGCCCACGACGTTCAGGGCCACGTCCGTGGGGTCGAATCTGCGATAGTCGGCGTTTAGTGATTGGACGGATTAGCAGTCAATGTCGAATGTCGCGCGTACCTGCATGTGCTGACGACGCCCTCGTAGGGATAGGTCTCCTCCGTGTTGATGCCTCCGTTTTTGTAGATGTATAAGACGGCATCGTACATGAGGCCGCCATCGCAGCCTCTATTCCCAAACGCACTCGAGCAGTCGATCAGATTCTGCTCTGACAGTGACACGAGTTCGCCAGTACTGCGGAAGTGCTGCCCCTCCAGCGAGCCCGTCTGCGGTGACGGTTAGGTCACAGTTTATATTTGGAGAAAGAATAAAATCAAATGGAGTCGACGATGTGTCCCCGTATGCACGGTGGAAGGGTTTCCTGTCTTTTGTGTTTATAATTCGTAGTATTCGTATTTTCGAAGCTAACAAATAGATTTGTGTTAAATTGTCATATAAACTGACACGAACCCTTATATCAAATGCTTAGATCATTGTAGCCAAGTTAAGAGCATCAAATATAACGCATGTCTCACCAAACTTAATATTCATGGGTAACATTTAGGTTCATTGGAACAAAGACTTCGTTCTTGTTGTGTGTGGATGCGGGGGGTAGACACTCACGGTGCTGAATGCCCAGTCGGAACCGCAATTGCCTTGGTCCTTGACTTCGGTGACGGCGCCCGCCGAGAGCCAGTCCATCATCGTCGGTGGCGCCCAGGTAGCGGGTAACGAAACCGTAGCACCGCGTGGAACTTGTCCCTCGTTGAGTCTGCTGATAGTCCAAACACCTCACTACCTACTCTAAGTCTATCTTACTGCTACTTATCATTTTTTTAAAAACCACGACCCTTTATTAGGAATTACTAGTATTCTTAATTACTCCTTCATTGAAGCATAATGCTTGTGTTAGGAGGGGACGCGAAAATAGCCCAAGAGGTCACGATCTATTTTGCGATTGCACATCGTTAGGTGGCCTAAAAAAAATTGCGTTATCGATGTTTTTTAATTGAATATTTAAACACCATCGATTATTATCAAGCAAATATTCGACATGACTCATTGCATCGTACTTAAATGAAAGAACTCTACAGGTTTCCAATTTATTTTGCGTTTTTAAAAAAAGAAAACTCGAGCTCATCAAAAACAATTTGAGTCTCCTACAACGGGATACATTAGAGACACTTGGTAACCTATATAAGGCTTTCCTTTGTGTGCAACATTAAGGACTTCTCAAAAGCTACGTTACTGCGTCGCACTCAATCCTTCGATTTCTTACGAGAGTCATTCAGAATGACATTATATTTTGGATGACAATCACAATATAGTACTTCTAGAAAAGAATTTCTATATTTTGGTAATGAATTTAGGAATAATAATCGTACCTAACAGTCGTGTATGTTCCTAAAAAATTTTAACTTTTGTAAAAAACATTATTAGTGCTAAGAACACTTGGAATAAACTATTTGCGAATGTTGGCCGACTATAAGAGGTAAGTCACTTAGTCGTGATGACTGCAATCAAATATCCTACAAAACGTCCAAAATTATTTACGTGCAAAATTCTAATTAAATCGTTGACGAACGTTTGTTTTTTCATTGATATTATAAACCTGCTTATAAAACCTCTGACCTCTTAGATGATGCGATGCTGCAAACCGTTTCAAATATATATAAAACAATTACATTGTAAATAACAAACTTATTACTACTATATATAGAGAGAAACAACTAACAAAAAAAAGTTCAGCTGACTTTCTTTCACCAGTTCTTCTCCGTGCTCAATTGTGATTTTCAGTAAAATGGCAAATTTTATCAGAAAATATCTTAAATAAAAATTATAGATCATAAAATTATCTACAATAATTAACCAATACTTTCTTCATACGAGCCATCGTTGCTGAGATATTACGATTCAAAAAGTTGTAAATGTCAGAGTTTGCACGCCACCTGTGAGATACTACTGTACTTAGCGCGTTTAATGTGGTTTCTCCATTAGACCTATTTCACAAGGTAGTTATGGTAGTTGAATTTATACTAATACATTTAAATAAAGAGTAATCAATTAAAAAAATAATGTAGCTTATTCGTCCAGCAAATTGACGCTTTTATTTTGTTCAGAAAATTATTATTAAAAACTTTAAAAGGTTAAATTATGTATTATAACGGGAACCAATTGCGAATTTTATGTTTGGTTACTTCCTCATGGATAAATTACCAAAAATATAAATAATCTAACACCGAACAACAAAACTGTATAGTTAATTATTGTAATTATTCCGTAAGATTAAGGAAAAAGTTATTTACAAAGGATAACCTCATTAGCGACAGTTAGCTTGCAGATATTAATGTTTGTTTAAATACATTTGCAAGTCAAATGATGTTGATCTCACAATAATACTCATACGGGGTTTTCGGCTCCAATGACAAACCGACGATAGTCGTCAAGTCAATGCATATTTTTTATCTTCGAGGTCAAACTCGAGTTGAGCTGTTGTTATTCGTGACTTCGTGTAAGGGGATCGGAGCTCGTTAGGTTGATCATCGTGCTGTGAGGTGCACTCACTTGGCGGTGCGGTTGAACCCGTTCATGGTGTGCACGAACTCATGGTGCAGCTTGTCCGCGTACTTGTTGACGTCGAGGCGGAACGTCACCTCTCCGCGCTCGAAGCGCCGGTTGTGCTCCTCCACCTTGAGCTTGTTCTCCGCGTAGATCTTCAGACGGAACTTCTCCTCGGTCTCGTTTTCGTACGATTTCTGGTGCTTCAGCTACGGCAAACCGAGGGCTTATTCATAACACTTTCATATTCAAAAACTAAACTGGTATATTTAATTATATGTAAAGGAGCTTTATTGAAGGTTTTGTCAAATCATCAACTAGGTAACTGCCCGATTCGATGATTTGATTAAATCTTTGAATGCAACTCAAGGCTGTGATGTAACGTTAGACATTTGGTAATCTAGAGCGAATAAGTCCGTACGGAGTCATGTGTGGCCCACCGACGCCGGTGACGCCGCCTGCACAGTGTCGCCACGCAGTGCGCACCCGTGGAGCCATTCGCCCTACATTACATTGTACTAATTCATCTGCGATCACAGCGAACATTGAAAGTCAATACTGAAGTTATATCTGGGCACGTGATATTGTTTACCTTGAAGGCGCTCCATTCCTCGCGGAGGAGGTCGACGAAGCTGTCGGCACTGACCACCGCCACCATCACCATCAGCACAGCCAGGGTCCTCATTATGATGTCTATTACAATTTCGTGGTTGTTACCAAAAAGCGAGTCTCTAAAAACCATTAAAGAGAGTGAGTTACGTTAGGGCAGTAATCCTAAATTTGATTGTGCAATCTTATGCGTAATATAATGAATAGAATGGATAGATATATATGAAGTCCCAATGGATTGGTTCGCCCGACGCGTTATAAGTAAGTCGCGTTCGTATAAAGCATTTTTAATTTGAAATGCGTCCATTTCATATCGCCATAATTAGGTTGTTTCCGGTCAACTTCATGTAATGAGGTGTCATCAGCAAATAATACATTTGTACAAATATTTTTAACAAAAAAGGAAGATCATTTACGTATACCAAAAATAGATAAACCCAAAATGGATCCTCGTAGACCTCCCATTCCTAGTACAAAATCAGAAGACTTAATGTTATTCATTTAAATCTGTTGGATTCCTCGATTCAAGTTGGAGTCGATTGTATCAAGAGCCATAAGAACCGTAATGTTTTTGAATTAATATTGATTTAACACGAGCATAGTACACACAAGTTAATGTTGCCCACTACATCACATAACAACAGACCGTGAAATATAAAAAATATATGTCTGTGTGTGTGATTTAGAAATCGTAAAAATATATTTCGTTGATTAGGTCTTACCTTAATTTATTTATATACAGTCGACGACAGTGGTGTAGCACGCTAAGAAACTGAAAGTGCTAAGTCGAAAAGCAAATGCAAGTTAGGCTCAGATGTGAGTTCTACTTGACTGCGTCAGCTGAGTTATTTACTTGATTTATATACTAAGAGGTTATCTTAGTCATTGACCTTGTTCGATTGTGCATTACTGATATATGCTGCGCCGAAACCTCTGTGAGTGCCTGTGATGTTCCATTTGAACTAGTTCTTCTGCTGACTTTGATGCTTTCATTATCCGCAGATTTCAATTTTGCAATAGAAATCGTATTTCAACTTCAACGCATTGATCTTATATTAACAGTAGATATTATATAAAATATTTCTTCAAAATCTATGATAAAATTACAACTATAAGTCTAAACTAAACTATAAGTAAGAAAATTTCAAAGTTACTGTGAAATACTAATTTTGTGATGCATGGCAGAGGTTAAAATATTAGATATTAAGGGATATTACATTTTTACACAATACTAAGGGACCTTTGGTACCTTTGGTTTATTTTTGTAGAATACAATTTATAATATTTTTGATTTCATTGATTTGCGCAAATCTCGATGCCACTCCTTTCCTCACCCGTCACGCTTAAAAAAGTAGTCCGTGACAAGAGGTTTTGCTCAACAGACCGCTGACACTTCGCTCCGCAAATAATGGGCGTGTGAATATACCGCGTGTCATATTAATCGGTAACGCCCAGTCGAGTAGGTCAACGACGAGTATCCTCGTAGCTAAATCAAGTAAATTAATTAAACCGACGCAGTCAAGTAGAACTGAGTCTGACTCAAACTTAGCACTTGCAGTATCGAAACGAGATCCGCTGCTGCCGGCCACTGTATATAAATAAATTAAGGTAAGAGAAGCAGGGAATTATATTTTTATATTATAAATCCCACACACCTATTGTTATGCAGTGTGGTGTGCAACATTGTTTGTGTTCGTTGTGTTTCACTGATTCTCTTATAATTTGATGCCATCATAAAAATGTTTAAGTTACGAGAGTTATAAATAGATCTCTCTGTCCATGTTACGCTTAATCGTTTGAAATTTACAACAGCTGTTTTAAATTAATTATGTTATTAAATTACAAATTTCAGAATACCGTAACATCTTAATACAATTATATATTTATCAACATATGTATTGTGTATTTATCAAGCATGAAAAAAAAAAGCTAAGTTTACCTATAACGTATTGTCTAGTAATCGACAATAATGTAAACGTAAAAGTTTTGTTACTTTGTGTAATAGAACTTGTTATAAATAAAAACTATTATTTTTTTAATATATTGTATATTTTTCGAGACTCGCGTTTTTGTAACAATCGTGAAATTTTGATTGTAGATAACACAATGAGGACCCTGGCTGTGCTGTTGGTGATGGTGGCGGTGGTCAGTGCCGACAGCTTCGTCGACCTCCTCCGCGAGGAATGGAACGCCTTCAAGGTAAACAAAATCTTCAATCAATAGTTAGTTTCAATGAACGTTATTTTTCCTGCATAATATGTAAGTATATTATACATCAAAAAAGTCTTATAACTTATTGTTTTTGTTATAATATATAATACATGTTAAATGTTAGTTGCTAGACGAGATGGCCACGTGGTTAGAACGCACGCATCTAAGCCGATGATTGCTTGTTCAAAACTGAAAAAATACAAACAAACCCAGGCAAGCACCACTGAATATTCATGTGCTTAATTTATGTTGATAATTCATGTCGTGCTCGGCGATGAAGGAAAACAGCGTGAGAAAACCTGCATGTGCCTAATTTTATAGAAATTGGTATCGCAATGGTACAGGGTGCTGGAATTTCTTCCAAACCTTCCCCTCGAAGAGAGGAGACCTTAGTCCAGCAGTGGGAAATTGAGAGGTTGTTGTTGTTAAATAATTAATTATACAACAGTAGAGTATTAAATATTGTAATTTCCATTAAATATTTGATTATTTTCAATTCAATATCCAACCCCCAATCATATAGAAAGTAACAATGAAATCATGGTTTGCATTAGCTCGAACACCAGAAATCGTACGAAAACGAGACCGAGGAGAAGTTCCGTCTGAAGATCTACGCGGAGAACAAGCTCAAGGTGGAGGAGCACAACCGGCGCTTCGAGCGCGGAGAGGTGACGTATCGCCTCGGAGTCAACAAGTACGCCGACAAGCTGCACCACGAGTTCGTGCACACCATGAACGGGTTCAACCGCACCGCCAAGTGAGTGCGATCTACCGTACAGTTAACATCATGTTCGATCAAAACAATAAAAGCTGAGGTTAACTGAGGTTCTTCGTAGAAATATTGCCAACAATTGGCGAACGGCTGAATGTCTACGCTGCCACGCTACAATGCTACGTAGCCATTCTCCTTTACAATTTTTTATTTTCATATCTCGAATTACTCGTTATATTTCTTAATACAATGATAAACAATGTATATGTGTAAATGAACTTAAAATCAACTTAGATCTAAAGCACTATGATGAATCCATAGACAACAGCAAATATATTGATTGGACATACCTAACAATCCCGACACTTTCTATTTACGCTAAATATTATGATATAAAATTGAGTGGTCCTGAGTAGTATCCAATTTGTGTGTATGTGTGTTACTTTGTAATTATGTAACAAAATGAGTACATCAGCGTGGTTCAATGGCTGAGTGATGCCATGTACTGCTTTAGCATGTATTCGCTCGCTTCAGTTTTGGCGAAGGCGCTTTTTCCCGTGATTAGTACAAGTCAGTAGTAGGCGAGTTATTTAGTTTGTCCCAAGATAAAGATATCGACTTGATGAGTATCGTCGGTTTCTCATTAGAGCTGACAAATGTAGATGTAATGTAATGTAGTATGAGTAATGTCTGATATAATTGCATGATTTGCCAGTCTAAATATACCCAAACAAACATTTATATCTGCAAGCTACTTGTCACTAATGAGTTTATCCTCTATAAATAACTTTTCCTCACTGAACGAATATATCTGAGGAAGTTGCCAAATTAAAAATTAGGAATTCGCCATCGCCATTGGTTTCTGCTTCACCCCAAAATATAGCAAGTGTATTGGTAAAACTTCTGGCAGGCTTTCCACTTTATGGCTTTTAGAGTCGTGTCACATGGTTGCATGCGTTACCCTCGCGTAATCTCGTTAGTATATTTTTGAAAATAATAGATATAAGATTTTCTTGTTGTCAAATATAATTTCCGATGAACAGCAAAAGCACCTGCAGCTTTCTCCTCTACTCCTAAGGAGGATGGGACTAGGCTTGATGTAGAATGCTTGTACAGCCGACAGGGCACTCAGTTACTCTGTTCCACCATTTTTGGGTCGATCAAATACAATTAAATATGTATCCTGTCGGAATTCAATATCTGAAAATTCAGTTCAAGCTTATTTATATTTTTGATTTAAGAATAAACCAATGAGATCATTAGATCTACTTCTACTACACAGGAATTATTTTTTAGAAATAAATCGCAAAATAATAGCTTCTAATGATTCTTCTCTTACATACATTGTTAATATATTTACGAAGTGTATTGCCGCATCAGTTGTTGAATGTCCTCTAAAAAAATAATTATAAAGCCTCGCAAAAATATAGATGAATAGAGCAAAAAATAAACAACTTTTTGTGAAAGTAAGTTGTTCGTAGCTCTATGACATACTTAGAGCAGAGCAGAGCAGCTACTGAGGAGCGTGTGTTGTCTGTCGGCAGACTAATCGAGGTGCGAGGTGCGGCATTCGTGTCACCAGACAATGTGGCGGTGCCGAAGCTGAAGGACTGGCGCTTGGAGGGCGCCGTCACCGAAGTCAAGGATCAAGAGGAGTGCAACTCCGGTTGGGCCTTCAGCGCCGTGAGTGTGCACCCTCACAAAATGTTACCCACCAACATTTAGCTTGATACAACATAAGCTGTAATACCACCACCAACTGATAACTTGGCTACTGTTGCTAGTCTCGTCTCATGCCATTATTACAATATTAAAATTATAATTTAATACCAGAATTATAAAAAAATGATAAGATCTAATATTTACAAAATCCATATCCAGTTGTTATTAATTGAATTTAATTTTAATACATAAACAAAATTAGTATTAAATTTTGACTGTATTTCCCATTACTATTTTATAAAATTCGACATTTTAAGCGACCAATTACTTTGATACCCATTTGTATATGTATATTGAAAAATAGAAATGTTGTAAAATAAATATTAAGGTCGCTCTACTATTCTCTCCCACGAGATGAATTGAATATTTTGAGGATTTCCTTTATTTGTTAAACATTATCCACTAAGTTATATAGGTGCAAATGCTCCATATCTTTTAGATATCGGTGTTTTCCAAAGTATCCTAGCAGAACCAACGACATTATCGGTTAAATATATTTATGATATAGTTCTGGCACACATGCAGCCTCTCTAAAAGATAATTTAAGATTAATTTAATCAACAGTCATGTAATTTTTAGATATAAGTTGTATTTACATTGTTGTGTTGATAAGACAAATTGTAAGAGAACAATGGGACTGACATATTTTTTATAAATAAAAGTCCCTTACTTAAATAAAGAATAAAAATAAAAAAAAAATGCTCCATAGAATTTTTTCTACGCGAAGATGAACTATGACATCAAATAAATGACACGAAAGCTTTTTCATTCTTTCTCTATTTGCTTCTATTCATTTTTCGCAATTTTACTGTAACCGAACCGTTGCAGACGGGCTCGCTTGAGGCGCAGCACTTCCTCCACACCGGCTTCCTCGTGTCGCTGTCGGAGCAGAACCTGATTGACTGCTCGAGCGCATACGGGAACAACGGCTGCAAAGGTGGCTTTGTGGCCAACTCTTTCACGTACATTCGCGACAACGAAGGCATCAACACGGAGGCAACCTACCCTTACGAGGCCATTAACGGAGAGTGCAAGTACGCGCGACATCCCGTGTCCCAATGGTAACGACGACTAACTCGTGCAGCTACTAAATGCTGTCTGTCGTAGGTACGACTCCGATTACGTGGGCGCGAAGGTCGTGGGCTTCGTGGACCTACCAAGGGGTGATGAACACAAGCTGAGGCTGGCCGTGGCCACCATGGGGCCCGTCTCCGTCGTCATCGACGCCAGCCGGGATTCCTTCCGTTTCTACACCAACGGAATTTACTACGATGAAGAATGCTCCTCCTATAACCTCAATCATGCGGTAAGTCGGCGATCTCCGTCCTTAACCTTAAGCTGAGGGACTGAATATTTGCTCCAAGATACGTTTGTGCCTTTGTCGTATGTGCCCACGTCGACCTTCGCTCCAAAGGCTCTGTTTCTCGCGTAATTTTGCTGAAAGAAATCTTTTCATGAAACATAACCGTTTCGTAACAATAGCAAAACAGGCAAATTTTGGAGTTAATTGAAGTGCACACTTGTGTCAGTTATTGCAGCTCTTTTATTTATTACCTTGATCTTGGACTGTTATCATGAAGGCTTCTGTTTCAGAAATGTGTCTCAGAACAATCTTTTTGGCGGTGTACCACGGTGACCCGCGTTTGTGTAACTTGTTAGATGCTTTTTTCCATTTCATTTAATAATACTACATTTCTAGAGAGGGCATGGAAGAGTATAATGTTCATTTTTGTATGGAAATTTATTACCTATGTTGGAATTATTGGGAACTATAGATATTGGGTTTAAGGCCAGTAAAGGTCCAAGGGTTGAAATGTACCACGTCAAATTTCTATCTTAACTGAACAAAGAATGCTAATATATTAAACATTTTCGGAGTGGTTCTCCGATGAAAAATTATATTTATTATTAATTATATGATACAAGAGTAAATAGTACAGTATATTATAAAATTCTATAATGTATATATCTATAATCGGAGTATGTAAATTATCCCTGATATGAGGTGTTGAATGATAATATTGTATTGCTTTATTTACTTTTAATTGTTTTGGTTCTGATAATTTCTTTGTATAATATTTGAAAGAACATGAATAACAGTCCCTGAAATTAATCATAACCTCGCTCCATATAGAAGCATTAAGCATACACTTACTTATTGATGGTCAAATTAAACACTACCACAGGTTCGGAAAAAGAAACACTGCTGACCAGAGAAGAATCGGCGAAAGAATCTCAGCTTTTTTCGTCAAATTAATTAAACACATAATTATATATAATTAGAAATAGCCAGGAGGCGCCTGTTTTTTTCCCAAGGTGTCACATATGAATCAAAAACTCACTTAACATTTTTTAAATTAATTAATTATTTTTTTTTATATTTAATTTGGAAACAAGCATTTTGAACGCTTTCTGGGATCCCGTTGTAGAAACGTACACATTGCCCCACAAAAGAGTTACTAACTCTATGCAGTCAAGTACCAAAGCTATGAGAATCACATTTTCTCATAAAATCAATAATATCCTGCAGATGCTGGTGGTGGGCTATGGCACAGATAAAGAGGACGGCGACTATTGGCTCGTGAAGAATTCGTGGGGTCGCTCGTGGGGCAGGCTCGGCTACATCAAGATGGCGCGCAACCGCAACAATAACTGCGGCATCGCCTCTGCCGCCTCCTACCCGCTCGTCTGAGCTACACGCCCACTGATTACACGTTTGAAGTTCACGACACGAAGCGACAGCCATCTCAGATTCTTAGCATTAAGTTAATAATGTTAAGTGAAAACATTAAATAAAGTATCTTTTTTGTTTTGTTATTGATTCATGATATCCAAACTACGCTGTAAGAATGCTCTCAATTACGTACTTTACTGATTCACCTCAGGGACTTTGTAAGTATATAAGAGAAGAACAACATATGGACAGAAATATACTGATGTTAGAGACGTATACTGAAGTAAGGAGTAATTTAAGAATAGTAAGTAGGATACGTGAATACAACTGAGTATGATCAAAAGCAAAATGTTATTTATTCAAAAACGAACGACCCACCCCGGCTTCGCACGGATGTAATGATGATATTAAATATACTACAAAATTTGTTTATTTACCACATCCCGTTAGAAACCTCTAAAATTATCAGTGTTTCTTTACTATATTAGGTATATATCATCTATACATAAACCTTCCTCTCGAATCACTCTATATATTAAGACAAACCTCATCAAAATCCGTTGCAAAATTTTAAAGTTCTAAGCATACGTGTATAATTTGACAGATCGCGGTAAGCGACTTTGTTTTATACTATGTAATGATAATGTTTAACATAACGTTTGCTATCTATGGAATAATTTTAGGTTGAAGCATTTGCTTAAATCTATATATATATAAAAATGAATTGCTGTTCGTTAGTCTTGCTAAAACTCCAGAACGGCTGGACCGATTTGGCTAATTTTGGTCTTGAATTATTTGTTGAAGTTCAGGGAAAGTTTAAAAGGTGAGAAAGTATGATAAAAATGCTAGGAATATTATAAAAACAACGACTTTGTTTTTCCTTAGAAATAGATTTATTAGAGAATTATCATTGATTTTCTATGATTACCGATGTTAGACAATAAACATTGATATTTTAAAATTGATTTTGCATTATTTAAAACATCATTACATCTATTTTTCGAATCTATATATATAAAAATAAGTGGCATTTTCGATGTCACTTTATTACTCAAGAATGGGCTCACGTATCCAAACCAAATTTTCAGGGTTTTTTGGACTCTTTAGTAGATGGTTTATGTGAAGTTTGCACAAAATCGGTCTAGTGGTTCTTCATTTATTACATTTTTTGTAACAAATGAATTCAATAAATTAAAAATGAGTACACTCATCCACCAGTTTCAATTGATAATACGTCTTATTTTAATTTATTAATTCCAAAAAAAACATTTAAAAGTACAGCGTTTATTTTCATGTTTAAATATACAGAAAAAAGTTAGTGCCATTAGTTTTTATTCATATCGATTGATGGTTCGTCCACAAGCTCAAAATTATATCTCGAGATGTGGTAAACTGTATCATCAGTACATCGTTGATACGTATGCCAAAATAGAAACTGAATGTATTAATTTTAATCGTTTCTGCCAAGCAAAATTAAGATCCGAAGAATATATTCATTTGCAAGATGCGATAGCGAATGATGCTAATGTAAATTATATAGGGCGATTGACTATATTGCCATTTTCGTTTATTAGTTGCCCATTGCATATGAACGAATATGTACAAGACGCAATTTGTTACGTACGAAAATGGGCGACCGGATCTGTTACATGTAAACCTCAGTGAGATGATATTCAAAATTAAACAATTTATTTAAAGAACAGTCGACAACTGATCGTCATGACATAACAGCACGTGTTTTTCGGCAATAATTGAAAGCACTTATGGCTTTAATTGTAGAATTATGTATATTTGGAGAGGTGCGTTGCCCTATGTACTCCATTTAATGGCGAAAAAGCAGATTGTCACATGCACATTGCACATGTATTAATTTGGCTGATACATAAGATAACTACGGATCAAATCTATAACGTTATATTAGCTGAAATTCCCGATCAAACTCTTGATCCAGAGTTATTTCACTTTGTCGTAAAAAATATGATTCATGGTCTATGCGGTGAGTTACATATGAGTTCGTTAAATCTATTTCTCGAATTTACTAATTTCTTCCAGTCGCAAAAAAACGCAGATGTTAAACCATTACACGCAGTGAAACTGTGGTCCAGTGTGGTCCCATTTTCAACCGACTTCCAAAAGGAGGAGGTTATCAATTCGTCTGTATTTCTTTTTTTTTTTTTTTATGTTTGTTACCTCATAACTTTTCACTGGGTGGACCGATTTTGATAATTTTTTTTTTGTTTGAAAGGTAGTGCTTCCCGTGGGGTCCCATTTTTTTTATTTTTTTTTCCGATGATGGTATCCATGTGAAAACGACATAAGTCTTAAATTTGCATTACGTGTATGCGCGACAAATAGGTGAATAACTGAAAATCACGTTAACCAATTTTGATAATTCTTTTTTTATTATAAAATATATACTTCAAGGGTAATTTGGTGAAAGTTTGGTAAGGTTCTGAGCACAGGATCCATGACAAAGTAACGGAACGGAAGGGAACGGAACAATTCTGAGGAGCACGTTAGCGATACTCGGTCGAATCTTTTATTTATAGGTTATTTGGATATTTGAGTCACCTTCCGTAATGTGGTTATGTTTATGTAATTATCATAGTCGAATATTATAATCAACTAGCTACCCACCCCGGCTTCGCACGGGTGCAATACTGATACTAAATATACTACAGAATTTGTTTATATACGACATCACATAGCAAACTTCTAAAATGATGATGTAGTATAGGGTTGGCTGACACCGGCTCCAAATATACCAATAACTATAACTACATGATGTAATCGTTAATCGACTTTTAAGTAGTCTAATATTTTTCATTTCATTTAACTTAGGAAGACTCTAAAAAATATGTTGAATACGCAATTATTTTTATTACTTTTTCGTGCATATTCATTTGTTTTAAAATAGTGTTTTGTTTGAAGTCGGTTTTTCTTTTTGTTAAAATTTTATAATTTTATCCCATTCTGATGATGGTATCCATATGAAAACCACATAAGTCTTAAATTTGCATTATGCATGTGCGTGATAAACAGGTAAATAACTCAAAATCACGCAAGCAATTTTGATGATTCTTTTTTTATTAGAAAGGATAAACTTCAAGGGTACTGTTACCTGTTAAGGGGTGAAAGTTTGGTTAGATTCTGAGTATGGGATCCAAAGTAACGGAACTCTTCAATTCTGAGGAACACGTTAGCGATACTCGGCGGAATCTTATATGGGTTATTTGGACGTTTGAGTTACCTTTCGTAACGTGTTCAAGTAATACAAGTCAACAACAACAAGTCATAGTCGAATATGATAATCAATGCAACTCCTAAACAGCTTCAGGGTGCGGTAGGTGGGTTATTGTCCTTAGTAAAATTTTAATGTGCTTACGTTCGTTGCTGCATTTCAACACGATGTGTGACCTTATGATGTACGACATACATTAGCTCTTTTGCAAAGTTTTTTTACTAAGGTCAATTAAATAAATAAATATGAGACAACATCACATGCATTACTCTGATCCCAATGTAAGTAGCTAAAGCACTGTGTTATGGAAAGTCAGAAATAAATACGGTACCACAAACACCCAGATCCAAGACAACGTAGAAAACGAATGATAACCTACATCGACTCTGCGGGAATCGAACCCGGGACCGCGGAGTGGCGTACCCATGAAAACCGGTGTACACACCACTCGACCGCGGAGGTCGTCATATTTGGAGTCGGTGTCAGCTCTTGGCTGGCTTGGATTTATACGATAATATACTCGAGAACAACAACAACAATAACAATAATTGCAACTAAATTAATATAATCGTAAATCAACTTTTGAGTACTCTAATGCTTTTTATTTTATTTTACTTAGGAGTACTCTGATAAATATTTTGAATACGAAATTATTTTTATTACTTTTTAGTGCATATTAGTTTGTTTTAAAATATTGTTTTGTTTGAAGTCGGTTTTCCTTTTTGTTAAAATTTTAATTTATGTAAGTATTTAATTGTTGTAACGTGACTATTTATGAGCAATATAAATCAGACAATATATTCAAAATATTGTAAGCAAAATCACC
This sequence comes from Vanessa cardui, assembly GCF_905220365.1. Lineage (NCBI taxonomy): Eukaryota > Metazoa > Arthropoda > Insecta > Lepidoptera > Nymphalidae > Vanessa > Vanessa cardui. Next base: position 416,453 of record NC_061125.1, read on the forward strand.
ATAATTAAACTTGACCACCTATATTATTTATCTGTGTTGTATTTAGTGATATTATATTGATTTATATTGCAAATGAGTTTCAAATTAAAACTTATGGTATAGCCAATACAATAAATGGTTTTGCAAACTTTATGTTGTAAGGCCTTAATTATAGCGACATGGTAATTTATCACACAACCTCATGATTCCTGTGTCATTGAAAATATAGAAAAAAATATTGATAGTGTCGCTTTTAATGCAAGTATCAGTTATTTATTGTTACTGTTAGATCACCAGTGTCACTGCGTGCAGTGGTTTCTATGCTCATCACATTTGGACTATTTAAGTATTTCGATTGTGGCAGTACAAAGTTTGCCGGGTCAGCTAGTACCTAATAATAATAAGCGTGACTTAAAAAAACAATGATATTTCTAACAAAACCTTTATGTTCTAATAAGAAACAATGTGGCCTTAAAACAAATACGTTTTTTATTGTTTACTTCTTTTTATATTATTACCAACAATCGTGTTTAAATCGTTTGAATTTAAATACCTCGGACCGGAGAAGAACCGGCGAAAAAATGTCATCGGGATATTTTCTTTTTTAATTTAATGTTACACGAGCAATTACAATATACATATTTTTGTTACTTGAAACAGCTTGCAGGCGATCATCTTATTCCCAGGGTGTGCAATCAACAAGAAAGTCATTAGTGTTGTAATATCCTTTAGCAGACAAACGCTCTTTAACGATTCTTCTAAAATTTACAATTGAATATTTTTGAACTTATTCTGGGATTCGGTTGTGAAAACAATACTATTAATATTTAATATTATAGTTGTAATCGGGTAATTCAGGTAACAAGTTTCTAGTATTAATAGAATGTACCTACTTCACAATTTTTGGGAAATTCATTTATGTTTTTGCGTAAGTATAATAAATCAATCATCAATTATTATCAAAGGCCAATTAAGAAGCAACAGTCATTATTTTAATTTATTTAAATTTACTTCTTAACGAATCTTTTGGCCTACGTTATAAATTGCATGAATAGCCCTCTTCTGTAGTACAAAGATTGTATTAATGTCAGCTGCATTACCCTAGAGTAGAATGCCATAAGACATGATACTTTGGAAATGACTGAAATACAAAAAGGCGAGACTTCATTCAAAACTCTATTTTTTTATCGCATAGGTTAAGAGCTGATTCTCTTCGCCAATCGTTGTATGAAGTGGCTCCATTGGAGATAAAAAACTATAATGTCAAATTGGTAGTTGAATTGTTATCTGATGGTAAAAGGTCAACGTCACTCATAAGAAATATTATATCGCCAACTAGCGACTCGCTTCGAAAGGGTGCAATGCTGTATGTGTATGCTGTTTAACAATAATACATGTACTAAGTATATACAAAAACCTTCCTGTCGAATTACTCCATCTATTAAATAATCCGCATCAAGCTCCGTTGCGTAATTTTAAAAATTTAAGCATAGATAGGGACAGACAGCGGTAAGCGACTGTTTTATTTATTCTATGTAATAATATTAATGCATCACATCTTGGGAACTAAAATGTTATGTCCCATGAGATGAATTCGTCTATATTTTTCTTACTACTACGTTAGTCTAATATTTTTCATTTCATTTTACCTTGGAACTCTAAAAAATATCTTTAATATGCAATTATTTTTATTACTTTTTAGTGCATTTTATTTCTTTTAAAATAGTGTTTTGTTTGAAGTTTTTCTTTTTGTTAAAATTTTTATTTAGGGTAGACCGAGGCGAATCGGATCACAAGGCGAATCGGATCAAATTAAGATTTTTTTTGATAATTCAAATATCGCATTCACATAGAAAACACTCAACCGGTGTTTTGCGTCCCTCCTCTCACCCTGCACCTCCCGGCATAAGTATTACTTCGATCCCGCTTGTGAATCAATGACGAATCCACTCGTTTTCGACTTGATCGTTTGTGTGTGTCGCAATTTTGGCCCTCATCTAAGGTACGTACTTACGATTTATTTGTGTCATATTACGGATTTGTGTTAAAACTCAACCACATTGGTCTATATTGTTAAGCAAGGTGTCTATATTAAAGTACCAATTTGCTTTTGAGTGTAATCTTAGAGGTTAACGACTAAAAATATTATTTCAAAAGTCTTAATTATGGAGCTAATCGGATCATATCGTCAGGGGCGAATTGGATCACAGTTTTAAACTGATTTATTAAATTTTTTTTTTTATTTTAGATGGTTCGACGATCAAAAGAAACCTTTGATACCTCCGATACTGTTGGTAATGCCACAAAAGGCTTCAAAAAGACAGGAATATTTCCATTAAAAGCCAATGCAATATCTGACTACAAGTTCATCGGCAATCAAGAGTCAGACATTTTTGAGTCCCCAGTTCAGTACCCAAGTTCCCAACAAGTGCAAGCCACAAATGTAAACTTTCAGATGACACACAATGTCATCTGAAAGTTCACAACAATCTGACAAAGCCCAGTCTTCCACCTGTGTAGATGTAGGACAAAATAAGATGAAGAATAAAGCAATGCTATAAAAATTAAGAATTTATCAGAGAATACAGAGAGTGTCAAGTACCCCAAGTTAAATCTACGAGTTACTAACAGGTGCAGCGACAAGCCCAATCCTCAAGTGTCCAAGCCACAAATACAAAACCACTTGATAATATAGTGCCAGCCACAAGTTCACAACAATTTGACGAAGCCCAGCCTTCTATCTGTCCTGTAATAATTAAAGAAATTCTTCCATCATCTTAAAGTCTCCAGTTGCTTCTCAAAGATTTTTTAAAAATTTAAAAACTGGTCTTGCATTTAACATCACCACAGAATAAGACTACTCTTCTCAAAAGAGAAACAAAAAAGAAATTTAAGGTAGACAATAAAACCAAGGAAAATAAGGAAAAGTTTGTCTGCAAAGAAAATACTTTGAAGAAGATGAAGAATAAAACAAAACAAAATCTAAAAATTAAGAGTTCATCTACAAAGCAGAGAGACTGGCAGTGCATTTACTGTTACGAAATATTCGTGAATCCACCCACAGAGGATTGGATACAGTGCAATGCCTGCGAAGAATGGTGTCACGAAAATTGTGCTGATATGGGGGGAGATAAGGACCACATATATCTGAATTATGTGTCGATAGTTAAAATTGATCCCATTATTAATTTTTTACTGATTCCAAAGCTATAGTATTAAGAAACTTAAAGTTTTATTAAATAATGTGTACGATCCGATTCACCCCGAAAATTGGGGCGATTCGGATATTTTTGTTTTTTTTTTTGTTTTTAGTACCTAATTAAGAGAATATATCTATGATTTAAATTTTCCAATGTTTATTTTATAGCCGATTGGTACTTTAGACATTTTAATTAATAAAAATAACATTATATAATCATTTAGTATGATTTTCTCAACTTCAAAGAAAAAGTGATCCGATTCGCCTCGGTCTACCCTATTTAGTTTAAGAACCTTTTTGGGCTAACAATGGCCCGTGCCTTATTATAAGCTTTTATTTAACTTTAACTTTAAATACACAATGTAAGTGTATTTGTAAAACAATGCAACTAAATTTAGAAGCAGATATCTTTAACCGATTGACCTGAAATTATGTATACTTGTTCAGTTTGGATGACAATGCATGGTTAATTATATGACGGCGTACCCAAATAACACGTTGTTTTTACACTTACAACCGAAATTAAATTAATTATCGATGTTTATTTTGCTAGCGTCTGGCAACCTAAATCCGAATTTGTTATAAACGCTAACAAAATCTGTCTACAGAACATTATTGAACATTTTTAATATTTATTAATAAAATAATTTACTATTAATATTTTTTATGATTAAATACAATGAATAACAATACATCTTGAGCAATATCATGTCATGCATTATTGCAGTGATCAAAAATAGCCAAGAAGTCATCCATAGACAGAAAAGAAACTCAGAAGCCGTTCGATCAAATATCGAGACGCTGACCGAGTCTCTATAAAAAGGCCACGCCTCCCTCGCAGAGCGCTCCGCCCCTTGTGGCAGTCCGACCGCAGGGGAGGGGCTTAGCTTTAAAGCTCACCAAACTAGCGAATGTAAAGAATCATTTTATAAAAATTTCGAAAATCAAATCCGGATTTATTGTTTATTAATTAATTACTTAATTGTAAAAATGTTTTACCCGACTACAAATATGGATGTTCTCAATTCGATTGTATTTTTTATGTTTGTTACACCAAAACTCCGTTATTTATGAACCTATTTGGAAAATTTTATTTCATCTAAGTGTATGGATTATTTTATCGTAGCATTAAGTAGTATTCCATTGTTTTTACACTGTTGCACAGAATCAAGATCATGTTGCAAAAGAGTTACATCCGCCATAGTCTCTATACGCCTATATAGCTTAATATTATTAGTAAACATTTCTATATCTGTATTAAGAAGGGGTGTTCCACAAGGATCAATTTTGAGTTTTTGATAAATTAACTTTATTTTTATGATAAAGGTATTTATAATATATATATAATAACATGTTGTTTGTTGACGCCTGATTATTTTTAAATATGACAGGAAAAAAGGCAATTATTATGATGTAAAGAATGCTTGTATACTGAGACATGGCTGGTTTACAAAAAAAAATTAAGTTCGTAATATCAATAAGACATAAAACATATACCTAATTTTTGTTCGTACTTACAATGCAAGAAATTTAACCTTATTCTATCTTTAAGGAATAGTGATAAAACTGATACAACGCTATTTCTAGGAATCACAAACAATCAAACAACAGCCTGTAAATTTCCCACTGCTGGGCTAAGGCCTCCTCTCCGATTAAGGAGAGGGTTTGGAACATATTCCACCATCTGTTCCAATGCGGGTGGTGGTGGAATGCACATGTGGCAGAATTTTGATGAAATTAGACACTTGCAGGTTTTCTCGTGATGTTTTTCTTCACCGTCGAGCACTAGATGAATAATAAACACAAATTAAGCATATGAAAATTTAGTAGGGTTCGCCTGGGTTTGAACCGAAATCATCAGTTAAGATGCATGCGTTCGAACCACTGAACCATCTTAGCATCTCAGTAATCACATTAGATCCAAAACTTTAGTGGAATCCTCTTTTACCGTTCCTCACGAGGAGAATCGTATCCAGTCTATTTATAATTTTGGAGCTCATCGCGGCTCTCGAAATGTTATACTTACTTTATTTAAAGTAACTGTAGGTACTTACGGATCAGAATTCCAAAAATGTTTTTCAATATAAAATCATCTTAATCTATCAATAAGCAAATGAACCACCCATTTGCTTATTGATAGTCAACAATCTATCCCCAGATAAAAAATAAACTTCTGAGAAGAACCTTCAAAAGAAATTTAGGGGGATTTATTTATTTTATTTTACAAATAACTATTGTTTCATACATAACAATAAATAACTTTCGTTGCTTGAAACAGCCTGGATGCGCAAATAACTGGGAAATAATTCGTATTGTCCTTTAGCGAACAAATGTTCTTTATAAATTCTTTTAAATATATTATTAAATTTTTTGAACTTTATCTGGGATAAAGTAGTAGTGGCTGTAGTATATTGCTCCACAAAAGGGTCACTAATACTGTATAATTGGGTAATTGAAACAATAATATTACGCTTGTTCCAAATGTTAAGAGTATACATATATGTCACAATTACATACATAACATGTTCAAAAATAATTTTAGAAGCGACAATAATTATATTAATTTCTTTAAATCGACACCTTAATTAATCTTTTCATCATACGTAGCATAGCAAGCAAGCATAATAACCCTCTTCGGCGATATAAAAATTCTATTAATAACGGCATTACCCCAAAGTGGAGAGCCATGAGATGATATTTTGTGGAAATAATCGAAATACACGAGGCGAGCCGTGTCAAAATCAGTCAAGTGTGAATCCAGTTGCCAAGCTATTTATATGGGGCCACATTGGGGCGTAGGGTCTATTGCGATGCTGATGAAATTTATTTTTCCAAAATCACATCATTTTTAATATATCTTGCCCTAAGAGTAGTGAATAGAAAATACTAAAACAATGTACTATTTCAGATAGAATATTGCTCATATCGACATATTGAAAGTCTTTTTATTTAAAAATAGAATTTAAATTTAGAAGTATCATTTCCAAATAATAAGATCTCGTATTTATAGCGTAGAATCCCAAGATTTTCAGAGAGTAACCAGTGACCTGACCAGTTGATAAAGCTGGAAACCTAAATCGTGTTTTTCCAAAATTAAATTATGGTGTAAAATTCGGCAGTGTAACGGAAACTTCCTCAGGGATAAAGTATCGAAAGTATAAATAAACGAAAAGCGAACAACAATACTTCATAATTAATTATTGTAATGATTACACAAGCGTAAGGAAAAATATAAATATAGTAAGCTCATTAGCGACACGTAGCTTGCAGATATAAATGTTAATTTTAATATAATTAAATTTGCATATCATGTAATTGCATCATATTTTACTCATTTTGGGTTTTCCGCTGAAAAAGCTCGATTGTTGTCAGGTCAGTATATATTTTTAGTTTCGAGGACAAACTAAATAACTCGCCGGGAAAGATGAGCCGATCAAGGGAGAAAATTTATTTAGCAAATGGATCCAAAAGCAGTTCCTGTCGTCATCTTAGGTCCATCATAGAAGTATTTTAACTTTTGATAACAAATTTCGGAAATAGAGATACTCAGTATATGTAACGACAAATATTTAAAAAAGGGATCAATTTTCAAAATGTCAGTCTCAACGATTTTTACTGATATCCGCCGAATGTAAGTCTCCGAATCTAAATCTATGTATATCGGTACAACATATCCTTTAAAATTCCAATTATTTAATAATTGGACAGTTGGCCTAAGCCATAATAATTCTAATAATATATACTTACTATATTACTGAGACATTAGTTTAGTAAGACTGTTTTTGAAGAAATGGATATTTGGAGAATATTCCGATTGATCTGGAATGTTTTTTGGGATGTCGGCGGGGGAGAGAACTATTAGCTAACATTTTACTAAATTTCTAGAACATTGTTTTTGATTTAAGAGGCTGCTTCCTTATATTTCATATCTTTATCATAAAACTTTAAGTACTAAATTTGCTATCCGTTTAAGGAGGTAGAGTACTTCAATTTTGAAGATGAAAATGTACAAATAGCTATTGAAAAAAATATCCAAAAAAAAAAAAAATATTGGACACCATCACATACATTACTCTGATTCCAATGTAAGTAGCTAAAGCACTTGTGTTATGGAAAATCAGAAGTAACGACGGTACCACAAACACCCAGACCCAAGACAACATAGAAAACTAATGAATTTTCGATTGACCTAGGAGTGGCGTACCCATGTTTTAAACGGTGTTGATGTAGGCTAGTATGGTCTCTCTCATGTCTAGCGATATAAATATATACACAGCTATGCAGTGTACGCAGTCTTCGGAGTACAAATATCAACAACAGCCTGTAAATTTCCCACTGCTGGGAAAATGCCTCCTCTCCCTTGAGGAGAAAGTATTAATTGAAGTGTTGTAAGAGTGCTTTTAAAATATTATTTTTCCAAATATTTATCCCACCATCATATACAGCACTTAGGTACTCATTATCTCTGAAGGAATTTGAAATAAAATTTTAAATTTTTACTATTAATAGCATTAGAGAAACCATGTAATGTAGTGTCTGTATCCGTTATTGCTTATTGTTTTTATCGTGATCAATCTATCACAATATCGTTTTAATTACATTGGATTGTTAAGTAACCCAATTCTAAGAGAACCTTCTGCTTATTTTTGTAGGAAATGTTTTTTTTAATATACATATTTTTACGTAACGGACACACGCCAAGCGTGAGACAAACTCTCTATCGCCTAATCCGCCCCTCCGTTGGGACGAGACGTGCCGGAAGGTCCTGTGACACTTTGGTCCGCAAGTGCAGGGCACAGGGGGGTGAGGTTTCCGCGCAGCGTTTATCAGTAACGCCCAACCGAGCAAGGTCACCGACTATCCCCTTAGTATATAAATCAAGTAAATTACTTCAGCCGGCGCAGTCGAGTAGAGCTCACAACTGAGACTAACTTGCATTTGTTTAACTCTGCACTTGCAGTTTCTAAGCGTGTTCCACGGCTGCCGTCGACTGTATATAAATACATTAAGGTAAGAGAAAACTGTGAACTATATTTTTATAATTTATAAACCACACAGCGTGCACCGCGCGCTCCGTTGTTATGTAGCGTGGTGCAGTTGGTTTGTGTTTGTACAAGGGCCTTTACTTTCGTGGCTCAGTTCAGGATGTATAGAAATAGATTGTTAAAACTGCATTTGAAAGACACTCGATTGTATCATACTCGTTGTGGTGCGTACATCGCGATTTGCGCTAATTTGCAACAAACGTTACAATTATTTGATACGTTGTTTACGAGTAAAAATAAATAAGTTGTATGAATTTGCATTTGGAAATCGCTCCAATGACAAATATTAATGTTTGTACATCTGGATATCCATTTTAACATATTCTAAGATTGGTTTAATATAACCGTATTCATTTAACGATTCGCATTGGAACAGCATGGTGTAATATGATCCGAGCCTTCTCGTTAAAAGGAGAGGAGGCCCAGCAATGGGAAATTTAAAGCCTGTTAATGTAAAAAAGTAAATGTTTTTGTTTTCGAAGTCGCGAATGCTGGTATGAAATCAAAGCTATGAATAAGTTTACGGGTTACAAACTTAGTTCAATTTTTTCATAAAACATTTCCGAGGGGTTAGATTGTGTTCAAAGTCAAAGTCAAAAACCTTTTTTTTTTTTGGGAAAATCATTTATATTTTTGCGTACATACATAACATTATCAAAAACAAATTGAGAAGTGACAGTCATTATTTTAATTTCTTTAAATTTACATCTTAACGAATCTTTTGGGCCCAGGTTATAAATTGCACGAATAGCCCTCTTCTGCAGTACAAAAATAGTATTAATGTCAGCTGCATTACCCCAGAGTAGAATGCCATACGACATAATACTGTGGAAGTAGCTAAAATACACAAGGCGAGCTGTATCCACATCTGTCAAAAATATAATCTTTTTTACCGCATAGGCTGCAGAGCTGAGTCTATTTGCCAATTTACTTGTATGGGGGCCCCATTGGAGCTCAGAGTCAATTGTCATACCAAGGAACTCTGTTGACTCTAATACATCTAATGCTTCCCCGCTTAAAAGTACATTCGCTTTGACACATCTTACATTGGGAGCAGTGAATTTAATACATTTTGTCTTTTTACAATTTAACATTAAATTATTGACACTAAACCAATGTACTATTTCCGAGAGAGCATTGTGCACATCGTCATACATTAAAAGACGTCTTTTTATTTTAAAAATTAAAGAAGTTTCGTGAGCAAACAATACTATCTCGAGTTTATCACCTAAAAGATGTGGTAGGTCATTTATATAAACCAGGAAGAGAAATGGACCAAGAATTGATCCTTGAGGGACCCCCACAGTAACCTGAGCCCCGGGAAATCTCTTTCCATTTACAAATTCGTGTTAGCTTCCTATCTAGTTCGTTTAAATATAAGTAAAGAATAAAAACTGTTGCTTCTGTACCAATATATTTCGCTATTGTCGCTTGTTTGTAACAATCGTGAAATTTTAATGTAGATAACGCGATGAGGACCCTGGCTGTGCTGATGGTGGTGGTGGCGGTGGTCGGTGCCGACAACGTCGAAGACCTATTCCGTGATGAATGGAGCGCCTTCAAGGTAAACAACTTCACGTGCCCAGATATAATTACAGTGGTGACTTTCAATGTCACCGGCGTCGGTGGGCCACACATGACTCCATACGGACTTATTCGCTCTAGATTACCAAATGTCTAACGTTATCACAGCTTTGAGCTGCATTCAAAAATTTAATCAAATCATCGAATCGGGTAGTCACGTAGTTGACGATTTGATAAAACCTTCAATAAAAAAAAGCTCCTTTACATATAATTAAATATAACAGTTTAGTTTTTGAATATGAAAGTGTTATGAATAAGCCCTCGGTTTGCCGCAGCTGAAGCACCAGAAATCGTACGAAAACGAGACCGAGGAGAAGTTCCGTCTGAAGATCTACGCGGAGAACAAGCTGAAGGTGGAGGAGCACAACCGGCGCTTCGAGCGCGGAGAGGTGACGTATCGCCTTGGAGTCAACAAGTACGCCGACAAGCTGCACCACGAGTTCGTGCACACCATGAACGGGTTCAACCGCACCGCCAAGTGAGTGCACCCACAGTGCGATGGGGAGATCTGATCCACCTCACACGTGTCTATTTCGCAATCCTCGCAGTCATGACTTGTGCATTACCTATTTTAAATTATTGGCACATAGAAAAGCCTTAATGTTAATAACTCCATTTCAAATAATAATGTTGTTTTGAAAATGAAAATGGGACAAATATTTAAATTGGAATGTTACCTTAATGTGGATGTACGTAACGCAGCTCTACGCTGGGCTTAGAGCAGCCAGTGAGAAGTGTTCGTTGTCTGTCCGTAGAGTCGTCAAGGACCAAAAGTCGCGCGGCGCCTCGTTCGTGCCGCTCGCCAACACGGAGACGCCCGACCTGATGGACTGGCGCTATCTTGGCGCAGTCACCGAAGTTAAGGACCAGGGCGATTGTGGCTCCTGCTGGGCCTTCAGCACCGTGAGTGTCCAAGCAACAGACACACACCACACAACATCCAAAACTATTGTGACTCTTCGGCTTTTTCGTCATATGCGAATACTTCGAGTTCCTTATAATCCTTATAATTGGTTTTTTAATAAGGTTGATATTATTATCTCACATTAAAGCAACGAGGGCGTGCGTACGAGCATATACATATATTCACGCAATGATCTCTCACGTAATAATAGATTTTAAGTTTGTAACAAATATAAATATAGAAAATTAAGACAAATAAATAAATATTCACCGCAACCGCAGACGGGCTCGGTGGAGGGACAGCATTTCCGCAGCAGTGGAAACCTCGTGTCGCTGTCAGAGCAGAACCTGGTAGACTGCTCGGGACCGTACGGAAACTACGGCTGCGACGGTGGTCTCATGGACAACGCCTTTGAGTACATTATGGCCAACAATGGTATCGACACTGAGGCCAGCTACCCCTACGAGGCTATCGTCGACTCTTGCAGGTACGTGTGAGCATCGGGTGTAACGAAGCTACCGTCGACCACTAATCCACCCAGATACTAAACGTCATTCGTCGCAGGTTCGACCCCGAGTTCGTGGGCGCGAAAGTTATGAACTACGTGGACCTGCCGCAAGGTGACGAGGAAATACTGAAGCAGGCGGTGGCCTCCGTGGGACCCGTCTCCATCGCCATCGACGCCGGCCAGGAGTCCTTCCAATTCTACTCTAGTGGAATCTATTACGACGTGAACTGCTCCAGCTTCAACCTCAACCATGCGGTGAGTCGGACACTTAGGTTGATTAGTATCTATTAAAAACGAATCGTAGGCGCACTTTACAAGCTGATTTGCCACGGGTACATACACTGTGTATTCACTAGAGTAAACCTCGATCCACCGTCCGTTCGCAGGTGCTGGTGGTGGGCTACGGCACGGAAGAGAACGGTGGCGACTACTGGCTCGTGAAGAACTCATGGGGAACCTCGTGGGGGGAGATGGGCTACATCAAGATGGCGCGCAACCAAAACAACAACTGCGGCATCGCCACAGTGCCCTCCTACCCGGTCGTCTGAGCGAGATACCTCCCCCCCCTGCTGATTATTCGTTTTAACATCCAAGACGAGACAGACATTTCAGATTTCTGGCGTTAAGTTAACAATTATTGGTCATTCATTCATGAACAAAAATAAATAGTAATCATTTTCTAAAGACTACTTGTTTCCTTTACCTTCGCTTTAAGCATGTTTTACGCGGAGTAACGGGTCCACGGCGACTAATTACAATAATATTTTTGACTAGTGACAAATAGTATGTTATTGACTAATTAAAAGTAGTGAGATATATTCTTTCTTTTTTTAATCTTGATAATTTTATAAGTCGTTATAATTTAATTACAAATATCAAGTGATTAAGTCGACTTAAAAATAATAACAATACTTCTTATACTCCAGGCGTTACTTTAACAGTTGGGATTACTACATAATGAGCTTTTTCATAATAGTCAGATCTAAGATTCATTGAGTCAATGATGAAACTTACAGATCTACCACTATGTTCTGCAGTGATACCTAAACTTAAGGTTTGATGGACAGAGAAGAGAAGCTCAAAAGTGGAGACAAATATATAAACGTCTTTTGATATTCATTTGAAACGAATATCGAAAGTGTTTGTCTTGGAATGAAAAGTTCGAATTTAGTACCAAATGTGTGGTTAGTTGTTCAAATTGGAAAATATTGTAGTTGTACTTTAAATAATGGATTATGTACAAATTAAGGATTATCCCACCAAAAACATTAAATGTTAAAAAAATGCCAAGCCTCTCGCTGCAGTCTTTCCATCGTAAAAAGTTTTGAGATTTCAAAGAAGCCAAATCCTATTCAAATGATTATGTAGTTATAAATCAACATTTAGTAATTGTATCAATAGTTTTCTTTATATTATAATCATAGTGACTTGGCAATGAACACAAATTAAAAGCTGCTTGACGAGACCTGTGATCAGATTGTTTGTTATGTGTGAATTATGATGGTCACTAGCGACTACATGCTCCAAAACAATAATTAAGAATACTTGTTCCTGGGTGTTTTTGAGGGTGTTATTATTTTATTAAAAAATTTTTTTTTCAAGTTAAAGATATAAATAAAATAGGTGCTTAGGATAGAGGAGATAGAAACCGCTTCTGTACAGAGGAAAGTGACAAGAAATTTAATTGCAAGAGCTACGAACGTGCTTAACGCGCGTAATGCTAAGAATTTCATACATACAGTTTCGTTAGTGTCTGTTCAACGTAATTATGGTTATTAATTCTAATATACACCAATTTGAAGGTTCAAATCCCCTCATTGCCTTCCGCTCGGCTTTGTGAGTGAGTGACCCAGTGATAATTGAAGCGAAAGTAAACAAAGCAGCTCTTGATAATTAAGATGAGGTCGGTGACGCAGTGGTGATCAAAGGATTAGTGAATATTACTCTCAGAGCCAGTGTGTATGGGTGATGGTCTCCACTTACCATCAGACATAGTGATATATATGTAAAGTAATACCATATACATACAAATAAGCATATGATATATAAACAAACAAGCAATGATATTCTACCGCCAAACAACAGTATTGTTGTCACAGTACACAACAGTAGTGCAAAAATGTCCAGCTTTTTTCAAATCTTTCTAGCATCCCATAACCGCATCCTGACCAGGTGAACACGGCAACACCTGCTTATACTGACCAGGTGTCCTCGTGTTCAAATGTAAGAACAATTTATCAAATCGGTTCAGGTGTCTTTGAGTAATCTGGGAAAATACAGAAAAAAGATTCGATTAACTGAGAACCTCCTTCTTTTTTTAAAAGTTTTGTTATATTAATGTTATTTTATACTTTACTACATTTTAAAAACGATATTGACTTATTCATCGTTTAAGCGTTTCCTCTCTATTTCCGAAAGAATTTGAAATAAAATTTGATTATTTTACTTTTAATAGCTTTAGAAACACTATGTTTAGTATAAGATTTTACATGAATTGGTTATTTTTATGACAGTTATTAAATACGGGATATTAACCATGTTTTTTATTTTTATTCGTCTCGTGAACAAGACATTCGTAGATAATGAAGAAATGTCGAGCTCCAAAGAATAAAAATATACCGTATTGAATAACTGTACTATATCTAGGGTCTCTATCTGTTATTATATGGATTTTGTCCCTATGAATCTATCACAATATCGTTTTAATTACATTGGAATATTAAGTAACCTAATCCTAAGGGAACCTTCGGCTTATTTTTGCAGAAAATTATTTTTTAATATAAATTTTAAGCGTGAGGCAAACTCTCTATCGCCTAATCCGCCCCTCCGTTGAGACGAGACGTGCCGGAAGGTCCTGTGACACTTTGGTCCGCAAGTGCAGGGCACAGGGGGGTGAGGTTTCCGCGCAGCGTTTATCAGTAACGCCCAACCGAGCAAGGTCACCGACTATCCTCTTAGTATATAAATCAAGTAAATTACTTCAGCCGGCGCAGTCGAGTAGAGCTCACATCTGAGACTAACTTGCATTTGTTTAAGTCAGCACTTGCAGTTTCTAAGCGTGTTCCACGGCTGACGTCGACTGTATATAAATACATTAAGGTAAGAGAAAACTGTGAATTATATTTCTGTTAAAATGGATATCTGGTTATCCATTTTAACATATTTTGAGATTGATTTAATATAACCGTATTGAGTTAACGATTCGCATTGGAACAGCAAGGTGTAATATGATCCGAGCCTTCTCGTTAAAAGGAGAGGAGGCCCAGCAATGGGAAATTTAAAGCCTGTTAATGTAAAAAAGTAAATGTTTTTGTTTTCGAAGTCGCGAAGGCTGGTATGAAATCAAAGCTATGAATAAGTTTCCGGGTTACAAACTTAGTTCAATTTTTCCATTCAGCTTCATTTTTCTTTCCATTCCATTTAGCTTCCTATCTAGTTCGTTTATTTATTTAACTCTTTATTGCACACCAAATATACATAAAGACACAAAATATAATTTTCATACAAACGAAATTGGCCAATTAAAAGGCGATCTTATGGCTTATAAGCCATTTCTTCCAGACAACCTTTGCGTTAGAAGGATAATGCGTATGAAAGACGGCAATATGGTGGTGCAGTAAAAACTTATATTATGGAATAATAACATATACAACTCAATAAATATAGCAAATACATAAATACAAAAAATACTAATAAATAAAATATAAAGTAGATTATAGATATTTATAAATAAATCATATATACATACATATACATATCTATATAGTATATGTAATAAAATAAATAAATAAATATAATGGAAAGTATAATAGGATATTAAATAACTGTATCTCAAATGTCATCATTGTTAGTGTCCAAATACAATTTTTTCAGAGAATTTTTAAATATTTGTAACGATTTAGATTGTCTTATGCTTAGCGGTAAGTTGTTCCAAAGTGTTATTGCCTGCACAGTGAAGGACTGCTTATAATATTTACTGCTATAGGTAGGCAGTTTTAGAGTAAGGCTTCGTGATGATCGTATACTAGACTGATCTCCAAGAAATTCGAATTTCTCCTTCAAATAACAAGGAGCGGTCGGATTAAACAACACACAGTACAGAAGAGAGAGAGTATGCAAGTTTCGGCGACGGCGTATAGGGAGCCACTTGAGCTTTGAACGAAATTCTGAAACATGGTCATACTTTCGGAGACCGAAAATAAACCGAATAGCTAGATTTTGTAATCGCTCAAGTTTATAAAGCTGGTCCTCGGTTAGATTAAGATAGCTTGCGTCCGCGTAATCGAGAATAGAAAGTAGAAGTGAATTTGCTAACATAGTTTTGGTAGGAATTGGTAATACTTTTTGTAGACGTCGCAAGGAGTTCAATGACGCGAATGTTTTCTTACTAATTTCAGTTAAATGTTCTGACCAGGAAAGTTCGGTCAAGATGTATGCCGAGGTCTTTAACTGTTGAGCAGTAAGATAAATTAGTGCCGTTGTATACAACTTGGGGAATGTTTGCCCAATCAATTCTTGCAGTCATAGCTGGGCTGCCAATAACAATGACTTGTGACTTGGTAGGATTTATTTTAAGACCATACTGATTACTCCATTTAGAAATTGCCACTAGATCTCTGTTAATAGCAGCAATTGCATTAGGCAGGTTTTCAAGGGTTGAGTGTTGATATATTTGAATATCGTCTGCATACATGTGATAGAGAGAAGAAATAAAATGAGTAATCGAGTTAATGAAGATAGAGAAAAGTAAGGGAGATAACACGCCACCTTGAGGTACCCCAGCACGGACTTCACACCATGACGAGAAAGTCTCGTCGATACGAATTCGTTGTCTTCTACCTCTGAGGTAACTCTGAAACCAATCTTTCACTGATGGAGATATGTTTAAAGAACATAACAGACTCAACAAGATGTCGTGATCGACCTAATTGAATGCATTACTGAAATCTAGGAGCACTAAAATTGTGAGCTGTTTATTGTCCATAGGCCATCGAATGTCGTCTGTGACTTTAACTAAGGCTGTGGACGTACTATGACCTTTACGGAAACCAGATTGGTAAGGATCAAGAAGAGAGTGTTCGTTGAGGAAAGTGTTAAATTGTTGGAAAATTAGTTTTTCAAGTACTTTGGAAAGGAAAGGGAGAATAGAGATAGGACGAAAGTCGGAAGTTGATAGGGGATTACCTTTTATGGGGATTGGAATGATTTGAGCATCTTTCCATGCGTCAGGAAACTTTTGACAGGTAAGGGAGACATTGAGTATATGAGTTAACACAGGAGTAACAATGTCAAGGATTGGGATGATCATATTACGACTGATACAGTTTGAGCCAACAGCATTCGAGGTTATCGACATTATATTCTTTTTAACATCACAGTCAGAGAAAGGCGCGAAGCTAAACGGAGGAAAGTTAGGAGTTGGATGAGAAGAGATAATATTAATTGTGTTACTTTTTTCGTCGCTATTAAGTGCGGTTGAAGAAGCAAAGTGTTGATTAAGGAGTTCAATGTCAATATTTATAGAAGTATTATGAGAGGATTTACCAACTCCAAGAGATTCGAGAAATTTCCAAGTTTTTGCTGTGTCGCCGTTTTCGACAGATTGGAAAATGTGGCGTCGTTGAGCGATGCTACACGATGTATTGCAGCGATTTCGCGCTTTATTGTACTTTTCTCTGTTAGAATCGGTGTTATTTCATTTAAATTTGAACTTAGCTTTATTTTTTTTATTAATTAGATCCTTTATATTATCACTCAACCAAGGCGCTGGGAGGTGTTTTCTTTTGATTGGTTTAATGAGCGCGTGTTTATCATAAAACTGCGTAATTAATAAATTGAAAACTTCAAGTTTTCAATTTATTAATTATCGTTTAAATATAAGTAAAGAATAAAAACTGGTGCTTCTGTACCAATATATTTCCCATGTATTCGAGAGTCGCTTGTTTGTAACAATCGTGAAATTTTAATGCAGATAACACGATGAGGACCCTGGCTGTGCTGATGGTGGTGGTGGCGGTGGTCGGTGCCGACAGCGTCGAAGACCTTTTCCGTGATGAATGGAACGCCTTCAAGGTAAACAAAATCACGTGCCCAGATATAACTTCAGTGGTGACTTTCATTATTCGATGTAGTCGCAAATAAATTGGTACTGACAATGTAATGTAGCGCGAATGGTTCCACGGGTGCGCACTGCGCGGCGACACTGTGCAGGCGGCGTCACCGGCGTCGGTGGGCCACACATGACTCCGTACGGACTTATTCGCTCTAGATTACTAAATGTCAAACGTTACATCACAGCCTTAAGTTGCATTCAAAGATTTAATCAAATCATCTAATTGATGATAACACCGACAAAACCTTCAATGAAGCTCCTTTACATATATTTGTATTGTTGTTATGAAAGTGACAGTAAACCTTCGGTTTGCATTAGCTCAAGCACCAGAAATCGTACGAAAACGAGACCGAGGAGAAGTTCCGTCTGAAGATCTACGCGGAGAACAAGCTGAAGGTGGAGGAGCACAACCGGCGCTTCGAGCGCGGAGAGGTGACGTTCCGCCTCGGGGTCAACAAGTACGCCGACAAGCTGCACCACGAGTTCGTGCACACCATGAACGGGTTCAACCGCACCGCCAAGTGAGTGCACCCCATAGCGCGATGGGGAGATCTGATCCACCTCACACGTGTCTATTCTGTAATCCACGCAGTCATGACTTGTGCGTATACGCATAACCTATTTTAAATTATTGGCACATAGTTAAAACTTAAATGTTAATAACTCCTTTTCAAATAATAATGTTGTTTTGAAAATGAAAATGGGACAAATATTTAAATTGGAATGTTACCTTAATGTGGATGTACGTAACGCAGCTCTACGCTGGGCTTAGAGCAGCCAGTGAGAAGTGTTCGTTGTCTGTCCGTAGAGTCGTCAAGGACCAAAAGTCGCGCGGCGCCTCGTTCGTGCCGCTCGCCAACACGGAAACGCCCGACCTGATGGACTGGCGCTATCTTGGCGCAGTCACCGAAGTTAAGGACCAGGGCGATTGTGGCTCCTGCTGGGCCTTCAGCACCGTGAGTGTCCAAGCAACAGACACACACCACACAACATCCAAAACTATTATGACTCTTCGGCTTTTTCGTCATATGCGAATACTTCGAGTACCTTATAATCCTTATAATTGGTTTTTTAATAAGGTTGATATTACTATCTCACATTAAAGCAACGAGGGCTTGTTGATCGTGAGGAATGATCTCTCACGAAATAATAGATTTTAAGTTTGTAACAAATATAAATATGGAAAATTAGGACAAATAAACAAAAATTCCACAGACGGGCTCGGTGGAGGGACAGCATTTCCGCCGCAGTGGAAACCTCGTGTCGCTGTCGGAGCAAAACCTGGTAGACTGCTCGGGACCGTACGGGAACGCTGGCTGCGACGGTGGTTACATGGACAATGCCTTTGAGTACATTATGGGCAACAATGGTATCGACACTGAGGCCAGCTACCCCTACGAGGCTATCGTCGACTCTTGCAGGTACGTGTGAGCGTCGGGTGTAACAAAGCTATCGTCGACCACTAATCCGCCCGGATACTAAACGTCATTCGTCGCAGGTTCGACCCCGAGTTCGTGGGCGCGAAAGTTATGAATTACGCGGACCTGCCGCGAGGTGACGAGGAATTTCTGAAGCAGGCGGTGGCCACCGTGGGACCCGTCTCCATCGCCATCGACGCCGGCCAGGAGTCCTTCCAGTTTTACTCTAGCGGGATCTATTACGACGAGAACTGCTCCAGCATCAACCTCAACCATGCGGTGAGTCAGACAGCTCTGTCCTTATAGTTTTAAACTGATTGAGTCTTAAAATATTTGTTATTAAAATTGAGATAAAAGATGAAACGACCATAGTATTATAAGAACGATGAAATTGGAACTGCGTGGTGGAATCCAAACCATTCATCCAAACTTTCTCCTCAAAAGGGAGAGGAGGCCTTATCTCAGCAGTCGGAAATTTAATTTTGTTGTTGTTGTTGTTGTTGTTTAAATAGGAAGAGGTTGAATATCTTAATGACTTTACACTTAGGTTGATGAGTATCTATTAAAAACGAATCGTAGGCGCACTTTACAAGCTGATTTGCCACGGGTACATACACTGTGTATACACTAGAGTAAACCTCGATCCACCGTCCGTTCGCAGGTGCTGGTGGTGGGCTACGGCACGGAAGAGAACGGTGGCGACTACTGGCTCGTGAAGAACTCATGGGGAACCTCGTGGGGGGACATGGGCTACATCAAGATGGCGCGCAACCAAAACAACAACTGCGGCATTGCCTCATTGCCCTCTTACCCGATCGTCTGAGTGAGACCCCTCGCCCCCCCCCCCTGGTGATTATTCGTTTTAACATCCAAGACGAGACATCCCAGACATTTCAGATTTCTTGCGTTAAGTTAACAATTATCATTCATTCATGAACAAAAATAAATAGTAATCATTTTTTAAAGATTACTTGTTTCCTTTACCTTCGCTTTAAGCATGTTTTACGCGGAGTAACGGGTCCACGGCGACTTATTACAATAATATTTTTAACTAATGACAAATAGTATGTTGTTGATTAATTGAAAGTGGTGAGATGTATTTTCTTTTTTTAATCTTGATTATTTTATAAGTCAATACAATTTAATGTAAAATATCATTATACTCCAGGCGTTACGTTAACAGTTGGGATTACTACATAATGAGCTTTTTCATAATAGTCAGATCTAAGATTCCATTAATATAAATCCACAACTTCCGTTTTGTGGGCGTTGCTGTGGGAGGAGCCTGCGTATACACAATTTCTCAACTACCTGCGTACTGTTTTTCGTGCTACCCCCATTTTGGTTATTACTACGGTACGTTTCATTATTCTATGACAAAGAAATACATCAACAAACTATAACACACTATGTATAAAACTCCACCTAAATCGTCTGCAGCATATGACTCACCCTCACGATCTGAGTCAGATATTCGTAAGTTATGTCAGGAGGAGCGGATATCAGAGTTTTCTTCGGTGAATGTTACCCAACGAGCCAAACGTCGCCGCCCTTCAAATGAAGAACTAGCAGATGAAATGTCAATATTTAAACAAGTGATGAAAGACCTTGTAAATCAGCTCTTTGCGTCTCAAAATGAACGACTGGACAAATTAGAAAATCATATTTTAGAGATTAAAAACCAATACACTAAAATTGAGTCAACAAATTGTGAGATAGAAAAGGCGATGACTAATATGTCAGATCAATTAATTTCATTAGAGACAAAGATCACGTGTCTTGAACAGGAAAAGAGTTCTAAGGCGATTCAGTTATCTACACTTGAAGAAAAATTGGATTCATACGATCGTAATCTTATCAAAACTAGTGTTGAGTTACGTAATGTTCCAAAAAAGGATCGAGAGACAAAGGATAATCTTTTTGCTATGGTGCAGCAGCTTTCAAAACAACTTAAGTTTGATCTACAAACAAACGCCACCCGCGAGGTTTTAAGACAACCATCCAAAAAAGAAAACAAAACATCTAATATCGACTTATACAAAATACACCCATATACATAGCTGAACTTTTAACCAACCAAGCAAAAAAATTATTCTATGTTACTGGTAATTTTTCGAAAATTAATAAATTTAACTACTGCTGGACGTCAAATGGACGTATTATTATGTTAAGAAAAAATAATGAGAGTCCTTATGTAATTATTAAAAATGAAGCTCAACACTAACAACTTGTTATGTCGCCTCAAATATGACTATATGGTGACTATACACCTAATCTTGCATTTCTTAATGTTTTTATTGTAATTATTAAACTAAGTTTTACGTTTTTCAATCATTTAAAATTGTTACACTACACTATAACACTTACCTACCTAAAATACAATAACATAAATAACACATTTACACTGTCACGTATACATAACATTATAATGATTTATTATATATTTAATAAATTATATAAATGTCCGTTACATTACGCTTTTTATAGGCATATACACAAGCTTAATTTTTCCTTTATAAATATTATATTCTATGACCTCTCATTAAAACCTGTCTGTCACATCTCCACTATTTCAATAAAAATGGCAAATAAAACTGATACAGTATCAGAATACGTTGATGAATTTTCTATATCCGATTTTCATGTTTGTTGCCCAGAGGAGACTCCTCTCGTCGCAGTTTTAACGCAAAATGTTAGATCGATAAATTGTATTTTTTTAAATTTTCTTGCCCTTTTAAACCGTATTCCTCTAGAAATTGACATTCTAATTTAAACTGAATGTTGGTTAACTTGCAATAATAATCAAATTCTACCTACGGTACAGAATTATACAGCATGTCAAACAAGTAAACACGTAAATCAAAGTGATGGAGTTGTTGTTTACGTAAAGTCTGATCTAATTTTCATATATGAAGAACCCGATTTTCAACACTCTGCCTCAGGTTTAATCATCAAACTAAACCATGACACTGCTGTACTTTGTATTTATCGATCTCCCTCTTCTAATAATATCGATACTTATATAGATTGTTTAAATAATATACTTTCTTCTCTTGTCTCATTTAAAACGGTTATTGTTACTGGTGACATTAATCTAGACATAAAACCTTCTTCAATGGATATTCCCTCCCAGGAATATTTAAATTCACTTGCCCATCATGGCTATTTACCAACTCATACCTATCCAACAAGAGGCAATAACTGTTATGAAACAACCGTCACAGATCATTACTCCCTACTTATTGGCATCCAAAAGCAGCGGTCGCTGTATCCAGATGATAACTCTAATATTATTTCAAAAATTAATTACAGTTCCTTAGATGATACAATTATTAAAACAGACTTTTCTTTTATATACTCAATATCAAATCCTGATGAGGCCACTGATAAACTGGTTAACATCTTATATAAAGCTGTTATGGAAAATACCACATTTCGAAAAATTCCAAAAAGAAAGAGAGTTATTAAACCCTGGGTAACACAAGGGATACTACGGTGCTTGCGAAATAGAGATAAGATGCATAAGCGGACAAAACAGTTTCCAAAAAATGATATTCTCAAAACTACGTATAAGCGATATAGAAATTTTTGTTCTAAGATTTTAAGAAAAGCCAAAAAGGAATATGATATCCAACAAATAAATAAGGCAGGTAATAATTCAAAACTATTATGGGACACTCTTAGAGATATATGTCATATACCTAAGTCAAAGCTAAATGGTACACAACTATTATCAGACAGTACCTCTATATTTGAAACATGCAATAATGCGAATAAATTCTTTCTTAATATTGGTTATGAACTTGCAAATAAAATAAAACAGACTTCTAAAACATCCTTTGTAACTTCCACCTCTATTAATAATGTTTCTTCCTTTGTTTTAGAAGAAACAGATTCCAACGAAATAGCTAATGTCATTTCAACTTTGAGGACAGATGCGGCTACTGGTTGGGATGGTATTTCGCCGGTAGTAATTAAAAGATACTCTCAAACTCTGGCACCAATTTTATCCCATATATTCAATCAATGTTTCAACAAGGGTTTCTTTCCTACTTCTTTCAAAAAGGCAATTATACTTCCTATTTTCAAGAGTGGAGATGGAACATACATTAATAACTATCGACCTATTGCTATACTCACGGCCTTGTCAAAAGTGATTGAACGATTGGTTTCTAATAGACTTGTCAGATTTATTGAGAATTATGAAATACTATCATCACAACAATTTGGGTTTAGAAAAAATAAAAGCACCTCAGACGCAGTACACGAAGTCACAAATTATATTGTTAAGCATATTAATAACGGAGACAAAGTGCTCACTGTGTTTCTGGACCTAGCGAAAGCGTTTGACAACGTGCCAATTTCAACTCTTCTGATCAAATTTGAAAGAATTGGTGTCAGAGGTAATCAATTCAACTTTTTCCGCAGCTACCTTACCGGACGATCCCAAATAACTAAAATTAATAATACTCTGAGTGATGAGCTTCAAATATCGTATGGAGTCCCACAGGGCAGTATATTGGGTCCAACGTTGTTTCTCATCTTTATAAATGATCTCTCTAATCTTAGAGTTCACAATGGTCAAGTGGTTTCTTTTGCAGATGATACTGCAATTACGTTCTTTGGGAAAACATGGATGGACCTACAAAATGTAGCCCAATGTGGTTTGGATTCAGTCTTTGATTGGCTACAATCCCATTGCCTGACTCTAGACGTTTCCAAAACCAATTTTATTACTTATTCCATACGTCCCTCATCACAGCCGGTAGTCTCATTAGTTCTCAAGGCTCATTCGTGTGATAAAAAATTCGACTGTCAATGTTCTATCATATCTAAAGTTGATAAAGTTAAATACCTCGGAATAATTTTAGATAAACATCTTAATTTTAAAGACCACATACAGTTACTAACAACCAGGGTACGAAAAATAATCTTAATTTTTACTTAATCTTCATTTTGAACCGAATTTGATTAAATTTGATGTGAAGCACATTTGAACCCCAAGGACAGACGTAGGCTACTATTTTTGCCTCCTACAGGACAAATAAACCTCTAAAACGGGAGCGACATGAAAAAGAAAATTATAGCCGGGAAAGTAGATTTAATAAAATCTCTAGTTGATGTGTTATCAGAGTGTTTTTGATAATCATTATTTTTGCTATTAAGACAATAATTATTAGACTTTAAACTCAACAAAAGTTTCCTAATCATAAATATGGCTACAAGCCGCTAAATCGTGGCATCGGTGCTTGGGTCAATGAACAATGGCTGGATATTTAATTTAATCTATTCCCTTATACCCTCCTAAATCATCGGTTAAGATGCACGCGTTCTAAACATTGGGCCATCTCGGCTCCGTTTAAGTGTGAGTCGTTAGTTTATGTTCAGCGAAATCATAGGTATTAATACAAACCAATTAGAACGTTAAAACCTCTTATTGTGTTCCGCTCGGCTTGGAGTGACCCAGTGATAATAAAAGCAAAAGTAAGCAAAGCAGCGCGTGCTTTTGATAATTAAGATGAGATTGGTGAAGCAGTGGTGATGAAGGAATGGTGAATGGTCTCCACTTAACATCAGCCATAGTATATATAGGTATATACTCATTACTTGAAATGCGTAACGTTAATTTTACAAGATATGAAAGAAGCTCAGCGGTTTTTTTTGTCTCCTATATTAGGTATATAAACAATTTAATATGAAAAGAAATAGCCAGGAGGCGACTGTTTAATTCCCAAGATGTACTTTTTATACACGAGTGTTTCTTAATTTTTTTTTTATTTAAATTTGTACCATCCACTCATCAGATATTCCACCGCCAAACAACAGTACTCATTGTTGTTGTGTTCCGGTTTGAAAGTTGAGTGGGCCAGTGTAACTACAGGCACAAGGGACAAAGCATCTAGTTCCCAAGGTTGGTGGCGCATTGACGATGTAAGAAATAGTTAATATTTCTTACAACGCCATTCCCTGTGAGTGAGGGTGATTCGCGCTCGTCCGCCAATAAATATACCATAAATAAATCAGACCATCTCGGTATTATTGCGTTCCAATAATAATTATTGAAATGTACTGTTACAGCTGACCAAAAAAAGGCTGTGCTAGTTTTGATAATGTTTCCGTGTAACTATTAAACGCATTTTAACAAGGACCATGTATTGTCTTCATTACAATGCGTCCAATCCATTTTGTTTCGTTCGTAATTGCAGAATTTGGTGAATCGATGTGATAATGTCAGAATCACTGTAAAAAAATACCCAAATCGTTTCAAATGTCCATTTCTTTCCATTTTAATGTGTTTTGTCAGCATCACATATTCGGATCCTCACCAGGTGAACATGACACCCGGTAGGTAAGTATAACCTCTCAAACGTAAGAACAATTTATCAAATCGGTTCAGGTGTCTTTGAGTAATCTGGGAAAATACATAAAAAAGATTCCGATTAATTGAGATCCTCCTTCTTTGAAGGTTGTTAAAAACACTGCTGTTTTAGCCTTAAAGCTGCCTTAAATAATTTTATTGTTAAATCGACGTAAGGAGATTATAATAAAAGACACATTAATTTCGATATAATTTTATTTTTATGTTTTATTTATATATATGTAATGACTATATCATCTACCAAACTAAATAATATAATTCAACAGCATCCTTTATATACAATATGTATAGTTATATATTTATAACTCCCTCGTTTCCGAACGTTAAAAAAGAGACAGTCGTCTAATCCATACAAAATAATATTTAAATGAACTACGAATATTAAAGATTAACAAGTAATAATTTGCCACAAGTTTTGTTAATTATTTATTTACAATCCTTATATTAATTTAGTCCCATAATTTCCAAGTGAATAGCGTTTCAATGGGAACGTTTAGTTAAAAGTATAGAGAAAGCGCAAACAACATATCGATCCGGACCGGGGCCGGACTCTACATCCGGACCGGAGCAGACTCTACATGCAGACCGGGGGCGGGCCTGCGCGGGCGCCGAGTAACAATAAATAGAATTGTTTAAACTTAACATACACGATGTTACATCACATGTAATAAGGTATTGCATGACACGAGGCACAAGTCCGGCTCAGGCGACGCCTCGGGCCGCGCGCCGGGACCATCGCTTGCACAAACTGATACACGTACTTCAGGGCGAACATCGTTTCAGTTACGGTGTGGAAATTTTAAAAGATTATCTAGTATAATTTTTCGTGCAAGGTGACAACGATGGCTAGTTGCAGAGAGAGCTGCAAATCTCTGATATCCCGCTGGTTCTGATTCACAGACGTCTCGTAAAGCCGCGCGCCCCGAGAGCCTCGCGACCGATATCTACAACGACCTTGTAATAAAATAAGTATAGCTTGTAAAACGCTAACATCTGCATTCACTAAAACCACTAAATATAGATAAGAAAATATTAAATTTCACGAATCAATTCTGTCTTCGGTTGTATACACGTCTACATACCAAAATAATCTGGTTAAAATATTAACGTTAGTGATATAATATCGGAACAGCATTCGTTTCGTATTCTTTTTACAATAGTTCAATATATTCCTTCAATAGTAACGCTAGGTTGACAAATTCGTAGTCGTCTAGGTAAACAAACTGTAACGTATTCAAAATCAGATATAAAATACCGCCTAACGCGTTACGTACTCGATATTATATACAAAACGGATTTTCAGAATATTCAGCTTTGGCATCCGAAATCTACGCTTGGAATTAGAAAATACAAAACTCGCTACGATTGCTAAACGAAAGGATCGACGTCACAGATTAGAAAAATACCGACTGCCGAGGTCGGTCGGGTTAGCGGTTTGATTTGAGCGAGCACGAAGCGGGAAGGTGCGGCGCCGTCACGGGACGCGTCGCCGCCGAAACGATTATTGCCGTGCGATACACCGGTGCCTACAGCTACTCTACCTACGAAAAATGAGCGTACTATAATCGCTGCGTTTTTGTTCGGAATTGTGCCCGGTTGGCGGAACGCAGATCGCAGCAGAAATAATAAATGTTCCTATACATAAACTGCAACGACTCTCCGCACGAACTTATCTCTTATTTGCGACACGTAGTGCGTTACTTAATCGATACTTTACATATAATATTAGTTATCGCTTTATTCAGTTTTATTTTTTAATAGTTAATCAGCTAACAACATCGACACGACACCTATTGGTCAGGTCCACTCGGGCCGAGCCCGCGTTGTATTGCTATCATTGCGGAGGCGCACCTCGATCGATTCATTAAATCTTAATAAAATCATTTTATGCACATTTCATACCTAATATAATATATATATATATATATATATATATATATATATATATATATATATATATATATATATATATATATATGAATTTATAATTTAAAACATATCGAAAGAGATAAGTGTTCGAATAAAAACAGAACAGATTAACAAGTTATATACTATACGTAGCTACACTTCAAAGGAGGTATTCAATAGAAGACTTTGTGTAGAAGAAACAAACAGGAACGCTTTCGGCGCGAAATCAAACTCCGGACAAATGTAACAAAATTATTGTCATCCAATGCTTAACTTTTCAATCATTTAATTTATATTACTCATTTATTTATAAATATTTACTTTACACAGATCAACACGATTCACAACGACTACAGTAATTTCATCCGTTCCGTTCGCTCGTATCTATAAAAAATTACATCTACTTAAGTTATCTTTAAGGTAGCAACTTTAAATAATCTCATATCGACGCAACACTAGAGTAACATAACGCTATCTCGACGCTGAGCCAAACGCGACGCTCGCGACGCTCAGTCACCGACTCACTCTCACAGCCACGCTCACTCACACGGCGTCCGTCCGTCCGCACGCATACGGTGTCGAAAACAAGAGGAAACGCGAGACGGGAAGAGTGCGATATAGAGAAACCACTACGGTAATACATAAGGTACACTGTATAAAAAGATTAAGTATAGTGTAGTATCGTTTAGTATTTACATTATCACATCGCGCGAAGCGGCGTCTCACAGCTGGTACCACTTCTTGTCCTTGTACTTGAGCATGAGCTGGTGCGCCGAGCTGGAGAACTCGGAGGCCTGCGAGTGCATGCGCTCGGCGCGGTCCTCCAGCTGCGACAGCTTGTCGCCGCGCTCCACCACCATCTGGTGCGCGCGCGCCACCTCGCTGGTGGCCGCCGCCACGCGCTGCCCCGCGCCCTCCACGCCCGGGATGTGCTTGGCCACGCTGCGGCTCGGCTTGCCGCTGCTCTCGCCGACTGCGGACAGAGGCACTTACAGGCGCGGTCGGTCGGGCGGTGTGTGGGTGCGGTGTGTACGGTCGGTGTAGCTACGCACACAGCTCCTCCCGGTCGAGCGGCCGGGACCCGCCGCCGAACAGCCCTCGAAAGAAGCTCTCCTTGGGCGGCTCGGGCATGTCCCGCGGCAGGAACAGCTCTCCGATCATTTCGTTTAGTTGCTGACTGGAAGCGGATGTTATAGGATTCGTATTAGTGTGATTCTAGAACCGTTTAGTTTGTGAAGTCTAAGAATGTCGTCTTTTTGGGATAAAATTATATGTTACTGTTAACTGCGTGTCGTGATAATTTTAACCTTTTTTTGGCTCTGCACCGCGATTCACGTCAAAATAGGCAAGCAGCGAGAGCTGATGAATGGATGGGTCGATTCATGGTAGATAAGATTGGATGTCATATCATTTGTAAAAATATTGAAAAGGACGAACCTGCTTCATTAAACGATATGACAAACGAAGACAGATCAAGTTTGGTTTTAAGACACAAGAAACTAAACATACCACTAATTTCAAAATGGCGTTTACATTGTTCAGTACTCACCAGAACTCAGCGTCGATAGTGAACTTTTGTATTTCCGTGGGCGAGGCGAGGTAGAGGCCGTGTCCGCGGTTACTGAAGCAGAACGTCTTCGCTATTCTGCAACACAGCGCACGGAACGAGTCATTTTTGAGTCACTGTAACTTCATCTCACAATTAAGTTTCTAAAATCATCAATCGCTTACTTAAGCATTTTATAAAGCAATCGTTTATTTGTCCATTTTCTCCAATGCTACTATCTGACTGTCTTATCGTGATCCAAAACAGTTTAATCATAACTCGATTCTCATATTGGGCTAATATTTCTTGTCAAGTAGAACACTCATGCCATACCTATTTATGGCATGGACTTTAATGGACTTTAATTATGATTTGACTTTATTGCAAAAAAGGTTACAAACTTTATCTTACCTCCTATTTTTATCCTCTGATTACTCTGTCGAAAATTCTTTAAATTTTTTAAATATCTAATTACTTTAAAAAGCGATAACTTATCAGTGTATAACAATGACAGTGCCAAGACATAGAATAGTTCTAGAACATTCAAAGCGGGCATGCTTTACAAGAAACGAGAAATATAAAGATAAATCGTTGAGCAAAGAAGAAACAACAAGAGAAGAAAAGAGGAAACGATACTGTGTGAAGTATAATGTCAGGAAGGAGATGTGGGTGTCACAGAACGTGTGCGTGTGGTGAGGCGGGTGTCGTGTTCGTGTGGGGCTGATGTCGGGATCGGGGCTGAAGCAGTGTCGCAGGCAGCGGACGGACTGGAGCGACCAAAGATACCGAATAATGTTTCGAGACATCCAGCTCATTACGCAACTAAGCCTGCAGCTGCTCATTGGCAAGTACTAGTTACACATTTGTCCACGTGAGATGTCTAAAAACAGTTCTATGCGTATCTTCAGTTTGTTATAAACAAGTGCCAATAGTATTTTGAAGGGCCAAGTTATGATACTGAAAGTAATTTTGATATAAAAATAAATCCAATTGAAAATGATGACAGATAAGTTCGTCCATGTCCGGAATGATCGCAGGGCGAGGTTTGGAAGCTGCGGGGTAACATGAAACACTAGCACGTCTAACGGATCGCGTGGGGACACCACGGGGTGATGGTACATGACTAACGCAATTCCGCTATCAGCGAAGACTTACTGGTCCGTGTCCTCGTTAACTATCAGTTGCTGGCCCCATATGGAGAGCATAGGGTCTACGATACCCCTCTGTTTGGACTGTGTCTGGAAGCTACCAGGAACACAGGCACCGGTCAGTTACAGGCTCGAGCGCCCCGCAGCCGCGACCGGGGGCGGCCGCGGGGCGCGCGAGCGACAACATTGCACTAGTGATGCACGGTCAGATTGCGTCGAGCTCTATGAGGGTCACACACTATGAAGTACATCATTAGCACTATATGCGATCGGATGTCGGGCACATTGAATGATCGTCGAGCGTGTCGGTGGGGTTAGTGTCGTTACACAAATCAGCACCAAGTGGCGGGTCGTGATCGGAAGTAATTCTGTCCGGAGATGTGTTTGAGTCGTGTTCGTTATGTCCGATCGATATCGGTTACCCAACTGAAAGATAGGATGAAGAGTGCCAAATATTAAGCACGGGAGGTGCTCGTCAGATTGCAAAATTTTGTCTACTTCGTGATCCACAAAACGCGGCGACAGCCACTAGCGTCTCGGTGCTGGCCGTGTTCGGTACGGGTGACCTTGTTTGCTGCACGACCATTTTATTTAGTGATCGGGAGAGTCTTGACGCGCTCTCGTACGAAAGAGAGCTGTTTAAATATTTTAGGAAGTAGTCGTGCATCAAACAGGTGCTATTTTCTAACATCGATCATAACTCAAAGGAATTCGCTTCGTTGGCTCCCAAATGATAAAATAGCAGATGTAAAAAATGATCTGATCAAAGTGTCTGGCGATGAATGCAAAAATTGCAAAATGAGATATTTGTAATTTTTAGCGTATATAAATACAGCATTCTCATGCCCGTATTGCGAAGCTAGTTGTATCTAAGGGATATGAATATAAAAACAAGCCGTTTATCATTTAGTGCCTCGATCGGGTGCGTGTAATCGTCTAAGAGTGGTCGTGTCTTCATGGGAGGGCGTGAGCCTCGACATCAAGTCATTCACTTTCATTGCTTGCTCGATAAGGTAAAAGTTATTTTTTGATTACGATGTGAAACATGGAAACTGAACTCAGTGATGTAACTCACAAATATAATTCATTATTAATATTTTGGTACATTTTGATACTTTATTCTAAGTTCGGTTTCTGCTTTTCACAGAAAAAAGTTAGTGGAGAATAAAAGATTGTAAATACTTGGAATACCAAATTACCTGAGCTCAGAGAGCGGCAGAAAGTCCGTGTGCACGAGGGGCCGCAGGGAGGGGAGGCTGTACGCCGCTAAGTGACCCGTCGACAAGTAGTTCACCAGGCAGACGCTATCTGAATACGGCGAGATTACATTTTAAGGTTATAAACATTGAACTTAATCCGAGTAATGAATGAACAGTTTCGTTTTTAGTGTAAGTAGGTCATAGGCATAGAGGATATAAGAAAGAATTACCATTCCTTACCACCATTACAACCGGAACATAATAATACAAAGTATAGATGTTCGTCTGGTTGATGCTACCCACCCACACGGGCTTGCCTAAAGCCATACAGACGAAATAATATTTGAAATGACGGCAATGGAAGACTAACCAACCTTTCAAGCTAACAATCTCAGATTTTACAACAAAGTCAGTATCGACAATCTGTTGGCGGTAGACACAGTTCTGGCTCGGCAGCGCCACGACGCGCGCCTGTTTCTCCGAGGCGATAACCACGAACTGGCGATCAGCGGCTGCCTCCGCGCCGGAAGGCGGCGGGCTCATGTGGCTGCTGCCTGACGAGCTCTGCTTAGTGGGCGTGCGCTCGCGCCGCTCCCGCCCCTGTGTTAGCGATTATGGTTATGGAATTTAGCGCTCTTTTAAATTCGTAGGAATGGGTAACAGAACGGATTAGCGCTTAAGCGCTACTTTGTCAACTTACGTCTTTACTGTCGTCCTTCCAGCTCTCGTACGAGTAAGGAATTAAAGCACCATTACAATCCAAAAATGACATGGCCAATATTGAACCCTTTAACCTAAATATTGGACCGCCTGTAAAACAAAAAAAACATTTTTTACAATTCGGTAGAAATACTTATGACATAATTAAGAGGCATTTGTTTCAGTTTACCGCTCGTGGAAATAACGACTGGCTGCGTGTGGCGCAGGTCAGCTTCCGGCAAGCTGATCATCATTGTGAGCACCGAGCCCAACGTCGTTCCTATCCACAAGGTCGGCAGCAACGTCGTGGGATCTATGCATGGAATGAAACTGCCAGTGTAAGAGAGAACTTCGAAGTCGAAGAATTGAAAGGCAGCGACTTACCCGATCTCTTCGTATAGCTGTCGGCAAAGGCGAGGCACTGAATGCCTTCCTGCGATATGTTCTCAAGACTCGACATGGAGCTGGAGCGCGACCGCGAGAACGAACTGTCCAGCTTGTCTACGCGGCCGGTTGGTGCAAACAGACAGATTATCCCTCCGTTTTGACCAGCACGAAACTAAAAGTCCAATAGCACCCTTTGCTAGTGGACCCTTAGTTCTGACTGCGATAAAGGCTGCTCTATCTGACTACATTTGCTAACGATATTATTCCAATTTTACAATCAATTATTGCAGCCAGTATCACCGCCTCCATTACAAGTCTACGAAGTTGCACTCTAGAGCTAGCTGGTTATGTGTGCGGTTGTGAAATTAGCTGAAACCACTCATTCAGCTGCAGCATTCTTCTGTGCCGAATATAAAATAGATTAAAATATCAAATGGGAGTCATGCTTGATAATAATCATTCTTTTGCATGCCCGTCCAATCTCAGCTTATTTGCACAACAAGTAAGTCGTTACTCATTTTTATCACCTTGGAAATTTGGTTAGATCATGACACAAAGTTTTGACGGAATGGTATTTTATGATAATGAACATGATGATATTTATATTACATCCATTCTAATCATGATTCACAATTTACACTTTCATGAAGTAATGAGACATACACACAGTTCTAGAAATGAAAGCGTCGAATGAAGCGAGACTTGAGCACAGGTTAATGGTGTCGATGCGACTAAGATGGTGGATGTTATGGTACGGTGATGTGAGGGTTGAGAAGGCGGAAGCTAGGGCCGGCCCTGGCCGCAGTGTTGCGGCTGTACTAAATTACACTAACTTTCTATAAAGCGCAAACACGTCATTCTTATTCATCCCTATGTTTACTACTGTGGAGCTTATTAACAGATTCGTCCTAAAGTAGGACCCAATAGCTAGTATGTAGCGTAGTCGTGGACGGACAAACAAGTTCAATGGAGTTGTAACATGAAACATCTATATATAATATCCAATCTTGGTGCAGTGAATATTTCTTAGCGGCGCATGCGACTAGTGCATTTAATAAAGATTTTACTGTAAGCATACATAGACATAAGGACAGCCGTATATAGAGGCAGCCAAAAACGAGCCATATAAACTTTTTGCTTTGTGGTCGAGCTAGAAACAAAAAAGATAATGTAATGTACTCAACAGCAGTTAATAAAAATAGTAATTGTAATATTAATAGCGTTCGAGTGTCAGTTGCCGAGGTGGCGCTCGAGCCAGGCCGGGCACTCGAAGTAAAAGTTCTGCAGTAAAATAGTAAAAACATGTTGCGGACAAAGGCAAAGAAATAAATAATGTGACCGCTCGTGATGAGGAATATTGAGAACTTTGAATACTATCGACAACGCAGAAATAATTGTAAATGATAATATAACTATAGGTCGTGTATCGTATACAATATGTAAAGCCTCGCTCATAGAATGCACATATAACATACATAAGAGATACCGTTCGTACACTGAGCAAGTGAGAGAATAGAAAAGAGATAGTTTTTAGTAGTAAGTCACCTTTTATTACGTCTAAGAGTCATGCCGGAAGTTGTTCGCAAAGTGCAGTTGAGGTGCAGAGTGTGGGAGAACATCGGAGGATAGTCACAGCCACAATTTCGACTCTAAGTAACAAACCAACTAGCGTGTGACAAAAACAGGACCGCAGCCCGTGACAAGCCACGAAACGAAAAACAAAAACTAAATTAATGTAAATGTAAAAAATAAATCAATGCAAATGTCGTTGGGATACCATTGGGTTGCATTATTTGTAAGTACTCCATAGATGCGAGAGTCTGCGGAATAGTCGGTTCTGTATCGACAAATAAACCACAATGTGTTACAAGCATCATCACCATAGTCACTTAGGAACGGATTCGTCGTCTACAGTCGCTATTTCATCGCTGTCTTATTCGTGGCATTGTGTCGTGTCGTGTCGTGTCGTGTTGATTCATTTGTTTGCAGAAATCTAAATTGCATGTAAAAATAATTGAAAAGAACAAACTGAGCGAATCTAGTAAGCAACGTACAATGTAAATATATCTCGATCGATAAAAGTTCGTGGGATGATGTGTGTTTTTGTAAAGTCAGTGCCGATAGTACTGTAGATGGCGAATCGTTGGTTACACTTGGTACAGATTCTGGCAAAACAACTATTCAGTCTTTATGACAGGGACACACAGTTATTGATCATTCTAATGACGGCGACGGCACGACACAGGAAAACAAAACTACTCGATATGAACAACTAGAAATTAAAATAACAAACGGTGAGGTGGCAGACTTTAATGATTACCTATTAAATGATTCCGATCTGAAATTGGAAATTTATCAAATGATTATACATTATTTAGAATTCGACGCATGCTCTTTGTCGGTGAATAATGCAACAGATTTCTGACTGAGGCCTGATTGAGATGTCCAATAAGTCGTTATTGCCAATTTGGAATATCAGCTACAATTTAGTGGTCAATGAATATTCTAATATTTGACAATATCTTGAAATTGAAGATTATTCTTAATATTATGTTGCTAACAAATGGTTCGACTGATGTAATCTTCAATTTCAGATAACTTTTGAAGAGTATCATGGTAGGTCATGACGTAGTTGTAGGTAGTGTAGAGAAAGAAAAAGAAAAAAATAAATAAGTCGTAAAAAGAAATAACAGTTGGGCGAGATCGCTCGATATACATGAGTATACTTTCGTATTGTTTTGAGAAACACATTCAACAAACTGATATTTACTGCAATGCAACATTAAAGCGTAGTTAACACTTAAGCAATCAATATCGTCAGCTCTTTCCTTTAGTTCTCCAGCCAAAGCTCGACAAGACGCACGAGGCACATAACTAAAACGGCTCGGAGCCGAACACATCTTCAGCGACTCGCCATCGAACAAAAAATAAAAGAAAAATAAAGAACGAAAGAAACAAAATCATAACGAAAGGAGAAATTGCGACTGTTTAGATCGACAGGCAGACCGAGAGGTCGAATAAAGGTGACTGTACTACCAAAACTGCAATACTGTCGCGTCGTGAGCAGAGAATGCTGCGGGGCGGGGGGCGCGGCGTACACGTCGGACGCGGTGGAGAGGCACTTGTGCAGTTTGCGGGTACCTTGCGAGCGCGAGCGCCGCACTGCGCGAGGCCCCGCGGGGCCCCCCGCGCCCGCGCCCCCTCCGGCGCAGCCCCCCGGCGCCGCGCCGCCCGCCGGGCCCCCGCCACCCGCCGGGCCCCCGCCGCCCCCGCCGCCGGGCCCGTTCATCTACAACACACACACACGTCCGACCTGCGCCACTGCCTCGCCGCCCGCACCCCGCGCCCTCCTACCGCACGCTGTGGACTGCCGCACGGGACACATGTGATGCTTAAGTACATTGTTAATCAATTTCGACCACTATTTTAGATAAATGTAGAAATAGTGGCACGCAGACGTCCTGAACGAATAGCCATCGACAAATTGTCGTCGCCGTAGCCGATACGTTTACCCCTAAGACGAAAACCACAACGCACGACGTACATTAATAAAACAGACATCCTGTTGTCACGGATTGCGATCTAATGACTTGAAAACTGCACCTGCCTACCTTGGTTATAACGATAAGCGAATTAGATAGTACATTAAATAAATAGAATTATG
Source organism: Vanessa cardui (assembly GCF_905220365.1). Lineage (NCBI taxonomy): Eukaryota > Metazoa > Arthropoda > Insecta > Lepidoptera > Nymphalidae > Vanessa > Vanessa cardui. Next base: position 452,132 of record NC_061125.1, read on the forward strand.
CATAGAAATGAACATAGAAAGAGTAACAGAAACAAAAATAAACAAATGAGTAGTACACAAGAGGAGACCGCCACCTGAGGTACGAGCACATGTAACGGACACGTGACGCGGACGGACGCGACACGGATACGACGCGGCGACTCCGCGCCGGACACGTCGGTATTAGTCAGGCGTGGTTCGGTTATGTTTCTCCTGGGTTAGTGTGCTGTGAGCCTTTCGCTGAGGATCCATACCTATTATGTTGGGCACTTGTATCACTTCGTTTAATTCCTCTTCGACATTTCGTTCGTTTCTCGTGCAAAGTCGCGCTACAAACTCTCCTGGGGAAAGCAGATCAGTCAGAAAAGTGTAGCGCCTATGCGAATCGTTTTGTGGCTAATCATCGTAAGTATCCCGGGCGCGTCGTTTGCTCGGTATGGTCTGATGTGAAGCTATCAAGCGGGGAGGTGCACAGCTAGATTCCCACTACTGTAGCTCTTTACTTTAATATCATCCCAAATGGACATCGAAAACACAGAGATCTTAACGCCTACGTTCGATGCAGTATTAACTATTTAAGGTATAAAATTACCGAATAAATCACCGAATAGAATTTTTAGGCAGTTCGAATCCTCGTCGGATGAGTCCTTGTCCTTGGGAAAGAAAAAGACAGCCATTACCTGAAGTGTCGCTTTATGGCAATCGATGATGTACCAGCGTATACAGTGTAAGTTTATACACGTGATCCTATACATAAATATATCTATATATGTATATGTATATATTATATATATGCACCATTTATGACGCTCTATTTAAAAAGTATATAATTTAAATTTTAAAATAAATAAAAAGCCAAATATCACAAGAAGCGTGAAGCATGATGTATACATTTTTATGATCATCCGTTAACTTTATAGTAAACTCTAGAATAGAATTGTTATAACACTCACACTAGTCGTCAGATCAAAATGTTCATAAATGTTAAAAGTTGTAACTACGATTCATCTACGAGCAAAAACTTCTATCTGATAAAACTTTATCTACAATATTAGTAAACGATATAAAAACTGGCCAAACCATTACCATTCCAATTCCAGAGCAACGGTATCTACGCTATGTTACATGATGACTAGGCTACGAGAGAGTCGACCCGCGTGGCGCGGCATGTGTGAGAGTGAGGTGGATAGCTCCTGAGGATACTTACTGAAGCGCCGCATCAGGTTGCCGGCGAACGACTGCGATTGCTGGGTCGCTTGCTTCTTTCGCAGGTCCTTTACCGACTCCTGCTTGTTGTACTTAATATTGGGCACTGAGAGCAACCTCTGGTCTCTCTGGTCCTTTGTGCTGTCCTCTTTTCTCTTGGCTTTCGAGCGAGGCGGTCGCAGCGGCTTGCCGTCTTCATCAAAAAGAGGTAGATTGTCAGGTCGTGTAGCTTTTTCGTCGTCTCCGATCCGAGAGGGGGATATATCAGGCGTTATTTCACCTCGTTCTTTGTCCTGCCATCTTTCCTGGAGTTCTTTATGCATTCTGTCATAAACGTCCGTAGCTCGTTTCTCTTGTAGTTCTCGATGCATTCGCTCGAAGACATCGGAACAAACTCGTAAAGGCGAGGACAGTTGGCTTTTATCGTCGTCAGGTCTCCTTTCTCCCGCATCGTCGGCTTCGGGCGAGTCGGTGGTAGATTCAGGCGCCACCTCGGCAGTAGCAGCCGTTTCACAATAGAATTGTGAATTCCCTTTTTCAATGGTTTCCTCATTTTCTTGCGGTCCGAAGGCAGCTTTGAGCTTAAGGTCCACTTTAGAAATTTGACGTTTTAAATTGAAGTTCTTCCAAGGTGTGGATTTGCGTCTCGTGTCAAGCTTTGGGTCTGGCAGTGCTTCCTCGGCAGGCTCGGGGCTGGCGGGTGACTCCTCCAACTTCAGGGACAGGGGAATAGATCATTTTGTTGAGCTTTGTTCCCGACCACGTATCGAGGGCTGATATATACCGGCCTTGACACGGCGCGGTGACCATACCTCTATTGAAAACAGTCCTTCCAAAATGTTTACTAAGTACTATCGGGGAGACGACGTTTAAAATAAAATTTATGACTCTTATGAAACGGAGAACATTCATATTTCATTTTGGAAGGACAGTTCCAATCAAGATTTCAGGTCTGAGGTTTTTGAGTCATGGCAACTTACAGCAGCCATTATCTTTTAAGATTTCTTAAAACAAAACTATTAGTGGCACGTGTGACAGCTATGTAGTTAGGCGTTGTAGAATAGTGAAGACAGGCTTAGTGTAAAAAATGTCTAAATGCCATGCCATATGTCACTACGGGACAAGCCGAGGTAACCCTTAGCGCTAAATACTAATAAATTAAAAGAAAATCATAAAGAATAAACTATATCAGGATCCAATCAGGGAGGTTTAGCGCAGCCAAATTCTCCTCGATTTTAGCAAACGAAAGTATAATGAAACAAAACAGCAAATAAAATGTAATGTGAAAAGATTGCCTCTGAAGTCAAAGTGACTGTTTCAATAATCACCGCCGCGACGGAATGATTAGGCTGTCAGTAGGCTATTCACTACGCCTGCAACTAATGCAATACTACTACTCGAGGAAGTTCAATTTATGCATTTAGTAATTGATTCTAATCAATCCGGCTTCGCTCGACGAAGTGCCGTCACCGGTGCGAGCCTACACACTACTCCTTACCTACGTGACACGGGAAACAAGAGTATTCTCAGTTCGCATATTGCGAATATCAACTATTCGGCGAAATTCACTAATTTCTTAATAATATCGTACGACATCAGATTCTCGAGAATACTCAAACGAGAAGGAACCTAATCGCAGCTGCGCCCCGCGCTCACCTGGTCCAGCTCGGGCGAGCGGCGCTCGTGGCGCGCCAGCGGCGCCTCCGGGTGCGGCAGGTACAGCGCGTGCGCCGGCAGCGCCGCCACCACGCAGCGCCGCCACACGTCCAGCACCACCACGCCGCGCTCGCCGCCCCACGCCATGCTGCGACACACGCGCGGTCAGCGGCGGCGGGGAGCGCGTCGGCGCGCCGCGGGTACTCACAGGCCGTACGACGAGTTGAGCGTGAGCGCCGTGACGGGGTGCGGCGGGCCGTGCTGCAGCGCCACCAGCGCCGCCTGGAAGCCGGGCGCCCGCCGCGCGCCGCCCGTGCCCGCGCAGCCGCGCACGCGCAGCGCGCTGCCCGCCCACGAGCCCGACTGCGACACGAGCGAGGGGTTGCTTGTCGCCGAAACGCGACACGATATTTCGTATCGGGTCTCGGCAGCGGCGCGCTCACCCTTCGGCCCTCGCCCTCCACGCTCTCCGCGCCCCTGCCGAGGGAGGTGGACCGGCCGCTCTCCACCTCTGGGGACGTCTCCTCCTCCACCGCGTCGGTTATCACCGGCACCTCTACGACCTGGAACGCCACGACGTCTCACTACGGTGTCCTCATCCGAGCGCGAGTGGATTGCATGCGGCTGGGGATCAAGGCCAGCCGGTCGGCGGCTCGGGCACTCACGTGCGTCTCGGCGTGCACCTCGGCCTTGCGGAACTTGAAGAGCACGACGTGTCCGTGCGGCAGCGCCACGCACAGGCGGCGCGACTCGGCGCACAGCGCGGCCTGCTGCACGGCCAGCGGGGACTCCTCCTCGTAGCCCCCGCGCCGCTCGAACACTGCGGACACGACTCACTACTGCGGACGGTACACCGGCCTGTGCTCCGGTTATATGATAAAGCTGTGGTCAGCCGGATTCCTGCGGCCCACAGCTTTATCTCCAGCTTTAGCTGGCGTTTATATACGCCGGTATGAGACCCGTAAAGTATTGTGTCCGGAATAGCGGAAATGGAATATTGGCTCACCTTTCGAACATTTTAATTTGTACAGAATTTGTAAAGTCCCCGCACTCGCGTCCCAAAATTTCACACTGCCATCTGCGTGCCTGAAATAAAATTATTTGTTTCCATTTTATACGATGTCTGTTAACCATATATACTCCATAATTTTAATCTAGTTTAAGTTAAATTTACCCAGTGAGTATAATTTCGCTGTAGGAGCACGAGGCCGGCGCCCACTCGCCGCCGTTGATGGGCCACAGCTTCTCGCTGAAGCCGGCCGCCTTCTTGTTGCCTTGTCGTCCCACTGAGTAGAATGCTGGAATCTATAAAAATAATTTGTTATGACATTGTATCACGTGACGGACTATTTCTTGTAGTCAGCGTCATTTATATGAAACATTCGGAATTTGTGCAGTTCTAAATTTAAATTTAACGTTATTAAAGTTTATCAAAAATTAGTACCAAATCCGAAGGGCAGTCAGCAAAGTAACAACAGCATGTAACAGGTGATTCGTGTATGTCCATGGGGTAGGGGTTCTCGAAGCAGGGGTAGCCGGGGGTAAGCAGATCTATTACAACCAGGTCGTTCTGCAGTAGCACCACTATCGCGTATGGTTCTTGATAATCTGAAATGTTTAGAAACACATTTTTATACTACATACACTGTATGGTCCTTACTGTGACATGTTTGCAGACAAATGGAACAAGTTGCCAGTCAGCTCTGCGCAGAACTATGGCAGCATCAGCTGTCTCCATAATTTAATTTCTCATATAAATGATGGCATCACTTTCGTTCTCACTAAGTAACTTATATAAATATTGTTGGAATAAACAAGCAACATCTTCGTCAAGTCACACAACTTTTCTTTAAAAAAAAACGGCGGGAGATTCGTGGTGGACATAATGAGATCGCGAATATAATTCTTACGGTGTAATGTGTTTATTGATGGTTATTTGTGTTGCAGACTAAATGTTTTTCTATTGTGGTTAGATTGATTGTTATTTTAAATTAAAGATAATTGTTTTAGAGGTTAACCTACTTCCTACTTCTGGTTCTAAAAATATTATTTTTAGTTGTTTCATACGGTAAAAAGTTTATCAAATAAACTAAATAGTTGTACAACCGATACATAGAATAATAAGATTATGTTCACCAAAATATAATGTAATGTTAGAGAAAACAGACCGGCAGCGTGGGGGCTTTCGCAGAGGGTGACGAAGTCGACCACGCTGTGCTCCATCTCCAGCACGGTGGTGCTCTTTCCGTTGAGAACCGTGATGCTGTGCGTCCGGCCAGCTTTGTCGGTGGGCAGGCCGCCGGAGAATATCACCAGACTTTCTCTGAAATTTCATTCAATACTTTTAAATAAACATACGGAAGTTAGGTCAATTTTTTATTATAAAATTTAATTTGCTTAGGAATTATTAATAGATCTTTGTTGAGCTGAGAAAGATTTTTCTAAATTAATCTGTTTTTTTTTTATGTAAATTACAAAGCTTTCTGAACGCACTCGTAATGATCAAACATGGCCGCCCGTTGAACTGATACGTCATGAATTTCATAGCGAAATGTTTCAATTTAAAAAATATGCAGATATATGTCATTTATATTTTAAAAGAGTGCTGTTTGGAGCGAAAATAAATATGGAAATTTGATATTTTTAATATTAGAACTTAGCAATCGCCGGTAAGACGTCTGTTTACGAGTAAAAGATAGTTGGTACGCTAATTCTGTACTCACTGAATTTTTGAATATTCATTAATCATTAATATTTTAATAGAAGATGAAACTTTTACTAAAGTTGAACTGTTGAATATGGAAATGAGTGCTTTGTTAATAACTACAAGAGAGTTTTACGGCATTTTAGAAAGTTCGCCAATGAAGAGGATTTTTTTTGGAAAAAATTTAGAATACTTGTAAATATTAATCCCCTATTATATGTATTTTTTGAGATATAAACGTGATAATCGGTGAGCGTATTTTCTACCAACTCAGTGGTAAGGTTATATAACAAAAGAATCGGGTATAATCGAATATTCGGATATGAAGCATTTATGTAATGCGAAAATGTTATGGTATCAATTTTAAATGCATTGTTTTTTTTAAATTAATTGGAGGACGAATAAAGAAGATCGCAAACACTTATTCAACCGCATTACTATAAATAAATAATAAATAAACTAATATCATCGCATCAGAAATCCGAGTTTCTGATGAGAAGATATTTTTATAATAGTCAAATATAATCATGTAGTTTTTAATGAAAGTCTTGCTCACCCTGTCCTTGAAGTTTTCCATTCCAGTCTGAGTATAGGTTTGCAGGGTTCTGGTTTGCCGTCTTTGTTTGCTTTCGCTGAAAACATAATTTATATACATAGTATGGCGACACGTGTTCGAGTGTATGTACTACATTTTACATGAATGTGTAGTGGGCTCACTGACCATGCGGATAAGACAAGGAGGTGGGTCTTGGAGAGCGCATGCTCCACGTGGCGAGCGCGCCGTCCGCGTGCGCGGTCATGAGCTTTGCGTCGTGCTGCCACGCCGCGGCGCGCACGGCCTCGCCGGGCCCGCTCGTGCCCAGCGAGCCTCTCCACTCCGCGGCCCGCGCCCGCAGATCCCATACCACCACCAGGCCCGATTCATACGCAATTACTAACTGCAAATTACACGGGGATTTTTAGTTAACTCGATCAGTTATTTGGGTCACGAAAGTGACGATAATAAAAAAAAAATCAAATAATACTTGTCTACCCGTGACCACGAACACTGCAAAGTGCTCGAAACGTCGGGATGTTTAAAAATAATTAATATACGCGATTCATCCGTTATAATTAGTTTTATTCAAATAATACTTTAAAATGGTGGTGGACTCATGTATATTTATTCAAAGCACACACAGTCGCCTTCATTACGATTGAGAGTTAGGCCCGTAATATTTTTTCCGACTAATTTATAAAAGCAATTTATTCAATTGCCGTCCGTTTTTTAACATTAAATGTTCCCGTTATTACGAGTTCTAAGCATTCATCATTCTAAGTGACGAATAAAAGTATTACTTTGCTGGCGTCCAGTGGATTTTCGCTGACGTCGACGACGGCGCCCGGGTGGTTTGGCCTCGTTCTGCAACAAAAGACATTCATAAAATGTAGTCGCAGCAGATATTCATTATTTTAAAGACGAAGAGTTTCACGTTACGTTGGTCAAATATTTCCAGAGTCGTGACAGCGAGCTAGTTTACGAGAGACTATTTATTTAAGAATTTTTATTCATTTTATTTTCGACTATTTCAAAACCTCCCTTCCTTCCTTACGCAATTCTATTTGTGTGTTTTACGCAAAGACAAATAGTGATTTAGAAAATGTCACACAACAACAACAACAGCCGGTAAATTCCCACAGCTGGGCTAAAGGCCTCCTCTCCCTTTGAGAAGAAGGTTTGGAACATATTCCACCACGCTGTTCCAATGCGGGTTGGTGGAATACACATGTGGCAGAATTTCTATGAAATTTGTCACATGCAGGTTTCCTCACGATGTTTTTCTTCACCACTGAGCACGAGATGAATTATAAAGACAAATTAAGCATGCAAGCAAGCAGGGCCATTTCGACTCGAAATATGTCACCAAAAAATGTCATATTTTTGGTGAATGTTCAATGTGTAATTGTTAATTCCCTGCTAATTTTTATGTGGGAGAGTTCGAGATCAATAGCCGTGACACCGACGCCTCTGTTCCGTATACGTATAGAAAGGATCCGCCGCCAGGTCGGCGACAGCTCCGCGACGCGAAGTCACGCCTCGACGATAAACGGAAAGGCGATATTTTGAGACGTGGCAAGTCCATGTACGCATACATATTAATTGTCCAAATTATTCAAGCGATATGTAACACAACTACAATGACTACAACATATATTTTACAAACTTAACGAAATCACAGACGTGATACAATTAATGTTTTCAATTACTTTGATTGGGTTTAGTTGTTAAATGTTATAAAACGAAATTTTAAATAAGACTACAGTAATGGTCGTATTTCTCTCAGGTTATAAAACGAAAGCTCTTTTGTTTCATAATCCGAGATCGGTATGGTCAAAATTCATTTTAAAGTCAATGTAGTCATCTCGATGAGTTCTGCTAAAATATTAAATGAAACACTAAATCTAATTGAGATCAACTAGTGTTGAATTGTTACTCAATCTTGAGCGGTTAGATAAATCTGGAAAAGTCTTGCAACAAGTGATGTAATGGGGAGCGCCCGTCACGACGTCACGGCGACACTTGTTGCGAGGTCACCGCTCCGTGACAGCCTCCCCCTCAACATTTTACCATATTTGATGGGAAATCACACAATGAGAATCTATCTTTTATAGATAAAACAAATATATTATTATTATTATCCATAAATTAAAAGTAAATTATTGAATTACTGAGATTGTCTGAAAGAGTCTCTCATGTCTCCTGTATAATATTTGATTAAGGAGCTCTCGACAATTATGAAAATAAATATCTCGTGACCTCGAGTACTAACATCAATCAAGCAATCTTCAATTTGAAGACCAATAATATAAAGAGGTAGAATTTGTTTGTTCGTATCCCCTACATACGTAATCTCCGGAACTAATGATCCAATTCTGAGTTATGCCAGTTATATGGGCCATGTATGTATCGGCGGCGTCCCAAGTCGAGGTCCGGCTTTACGGGAAGCACCCTTAGGACGCGCGTACTCTAAGCTCTTAAGTGGTTCTCCAACCCATTTTGAATATTTAAATCGCCTTCCCGCTGTAAAGCTGACGCGGCCATTAGGGTCCCAAAATAATACACAATCTAAAAAGTGTCATTTGTCAAAATATGGTTAATAGCTTAATACTTGGGACCAGATACATATTGCTAATAATGCCAACCTAAGTCGATAGTATTAAAATACGACTTTGGTAAAAGGCTATTCAAAGTTTTCCGTATTCTGCCATTAAGCCGGGACCATCCCTATCCGGCATTTACGGAATCAATCTTTGTGATTATAATGACCACGATTTCATCGTAACAGATTGATATTGTGTACGAGAGCCATACTCGTTTGGATTTTATTATGATTTAAGGCATTTATGAGCCCTGAAAGTGAGTGGTATCAATTTATGAAACGTCGTTTTGTCACAATATGTATTTGGGTTGAATTTCATTTCGTTGTATATTCTTTGGTATATTTAGTCTCTGAGCATTCTAAAAATTGTACATTAGTCATATAATCTAAAAGAGTTTTCGTCTAATTTAGCAGTAAATATTTCGGGAAGGAAAACATTGTTATATTACTCCTGAATATAATAAAGGAAATTTTGCATTACTGCTGTATGTGATTCTCAGAACTTTCATGGTAATAACTGTCTCAAATCGAGGCCCCGGGTCTCAACTAGTCCAAGCGTAGTTTAATCGAGGCGGATGCCAGTAAATTGCTTTAAACCGGAACAACGGAGAGTGGATATTAAATTATTTCATCGGGCTCCTTCCGGCCCTCGCTTCCGGCGCGCGAGCCTCTTCTCCTCTCGACTCTCCTCTGAAGGTTCTCTAGAGAACATCGCTAATGCTAATAGCTATTGCATTATACGGTAAACACGTCGTTCATAAATATTTATGCAAGATTTTATCGTGTATATCAGATTTAAATGCACAATAAATAAATGCAACATAATGGTTTTGCAGAGCGGTTTGGGCGCCGAGCGGCCATGCGGTCCACCGTCATATCCGTATACTATAATCTCAAGCGACTATACCAGTCGACTATACCAGACTCAGGCGACTATACCAGACTAACCAGACTGAGTCGAGATGGCCCAGTAGTTAGAACGCGTGCATCTTAATCGATGATTGCGGCCAGGCAAACACCGCTGATTCACGTGCTTAATTTGTCTTTATAATTCATCTCGTGCTCAGCGGTGAAGGAAAACATCGTGAGGAAACCTGCATGATCACATGAAATTTATCAAAATTTCATAGAAATTCTGCCACATGTGTATTCCACCAACCCGCATTGGAACAGCGTGGTGGCATATGTTTCACACCTTCTCCTCAAAGGGAGAGGAGGCCTTTAGCCCAGCAGTGGGAATTTACAGGCTGTTGTTGTGTTGTTGTATACCAGTCGCTTTTACAGGCAGTCCTCGTACTTACTGCATGTTCGGTTCTCAAATACGCGACGTAAGTCGAGATATATTAGATTGCTTCGTTTTTCTTCTTGCCGACATTGACCTCGCGACTATGATCGGTATGGTTTGTGTAATTATTACCGGAAGTTGTCATAGTTGTAACTCTCATAATCCGATAGAACGAGAAATCTGACACGACCGGGAAATTTTCAGGCTGACTAATCAGAGCTGTACCAACGGGTTTACGAGGCAGGTGAGTTAAAATACTTCCAATTTCAAGAGTTTTAACTGCACCCAATAACATTTTATCAGCACAACATTTAGTGTCAATCCATGTTCTTGGGATTAGCAGCCGTTTATCACGCGACTAGACCAACGCCACCACTATGACCGATAACCAGCTGTTATAAATATTACATACGAGTATACACAAAAAAATATAAGTAAATACTTTACTGACAATGTGTATGTAATCACAGACATTGCTAACAATTTCAGTGGAAACGCACCATGAGATACAAAACGATTAATTAGACGTCATTTGACATTCGACGTTCCATTCACGAGCGACGTTTTTCGTCACAAAGGGCTCAGGAAGTTCGTTATGACGCCGAGCCCTCAGCCCAGCAGGGCTTTTTTATTATATGTTACCGTATTTGAATATGACGTTTACAATACCGGCGCCGGCACGAGACCGCAATTAAGGACCTTGTTTATAGAATAAACGGGGCCCTCGCAGACTAACCTGCGGCGAGTCTGTTAATACGCAGGGGCGTGTAATTGAAACTAGAAATACTTGCTATTGAAGGTTTAGTTTGTTACAATTAACTACCAGAATTGTTTCATTTATTACGTTTTTTTTCAATGGCCTTCCCTTTAGTGTTATTCATGTTAAATAACGTTTTGTCTCCCTCTTTTGTATTTCAAATCGATAACTCAGAAAGAAACCACTGTTTAACTATTAAATACACTCTTTAATAAGTGAGGCTGTTACATTTTTGTTTAAAATTAAACATTTGAATTGAATATATGTATATTACTTTACGAGTGTAGTATTTAGTGCGTGTCATACAAATTGCTCGATAATTTGTGGATATGCTGATGGTGGTTTGAAGCTCAGTTTATAAATTAATTTCGTTTAACAAAAAAACATTAGCAATTTCCTGTTAATAGCTGTATTAATCCATCTCAAACATCGTTTAAGTTAGGTTGTTAAACAACTTACCCGAGCATTTTTTTTATTTCACTTGAATTATTTCATTTAATTTAGGTATAATTTTCTGGCTCTGTGGATAAATATTTCGTAAAAGCATTGAAAACAACCAGATATTAAACAATAACTATCAACGGCGAAGCTATGATAGCTATATGTAAAATCGTCATATAATATGTTGTCTACATATAATACAACAACAACATCAATTTAAGACAAAGTTTGTTTCATGTTTCGTAGCGTTCCGTAATCTAGTTTTAGATTGAAACCTTTCATTTCAAAGTATAACGTATAAAACGTAAACATTTTTAATTTAAAATTGAACAAACCACGATCAGCTCGCTACATGAATGTTTCACTGAACATTTGTTACGTCATGCTCGATGGAGAGGCGAATGAAAAGCGCTTTATATTCATACGAAGCGAACTGGACATCTGTAATGAAAACACATTGTGTATTACGTGTGAATGCGACGTGCCCGCTGTGCGAGCGACTACGTGTAGTCGGCCGGGGAAGGTTCGCGGTTCTAGTTCAGGCACGGCGTGTGATGTTGATCTAAACGTTGTAAGCTAGTTTATTGGGTAATTTCGACGACATATTGTTTAAACAAAATCAAAATATACTTTATTCTAGTAGGCTTTTATAAGTACTTATGAATCCTCACAACTATGTTAAGTTACCGCTGGTTTGATTTATACCTAGATGCTACCGAGAAGAACCGGCAAGACACTGGGTAGTTACTCTTTTTCAACATTTAAAAAATACAATTATATTTGCTAAATACGATTATATATGTACGTAATGTATCCTGCCTGGAAGTCAACAGGTATTAACATTTTATTAATATCTTAACAGAAAAACCTTGTTAGTTAAATATATAAATTATAGGTATATATAATCAGTCTGAAAGTCAACAAGTACTAGCTCACTAATAGAGATTTTTACAAATTATTTGAATTTATGAATAAAGAAAACGGATGTGGCCACAGGCGGGTCAATTAGTCAATCCAACTTTAATAAAAAAGCCTATAACGTTCCTCCTTAACACACAAAAATAATTATTCAAAACAGGCTGAGCTTTTTAGTATAGTTTTATCATTGTCAATACCGACAATATGTGTGCAATAAAACTTTCCTCTATCAAACTTAACCTACGATTTAATGCTAATTGCAATCAGACGAGACGACCGAATAGAAACAGTTCACACCGCACGCGTTACAAACGCACAGCTATGGTCAGTTAGTATATAAGAGGAGTACATATTGAATTACGAGTTAATTTAACAAATTTCAGCAAATACATGTAAATTGATCCACACGATACATTCATTAGCAACGAATGTATTTTGCGCCCGTAACGCGCGTTGCGCTTTCATTAAATTGTCCATATTTACTGCATGTAAAAGTAACCCTGCAGATACGCGGATAATATTCGCTAATTGGGAGCGCTTTCGTTCGTTAATTATTGAAAACGCATCGTCGAGATTGTTACCGGGATTTCATGTCCAAAGTCAAAGTCAAAAACCTTTATTCAAAATGGAAGTGTTTACACTTTCTTATTGATTGTCGAAAATCAACCACCGGTTCGGAATATAATACCTCAGACCTGAGAAGAACCGGCGAAAGAAAAAACAGCGGGCAGAGTCCGCGATTGTATTTCTAGAATTATCTGCGGCAGAACCCTTAAAACTAAAACTGGCAAAATTTTTTGTCAACATTGATGACAGTCATACCTAATTCCAAATTCGTTAATCAATATAATGCTATTTCTTTCATAGTTCAAGTAAAAGCTATATATACGTTATCGAAAAGTAGGCGAAAGTGCTGATGGATGTATTTCTTTTAACAAAACCTTAATCGTCGAGTTTTATCGCTTCGGAATTCAATCTGCATAGTGATGAGAAGATGTAGTATATTTTTATCACGGGTGCGATACTGGTACTAAATATACTACAGAAATGGTTTATTTACGACATCACATTAGAAAGTTCTAATATTATCTGTGTTTTTTTACTATATTGTCCATTTATTATTTAAAAAAAATCTTCTTGAATTCTTCTATTAAAAGAAACCGTATCAAAATCCATTGCGTAATTTTAAAGATCTGAGCATACATAGGGACAGACAGCACTGCTAAACGACTTTGTTTTATAGTATGTAATGATGATGATATAGTTGCAATAGATTGAATTAACTGATGGGCACCATTCAGCAGCACATCTGTATGCCGCAGCAGCAACTATACACGGACTACAATGAAGCGCATAAGTACAATTAATAGAACTCTGACACTTGACGATCACGATAAATTTTTAAATTAAAACACCTTAAGCGAAAAGCGCTCCTATCTTTATCCTATCTTTCTATCAAATATTCCATCTATGAAAACTATAAGACAGTTTATATAAGATATTGCTCGATAAAGCTTTTGAAAATTGCACATTGAATATAGTCATACATTGAACACGTTACAGTCGTACGTTTACGTAACCGAAAGTAAAAATATACGAAGGTGGAAACGACGCCGTTAAATTTTACTCGGCGTTCATTTAAACGCAAATTAATCTGAAAATTGAATGTCATTTTGGTGAAAATTACGGAGCTGTCACCCTCACGAGCGGCGGCGAGCGGCGGACACACGCGCGGGCGGAGGCGTGCGGGGCGGCGATAAATAAAAACAATTAATAGAAAGTACCATTTTCAAAATCTTGTATTATATCAGTACACAGTATAAAACAAAATTATGCAACGGATTTTGATACGTCTTTTTTTTTCAATAGATAGGATTCGAGAGGAAGTTTTATGTATATAATACATGGACAATATAGTAAATAACCACTGATAATTTTAAAAGTTTCTACGCTGACGTCATTCCATTGCACCCGTGCGAAGCCAGTGTCGCTAGTTTCACATATAACGATCTTTTTAATTACATTGTATTTTGAATTAATTTAAGTCAACAAAACGATGCCAAAGTGATTTCACAATAAATACCATTTTCATGTAATAACTCTTAATTAATATTGTTGTAATTTCGCTTGATCTTCAATGCATGGTGTATTGAATACATTTAAGCTGTGTCTTTTTATTTTAAATACGAGATAGATATACACAATTACGTAGAGTAGTTACGTTTATAAAAAACTTATATATTAATAATTTATAAGTAACTTAGTAACTTTTATTACAGTTATTAATTACGGGATATTTACCATGTTTTTTATGTCTCGTGAACAAGACATTCGTAGATAATGTCGAAATATTGAGCTCCAACAGATAAAAATAAAAAAACATGGTAAATATTCCGAAATTAATAACTGCAATAATAAAAATAACCATGTTAATTTAAAATCTTAGTTACTTTGTGATATTGCTCTGAGATAAACAAACTATCTGGATAAACGGTCGTACAAGGGAACTAGAGACAAGACTAGTTGACGATGGTCACTTGGAGGAAGTTAGTTGAGCTATCCCTAAAGGCATAACAGGACAAGTACTTTCTGTTAAGAAGCAGAAAGAAGCCATAGAAATTTACATGCAAGTTGCACACTCTCCGTAGTTCTGTTAGTTTAATGAAACGTCATTTTTAAAGATACGTCTCAAATATTCCCGTCCGACCGACGAAACATGCGTTATAAATTTGAGGTAATTTGTCAATCTATATTCAACTTATCGCATTAAAATTTGCATATTAGCGCAGTAATGCGGCTTTGCTTTAAATCAGCGTTGAATTATTGAAATGACGAACAACTTTGTTTGGAATTCATTAAATATAATGGCGATTGTCCCCCGCTGCCTGTTTGTAACTCGTTACGTAACACCAGGAATAATTACCAAATATTATAAAGATTTATTTAAAATACAGTTTTATAGATAACGTGTGGTAATGATGTCAAAATTGAGCCAAAAGGTTTACCGTATATAGAAGCAGTGTTAGTGCAGTCTTAGCGTGGACTAAGGTATCAACCAAGCCAACAGTTTGATAGCATGTATCTGAGGAATAATATATACATAGATATATATAGAGTACATATTTTTCACCTTATTTTATTTACAATCGGATTTAAATTTTTGTATTAATAAAATAGACACATTACATTTGCAGCTGTTAATTTTGTTCAAAACTATAACGTATTGTATTTTGTAAATTTCCACATACGAAATTGTAATAAACTTATCAAACTATTTAAATATTAATACGATTTATGAATATATGTATGAAATAATCCGCGTGCCCGCTGCCTGTCTCGCCGAGGCCGAGTGCGAGGCCGGCCAAATTAGTAGGGTTCGCAGCTCTATAATTTACATTCGAGCCTTCGTCCTTGATATATTCAAGAGGCAATCTTGACAAACGTAAATTATATACACTGCACAAAGTAAAAGTACTTCACTAACTACTTTTATTTTTTGACGTAAATCAATATATTACTTTATAACTTAATATCTATATTGATATTATAGAGGCGAGCGTAACTCTGTCTGTTCTGATTTCACGGCGAAACCACAGGCTCGAATTTGATGAAATTTCTATGTGTGATAACTGACGACCTGCCCTTAAAACGCGAGTAAATACGCGGCGACAACTTGTACATTATGTAAATACACAGCGATCCTTGTATCCTTGTGTATCCTTGTGTTACAATGAAATAGTAGTACTACAATTTTCATTTTATTTTAAATAATAATTAATGAGTAATAATATTTATAAATATGGATGAAAACTTTAACAACTGCAAATATTAAGTAAGCATATGAAATTAAAGCATGTTTCAATAATTATTTTAAATGTTTTAGTTTACGTTTAAAGAAAACAATCGGCCACGACCAATGCAGTCAGTAACATCTATAACAAGACTACGGAACCGAGCATCCGCTGAAGTTTTAGTAAAATAAGATAAATAACAACAAGTTCAAACATAAACGTAAATCCAAGTAGAAATAACGGAAAGAGAAGCTCGGCTATTTGAAAAATCTTCGAAACTAAAACCTCACTGAAAACAATTCCGACCTCTTGACACATTACGCTCGTCGACATCTTAGCGTCGCATTCTCGCGATACGGAACCACAAAGGCGAGATAAATAATGGGGGGGGGGGGGGGGCGGCGACACGTGACAGTTTAAAAGACCACCCCTAACAATATCGGCGGAGAGCGAACTGAACTCCACAGGGATCATTTATAGCCTTCGACGATACATTGTCCCTACTAAGTATGGGTCGTTTATCATACGAGAGGACATTTATTTATGATATTTATAATATTATTCTTTGCTATATAATTGTTGAATTTTATACAAAAATCAAAATCAATAAATACCTTATTCAATTAGGCTTAAACAAGAACTGAGATGGCTCAGTGGTTAGAACGCGTTTTTCGAACCGGTGGTACTGTTTCAATTGACTATCAATAAGAAAGTGTAATACTTCTATATTGAATAAAGCGATTTGAGTTTGAATTTTATTTTAGTATTTACGGCAGCAGATCCATGAAGGCTGAGTGGTGGTGCGTTAGGGTAAGCGCTGGTTAGAGTGCATTATATTTCCATGTACATAGAGCACTAAGAGGGAATTAGACGAGTAATGTAAAGGTAGTACATACATAATACGTCTAATGTGATATGAGATTTAATGATTATTCAAATATTGGACAAGATAACATACATTACTCTGATCCCAATGTTAGTAGCTAAAGCACTTGTGTTATGGAAAATCAGAAGTAACGACGGTACCACAACCTAGACCCAAGACAACATAGAAAGGTAATGAACTTTGTCTACATCGAATCAGCCGGGAATCGAACCCGGGACCTCGGAGTGGTGTACCCATGACAACCGGTGTACACACAACTCGACCACAGAGGTCGTCAAATATGAATATATTATTTATTAAGAATAAGTATACTATCAGACTGGCTTCCCGAAGGTCACTTCCACTTTAGTTCTAAGCGCTGCAAGAAGTGGACTACTTGGATGGACTGGAAGACTTAATGGAACGAATCTCGAATGACTCTTGTTAAAAATCGTTTGATTTAACGAATGAATATATTAATACTTTAATACTATTATTTAATTTTCAATTAAGCTTTATGTCGTTATGTGTTTATGTCCGAATTTTAACGCAGTGAAACGTGTATAGATGGCTCCACTTATACCAGATATCAAGATAACATATTATGCACAGTCGGGGTAAGAAAAGGTTCGTCACCTTAAGATCTATTTTCGTGTGCTCACTATGAGCAATAATCTGCTTTTTGAAAGAATTACATATTGCGTCTAAATGTTTTGATGTTTAGATTCAAAAGGTACTAAGAGTTTAAGACTGCATAAGGGAATTAATATTAAAACGGACGAAGGTTTTCTTACTCTGACTCTACATTTAAACACGTTCGCAAATGTGTATTAACCATTTTAAATATAATTAAAAATGTAATCTGCGGTCTTTTAAGCCATTGTGTAATTAATAAAAGTCCATATAAAAGTCTGTTCAAATCGCAGACACTGAAGAGAGCAAATTAAGAAGAAAATTAGCGATTCAGCAAAATTTGGTCTCCTCGGGATACCAACTGATTGGCGTGCCCGAGAGTCTCCAATTGTGCTGATCTGGAACTTATAAACTCATTTCGAATTAAAATCATTATTGCGATGTTGTCAATTCTACAAATATAATTTTAATGTATTTGTTTATAAAACATAAACCAAGAATATTATCTATATTAAGATTTTAAATGAACATGGTTATTTTTATTACTAAAGTTATTAATTCGGGATACTTACGACGACGACGAGACTGAAATGTCTTGTGTGTTGGCGGACGAGCATATGGGCCACCTGATGGTAAGTGGTCACCATCACCCACAGGCAATGACGCTGTAAGAAATATTAACTATTCCTTACATCGTCAATGTGCCACCAACCTTGGGAACTAAGATGTTATGTCCCTTGTGCCTGTAGTTACACTGGCTCACTCACCCTTCAAACCGGAACACAACAATACTGAGTACTGTTATTTGGCGGTAGAATAACTGATGAGTGGGTGGTACCTACCCAGACGGGCTTGCACAAAGCCCTACCACCAAGAAGATATAGACATTCGTAGATAATGTCGAAATATCGAGCTCCACCGAATAAAAATAAAAAACATGGTAAATATCCCGAAATTAATAACTTTAGTTGTCTATATTAAGTCTTTTAGTTCGTAGAAGGCTCTAGGCACAATCCACTTATCTAAATATATTCTACCTGTGGATATGTCATGTTTTGAAGGATGGGCGAGCTATCTTTTTTAAAACAAAATCTGAATGTATTTTATTGAAATAAAATTTGCAATAAAGCATTTGGAATCGTCTACATTTCCACTAACACCGTTTCGGAGAGCAGCTTCCAGCGAAAAATCCTTCAATTACCTCGAGAACTGAAGGAAATTAAATCTGCAAGCATTAACGAACTTATGTTTAAAAGGTCAAGTACATTATCGTACGTCAACAGTAATGAAGCCTATTGGGTAGCTGTTACTGTGGGCGTGTGCGCTTATCTGGTCGCAGCACGCAGCCACGCGCAAGATTTATACGGTATGACCGCTGTTTAGGTTACCACATATACTGGGCTTACTAGGGTTGCCAAAATAAAAAAAAAAAAAAACAATAATATTATTTTAAAAATGACTTTAATACGAAAAATAAAGTTGAACTCTCAATTCCTGGTGATTGTATTTATAATAATTATGTAAATATCTATACATATAATAAATTTGGAGTGTCTGTTTGTAATATCAAAATAGCCCTTTTTTATACCAAAATGATATTTTTTACAATTTTTGTGTGTCTGTCTATTTGTTCCGGCTAATCTCTGGAACGGTTGAACCGATTTTTACGGGGCCTTTCACTGCCTTTCGTTGGCAGATAACTAATATAAAAAGGAGTGACTTAGGCTACAATAATATTTTTTTGTTAAATTCAATCGCGTGCAACGTCGCGGGCACAGCCAGTTCTTAAATAAATAAATATGAGACAACATCACATACATTACTCTGATCCCAATGTAAGTAGCTAAAGCACTTGTGTTATGGAAAATCAGAATTAACGACGGTACCACAAACACCCAGACCCAAGATAACATAGAAAACTAATGATAATCTACATCGACTCAGCAGTGATTCAAATCCAGGACCTCGAAGTGGCGTACCCATGAAAACCGGTGTACACACCACTCGACCACGGAATCCCAACTGCGTATCCATCAGGATAAAATCTACTGAATAATAGAAGCAGTTGATTGAACTTCTAGCAATTGATAGAAAAAATATTGAAAGCTCCAGCGAGGTGAATTTTCGATTTGCATGATATATCATTTCTGTTGTTTACTACAGGTAATAGTATGTCAGATTAAAAAGAACATGAAATGCCATAAATAAACATAAATGTAATTAAATGGTAAGTTATTCAGATTATATTCTCGCCAGCAACAACATCTTTAAACTTTATAAAGACTGTAAAGTGATTCCCGGCAATGGGCTTTCCTCACAACATAGGCTTCTCGTCTCAGTCATGAAACTACCCAAACCTATAACAACACACATCAGCAGAGCAGACAGTATTAAGTGGAAAGAACTGCACTCCATCAAAGGTTCTCCGCTCCTAGAATGGGCCCACGCCTATATGAAAGAAGACATTGAGAGCGACAAATCAGCTAACCAGATGTGGTCTGATTTCGAAAGACTATGTTTGGAAGGGGCAAAAGAGATCCTGGGTATTTCACGTGGAGCACGGCGCATAGGTAAAGAAACGTCCTGGTGGAATGAAACTGCTCAACACATAATAAAGTCAAAGAGAGAGGCATTTAAAGCATGGCAGAAATCGGGTTTGGAAGAAGATCACCTACTGTATAAGAATCTTAAAAAGATAGCTAAATCTGCAGTAGCACAATCCATGGCAAAATCTAGAGAAGATTTTTATGACAGATTGGAAAACGCCGAGGATGAGAACACAATCTACAAAATAGCCCGACAACGCTATAGATCTACACTTGATATTAAATGTAACAAATTCATCAAAAATGCCCAGGGTATTTTACTAACAACGAACAAGGATATCAACATAAGATGGAAGGAATACTACGATCAACTAATGAACGAGGAGTTTTCGAGTAAAAAAATGCCCCATATGCCGTCTGTTGAAGGGCCTATAAAATGTATAGTAGAGGAGGAGGTGAGCAAGGCTATATCAAAAATGAAACACCATAAGACCACTGGTCCCGACCAGATCCCAGCAGATCTCTGGAAGAAGCTGAAGGAATCTGCCACACCCTGGCTCACAAAGCTTTTTAACGCTATTATTAAAGATGGCAAGATCCCTGAATCCTGGCGTAACAGCATTCTATCACCAATATATAAACAAAAAGGGGACATTGCGAATTGCGGAAACTACAGGGGCATAAAACTCACGTCACACACACTAAAACTGTTTGAAAGGATCATCGCTGCACGCATTAATGACTGTACTCGTATAACTGAGAACCAATATGGCTTCACATCTGGCAAATCTACCATCGATGCCATTCAGTTAATTAGAGTTGTGATGGAGAAACACCGTTCAAACAAAGAAAATCTGTATCTCCTGTTCATCGACCTAGAAAAGGCTTTTGATAGGGTACCCAGAAATCTAGTTTGGCAGGCTATGAGAGCTCAAAACATCCCGGAGTACTATGTGACACTAGCGCAAGATATGTACACAAACACCATGACGCGCGTCAAAAGCCCAGCGGGACTTGGCGAGCCCTTCCACGTAAACGTAGGAGTACACCAGGGATCTGCCTTAAGCCCATTGTTATTCAACCTGTGCATGGACTACATCACGCGAGACATCCAAAAGCCAGTACCAGAGTGTATACTTTACGCAGACGACATAGTCCTAGTAGCGAAAAATGCACAAAGCCTACAGGAAACACTTAACCGGTGGGTGACACAAATCGAAAACCATGGGCTACGCATTAGTCGAAGTAAGACCGAATATTTGGAATGTGACTATGGAGGGACAGAAGAGACGGGATGTAATATTTACATAGACAACCGCGCACTACCCAAAGTAGACAACTTCAAGTATCTTGGGTCTGTGCTTACTACTGATGCAAATATCGATAAAGACGTGGACCACCGCATCAAAACCGCCTGGATAAAATGGAAATCGCTTTCGGGTGTTCTCTGTGACCGTAGAATGCCTATTCGTGTAAAGGGAAAAGTGTACAAAACAGTAGTACGCCCATCCATGACTTATGGGGCAGAGTGTTGGACCATCAAAAAGACACACGAACAACAACTGCATACAAACGAGATGAAAAATGCTTAGATGGGCGGGAGGAATAACCCGGCTGGACAAAGTAAGGAATGAGTATGTCAGGGGATCGTTCAAGATAACACCGATTGTCGAAAAACTGAAAGAATGTCGACTGCGCTGGTACGGCCATATCCTGAGACGTGACGATGACCATCCCATCAAGAAAGCCTTAAATATCCCGGACCGACCACGGAGAAGAGGGCGACCGCCCGCAACCTGGTGGTCAAACATGCAAAAAGAGGCCAAGAAAGAGAATCTGAGTACACCGACGAGTCAGAACAGAGCTCTCTGGCGCAGACGTACAAGGAGACCCGACCCCAGCTGAACTGGGAAGAGGGTTTTGGACAAAGAAGAAGAAATGGTAAGTTATTCATTATATTCTTGCAGTACAGGGGCTTTTTTAATTTTATGAACGTATAATTAAAGCCTTCTCGTAAGAAATTCTTCTGTAATTATGTTTTTATATAGGTGAGCGAAAATGGGCGTAGGTCGCCTATCGCCACCATATATTAACAATTATTTACATGCGCCACTTCTGGAAGCTAGTATAGCAAGCTGATATGTTATGTCCATTGTATATACATACACATACACACACTGACTCACCACTTTTCAAACCAGTAACACAATCCTGAATGAACAAGTTTATAGTAGTACTAATACGCACTACATTATATTAGACATATGACATAGAATGAAATAATTATATATAATCATTATTTAATGATAATTAAACAGAAATGAAAATTATGTTGTCACCAAAAATTGAATATAAATCTGTTATTATTAAAGACCTCGTCTTACAGATTCATTAATTATTCGCAGCCCTAGCCCTCAACCTTCAGACGGACCCTTCCTTCAGATTTGCGTAGCGGAATCATTCCTTTTATATATTGAAAGTGATTTTTGTCGGATTGGATAGGATTTCGTCGATAAAATCCCGAGAGAATGTTATTGTTACTTAGGTATTAACAAAAAACGAAAAAGCTTATCAATCGATCTAAGTACCGAGAGGCGCTATTGCAGAAATAAGAAAACATACAAGTATCCTGAACATTATTGTTGTATAAAATAAATAATCTTGCAGTATTGAGTCACTGTTTATTATAATCAGGATTAATTATATAAAATAACGTATTACGAGTTATGCAACCATCAAGATTGTATGTTCCGATTTGAGCGGAAAGTAAGCCTTTGTAATATATATACATTTTAATATTAAATTATTATATAAAATAAAGTGAGATGGGCGTCTTGATGGTAAGTAGTCACCATGGCCAGTCATTAACAAAGAAATATTAACCACTTCTTACATCGCCATAGCGCCACTTTGGGAGCTAAGATGTTATGTTCCATGAGCTTAGTATTGCTGTTTGGCGGTAGAATGTCATACACAAAGCCCTACCACCAAGCGGAGTGTTTACCGAATTTTCATATGCTTCATTTGTGTTTATAATTCATCTCATGCTCGCCGGTGAGGGAAAACATCGTGAGGAATCCTGCTTGTATACGAACTGGTTTTAGAGTGGTGGAAATTGCTACAAACCTCAAAGGGAGAGTAGGCGTAGCCCAGCAGTGGGAAATTTATAGGCTGTTACTGTGCATCCTTCTTTATCGATTAGTTCCTAGCGCTTCTGAATAATAATAATAATAATCTGACATATGTTTATGGAACCAATCCACCAGCAATGAGAATGAGTCGCGTAGTGTTGGCGTCAGGCAGGCGGCCCGCCGTAAAAATCTGTCCGGTAATAAAACTCGCACCGAGCCCTCATAAATGAGATAAGGGCCAGCCAATGACGACGAGTTATATTAATACTGATCTCTGATTAGATCGTCGTTAGTTAGATTAAGCTACGTCAATTTTGAACCAGGAAATCAATTACAGCTGGAATTGGTTCATTAGACATATATGTATCTACACATGTTTATCTGTACATTTAGAAGCTATTCGAACTATAATTGTTTCTTATAGTTTTTCTCCAGTAGTAGTTTACTTTAGATACAGTTATATAAAATATCGATTACTGACTAAGGCTAATTTTGAGGAGGTTTGGAAAATCTTTTACCACAATATTACAATGCGGGTTAGTGGATAAGTTTTCCCACCGACGGTACGGCGCTATTGTGAGCTAACAGGTCCATATCTTACGTTTATTATTACGTATATTTTCGACAAAAAGTTGGATAGAATTATTAGATTTAATTTACATTCACTTCCAAAATGTCCCAAAATATCCAGTACAGCGTGTGTGCTCCTAGTGCTAGAGTTTGCTCTACCCCAAATACTTACTTTGACCAATCGCACAAAAGTTTTGACCTCTATTACCCAATCACAGAGGGTAAGCAACTTATTTGTGGTATCTCTAATATGGTTTTACAACAAGATCTTCCAAAACGGTCAAAATAAACAATTGTTAAATTTAAAACCATCATAAAATACTGCAGAGCTTGAAAACAATTATAATGTTCTAGATTTTCATTACATTCTAATTGATACTTTATTTTAACGCCTAGTAATTCTCACTTTAGGTAGAGCTGTCAGAAAATTGAGCGACCTCGTCTAAAATATTGTTCATAATAAGTTCGTTTGCGAACTTTAGTCGCTTTAAGTAATAAATACAATTTTGTTAGGGGAGGTATTATTTTAGCGCTAGGTGCGCTTAAAATAGTCCGATACAGGACTATTTAATTTCATAACTATTTAATTTAGCGACAAATTATTAACGATGCACGGGGATTGTATTTTATACAACTCACTAAAGCCCTGATGAACTTTGTAAATACCATCATGGAAAAATTAGAGCATCTATGACAGATTTAGTCGTTTCTTATCCTTGAAGGCTGTTTTCCAATACCGTGGTAGAAATTCTGACGATTCAAAAATGCTCTATTGTAAAGATACTCGAATAAAATACATTTGTTTTGATAAAATGTTGTAAACTGGTTAAATACTGACTGTTTTTTTTTTTGTTTTACGAATAACCAAGATACATCATTAACTTAATAAACATCCTCTAAACAATATATTTAAATAAAGTCATGGATACTGATTATTTTAAATCAACGACGTTTTTAAATATAGTCATGACTTAATATGTCAAGCGTGTCCTTTAAGCCAGCGAGCCAGTCCGACCGAAGTAAAGCCGAACCAATCCACCAAACTGGAGCCAACTAAAGCCAGGTCTTGACGGGTGCCCAGGTCCGATCGTTTATCACATATCCGGACAGGTAGAAGCGATACGTTTCTCAGACACTAGCTAGTGTATAAACTGTGTTATTAAACTAACACTCTTTTCTTTTGAAAATAATATTGAAAAATGAAAGGGATAAGATTCCAATATTTTGGCCTATTAAAAAAAAATTAAAGCTTGAATAAAAAACCTTGATAAATAAGGCATACTGCTCAATCCAAGATTATACTAAAGAAAAAAAAAAACGGGGACTTAGTATTTATTGATTTCTAGATAGGACGTATAAAAATTAGTTGTCGCCCGCGGCTTCACTTGTCTTTTATAAGTACATTGTCATGTGTTAGGTTAAAAGTAGCCTACATTTGTTTATTGTTATAAACACTTAAAATATATATATATTTAATATGGGCGACATTCGAGGTGATACATATTTATAGGTGTAAACAACATTGAGATATATCCTTAGAGTTCTAGGTTGCTTCATAGCAAATTCGTCAAGTTTAGTTCATTGGTTTGACAGTGAAAGAGCAGAACAGACAGACAGACAGAGTTGCTTTCATCTTTATAATGTTAGTATCAATAGTATAGGTTTAGATTATTGTTGTTTCAATATACTCTCTAATTAAAATGGCGGAAAAGAGTAACTATTAAGTTTCTTGCAAATTCTTGGGAGAGTCTACATTCCGAACCGGTGGTAGGTTTATATTTAATTTAACAGTGAAACATGAGGCTCCAAAAGTGCTTTTATGAGCTTATTTGAATAAAGAATACTTCGATTTGATTTGATTTCAATATCATAACAATGTATTGTACAAATTTATCTTTTATTTTTATAACTAAAGAAAAACAATATGCCATATTTTTAATCAATTAAATATAAAAGCGTTTTTAATCAATTTGTTACGACACGGCTCGACGTGCTACTGAATTTGAACGTGTAATACCAATTGTAATAAATATTTCAAACTGTTTGATCCTCGTGTGATAGATTGAAAAATAATCCAGCATCGGGTATTGGTAGCCGGTACAGCTCGTCCCGTAACGCGCTGGCGTTCATGTTTTGACATATTAATAACAGACTGCTGATTGCATTGCGCGTGTATGGACCTAGAATATTTGATATTTAATCAAAATATACTTTATTCAGGAACGTTGAATTGTATTTTACGAGATTCAATTAAATTTAAAGTTACTATTCATACGCGAGAAATACATTTTTCAATTATAACACCAACTTTTCCGTAACGTCCTTACGCGGTGTATGTAAACCCGTCTAGGTACCGGGTACGTATTGCTCACTAATCATATATTCTACTGAGAAGCAGTAACACTTTTTATTGTTATGCTCCGGTTTGAACGGTGAGTGTGCCAGTGTAACTACAGGGCATAAGGGATGGTTAATATTTCTTACCATCAGACGGATAATTTATCAGTCTTAGTAAGTTGCAGGTATTGTGTTTTGAGCGAAATCGTAAAGTTTGCTGAACCTTAAAAAGACGAACCAAAATTACCACACCGCTTTAAAAATGTTACTTCACAGCGTGTAGGCATGTCGTTTACATCCGATGTAATTCTTGTAAAATACTTAACAAACCATTTCCATTAAGCATACTTTTGAAAATTATAATGGCTAACTCTCTCTTCAAACCAGGACACAATAATATGATATGTAAGTGTCAGACTGTAGATTGTGACATATAGATGGTGTTTACCCAAAAGCACCCACTAATCCCCACCAACAAGACTAAGAAAAAACATCTGACCCCGATTAGACAACTTATTTTTTTCTGGGAGGAAAATAAATCAAAGATCTTTATGGCATAATGTTGGAATATTCAAAGGTTACGATAAAATCACCGCGATAGAGTAAAAATGGCATTACGGAAGTTCTTTAAAATGGTAAAAAGAACCTTGGACGGCGAGTGTTTACAAGCGCTCTGAAAGGAATCTATTGAGAGCGCGGCGCTAAACCCAGAGACCGCTTAATAACAAGAAACTTGCCGGAGCTTTTAATTTATTTCGGAACCATTTTTCTCATCGAAATATTACACGTGTGAGATAAATAATAAATAAATAAATAAATATGAGACAATCAATCAATTAATCAAAATATACCTTATTCATGTAGGCTTTTATAAGTACTTTTGAATCGTCATTTAACAACTATTGTAAGTGAAGCTACCATGTATGTAATTTATCCTGCTTGGAAATCCACGAGTATTAATTCCACGCTTCATCATCGTCTTCATAATCTTGTATTAAATAATAACACATCACATACATTACTCTGATCCCAATGTAAGTAGCTAAAGCACTTGTGTTATGGAAAATCAGAAGTAACGACGGCACCACAAACACTCAGACTCAAGACAACATAGAAAACTAATGATAATAATCTATATCGACTCAGCGTAATCATCAAATCGAACCTTGTAGTGACCGTACCCATGAAAACCGGTGTACACACCACTCTACCACGGAGGTCGTCAATCTAGTCTTCAAGATAGATGCTGTAATTAATGGTTAAAGTAATGTTATGGTATAATTACGTGCCCGTAATGGCGTTACAAAGTTAGCGCGTGTCTAAGTGGGTTAGAGTTCACTGTAGGAAAGTACAAGAAAACAAAACTTCTTTACTTCTTTAGCTAAAATACTGTATTTTATATTTAAAACTTTAATAAAATCCAACGATGAAATAAAATACAAACTAAGGTTGTGTTGTAAATATATAAACTTATAACGCCAAGTTTCCGACTCCGTGAAGTCCGGAATCCTTTCTGGGACGGTATGGGTTATTAAAATAAAATACCGTCCATATTTTTAACTTTTTAAAATTCAAAGCATTGAAATAGTACAATTCCGAGGTCTGTAGTACTTAAAGTTCTGGGTAGCCCGAATTAGGAAATGGGTGGTACTTTTTTTTATTACCTTACGAAACAAATGAGCTAGGGGGCAATGATGGTAAGTAGTTACCGTTGCCCTTAAGCGTCATTATGCCAGGGGTACAGCCTACAGTTAGCCTACAGTTAGTCTTTCGGAAAAAGGCGTGTTAACAGGACCGCTAACGTGACGCACAGTAATAACAACAAAAGTCCAAATTCGAATGAGAAAACAATAATAATACCTTCCTCTGATTGTATTATTAATTGCAATAATCACATCCCGAAGTACATTACTAGTTTCAAAGTGATTTTTTTCTTCTCTTTTTTTTAATGGAATAGGTTGGCGGTCGAGCATATGGGCCTGATGGTAAGTGGTCACCATCGCCCATAGACAATGACGCTGTAAGATATATTAACTATTCCTTACATCGTCTATGCGCCACCAACCTTGGGAGCTAAGATGTTATGTCCCTTGTGCGTGTAGTTACACTGGCTCACTCATCCCCACAAACCGGAACACAAGAATATTGCGTACTGTTGTTTAGCGGTCGAATATTTCTGATAAGTGGATGGTACCTACCCAGGCGGGCTTGCACAAAGCCCTACCACCAAGAAAATCTTCAACATCTTAATCTACACAATCCATTAAATTGTCTGTCAATCTACTGAAAATTTGTATAGCATGCTTAACCCCTGCCCGTCCTCTCAGGTGAAGTTGCGGCCGGAAACAAGTACGCATATGTTAATATGACAGACAGCATTCCATACTTTACGCCTCGCGAAGAGAGCGAAACAGCTATACATATTTATATTACTAACCTTTTCAGTAAATACTTTGGCATTATTTTCCTTTATTATATTTAGTTTGTGTTAATAAAATTCCATCGCTATTCACTAAAGATTTCATTCCACTAGATAGCGCCAGGTTTTCGACCCTGCTCGCTGTCCCGATGTTTATGGGAGTTTCCGCTATAAAATGTAACACAAAAGCGTTTATCATACCGACCGTATTAAATACACGTACACATCTCGGGTCCGATCGTTTCACAGGATATTAAAGGAATCGCACATTGACGACTTTTATGGAGTATTCACGATATGAAAAAATATGGTATTCAATGGTTATATGGTTATTTGAAAACTACATGATCAAATCACTTAACAATAAATAATCGCAATAATAATAAGTATTTTATCATTAAGTAGCAGATTATTATTAAAAGTAAAGTAAAGTAACATCTTGTACATTTCTCACTGTTGAGATAAGGCCTCCTCTTCCATTAATCAGAGGGTTTGGGACATATTCCACCACGCTGTTCCAATGCGGGTTGGTGGAATACACATGTGAATTACAAACACAAATTAAGCAAATATAGATATATAGTGGTGCTTGCCTGGGTTCGAACCCGCAATCATAGGTTAAGATGCACGCGTTCTAACCACTGCGCCATCTCAGCTCGATAATTATTAAATTATAATGAATTATTTATATGCAATTAAAACTATTTTAATTACGACAAAGTACTATAAGTTCTCACGCGTGTGCATAATTAATTTAAAATTATGTTAAGTACATCATTAGAGTCCTACTTCCCTATAAACTGACCCTAATCAGCTGCGCATGATAAGGTATGGTAAATTTCATGTAGGCAAATTGTAGTGCTTTCTCTCTTACGTTCATAATCCAAGATACCACCAACATCTCGACTGAAAAAAGATTCAGGAGCAGTGCAACAAATTAGGGGTAAGCACTGTTAACAAGAGTGAGGAGAATATCTTAACATAAAAACCTAAAACTTTTTGATCCTGGATTTGTATACAAAATGCAATGTTAATAGAACAGATATACCGCAGACATTTTTAACTTTGCTTTCACGTAAATTCAAATCGTTTATAAAAAATACATTGGTAAAAAAGGCATATTATTCGATACAAGAATGTACCGTTGACTTCCAAGCAGGATATATTACTTTAAATAATTGAATTAACTAACTTCACTTTGTATTTTTAAATGTTGAAAAAGAGTAACTACTGAGTTTCTTGGCAGTTCTTCTCGGTAGAATCAATTTTCCGAACCGGTGGTAGCTTCACTTAATTGCAAAATGACGATTCAAAAGTGCAAAAGTAAAAGCCTCCTTGAATAAAGTTTATTTAGATTTGATACACGGTATCTATTTATAATTACTAGTTTTTTGTAACTTGTCCCGTGTAAGGGTCGTTAGCTTTAGGTATAGAGAAGGTATTTGATTCAATTTTGCTTCATAGCAAAGTGCATCGGATTCAGTTGAATGGTTTAGCCGTGAAATAGACAGACAGAATTGCATTCTATTCTTTTATTATAATATAGATGATTTTACATAATAACAGTTTCTTTTATGTAGTCCAGTGTGTCAAGTTTTGCCGTAGAAACGGCAGAACTCTCTGTAACGTGCGGCTGGTTTTATAAATCAGAAGCCGAGGTGACACTGAGCTATAGCGCAGTTGCCGGCCCCATTGCCGCCGTAACTCAGCGCGATCTGATAAAGTTGAAAAACTTGGCGAATATACGGAATGGATGTCTTCAGCGCGGTGTCCGTCACGCTTATCAGATTGCAGTTTTAGTGTACCTGCGATGCGACACGCTGTAGGCGTTCTACGTCATTGCCTAAAGAGCTGTGTAGGTACATATATTAGTCCAAGATTTTTAGATATCCGCTCTGCATAATATCCTTCTACGTGATTTTTCGATTGGATCATGTCGGAGGGTGCCCCCCAAGTATAAAACCGAGTTTCTGTCGCCCGAAACCGCGAGCGTTAGCCGCCATCTTGGAAAACGTTTTTTTGCATATATCTCGGAAACGGTAAGTTTTACGTTAAAAACGGAAAAAAAATTTATTGTAGAGAACAAAATTTCCCACCTTTTTCATACCAAACTTTTCCTCCTATTGTTAATATTTTCCGATATATTCTTCGGTTTAGTATTTACTCAAATATTCGAAAGAAGTACCACTCATTCAATAAACATGAAATCAATATAACACCTACGAACTTTAAATTTGGCAGGTTCCTTATAGACACGCTAAGGACGGATTTTACAAAAGATTTCAAAAGCCCTTATTGGATTAAAATCCCCCATTGTAATTTTGTGTTTTGTAAACTACTAAAAAATTAACGCATCATTTTCCGATCAAATAACATCGAAATTAATATAACTAACTAATTATCTATTCACATTATATTAAAAATACCTTGAGTTATCTAATGGCGTATAATAAAATTTCACTTTCAAAAAATAATTCAACGAGAAGCAATTCAAACGATGCTTCTAGGAAGCAGGAAACCGTTTTCCATCCTTTAAAAAGCCGCGTTATAATAAAAGGGCATTCAGAGAACCATCGTAACTTTGCCTTTAAAAGTTAAAAACAGAATTGTAAAGGTAAAGTATTTGCTACCGTCTCCGAGCCCTACTTAATGAAAGCCTGCCTGGGCAGCTGCATTGTGAAAACGCTCATATATTTTTTAAATAGCCTTTTTCATTATTTATAATATCATAATATTTCAAAGAACTTTTTTTGAAATGAAAATGAATCAACTTGTTTTACAAAAGGTAACGATCAAATGATACTCTATTGAAGTCGATTATAACTTTTGCATGGGATATTAGCTAATGCGAAATGTAGATTCAACTGAGACGAACACACTACAGATATATAACTATTGTTATTATACATTCGGTAGGAAAATAAATCATACGAATTGTATCTAATAAAGGGTTTTTCGTGTATTTTATAACCTAGGAGTAAAAGAGTATATACTAAGGTATAAATTTAATGAATGATTCAATCAATATACTAATTGTTGGTTCTCAATATATATTCTGTAATGTTATGTAAGTAGTATAAATTAAAATTTATTTTGTGAGAAAATATGATACTCATTACTTTGGTACAAGAAATAAACTGTTTTGTGGGGCGATACGAGTATCTCAGAGAGCGTTCACAATGCCTTTGATATATTAAAAAACGCGAAGTGCTCAAGATTTTAGTAATAGTGATTTCATGGTTGATAGCACGCCTTGGAAATGCATTCCTCCAGGCTATGTTTGGGATATTTAATACAGAATTAATAATAATAATAAATTCAATCAAGATAATTTTCTAAAAAAACTCCGTTGCGTTTCATTTGCCGGTTCTTCTCAGCTCAGAGTAATTTCATTTCCGAATCGATGGTAGTATTTAGTTTATAACCAAAAGTGTGATGCTTCTATATTGAACAAAAGAATATGACTTGATTAATCTATTTACCAGCTAATTGCTCAAGGGTCGTATGGGATGTTAAGATGTGCTTCAAATAATTAAAATGTCTACAGCTAAGACCAAACGCGACACATTAGGCCCATCTGTTTGTCTTGTGTTCCACTCTTGCTTTAGAATTTCAACATTTAAATCGTCCCTTTGTTTAGCCGAGATGCTGTCTCAGGTTAGATTTATCTCACATGAAAACATCCCGAATTTCGTTAGTGAATCCCAAATGAAATCTATTATCAACGAGGGTCGGGTGTCACCGGTCCTGTCCGGATCTCGTCGGTTAAGATGGCGTGAATGCGACGGGTAATTGATTCTGTCGCCGGTTAGCCGGCTTTTGTGTCGAAGTAACCGGTTCATGGCTCAGGTTTCTCGGTTATCCGGTGAAGTGAATAAACAAGGGCGTGGAGATTAAATCTTCACTGCAATTAAAACGCGGCGCGACATTGCGTCGAAGCGTAACGTTACTTGAACCAATTTGTCTTTTTAATAAGTCATTTCTAACTTTAATGTCTGTATTAGAATATTTTGTTACAAGTGATATGTTTAGAGGATGTTTTTCTTTTATTTTATGTAATATTGACCATGATAACATACAATCATGATAATATCTTAACAACTTGATAACGAATTACTATGATTTAGCTTTATATTTAGTAGAAGCAATAATAGATAGTTAACATCCCAGGGCTGGGCAAACGCCCACTTATTCCCTCCATAGCATTCTCGTAATGTATTCATTACAGCCTTATTTAATTCCGAACGAACATATGAGGGTATGTTTACAGATAAGAGGCAACGCAACTTCAACTTAATTAGATGAGTCACAAAGGGCCCGAGACGAGCAGCCTGTACAGGTAATCTCACGTTGTGTTAAAACAGATGTCTGAACGTCCCTTTATATGTAAATTTCATTATTTACGAAGAAACGAGATATCAAATAAATGTACAGTGTTTATTTTGCTGTTTTATTCCAGTCTCGTTCGCTTCGCCTTTTTGTAATTAAAGCCGTTTATGCTTTTTTGTAATTGCGTTCAAACTTGATTAAATAATATTTGCGCAATGTTCCACAAGATTTTATAAATTGTGATTGTTTTTGTAATTAGCGTCAAACGAACGAAAGAGTTACGTCAGAATTTTTAATATGTATGATAACTACATGCAATCAAAAGACGACTGCAATTATGAAGGTGTTTATGTTTCGTTACGATAATAGTTTATCTTTGAGTAACCGCGCACTGTTTTTATAATCACTAACTGATCGTATTTTAAAATGTAGAACTGTACGTTTTTTCTGAATTGGTAGGTTGGCAGGCAAATTACCTGATAAATGGTCACTACTGGTCATAGCCATTGGTGTCGTCTCTTACATAATCAAGCTTGGGGATTGAGATGGTATGTCTTTTGTACCAGATACAATGGCTTACTTACCATTTAAACCGTTACACAACTAGGCTGGGTATTGCTTGAGGGTGGTACTCATCAGTTTGTACGAAGACCTATGACTAGGTACATGAAAAAATACTTCATTGTACATACAGTTATTTGTTACAGTGGATGCCCCTGTAGCGTTCGATATTCGTTAATAATAATAATTTCGTATGACCGGAATTCCTTGATCATAAATGACATAACCTGTATGCTCGGTGATGTATGGCGACCCAAATAGCAGGCTGCGGGCTGCCCACCGCTGATAATTAATGCTTTACATTTTATGTTCTCATTTAAATGACGTCATAATTACTGAACGAGGCTGTTTACAATTTACATGCGCCATTGTGTACCAAAAATGTTTTATATATGTGCTTTTGGTGGTGCTGTTGCATCTGTGAAAAGGCTTATGTAATGGACATATGGCTGGCGGATTCGAGGTCCATACGGATGCGAACAGCGACCCGTTTGTGCATCGCTTTGTGTATTTATAACGTGAAAACACTCACACTTCGATGGCTTTGTTCCAGTTGATGACGTAGCCGCTCAGCGCGAACGTTTCGATGTTTACCACGTGGACGTTCCCGCGCTCCGTGCCCACGTGGATCCATTTCGATTGGAGCGGCAAGTGCAGGCAGGTTATCCTGGTGACAATTTACAAATATATCATTCATCTCATACGAGGTCACTGATGTTGATACAAGGGTATCTAGTTAAGACAGGAGGGGTAGAGGATGTGACGCAAACGAACAGTCTCGTAAGTAACAGGCAATATGAGCTACAGGGGTCATTGCATAATTCAAATAATATAATATTTTTTAGATAACATAATAGCTCTCTAACAATTTCCTTAATCCGTAACCAAACATAACTCTCTTCGAGGGTATCGACGCGCTAAGTACTACCCGTTGCGTTGCGGCATTTCTGCGCAATGTACTCTTAACCTATTTTTTAAAGTAATTACTAAAAGATCTCTATAGCGGAGTGCAGCATTGTGCAATGCTAAAGAAAAAAAAATATAACAGTTCTTATTCCCTTGTTGAAACAAAATAGTCCCATTAGGCTAACAGTATTGTGTCACGCGCCGCGGGACAGGGCCGTCGGTCGGCGTGTCGCGGCGGTACAGCGGCGTCGGGAGAGGCTTTGAAGGTATTCTATTGGACCTTCCTCAAATAAGGGATTGTTTCGTCTCACAGTCAACGTCTGTTATCTTTAAAGGCAAAGATTTACGCCTAAAAATATATTTCGATTAACATCTACATAGCTATGAATAACAAAGACTTTTTTAATATATTATACTACTAATATTGCCTCAAATTCAGCTTAAAGAATCGATCGAACTCGTTCACATCTGGAGAATCTCATATAGCGTAAGCTATCAAAGTTTCAGTTCATAAATAAAATTGTATACAATTATTGGAATAAATAATTTTCACATGAATAAGGTAACACGTAATTATGTTGTTTCCATTGAAATTGGTCAATTATTTCCGAAATCAATACAGTATAAATACACTCTGCTTTCTGTGTTAATTTTGTAAAGTATTTGTAGTTAAGTTACATAAAAATGAATAAAACAATTTTGCAAAGATGTTTCGTGTTTTGAATTATTTGTTAAAGCATGTGTAAGATTTTGTAAAGGTTTCAATTTCACAAAGGCCGACACGAAAAGGTATTACCACAAATAGTTCGAGAAACCATTCCTAGAATATAAACAGCCAATCAGGATTGAGGGGAGCTGTCACTGTTTCTGATAACATCAGACAAGATTGAGATATGAACTTTGACTTTGAAGGCCCTTCACCTTCAGAAATTCAAATTATTATTAAGCTAGAAGCCGTGAACAAATTTACTTGGAACGTTGCTTCGAGCTATCAAATCCATTATGTTTTAATTAACTATTAATATAAAATCTGAACAATATTATTTATCGATTTAATAGTTATATTGAATTTCTTGCAATGTTTATAAAATTTAGTTTTTTTAATACGAGCGAGATAGCATGACAGTCGTTTTAAAATTTTATTTTACCATATATAAGGCGTTATCTTGCCTGTATACCAGTTGTAAAGGGGATTTGTGGAAGAAAATCGTGCTACGCTGTCATCTAGCAACGGATATATCAACCAATTGCACTAATTTTATAAGGAGATGTTGTTTCTTTGTGAGTAGGGGGTAATATGGTATAGATATGGTGCAAACCGAGGCATCTTGTTAGTTTTATATAACTATGTAATTAGATCATCAATAGGTAGTAAGTAAGTAAGAATGTAAGAAGTAGATACAAAATTTCCATTAAAACTCACCATAAAATAAATATAAATTTGAACGATATTGTTGATTTATTGAGGCTGTGGGGCAAAACTATCACCCCCTACCACTGGAACTAGTCGGATGTAACAAACAAAGTGTGTGACGACGACGATATAAATTCGAAATAGCTACGCATACAATCACTTTAAAAAATACAATGTGTGTAAATACAAGGATATACCCGTACGAACTCGTCGCTGAAGCGGTTTAAAGCGCTTTAAAGCTAAGCTATCAAATGAGCTCGATAAAAATATTATTCTTAATATGGAGTTTTGAAATTGAATTATATATAGAAGATATTTATGTATTAAATGTAATCCTGCTATTATACTTTAATAGTTGGAGACCTTTCAAATTCCTCTATCAGCTCGTACTGGAGCAGCATTGTGGAAGAATCTTCAAACCATTCTACTTTACTAAATTGTTGTGTATTTCCGCTTCAAGGGAATTATGGGCCATGTTAAGGTGGATTAAATATAGTGTACATATATTCGTAACATGCTTTTCATAGTAACGAGCGAGTGGCGTGTCGACCTCATATTATTTTGAGAATCAAATTGTCTTGATTTTTTAAAAGTAACGCAACGATTATTATCGTTTACAACTTATTTGTTTTCTGCTGGGATATTTGAGGCCAGTCACATGATGTCGTGAATATATTTATCATTTGAGCTTCGAAATTTAATTTACGCTTGGAAAACCGCGAAACCGCAACCATTGATAGAGCATATTGAAATAAATTGGAAATATATAACATAGAGGAAGCTGAATGGTATACAATTAAGAGACGTACAAAGCGAAGTCTCAAAGCCACTTTGCTGAACGAAATTAAAAATACCACCTTTGAAAGGATAGCAGCGGCCGGCGGCAGGTGCGAACTCATTCATCCGGGGAAATCTTTTTAAATGATTCCCGCAGTAATTGCGCTTTGAAAACTGGACTTTGTTAAACCAATTTTCAATCCATGAAAAAGCAATCAGGGCCCTCTTGTGTACGGAGAGCGTGTATACAGCAATAACGCCGGACATCAAAATCGGAACCAATGAAATTGCAACCCCGAACGCATTATGCCCCCAATGATAAACATAAATGAAGGTAGGGGCTGATTAGCACAGCGATTGACGTGTAATCACTTAAGCAACAAAAGTCACTCATTAATTTGATTGAAACGAAACATTTCCATAGCATTAACTAAGTTTGAATAATGATTTTCCTAAATTTATTTGTTCGGGAATCCACAAAAATGTGAAAAGTTATAAACTCGACGAAAGTATTTCCATAAAAGCCATCGGAACGTGCATTTGAAAACAGATTTAA
Source organism: Vanessa cardui (assembly GCF_905220365.1). NCBI lineage: Eukaryota > Metazoa > Arthropoda > Insecta > Lepidoptera > Nymphalidae > Vanessa > Vanessa cardui. The sequence goes on from NC_061125.1 coordinate 489,053, forward strand.
TAGACCCACAAGCGCTGTACGCGCGCATTAACTTTTACGATATTTATTTTGCATACTAAACGTATGTTTCGAGGGCAATATGCTGACTCTCGGCTTTGTTTCGGCGTGGGCGTAATTTCGGCAAGCTCACATCCTATTACAGGCATAACCCCTGTTTTATGATCGCCGAGTGACATACAGACGTTATCTGCAGAAAAGCAAAAAGTCATTTTTAAGCCTGACGTAAAAACGGTGATAAGTTTACGTCACATTAGTTGGTAATGGAGGCGCTCGAGTGCTCTGCTTAGGGAAATGAGCCCTACAAATGGCGCTGTATGTCAGCTTAAATTACAATTTACGTTGTGCAAATTCTAGCGGAATTTCTTCAACGAAATAGCCACTTGTAATTTGTTTTATTTTTATTAGAATTTATGGTGTCGGCCTATGCATTCATAATTGTCTTGGAATATTAGTGCCTTCGGAATATATTGGAATTGCATCTGAATATTTTCCTTCTACAACGGTATCTATAGGAAGCATTTAACTTTTTATTTTTTATTTTAGGATGTCAGATGTGAAAATAAATGTCAAGTGACGTGTAGTCAGTTAAAGGACGAACGAACTAGTATATTTCCTTCGTCCTTTAAAAAAAAAAAAAAACAGCAACTTTGACCATTGACGTAGGCTGTATGTTTTTTTTAATTTATTTTTTAACTATGGACATAATCACATACATTAATCTGATCCCAATGTAAATAGCTAAAGCACTTGTGTCATGGAAAATCAGAAGTAACGACGGTACCACAAACACCTAGACTCAAGACAAACTAGAAAACTAATGAACTTTTTCTGCATCGACTTGGCCGGGAATCGAAACCAGGACCTCGGAGTGGAGTACCCATGAAAACCGGTATACACACTACTCGACCACGGAGGTCGTCATATGTAGGTACAGTAGATGATATTGTTATATAGTATCCCTAGAATGATTAATAAGTGTGTAGTATTGTCCCCAATCCGAATAAGCCCGACACGGGTAAATATTATTTACATCTAGAGTGCCCTCACACTACACGTTGATAAAACAAAGCAGTTCCTGTGATTAGTTCTGCCATTCCAGCTTAATTAAAACTAAGCACGTGCAATACAAGCGTTGAGCAGTTTGGGACGTGACCGAATTCAATCGTTCTCCGGATATCCTAAATTGACCTTTAATCCTAAATGAGTAGGTGTCAGAATCCCTTTGACTGAAAATAATCGTGGAAGGCTAGCGATTGTCGTCGACCCTTCGAATGGGTTTAATGCATACGCATTGTCCTGTATATTGGATATTGGAAATGTGTTTTGAAAATACGAAATGGCGTCATAAATTTTGATGTGAAATTTCTTTTAGAGTTATTAGTACTTACATAAAAAATAATAATAATACTTTTTCCTAATAACGTTTGTACGATTTAAATAAAGCCTTTACATTACAAACCTATTTATTACCGTTTATAAAAAACATACCTAATTAGTTTATAGTCTTTTGTCCTCTTCTTCCTATTGAGAAATTACTGATGTAAGAAAGAGATTAATCACTAAGTAACATTCCTAATTAAAACCGTTGCTTTAGTTTTTTGTTTTAAGTATGTTCAGTAAATATAAAACGTTGTTTTTCCATTGATTAGAGTTTAAGTAAGGATTTTGTATAAATAAACATGACATTCAGTACAATAAGGAAAATTAAGAAATAAATAAATTTGTAAATCAAACAAAATAAAGGGGTTCGGTCGATTTGCTTACTGTGTTACATAAAGCTCAGCCGAAATAGCTAGCCATGCCAGTGGGGGTGTTCGGGTGGGGCGGTCTAGTCGTGCAACAAGACATACGAACAGACGAACAACATCAAACTAACACTCACTCACCCCTTCAGTTCTTTAGTCTGTCGTGATAGTTTGATGTAATATCTGTAACAATGTGCAAACCACGCCTAGTAATGTGCTTTATTTACAACACGACACACACACGTATATCCTGGCAATAATCTACACACGTGTACTCAACACGCACACATTGAAAACGAAAATTTTGACGAATCGCTTGTACTGGATACGTTGTAAACGAATCTGATTATCGCCACGTTATATCAATGTGTAGGTCATATAAAGTGCACAAAAACCTCAGTGTTAACAAGTAATAAGTGTTTGTTGACAGTGAGAAACGATTTCACCGGAACAATTTTCGGTGTTCAAGTGAAATGTATTGGAAGTGATCGCTAGTCGGCACGTCAACATTCCTTCAACTAAATGTTTAAACTATTCTGTTTCTAAATTAATGTTATATACACTCGTACATATTCATCGTAATTACTTATTTTGTGTATTTCAGTCTAATTTACACTAAAACTATTCAAGCAATTTTATGTGTTTAATTTGATTTGTGTTTGTTTAAATTAGCTTCAATTAGCTGATATAACAATGAGTAGGAATCAGATTCCGCAATCCTCAGCTGGCGCGTCGATTAACTGTACACATTCCTGTTTACCTCGCCCGCTGTTAATGGATGGCTTTCCAATGTCGATAATGACTGCTTTACTTGAGTGGCGATCGGAGAGACAACGAACGATGATACATTAAGATGTTCAATAGGAAACATCTACGCGTTTCAATATGACAATTAATAAATATCCATTTAGAAGAATATATCTTTACATTTTGTCACAAGTGTAATATTTGACACTATTATTATGTTGTTTGTAATGTTCACCAATTGTACTTCCAATACAGCTATTCCAAGAATTCTTAGACAATTGACGTCAATTTCCGCATTTTCTCTTCAAAATCGATGATATATTTAAATCGCTTACAGCGCTGTTTTGTTACCGTTTTGGCGCTGAAAATTTTTCACATTGTCTTCACTTGAATGTCTTACTTTTCCATTCTTATCATCATCATGTCTGTTAAGATCAGGAATTGTTGATACATTTCATTTTCCATTAACATTGAAATTCGGTTGATTGTCTTTTAAGATGAGCTATGCAATTTTTTCAATAAACAATAGTTACTTAAGAGTTATTTTATAGAGTTTTATGTCGTTAATGTTTGAAATAGAAATTGTAGAACTAATCCTTTGATAAACATTGTCAACGAACGGCCAGGAATAGCGTCCACTGTCTCTTTGTGGGCTCTGTTCGTCGTTAACGGCGGTGTAATTCGAGTCCGTTGTGTTTTGCTCTGTTGTATGTAAATGATCATTTATTTAGACGAATGTGTCTGTTGTTCTTATTGTTTAATCTCGTATGAAGCTCCTGAATGTAAGTTCAAGTTATCACATACAAAAGCGACATTAAATAAACAAAAAATAGGCATTTGATCGATTTCTTCGTCAAATATTTAAATTATTATTTTGATTAATAAAAAATATATGTAAAATAAAATATTGAAAAGACATGCTGTTATATAAAGTAATCATAAAATGAAGAGAAAAACAAAGAAATAGAGACGAGTGAGACGACACAAAAATCTTGTGACATGGCGATTGTTGACAACACAAATCAATATCTGTGAGATAAACACACTCACCGTTCTCTCTGGAATTTGAGCGATTGGACCCTTTGTGCTATCTTCTGCCTGAAGGTCCAGAGGTGGAGTTGGTCGTCAGCGGTGGCCGTGACGAGAGCACCTTCGTTGATCAGGAACTTCACATGCAGCACCGCCTCGCCGGCCTCGTGGCGCACGTGCGCGTCCACTCCGGGACCACCTAGTCTGAGACTCGGTTCAGGAAAATACACGACAAGATAAATTGGACAATTTACACATAATGTGTATAACTTTTCACGAGCTCATATACTTCTCGTATCACATTTGCTTTGCCGAAATTCAAGATGAAATAATTGAAATACCAAACATTAATATTTGAAACATACGGGGCCGTGTATCACTCCGGGAGGGTTGCAGAGCGTTTGTTAGACATCCATTACTTTAATGCGCAGCGGGAGCGGGACGGGGGCTGCACGTCTTGTCAAGATTTGTTACACTCGCTCGCGCTCCACTCGCAAACATTTACTAGCCAAGCGCCTCGCAGTCAAAGGCATTTAGACTAAATTAAAACTATTTCATATTCTCTAAGAAATTAAACGTTTTCAGAAGCTGCCCTCGAAATTGCAATCGTACAAATACTAGTTTCTCTTTCCATTTAGAATCTCGATGTTGGTATGAGAATAACGAACTAAGTTCTTTTTGAAAGGCGAGCGAACTAAAATAAATAGAATTGGGAATAAAAAAACTTTGAAAACGTCCTCTGCGTGCAGTCCATTCGTGATTATATTTGCTATTAGATGTGTTTTAGAATGTAAATATTTGCAGTGACGAGTACAGAGTACGCGGTGGTTGTTTGTACGTTGCTCGAACATTCGTCCCTCCCTTGCCCGCTGTTTGAGGGGGGGGGGGTGTGTTTGAAATGCAAAGCGAGGTCCAATTTCGAACTGTGTCGTTTTGTGGCGGAACGTGTCGGATTTACGGATTATTAATTGCTCTGTCAGCTGCGTTTTGGAATTCATAATTGTATTTTTATAAAAAAGTTAAACAGTGCGTAATGTGTTCCTTTATTTATGTACATTGTTGTTTGTTTCACACACAAAAGTGCTCTTATATTCCGATTTTATTGGGCCAGTGAAGTTACTGGCAAGGGACGTAACATCTTGGCTTTCTAGGTTCGTGGAGCATTGGCGATGATGGCGTAGGGATGATTAATATAATTCTGATAGTGTCAATGTATATATGACTTACCATCTGATAATTGCTAGATCACGCACCTTTTAGAAACATTCTCATTTTGAATAAATTGCGAACTTATTTATTATAGAAATATTGAATCACATAAATAACCCGAACTAAGCACTACTACGTTTGTATATCAAATTATATTTTTAAATCTTCGGCCAAGTAAAATAAGATTTATACTCACACTCACACAAATACACACAAAGAATATTATCGAAATCGTCGCGACCGTTTAGAAATTAAGTTACGTACTCACGTACAGAAGATTTATACATATAAAGATTTAATGGGCCATTCGCAAGTCACTATTATTAGTGTATAATAAACGTGATATACGACCGTTACTCGCGTAACTTAGTGATCTGTATGGAATATACCATTGTAACTTTAACGGCTTGCTTAATAAATTTTTATGTATTAACGGTACTAACATATGATTCTACGTGTATTGATAAGTTTTAATCTACAGCTAGCGCCGCCTGTTATTGCGTTAAGTTTGAATTATATAGTTTAGATAAACTGCCTAATATCAAAATCTTCACTGGTATTGTAACGTTTGAATCAATCTCTCGTGTAATAGTTTCCAGGTTTTAATGAGATAGATAAACCTACTCCAAAATAATATTTTAAAAGATAATATATGGTGGTATGGGTAAGAATGAAAATCAAAATATTGTATTTTCAAGTAGGCTCACAACATTACTTTTCAATCACGTTAGTCTTCAATTAAAATTAAACCTACCATCGTTTCGGAGAGTAGATTCTATTGAGTAGAACTGGCAAGAAACTTAATACTTACTCTTTACCAGCACTCTTTAATTACAGTGCTTATAAATTCACTAACAAATATAGCATTATTTCGAAATATTGCAAGTAATACTGTAATGTAATTGGCAAATGATTGTTATAATACCTAGCGGCATAAACTCAAAGTCATTCGTCAACTGTAAGCAACTGAACTCTGTATAAATAGTGAAGCTTATTCTTGTAAACCTCAAGTTGTATTATTAATTACAATTTCTAAACACACACGAGCGGTGTGAGTTGCAAATTAATTTATAATCAAAACAAGAAAGGTCGTACATCAAACCGGGCCGGGTTCCGAGTTACGAGAGAAGTTGTACAAAACTTCACAATGTTTAAAATGCATAGCGTAACTTGCCTCATTAAAACGAGAATGAATATTTTCGTGTTCAGTTAACGACGTCAGACGATACACGTGATACGTACATACCGACGCTTTGTTTATACTTTATGTGTTATCAGGACCTGTTAACTGTGAGGCTACCTACCGGAATTTACTTAACTTAACTGTGCAGATGAACTCATCAGAACTAACGATCGTTGTACCTGTCTGTGGGCAATCAATTAAACAGTTTACAATTAACATCTGTGATAAATTATTTAAACAGTTGAACGAATCCTTTTCTAAAGTGTTAAAATATTTATTTCATAAATCGTTAACAAATACTTAAATCATTAATTATTGGATAAGATTTCTTCTTATTAAAATAAACTAGCATAGACGCGATACTACTCAAGACTGCCAGTAAGAAGATACTCTCTTCGTCTTTACGTCGATACGATGTCAAACTTTAATGTAACAAAACTTTACGTAACAAAACGTTAGCTGCGGTCTGGAATTAATATGATACGTCTGGACTTACACTGGCTCACTCACCGTACAAACTGAAACCCAACAATTTTAATGATTGCTATTTCACGCTAGAATAAATCATCAGATATCATTCATCAGATTTTGCTCGGTGGTAGGGCTCTGGGTGGATAGCCCCCAAACAGCAGTACCCACATAAATTGTGTACCGATTTAAAGGATTTGTGAACCTGTGTAACTACAGGCTTTACATCTTAGTTCCTGAGGTTAGGGCACATTGGCAATGTTTATGAATATTTCTTAAAGCGTCTATGGGCGTTTATTAGCTGATCAGCTAACCCATACCATACAAAATATATATTAGACTATTACCCAGGTGGGTTAGGAAATAATGTAATTAGCCGATCGTTCCGCGAGTCTATCATTTATTTAATAAGTAATATTTGACTCTTTGTATTTTATAAACGAGAACAGTTTGGAGAGTTTCCAAACGGCTCATTAGTAGGTTTTTGATTCAACGAACAAATAGCTGTTTTGGTAACGAGCGCTTTTGGCAATCAGCCGCCGTGCTCTGAATTAGCTTCATCCGAAATAATTTAAGGCGACTTCTAATGCCATCGGTCGGTTGAGTTACCGGAGAGTCGCTGATATGAGTCGCAGTTCATTAGTATTCGGAGATGTGGTTGCACACCACCGTAGCCTTTGATACCATTTTAAACATTCTGTTAGAAGTTAACACAAAATCAAATAAGATGATATTTATTATCTGTGTCAGTCAGTGTCAACCAGTTGGTCACCCGCGATTGGGCAACTCTCTCCTACAAGGAAAAGAATACATTAACGCGTAAACACCTTTCTAAATGCGCTCCTCAAATGCAACAATGTAGTTTAAGGTCCTGCCTTTATTTTGTAATGAAAATAAATGAATGAAAGTATTCTATACGAAACAAGACATAAATCCATTAATTTGCCATTCGTATTTCAACATTAGATGTCGAATTTTAAATTAATTTATGATGGTATATGAGAATGAATTCCAAAAGAAAATAAAAAATGGTTCAAAGTCGTCAAAGCCATCAAGAAATATGAAAAAAAGGTTGAAATGTTGAACGTCTCAAAGCCCGAATTGAGCATTCTCTCTTAAGTCAACTGAAAATACAAATAAATTCGAAATCGAATAAGAATAATGAGCAAAAAAGAAAAACCTTTAAATGAATATGATTCGTTTATACGAGAAGTTTCACTACATTATACAGAACAAATTGTTTTGAATTCGAAAACGTATAAAATATCAACGATAAAGGATTCTGGCCGAAATGTTTCCATTTCGTTTGAGATAATAAGATTCATAAAAGTATAAAACTCCATTCGCTGCGGTAATTGATGTAAACTCGCAAAAGGTTTCCGGCTGAACGGGCGTCGCTCTTAAATGGTCACAAAAGCCAAGTTAAGGGCAATATAACAAGAAAGAAAATACAAAGGCCTGGAGTTGCCCCATCGCGGGGCAAATTGGGTCGCGAAGGGACTGCCGCAACGCTAGGATTGTTAGCCGAATGTTTGATGCTCGTCCCTTTGCCAGATTTGTCTCCAACTTCTTACGTAAAGTTAAAGGAACGTTCAATATAAAAGCAATCTTTAGTAAGGTCGAAAGAACGAGTCTATTTGGACATTTTTTATATTAATGTTATTTACGATCCACACATACTATACTGCAAAAACTCTCTTATCTCGTACATAACTAATTGAACTCAAAGCTTACGTTAGGACAGGTCGTGTAGCCCAATCTCAGCCCAAGGATCGTACTTGCGACTTTTTACATCGCTAAACGGCCTGAACCGTTGACAAAACTGTGCTATTGACGACGATTAAAGTTATAAATTCAAGTAACCAAACGTTTCACAATTAATCACCTTCAATCGTTCAAAGAGAAGAGGAAGATTTCGCTCAAGGGTTCTGCAATTCATATAAACGTACATTGTATATGTGAATATGAAATATTATATACAATAAAGCTATCGATATGACCGATACTTTCCATGCAAATGTATTGGCGAGTATCATCAGATCGCATGTAGTTAAGAGAATTAGTGAATAGCTAATGATTTAACACGAGACGATTATTTGCTTGCAGTTTGCGATCAGTGTAATAATCGTGTAACATGTTAGCGCAACGGATTTGATCGTGTAAAACAGTAATCCTCTTGCCGAGAAACGTTTTACAGGGACTGTTGGGTTTGTTGCAGTTCGGAAGACTTCGTAATCTTTTAATAACGAAGAAGAAAAATGTGAAATGGTGTTTAACTGTTCATCTATCATAGTAGTAGAATAGTAGTAGTAACAGCCTGTAAATTTCTCACTGCTGGGCTCAGGCCTCCTCTCCCATTAAGGAGAGGGTTTCGAACATATTCCACCACGCTGTGCCAATGCGGGTTAGTGGAATGCACATGTGCCAGAATTTCAATGAAATTAGACACATGCAGGTTTCCTCACAATGTTTTCCTTCACCGCCGAGCACGAGATGAACTATAAACACAATTAAGCACATATATATAGTGGTGCTTGCCTGGGTTTGAAGCCGTAATCATCGGTTAAGATTAACGCATTTCAACCACTGGGCCATCTCAGCTCTTGTGCTATCTCAGCTATCGCATCTCCTAGAACATTTATTAATTCACGGTTTTGTAAGGCATGTTAGGCATAAGACTACGTGTCAGGTGGATGACTAGGAAAATAATGAAAAGGACGAAAGTAAGCGTTTTTTTACGAATGATTAAGAACCTGAAATGGAATTGGACTGGCCACATTATGACAAACAATGGAAAGTGGACGGACGATGTAATGGAATGTTCCCTGATAATGGAAAAAGACAAAAGGGACGTCAAATCAAGAGATGAGGACCTGCCTAAATGTTGGAGACTAGCTCGTGACAGTGATGAATGGCAGAAAAGGCCCGTGTAAGACAACCTCACCAACAAGATGGTTTCTGTAGAATTTTACGTAGGTACTAATTAATTCATACTGCAATTAAAATTATAAGAATTTTATTAGTATTTTGGTCAGAGATTAAATGATAATCATTTTAACTAGCGACCCGCCCTGGAAACGCACGTAATACTAAATATACTACGGCATTTGTTAATTTGTGACATCTCACTAGAAACTTCTATAATTGACAGCATTTCTTTACTATATTGTCCGTGTATTATATACAAAAATCGAATCATTCTATCAATTAAAAAACCTCATCAAAGTCCGTTGCGTAATTGTAAACATCAGAGCATACATAGGGACAGACATCGGTAAGCGACTTTGTTTTATACTGTGTAATGATTATTATTTGCGTGTGATGAATTGTGAAAGTGATAGGATGAAGTTGGATATTTTATGTCTGAGTCTATTAAATTGATCCTTTTGTACTATGTATATAATAATTAGCTTGAATTTCTAGACGTAAGTTACTTCAATGGCTGCCAGCACACATGCAAAGCTGTGCACGCTGAATGAGCATCAATGTATATATTTTATATCGCGAATCATGTGGGACTTTGCCTACAGAATATTAAAAATCATCAAGTGTGTACATTTGTTTGCAAAAACGTATTTATATAAGTATTAAATGTATTTATCTAGCAATAATGGCTTAGTGCGATTACGTTACAAAACTTCCAATTGAAGTTAAGCTGTCCTGATTTTATTGTTAAAATATGTGATTTTCCAAATGAGTTACATACATATATGTTCCAACTTTCCACCCTTTCCCAAAATCCCCACGTTTCCGGACTATAGACAACTAATCGCGGTAGGCGTGGCAACTTTCGCCCGCGGCTTCGCTCGAATTTAAGGTTTTTCAGGTTACCAGGTGTTGGGCAAAAAAAAAATTTAACCTTGCTTGGATTACACTACGGACACTATTTTTATACGACCTTTCATAAAGGGGGCCTTTACACACATTACAACACTCTTTTCTGATTAAAAAGTATAGTAGCCTATGTCATTTGGTACACACATATGAACTAAATTTCATTTGAATCGGTACAGTAGTTTGGGTGTGAAAGCGAGACAGACAGACAGAGTTACTCTCGCATTTATAATATTAGGATGGATTTTAAGAATCGTATAACTTATGTCAATAGTCATTTTCAACATTGCTATATATAGGTACATCCAGTGTTATATAAAATCAGGTTTATAAATTCACAGTCTGAAGCAAGGGAAAGGAAAAAATTACCTGATATTTTGACTGAACGACTCGCGTAAGGCCAGCGTAGCGTGATAATTACAAAAGTGATTCCTAAAAGTCGTTCTTTGCAGAGCCGAAGCGAATAACGATCATAAACGTTTACTTTAAATACGTTATGACATAAAGTCATAATGGAAGCGTTGCCGGAGCTGCTGGAATCGCTTTTGCAGTGGAATGTATCGATATGAACGTAACAAGCGTTTCCGAAGTAATGAAACTTCAAATCTCGAAGTGTTTTACTAAAGTATAGTAAAAGTAAAGTAACAGCCTGTACATTTCCCACTGCTAAGATAAGGCCTCCTCCTCAATTAAGAAGAGCGTTTGGAACATATTCTACCACGCTGTTCCAATGCGGGTTGGTGGAATTCACATGTGGCAGAATTTCGATGAAATTAGACACATGCAGGTTTCCTCACGATGTTTTCCTTCACCGCCGAGCACGAGATGAATTATAAACACAAATTAAGCACATATATATAGTGGTGCTTGCCTGGGTATGAACCCGCAATCATCGGTTAAGATGTACGCGTTATAACCATTGGGCCATCTCTGCTCTTGGGCCATCTCAGCTCTTTGTTTAGTTGTTTCTCAGTGTTTTATTGCTACAGTTTATTAGAGTTTCTTAGCCGGTTCTTACCGAATCTAAGGTGTTTATTTTCGAATAGAATCGCGGGGCTTCATGACAATTAATCTGTACACTAACATTATAAACATGAAAGTAACTCTGACGGTAAGTCTTCGCTCAAAACGATCAAACCAATGAACCATATTTGGTGAAATTTGTCATGAAGCAAACCTAAATTCCACGGAAGAACATAGGCTTTTATTTGTCTTACACATGACAACCAACCCATAAAACGTAAGGGAGCTGCGAGCAACAGCTAGTAAATTATAATGCGTATATGGAATAAAGATTTTATGTTTGAGAATATTTCGGCAAAACTGTCAACTGATTTCTAAAACAGTTAACTGCAGTTGATTCTAACTATTGTTTACGAGTGGCCAGCATATTGTTAAATCATAGTATGATGAAATAAATCACTAAGACATTTTTCATCAAAGTTAAGTCACAAAGAAACGCTGAGACGTCTCAGACTATTTATAAAACAGGAAAACTTGTTCCAAAAATTTAATATTAAATCCAACGTAGAAAAATGAACCGCCCGCGTCCAACGAGCCGTATTAATTACCAACGAATTTATAAAAAAAAAGATGGCGACTCTTAGAAATTGGTCCCGAGGTAATTTTCTCAGATTTGTAATAGCGTCCGAATTCCCGTCGGGAAAAGTTTTCGTGCCATTAGGCGGAGTCGACTTTCTGCGTAATTTACTATCATTTTGAAATTTGGGATATATTATGCCATTTTTTCTTATTTGACTTGAGTTGTTATAAGTTTGGACACGTAAGTAAGACACGATTAATCAATAAAAAAACGAATTAGGCTTTGAAAGAATAACGTTTACTTCACTAACTTAGTATAAAACAAAGTCGCTTTCTCTGTCCCAATGTATGCTTTCTTCTTTTTTTATCTTTAAAACTGCTTACTTTACCGATTTTGATGCGTTTTTTTTAATAGATAGAGTGATTCGAGGGGAAGGTTTTTGTACATAATACATGGACTATATGAAACACTGATAATTTTAGAATTTTGTAATGTAATGTCGTTAACAAACAATCTGTAGCATATTTAGTATCAGTACTGTAGTATGTAAGTAAGTAAGTATTTGTCATTCTTTCGTGTAAAAATTAAATAGCGCAGTCGAGATCTTTAGCACAGAGATAGTTTACGGATGGACCGTAACATACAACATTATTAATACATACATAATACATAGTTTTTTCTCTGTAATCCATAGCTGAGATCGCTAAGTGAATAGAACACATTAAATTATGGACATAAAAATATACGTTTTGATGGAGTAAAACTATATAATGATTTGCCGAACTACATAAAAGAATGTGAATGTTTAAATACTTTTAAAAATAAACTTAAAAATTATATATTAGACAATATTAAGTAGCACTAGCCATTCCATGTATCAAATATCAATGTATGTGTTTAACATTATTAGATCTCATGTAAGTGAACCTATGTATGTTCTTATGAGAATAAAGATCTTTAACCATAACACGTGGCTATTTATTTAATATACCTTTTTTATTCGATTATCACTAAATTTAATCTAGCTTCCAATGTTCGAAAAGAAGAGGATCTCGCTATTAGTATTAATGATTAAAGATTAACTACTGAGATTTTTGGCGGTTCTTCTCGATTGTTAAATAGTGTCAGCGTACTCGCTAGGGTTACTCCCTAGCCTCTCCTAGCCTCCAGTACACTGTTACGTCATTTGATTTCAAAACTATTGAATTTACTTTATTATATACAAATATTACAGTAAGTACTTGATCAATAATTTTTACAACTGTAATTAATATCATTTTATATGGCACAGCATTTAATACCGGCATATAACACTATTTCTCATTATGAAGATGATTGAATTGTCATTAGACAGTTTATAGAGATTGGAACATTATCGTAAAACATGATTTTTATTGCCATCCCAATCCCAAACTACTGAAAATACAATAGTTATGAAATGAAAACATAACTTGTGTACAAACAGTATCAGTCGAGCGACAGGAGTCCGCTCGCCGACTCACATTAGTAACTGAACAACGTTAAATCTGAAAAATGACGTCATTTCCGCAACATCCGAGCTCGGATGTGAGTAGTTAGGTGGTCTAGGACAGTATATTGCTATCAGGCTGGCCTCGAGCCAAGAGTTAGTTACCAAAATATAAAAAAAATATCATACTGAAACAAAGGTGTTTTTGTGTTTTTTTTTTTAATATACCTTTTGATTTTTATCTCGCAACTGAAGTAACAGAGCCTGAAACCTCAAAAACAAGAAGTGTGTGGACACACTCGGTTGGAAGCCAGTAACTCTCGTTATATTATGTATTAAACAACCAATGGAATCAATAAATTAACAATTTAAAATAATCAATAAAAAACAAAATTCTCGTGTAAATTTAAAACAATAAGAAAATGAGTTTAAATAATACGATATAAAACCAAACATAATAGAAAGAGAGAGAGAGAGATAAAGAAAGAGAAAGGGAGATAAAGCTTGCCTTGGTATAACTTTTTGGTTGCGTTATGTTTTTGCCAGTTCTATTAATTGTAAGCTGCGTAAAGTACTGATTGACCGACTGACTTAAAATTTTTGAGAATGTTTATCTTCCAAGTTATAAAAAATAGCTATATGTTATCACAAACAGGAACTATTTCATTGGAGTCATATCTATTTCATATCGGTTTTCGGCAGGCAGATTTGTGTCGGTTCCCGTCTCTAACCAATTATTTTACAGTCCATCAGTAATATTTTATATGACTGCGATTTGAGTGAAGTGAGCGAGTGTAATCAAACATCTTACATGTCGGAGTTTTCGGCGCATTCACTTTGATCTTCCTTCAATAAATTTAAAACAATGTTTCCTTCAAAGGCTGCCACGTAGACGTGAAACTTCGAAAGATTTATCTTAGGACAACCTAAGAATTATGAAATAAAATATATTTTCAAATAAAGACATTTTTTAACTATTTTAATATCATATAGTCATAAGCTACGGTATTCCTTCTACCGTATACTCAAGACAGTATAAAAAGCATAGACACGGCCCCATAGGCGTAACATTATATTTTTCGTAGAAAAATTATATTTCAAAAGAAGAAGAGCATTTATGATAAAAAATTAAACCTATACCTATATAGTACATAATACATAGAATAATGTTATTTAGAGAATAGCATCAATACTCTAAATTAATCATGATATTATTAATATTATTATTTACCCCGGGTTATAGGTCAGGATCGATCCTGCCACTTTATCGAGTTGTCCGTAAACCATTGCGCTATAAAAGCTTGATATAATAACGAAAACAATATATAAATAATAAAAACAGGCAATGTACACGTAAACTTTAATAAGATAATCAATTCCTCGCCGCCAGTGAGATGAGATTTGCTATGATGATTAATACACCGCACATTACAGCGCGTTAGGCGCCAACAATGGCGCTCCGAGCTGAACTTCTATACGAATACGTATTTTCCCAACAAGTCAAGAGTTAATTAACCATCTTAATTAGCCGTTTTACGGATAATTAACGTGCCTGTAGACAATAACACGATTGTTTCGTAGCTATTACAGCAGAAAATACTTTTATATACATACATATGTACAAGAAAAGTTTATTTTAATATTTCTCTGCTTAATTTATGTAAATAGGTTGTAGCTTTGTAAAGTTCGCAAAGTGGGTAAGCTCTCATCCGATATTCTACCAGTAAGCAGCAGTAGTCAGTATTGTTTTTATGGTAAGTGAGCCAGTAATGTGACTACAGGTTGTACCTGTAGTTACACTGACCCTCTGGCTTAGGGACCTGACACCTTAGGTCCAAAGCTCGTGATCTAAGGTATCGTTAAAATTTCGTACAGCGTGGAGGCGACCACTTACCATCAGGTGGCGCATTTGTCCATTTAAGAAATCCTGAGTAATTCTGCATGTGTGATAAAATTTTCTTGAAATGTATTCGATATTCACGAACACGGATTGATACACAATATGCTCCAAACCATCTTCTCCAACTCCATCTGTACATTCCTCAGTCACGACTTTTACAAGCTGTTTAAGTTGTTAACTTCCTTCCTTTACCAATCAAGTTAAATTGAATACAAGTAACGAACTTAAATCTAATTTACCTTCGATGTAATATTAATCCGCAAACCGTACGAGCACTTAGTTCGGGATCGCAGGATTAATCGAGACGTAATGGAATTACAACAATTGAGCAATAATTAATTACTGTTGCCTGTCAAGCTGATACGTTGTATCATTATAAATAAATATTTAATAATAAATAGACAATATTTATTATTAAATTAAATAGACAATATTTAGAGAATCGAGATGGCCCAGTGGTTAGAACGCGTGCATCTTAACCGATGATTGCGGGTTCAAACCCAGGCAAGCACCGCTGATTCATGTGCTTAATTTGTCTTTATAATTCATCTCGTACTCGGCGGTGAAGGAAAACATCGCGAGGAAACCTGCATGTGACAAATTTCATAGAAATTCTGCCACATGTGTATTCCACCAACCCGCATTGGAACAGCGTGGTGGAATATGTTCCAAACCTTCTCCTCTAAGGGAGAGGAGGCCTTTAGCCCAGCAGTGGGAATTTACAGACTGTTGTTGTAGACAATATTTAACATGTTAAATTAAACTATTGTAAACCAAGAATTATTCGTATATATGGATCATAAAAGACACATATTTTTTAATAATATTAATAATTTATAGCGACATAGTATATCATAGACGCGTCTCGCACAGGCAAGAGTTCACGCACGTCACGATTGCATCCAAAGTGTCAAATATATTATAATGACTTTTATTTCAGCAACAGCGACCAATCCATGTATCCACTGTAAATAACGTTAGATAATCATCTATCTGTGAATCGTATAAACACAACTTTCGAAAGATTGTCAATGGTAACATACAGCTTACAAATTATTTTTTACCACTCGAAAAGAATGCCAGGAAAATTATAAAAATTCTTACCTCACCGAAATATTATAAATTTTAATAATTTTATAAGTTGAATCTCATCGGTCATAATTTTTTGACGGAATACAAATTCGCGGTTTTGATTATCATCTAACTATTTAAAAGGTACAAGGATGGTGGCGAATATACTGCATATGAAATAGCTAATATTTCTTACACCGCCAGTGTCAATGAACGGTGGTAACCACTCAACATGAGGTGGCCCGTATAATCGTTAACATACCTACATTATAAAAAATATTGATATTGATTGTACATTGTTATCAGAGAGCAATAAATAATAAATAAAAGTCTTATATAAATAAGATAAAATGACGTGTTTCATACAGGTTGTGAGTAAACATAAGATATACGAGTAGTTATCGCCGGATTATAAAAGGTCGGATGTCGAGCGATAGCTGGCCGAATTACAAAGTAGACAGTGCAGCGCTGTTAGCGGTCATTATTTATTTATGAATACGTTCGTCTGTACGTTCACTTACTTATTCTCTTTTAAACTTTGGCTACAAAAAGTGTACCGAACGATGTGTCAGGGTACAGTCGTCGAGACAAAAGCCTCATCTTGAGGAGAAAGAAGAAAAGCTTACTTAGCCATTTTGCTCCGATGCGGAGTACACGTGTTTCAGACTATTCTCATACATTTTCATTAAAAGAGTTTTTATTTTTATATTGATGATAGAATTTATTTTCAAGCAAACAAAGTCGACAAAAAACAGTTACTTTAAAACGTATTGAATAAAGCTACCTTTCTTTAAACTATTTTATCGTAACGCTATTTGGTCAACATTATTGTGATTTACTGATTTTAGACCTTATGTTTTATACGTTAAAATTTAATTTTGAATGTACATGATTTAATCAATAATTAAAACGTGTCTAGGCATAGCAACTCGGATATTAATAAAGTTGCTATATTAAGAAAATTATTACAACTACTTTGTAAGTAAATTAATTTAATTTAAGTGGTAATTAATGTTTCACTAAACACTCACTAAAAAAGTTTAAGTTAGGCCGATAGTTAACGGAAGATGGTGTCGCTTAAACTTAACATAAAATGTAAAATGCGAGCAATTGTTTTCTTAATTCAGATCTATACTTATTCCCACTTGTTTGCCATATCTTTTATGATACAAGTAGTATAATAAAAGATAAGGCAAGCGTTATATGAAAAATGACATCCTGTCTCTCAGCTTCTGGCTGTACCTTTATAATTGGTTGATTAGAAACACTCATTATTCAGAAGAAGACAACACCTTATTTAGAAATAAACTCATCAAATATGTACTTTTTAAATTCTTTAATGGAAAACAGGCAGAGATCAGCTGTTAGATCGCTCACCATATGGCCTGTGATGTTATGCATTATCCCTATAACTAGTTGACTCGTCTTTTAAACTGGCACACAATGATACACTGTGTCGATTGAAACAGGCGAAAGGGTAGTACAACTAGTTCTGTAAAAAGATCTAATAACTGTAATTTTCCTAAAACCTTTCGTTTCCGAGACGAATACCAAAGCACTTTGTACTAAACAACCCGAGTGCAGATGTGATTCTATCATTATTATTTATTATAATTTCAACGAAGTTATTTAAGTACTATTATAAAAGATTAGAATCTAGTCGTTTAATCAGTTCCGATATCGATTTCATTCTGAGATGAAGACATTTTTTCTTAAAAATAATAATAATGTTTCGAGAAATTTCCGTATTATTATAATATTATTAAATATAAACACATGGTACAAGTTATGTATAGCACGTTCGATTAGTTCTGCCTTAGAAAGGATACAATCTGAGGTTGCCGCCTTTATCACCAACCGCCAGTAGCTTCTGTACGGGATCCCACGCCAGAGCCGTCGGCGAAAACGGGAATCCATGGCGGAATGTCTGCAACAAGAAAAACAATAATTAGAGTTTACACATACTACTTATATATACATACATACAAATATATGACTTTTTTTTATCGTTCCTTCATAACTTCTTGGAGTTAGTAATTTACAATGGAATGAACAATTATCAATAGCGATAAACTAAATTAAATTATGATTACAATGATTTTATTTTTCAATTTTTGATATAAAATAACTGCTTGTAAATATCTTACTTATGGACAGAGGCCTCAGGCTTAACACAAAGACTTTTTACCTGTAACTTAGGACTTTATTTAATTAATGTAAGATGAGTTTTAAAGATACAGAGATAGCCCAGTGGTTAGAACGCGTGCGTCTTAACCGATGATTGCGGCTTCAAAATCAGACAAGCACCGCTTATTCAAGTGCTTAATTTCTTTCGTCCGCATTGGAACAGCGTGGTGGAAATGTTTCAAACCTTCTCCTAAAAGGGGGAGGAGGAATTTACAGGTTGTTGTTGTTGTTGTAGTTGTTGTTGAGTTTTAAACACAAGATAATGCACTACAGTTTGAGTTTAAGCCTACAATAGTCAAATAAAATTCATGTATTTAAGCCACTGGGCGGTTTTTTTTACTTATATTTAGCTTTAGTTTCTTTTGTTTGTTTTATAACAACTATGATAAAAATATGACGACAACATAATTAACGTTATATTGATCCATATAGCAACAGGTTCAGAATACTATTATTATTGACGACCTATTCGATGTTTGTGTAGTTTACAGTAAGGCTAGTTGAAATAGCACTAAGAATATTAAATAAACGTTTTCGCTGACGATGTCTACGAATCATTGTGAACTCCAATTGTTGAGGCTACAATCGAACAGATGTTCACTAAAATGAAGAGAACGGCGCCTGTAACCTAATTTGTATTTGTTGCTTTTTTAAGTAATTTTTCAGTTCCCTACACGTTTCTGTAACTGTTAAAATGTTATAAAATCCAAAGGTACTTACAAAACCTACTTAAATAAATTATATTTTTATTTTGATCAACTGTCTGATGTAAATTGCAAACTTAATTAGTGATAAATCAAACGGTAATCGGTTGTTAGGGACCGACTAAAGTGTTGGAAAAATTCAGTATCTGAAGTTCACCTGAGGAAAAGGTTATCGGAGAGAGCAGTAACAATAAGAGATAGCCGGCATTCAGCTGATGATAAAAAATTAAAAAAATAAATTCGTCGAGTATATAAACGCGTTTCGGGGTTTGTTCGACACACTCATCAGAAGTTCGGGTAGTGAGCTGGTCATCATGAAGATTGTGATACTAGCGGCGATCCTCGCCGTGTCATCGGCAACCGTCATCAAGGATGACCACACCTTCTTCATTGGAAAGGATACGTTGAGTAAGTGAATTTAATATTACAAAAAATAGAAAATTTGATGTTTTCTCAAAACGATAAAAATGTAATGTATATATGTTAAAATGTGTAGTATTCTGGCAATCTACTTTTTATGGTATACGGACAAACAAATGGTTGATCTGATGGTAAGTCGTTACGAAAACCCATAAACATTGGCGCAGTAAAAATATCAACCAATCTTAACATCTTCAATGCACCACCAACTCTGGGACTAAGTTATTTCCCTTGCACCTATAATTACACTGGCTCACATATCCTTCAAATTAAAATACAACAATGCAAAGTGTTACTGCTTGGCGATGGAATATATGTTAAGTGGATGGTACCCATCAAGACGCGATTACACAAAGCCCTATCACTAAGTAAATCGATATATTTTAAAAATTTCACGGATTAAAATACATGAACGAAAAGTTTAATTCTACAGGACCATATATTATTTATTTTCTTTTTGCAGCAAATGTCGACATTAAGACCAAGGAAATCCTGTGCATGAAACTTTTGAACTACATCCTGCAGCCAACCGTCTACGATGACATCAGGGAAGTGGCCAGAGAGTGGGTCTTGGAAGAGAACTTCGACAAATACTTGGTAATACAACAAAACTATTTATAATATATTGAAGAGTTTCCTTTTTTGAAATTTACACGAAAATGAAGTAAATATGAAATACAAACTAAATTTAATTTTTGATTTTCAGAAAGTCGATGTTGTGAAGAAGTTCATCGAACACTACAAAATGGACTTCTTGCCTCGTGGCGAAGTGTTCGTGCACAGCAATGAAAGGCAGATGGACCAGGCCATTATGGTCTTCCGTATTCTGTACTTCGCAAAGGACTTCGACACCTTCATCAGGACCGCTTGCTTCCTTCGTGAGCGCATCAACGGCGGCATGTTCGTGTACGCCTTCACCTGCGCCGTGTTCCACAGAGAAGACTGCCGCGGTGTAGTTCTTCCAGCTCCCTACGAAATCTATCCTTACTTCTTTGTCGATGGCCACATCATCAACAAGGCTTTCATGATGAAAATGACTAAAGCGGCCACCGACCCCGTGCTGTTCGATTACTATGGTATCAAGGTAACCGACAAGAACCTTGTCGTCATCGACTGGCGCAAGGGAGTCCGTCACGTATTGAGCGAAAGCGACCGTATGTCCTACTTCACCGAAGACATTGACCTTAACAGCTACTACTACTACCTGCACATGTACTACCCATACTGGATGACCGACGATGTTTACGGTTTGAACAAGGAGCGTCGCGGTGAAGTCACCATGTACAGCAACCAGCAACTCCTTGCGAGATACAGACTGGAACGTCTGGCTCACGACATGTGCGACATCAAGATGCTCAACTGGAACGAACCCCTGAAGACCGGCTACTGGCCCAAGATTCGCCTTCACACCGGAGATGAGATGCCCGTCCGACGCAGCAACGTACTCCTCATTAACAAATACAACTTGAGAGAGAAACTCTACGTCGATGACATCGAGAAGATCATCCGCGAAGGTATCTTCAAGGGTCGTATTGAGCGCGTAAGTATCTTTGAATTTCAATATTTAATCACTAATATAATTCTTTGTCATGTTATGTCAAGAAGATATAGCATTATGTTACTTTAGAACCGTTTATTACAGTTTTAATAAGTAACGGATAAATAATAACAATAATTTAACAGACCTTGAAATAATTAAATAGTAATTAATAAATGTAATCACAGCAGAGTAGTATTCAATTTATTTATGCTTTTCAGCGTGATGGAACCATCATCAACTTGAAGAAGACCGAAGACTTCGAATACCTCGCTAGGATGCTCCTCGGTGGTTTGGGAATTGTGAACGACGACGCCAAGGTTATTCACGTCGTGCATTTGTTCAGGAAGATTCTGTCTTATGGAAACTACAACTTGGAGAAGTGAGTTTATTAATCATGTTTATATTATAACTCATTTAGATTGGCACAGAAGTAAATGCTACTTGATGGTGATTGTTCACCTTAACCCATAGATACTGACACCGTATGAAATATAAATAATGAGTAGATGGTACGACTCCAGATTGGTCTATACAAAATTTATAAGCGATAAAAATATTCAAACATAAATCTTTTTCTAATACGTCTCAAAATATATTAATGTTAGAATAAAAAAATTACTTGGTCACTCAAAACTCAATAGAAGGTTGATTTTTTTTTAATATAACGTCACAAATATTAAATGCAATGCCATCCACAGGTACACTTACGTCCCAACCGCATTGGACATGTACACGACTTGCCTGCGTGACCCTCTGTTCTGGATGGTCATGAAGCGCATCACTGAAAACGCTGTACTATTCAAGAAGTACTTGCCCAAATACACAAAGGAAGAGCTCAGCTTCGACGGAGTGAAAGTCGAACACATTACCACCGACAAGCTGGTCACCTTCATGGACGAATACGACTTGGACATGACCAACGCCTTATACCTCGATGAGACCGAGATGCACAAGAAGAAGTCTGATATGACCTACGTAGCGCGCATGCGTCGCCTCAACAACCACCCATTCAAGGTCACCATTGACGTCGTCTCTGAGAAGGCGGTCGATGCCGTGGTGCGCGTGTTCATCGGACCTAAATACGACTGCATGGGCCGCTTATTGAACTTCAACGACAAGCGCCTCGATATGGTAGAAATCGACAGCTTCTTGTACAAACTCGAAACCGGCAAGAACACCATTGTTCGCAACTCCCTCGAAATGCACAACGTGATCGGTGACAGGCCTTGGACTCGCCGCTTCATGGACTACACCAAAGACACCACAGGAAACTTTGACCGCGTCGTCGACAGCTACTGGTACAAGCAACGCCTTGGCTTCTCCCACAGACTGCTCCTTCCTCTGGGTCGTCGTGGAGGACTTCCTCTTCAGCTCTTCGTCATCGTCACCCCCGTTCGTACTGGCCTCGTTCTACCCACCATCGACATGACAATCATGAAGGAACGTCATGCTTGCCGCTTCTCCGTCTGCTTCGACACCATGCCTCTCGGCTTCCCCTTCGACAGGGAAATCGACGTAACCAACTTCTACAACAGCAACATCAAATTCATCGACATCCTCGTCTACAGAAAAGACATGGGTATCTCCAACACCGTCAAGGACATCGACATGTCCGAGATGGTGCTGAAACGTGACGACCTCACCTACTTGGACTCGGACATGTTCGTCAGATGGTCTTACAAGGACGTCATGATGATGAGTACGGATAAGATGATGAGACTGTAAGCGATGTTAACGTAATACCATAATATGTAATATATTAAAATAAATAGCATCAAATCTATTCTTTGTTTTTCTTTAACATTATATACTTTTATATTTTGTACAAGCGATACGGGCTATACGCAACAAACGAATATTTGTCGCACACTTAAGACAAGACATATATTATGGAACATTTTGGTACGACGAGTGCTTTGGTCTTTCAACCTTGAAAGTCCCCTCTTAAATAATTCCTCTTTGATATTTTCAACTCCGTTAGTTTGTTAAAATAAATAGAGTGCAAGTTAATAATATCACAAGTGATTTCCAATTAAAACTCTTAAATGATGAATATCATAAAGTTTTGAAAGTAGTACATTTTTTAATTCATAATTTATTGATGACAAAAATTACTTCACTGGCAATTTGAGAGGAGCTTCGCCTGATATTAAAATGGATGTTTATTTTCATTCGAACGTAACTTTTAAATTCCTGCAGTAAGCGGTCGTTATTGCTTGGAGTTGCGAATGTTTGGAATATCGATGTCTGTTGGAAATTTTAATTACGTTGTGCTACCGTTGCTCTGATATAGACGCCCAACTGTGATTAAACTATTCTCTTGGGAATTCAAACAGAGAATTGTTTTATTAGTATCTTCTTTGAAAAATAAAAGGAGAATAAAAATTAAAAGTTTGGAATTGACCACTGTAATTTAATAATAGGAATAACGAAGAATCAATTAAATTGTAACGAATAATATTCTTGTTAAAGTCGGCATTTTTGAGCTTAGAATTTTTTCATTCTATCCTACTTCAATTCGACCTTTTAACTGTATTATTATATACTTATTCTAAACTAAACATTGAAAATAACACTTGAATATTTTTAAAGTTTATGAATTTACTATTGAGATATTATCATGATTTATTACGAACGTCAAGCTAATTTGAGCATCATCTGAATTATTAGTATCTTGTATTAAACAAAAGGCATTTGAATTAAAATATTTGCACGGTCGTAAAAACAAAACGTGATGTTTGTTCATTGAATACGAGTTTAAGATAACACTTTGATCTGACGTTTTAACCACATATCATTACTCTCGTTACATTGTTCGCAACGTAATGCTTTGGCTGTTCATTTCGAGCGATTACACTTTCGTTTAGCTTTGTAATGAAACGTTTTATCTTGCAAAAGTACACACGCAGGTAGAGACCGGCCGATCTTATTTATTAAATATTATGGACATAACAACAACACAAGATATACTTCACCACTCGTAGGTATCGAACTTGACCCTTTATCTTACCATCATTACCTTACCACCATACCATGGTATATTTTTGCCAACGAAAATTATATAGTTGGCTTACCGTTCAATGAAAACGTAAAAATCAATCAAAATAGTAGACTAATTGTGTTTTTTTTTGTTTTAGTACTTGTTTGTGACTTTCAAAGAAATTCGCTATGTCAATAGAAATACATTAAAAGAACACAAACAGCTCTCAGAATATTCGAGAGACTATAAATATAATCCAATTTGACACAAATCGCGCACATACTTTTAGTTGTAATAACTGTATGTAATATAAGTGTGTTGACATCACTTAGAACGCAAAAAATCGTAAATATTTCGGAGCGAGGACAACTTAAATATAGTCCTTTGTTATACCGTGCGGTATCCATCACGTCGCCCGCGCCGCCTAGATATAGTCCTGAGAACTCTTTGTCACGCTTCAGGTTACGGAGGAAAGTGAACAGCTTTTATTACAAATCGCTGGATTCAGGTACAGGTATTGTTGGATATATTCGTGAATACTTCACGTTTCCTATTGTTATTTGACGTTCGAGACGTTTTAACGAATCCCTTTGAATATCCAGACGACGTTTTATGTGGAAAGATTATGATACAGCTTCAGGCTCGATTATTGGGTCCCGATATTGTGTACGCGAAAATAATATCGGCGTTGTAATAGAACGAAAATGCTTTGTTGAAAAACATTTTATTCTATTCCGTCACAAGTATTGACTTAAATATATTTTATTGAGTGGAATGTTATGAGCACTTTTGAATTATATTATATTATGATATAATTTCTCTTTTATCATCAATCATGGACTTCATACACAATGAAGTTGATGTGTTGCCAACGTAAATATTGTTTAATAATAACAGAAAACATAGAAAAATGGAGTAGGTTAGTAACAGAATGGTATGCGAGGGATTGAAAAAGAAGTAGAGGCAGACAATTGTGTTAAACGGAATAAGCAATCGTAATTTGTTTATATTGTTCTACAGGACCAGAAAGACATAACTTTAATCATCCTACTCATACATATTATAAATGCGAAAGTTTGTGATCATGTACGTATGTATGTTTGCTACTCTTTCACGAAAAGATTACTGTACGGATTTTATTGAAATTTTACAGTAATATAGGTTAATAGCAGAGTAACAGATATGCTACAATTTATAACGATTTAATGTAATTTGGTCATAATATAAGGATCAAGGTTAAAAAAGAGTAACTACTGAGTTTCTTGCCGGTTCTTCTTGGTAGAATCTACTTTCCGAACCGGTGGTAGCTTCAATTAATTGTAAAATGACGATTCAAATGTGCTTGTAAAAGCCTACTCGAATAAAGTTTATATTGATTTGATTTATTAAGTACCCGTGCGAAGCCGGGGCGTATCGCTAGTATAATATAAATCAACACACAGTATTGTTTGTGTAAGTAACTAATCATTTATTTAAAACGCAAAGCGGAAACTTTATATAAAACACAGACAGCGTTCACTTTTAATCAAGTAAAGAAGTGATGAATGTGTTCTACGGAGTGTAGTCACGTCACGAGGCATGTACCGTGACAACAGTGCATCAATCACGCTGGAGCGTGTTCCTATCCGCGCACAGGGCAGCCTTAGGTACTAATATCGACTTACTAGCCAGCTCCAGTAACCGCGGTCACAAATAAGGCTTTTGTGTGATATTTCTTGAAATAGAACCCAATGAAAAGCTTCCAACTCCGAAACGACAACAAAGGCGAACGAATACGTGCAAAACATATGCTTTTGAACTGACCCTAATTCAATAAATAAGAAAAATATTTATGATTGATATTTTATTACTCTAACATTAACTTTTAAATCTATTATAACATTATAAAAGTCTATCTAACTTTTGCGCTATTTGATCGAATTTGGTATAATGTATTAACCAAACTTGTACTTACTCCAGAACCTTGAAATTCCCTATCTTATTCAACCAAAGCCGCGGGCTAAAACTAGTATTGTATAAATCATGACCCGTTTAAAAAATACATATATCCATTGAATAAAATATATTTATAGACACGCTCATATTAATTACACAAATAATTTGTAGCAATTATTCAATACTATGCAGTGTTGTTGATTACCACCAAAAAGTTTGTGTCAACCAGCTCAATGGTTTAATGGTACTGGGTTCAAATTCAATAACAATGTTAAGACAACAAGGTTTTATTGAGTTATAGGTGGTTTGAGGGCGTGATGATGTGAACCACGATTACTATTTCTCACGGTGCCAAGGTTGTCGTATTGCTATTCTTTTTTCATTTCATTAATATTACAAATATGATATATCAAGTTAACAAGAAGCTTTTCGATTGAATAAGTTTGCAATGTGAAGTTGCAGCGAGTAATCGATCAGTCAACGGTTACTCACGCAACAGGCGCCCTCGAACTGCGGAGGTAATATCTTATGAACACCTCACAATCACTTATACTTGGGAGGTACTTAAATGTGATACATTTAATAGTCAAGTATGTTTAATATTGTTTAAACTTTTGTTGGCTAGTTGCTATTCTAAAAGTCGAGTCGAGTCGCTCGAAACAAATAATTTTAAAGTATTTTACAATGCATAACTTAAATTGCTATCATTAAATGAATGTTATAGTAGCAGTGAAAAAAATATTGCTACATATATTATTACTATTTAATTAATTTAAAAAAAACACACAAATAATTATGTTGAAGAAATTGTGTGAATTACATTACATAAGAGCATGCATATGACAACAACAACAACACCCTGTAAATGTCCCACACTCCCCCTCTCCTTTTGAGGAGAAGGTTTGGAACATGTTCCAATGCGGGTTGGTGGAATACACATGTGGCAGAATTTTTATTAAATTAGACACATACAGGTTTCCTCACAATCTTTTTCTTCACCGTCGGGCACGAGATGAATTATAAACACGAATTCTAATGAATATTCAGAGGTGCTTGGTTTGAACCCGTAGTCATCGGTTAAGATGCACACGTTCTAACCACTGGGCCATCTCGGCTCAAGCATGCATCCGTCGAATAAAATCAATCCGACAAGTAAGCAAGTGTTGTTTTACAAGAATTGTCTGCAAGTAAGCTAGTTGGGAGTCCTATAAACTTATCACACTCGTAGACGTACCTTTTTTATCGAAATAAGCACGAGAACAACAATTACCCAGCCATTTGACCCTAATTAAATACTTCCGCTGTTAGACAGAAAAGGCTTAGCCTATCTTGCCCTTGGCTGCCCGCCGTGGTATCTCTGATATTAAGCCTCTTAGTGTAATTACACTAGCGAGCTCGCCCTTAATATCGGAACGCAATAATATACACGCGGTATGAAAGCTCAACATACCGGGACCAGACCTGCCCGCCTATTAAATATTATACAGTAATATCCCATTCTGGAGCGAAGAATTTCCTGTCTTGTCAAAATACTAAGTTGGAATTTGATATAAATATACTTATTGATAAGTATTAAATAGTGGTTGGCTTTTTGGTATGGTCGTCAGGGTAAATTAAAAAATATATCTCACTGGGTTTCTTACGTCGGTTCCTTCTCAGGTCTGAGTTGTTGAATTCCGAACCGGTGATACATTCTTGGCTACCAATAAGCAACATTAACACTTAGGTAAGACTTTCTTCCCACACATTCTACCGTAAAACAATAGCTATTATTATTGCAGGTTATTTGTTCCGGTGTGACGAGTAGCAGAAGGGATAATATCTTAGTTGCCACAGCATTGGCGACCACTTACCATCAGGTATTTGCCAGTTCACTGGCATTAAAAATATGTATATGTTCGAACTAGATTCGTTACCAAGTACGAGATAACAATCCAAATACAAATTAACACTACAATGCAGTATTAAAAAGTAATGCAAAAGTATTATTAATACATATGTAAGTAGTTATACCTCCTTGTAAGGCGACTATGTTAAAGTCGTGTTCATAAAATCTATTTGGTTGAAGTGAAAAGCATTGGAAGCATCAATCACTTTCTGCTCCCGAGTCTCGACCGACGACGTTAACTTACTGCAACTTCATGTAACAACTTTAAACTGAAGTTCTTTTGAAAGTTTAGTCAACGTTTATTATGTGTCATTTAATGTATGTGTATGAGATAGTATGATTACTGATTGCGGATATCACAAAGTCATTTAAATTAAATAATTTACTTGGTAAATTTACATTTACATTGCATCTATTTTCGGAGATACATATCGTAATACTTTACGATTACACAATATGACGACCTCCACGGTCGAGTGGTGTGTACACCGGTTTTCTTGGGTACGCTACTCCGAGGTCCTGGGTTCGATTCTCAGCCGAGTCGAAGTAGATCATCATTAGTTTTCTTTGTTATCTTGGGTCTGGGTGTTTGTGGTACCGTCGTTACTTCTGATTTTCCATGACACAAGTGCTTTAGCTACTTACATTGGGGCCAGGGTAATAAATGTGATGTTTCCTCATATAAAAAAAAATATACTATATTCATATTCATTTAGTTTGCTGAGTTGTAAGAAAATGATTATACCAGTAACTTTGATAAATAAAGTATTTCTTGAACTATAAATATTATACAAATGGACTACGCTAAAGGTAAAGTACAAAGCGCACGAATCCTCGAATCGATTTCTCCAACTGTTCCCGAAAATTAAAAGTAAATAGAAATGAAATATAAATTTAAAACAACACACACTATTCCTTAATCGAAATAAAATAGCTTACTGTATTGTAATCGGAATTGAAAGTGTTTGATTAAAATTTCAGTTCAGTCGGTGAGTCGGATTGTTTTGAAATTCAGTTGCAAGGTTTAACCGGCACACGGAGCAGAGCAGAGCAGAGTAGAGCTATTAGAGCTGTAAGATCGAATCCAAATGCTGCAACACATGATCGTGATGTATCAGAGTGATAACCGACATTCAATATCATTCCATATTGCCTAATATTTTTACCTGATGTTAAGTGGTCACCACCACCCACAGGAATTAGCACTGTTAGAAGTATATACGTTTCCTTCATCCCATACATATATTATATACCGTTTCTCTGGAAACTAAGATGTCGTTTTCATTTTGGCGTTTTATATTTTTACTTGACTTCAGCCGATTTTTATTGGATTTCTTCACACTTGTCATTCCTCATACCAAGCATATCGCTCATAAAGGATCATGGTATACAAAAATATTTTGATTAAGGGTTATTAAACTTGGCTGTGAGTGTATGGAATATTCTCTATTTTCAATAACTGTTGTGGCTTACGTACAATATATTGAAAGTATATCATTTCGTAGTTATCGAATTTATTGGATTGAATCTCATTTAACTTTTATCAGGCTGCAATGGCGTGTTGTCGAACGATACACAGCGAAAATGACCACCATTTTGTAATGTGCAGGCCGTGTGTATCGAGTCGGAACACACATCGACGTAGGCAGGGGGATCGTTGTGGATTGCTTGCTGTTATTAGTTTCTTTGTTAAACATACTTTTTACAAATGTAAATAATCAATGGCGCAATTGAAATACCTATTTTATTTGGGTTACAGTGAAATATATCGGGAAATTTGAAGAAAATATAACGGTTAAACCTCAGTTGCACATTATTAGGTATTAAAAAGTAAATAGTATGAATTAATTACTGATATATCATTTATATTTTTTATATATCTCCTTAATGGAAGAGGAGGCCTTATCCCAGCAGTGGGAAATTTACAGGCAGTTACTTTACTGATATTTTTATAAAGTGAGTTGACAGAAAATTGTACCCATATAATGTTAATAATAATGTACGATCTTTTTCAATCAAAGATGTATAATGATATTAGGTGTGTGTGATTAGATATATTTACTAAGTTTAATTAGTATACATTAAATTTAACTAGTACAATTTATAAGTAATGTCTAAAAATTCAAACATGTTTCATATATTGTGTGTTAATGATTCGTAAATCACAATAGTGTAACGTATTCATGTATCTAAATCATCGCAGATACTTCAGACACTATGTTACATTTCAAAGTGATTTCTTTAAGCAATAATATTGTAGAAAGCAAACATTGCAAAAACAATAAATAAAGTACAGTTTTTATTGTAAGCAACAAAGCGATCGGAAATACAATCGGCTCTTGGTCTTCCTCAAATTCAATCGCCAGCCGCCCAGCGTTCGGAGCACGCCGAGGATGTAGTCATCCGATCGCTCCATCTACTTCTCTCATTTAGGTGGCCATTGTTTCAACAGAACACTCTGTATTTGTTAAAGATTGATTGAAAACAATTTTAACGTGAATCATTTCTATTCACCCCTTGGAGGGAGGGGGGGTATATGATCGTATACCGGCAAGGCGGAGGCATGACGCTCTCTTGTGCCGATATGCACTATTAATTTATGTATACTATACTATACACAATTAATTTACATTAATTTCAATAAAATGATAAGACGAATCTATAGTGCCCCTATGTGGCTAATTGAAGAAATTCCTCTGTGCTCCATACTTGTTGGTATTGTTATGAGTACGAGGAAATCAATCTTAATATATATAACTCAAAGGTGACTCATTAAATGACATAGTGATCTGTCAACGCACAGCCCAAACCACTGGACGAATCGGGATAAAATTTGGCATGCAGGTAGATTATGACGTAAGCATCAGCTTTGCAAGAATTTTGATCAATTCTATAAAGAGCCCACGAAAGTTGCACCAAAGGTGTGGTTTACAGAGAGCTCTGAAATTATCTTAATATTTTAAATTATTTATAACCAATTTCCACGGGAGCAAAGCCGCAGGCAACAGCTAGTGTAGTATATCTTTATTAGTTTTCTTTGATGAAAAAAATAATTAAGAATTAATTTACTATTTACATCTGAAAATAATTAGTTTCAGGGAAATTCGAACAGGGAACAACAAAACACGAAGTAATCTTTGTTTGAGAGACTTTTTCTTTGAAATAAGGAATTAATCGACAAAGCCTTTAATTGTTTGCGTCGACACAAAAGAGTTGAAAACATCTCGATAATTGTCGCTTTGAAACTTTATACGTCTTCGGATGGAGATCTAAGACGTTTCGAATTTAAAAATAAATACGACAAAGAAAATACGCGTTATATCTGTATATACATAAATATGTATAATTTTATATAATAGAAGTAAAATTAACATGAGGAAAGGGAGTGAGTCCCTTCACATTCTCCCTTACTCTCATAAAAAATATGTATCATATAATATACTTTATTCAAGTCAATTTTTACAAGCACTTATGAAAATGTTCTTTAAAACGGTAGTAAGTAAAACTACCAACGGTTCGAAATGCAGATTATGACAAATATTTTAGTAGTTACTCTTACTAAATTTTTGAATTACAAAGTTATGGTTAATACATACAGTTAGTTATGATATATACACATATAATATATTCTGCTTATGTAGCTGCTTATATAGCTAATACTTGTTGACTGCTAGTCAATAACCCCACACTTTTTATAATCTATATAATCTTCTATTGAATCATATGCTTCTTGTATTATATATACATTTTTTTACAGTTAATTTGAGTTTATTAATCGGAAAAATTAGAGTTCTATAATCCGGTAGGACGGCAAATCCGATGCGACCAGTGACTT
Source organism: Vanessa cardui (assembly GCF_905220365.1). Classification (NCBI taxonomy): domain Eukaryota; kingdom Metazoa; phylum Arthropoda; class Insecta; order Lepidoptera; family Nymphalidae; genus Vanessa; species Vanessa cardui. Next base: position 520,739 of record NC_061125.1, read on the forward strand.
GAGGCACACATACAACATGCGCAACGAGGCACGGGATCGTTTACACTTCCAAAGTTTTAACGGTATTGAATTTGAGACTATTATTGATTTCCTTATCGATTAAAAAAACCGAATTAGTTAGGGTCGACCTGTGGTTTGAACCCATCACCTATAGCCACTCGACTAACGAGGCCACTTTTCGAAGTATTCATGACGGAAAGAGGGAGCTATATAGTCTCATAAAAAAGAGGAGGACGAAGATATAATTTACTGTTCCGAGGCATTAGATACAAGATCGTCTTTGAGAACTTGTAATACCATCAAACACTTTATCAAAGTAAATTTCTATAAGTATTCGTGGGGAGAGTTTTGATCAAAACTTAACTTCAAAACCAGTTTATTATAGAGAACATTTAAGAGTTAATTTGAGAAAGTTTTCTTTGATTAATAATTAAGTTGGTAGAGCTTTGTGCAATCTGGGCACAACAGACGCAATATTCTAGTTGCAAAAGGTAATGGTTAATATCTTGTACAATTGCTATGAGCTGTGATGACGACTTGCCATCATGTGATTTATCATATTGCCTATGTATTTTACAAATTAATAATTACATTTTATATTATATATTTCATTTATAATAAGTAGTATTTATCTCTATTGATAAATGAGAAGGCGTTTTTGTTCAAACTGTAAAGCAGTAATTTCGATTTGCGATTATGACACAAAAAATATAAATTCTCGAGATTTTTTTCCATTTTTGTTTGATCGATGGTGTGGTCTATTACTATTATTGCTGTTTAGCTTAGATGATCTCGCACATAGTGTTTCTATGCTAATAATATCATTTATTATCTAGATTCTCATCTACCGTTGAGCACGAATTAGAGTACAAACAACAGCATTTGTGTTTGTATTTGTATATACCGGGTTCCCTTATTTAAACAAAATTATTATGATACTTATAACACACTAGTTACCGATCGTTTTTATATTACGAATTTAAGTAATTTTATACATTTTACAGCTTATATACTTACCAATTACTCCCCGTAGAGAATTCTATCATCGTAAACAAAACGAATCGTTCCTTGAATGTAGTAACCAAGCGATAAAATACAATATTTCAAAGGAAACACTCAAATGTTATCATGCAGGAAGGAATTTTTACTGAAAGAATAATATTAGGCTTTTATGAGGAGAGCGACATACTCAGATAAAAAGTTCAAGATGAGATGTGCGAAGTTTAGGCAATTCCCTAACAACAACAATTATGTCAACGTGTTTGAACGATATCATAATGTCAGGGAAACGCGATGGCATCTTTCCATAAAATTTCTTCATGTAACGCTTCTTTGTACGACATCTTTTGTTTTTTAAATTTTTGCCGCCAACGTCTGCATTTTATTATCTAAGGTGAGAATAACGCTGTAGCACAGTGAGGGAAAATTGCCTTCAAATCCAATGACATCTTTGTCAACATCAAAATATTCAAGTAGATATTATAAGATACCTGTAGATTCTTCAGAGAACGATTATTTGCTTGGTGGTAGGGCTACGGCTCATCATATATTCTAATGCGAAATAGCAAAACTTACAACAATAAGAGTCAGTCTCCTTTGAGAAGAAGGATTGGTGCTAATTCCGGCACACATGTAGCAGAATTTTGTTGAAATTAGACACATACAGGTTTCCTCGCGATGTTTTAATTTACCACCGAGCACGAGATGAATTATAAAAACAAATTAAGCCCATGAAAATTTAAACCCACATTAGTAGTGCACGCGTTCTAACCACTGGTCTATCAGCAATACTTAGCATTATTTTATTCTGATTTGAAGGGTGAGTGAGCCAGTATAACTTAAGGAACAAGGGACGTAAATTCTTATTTTCCAAAGTATACGTATGCTATAGCTATAAGTGTATTACGAAGTTTTAAGCCCAGGTGAACTCCTGTTGTTATTATTGTTTAATAGTGAAATTTCGAGCGAGCTAGTTCAAAACCGTCGAACATTAAATTGTAATTTTACGATAAAAGCAAACATTTTAGAGCCATATTCACGGCGCGCACAACAGAAAATCGCTTCCTAAAACATTTGCACTCTGTATTTAGCGCTGGAAAAGTTTAACGTCGGACTCGGCTTACGTGTAATTATATTTGCTGGAAAATAGGACAGGATGGTAAAAATTTGGTGCATTTTTTCGTAGACTCAATGCGGTGGGGCATGTGAAAACGAAACATTATCATAACGCATAGCACTGCCCTGAGATGGCCCAGTGGTTAGAACGCGTCCATCTTAACCGATGATTTCGGGTTCACACCCAGGCAAGCACCACTATATATATGAGCTTAATTTGGGTTTATAATTCATCTCGTGCTCAGCGGCGAAGGAAAATATCGCGAGGAAACACGTGTCTAATTTCATCGAAATTCTGCCACATGTGCTTTCCAACAACCCGCATTGGAACAGCGTGGTGGAATATGTTCCAAACCCTTAATGGCAAGGGAGGCCTTAGTCCAGCAGCGGGAAATTTACGGGCTGATACTTTACTTTAATTTTTTTTATAGCACTGTCCAATTTTAACATTACGCTGAGCTGAGATTTATATTAATTGCTTATTATCTGAAACACTAAAACGTGACGGCCTCCGTGCTCGAGTACTGTATACACCGGTTTATAAATACGCTCCAAAGTCCCAGCTTCGACTTCCGACCGAGTCCATGTGAAAATATATATATATATATTCTACGTTGTCTTGGGTCTGGTGTTTGTTGTACTGTCGCTACTTCTAATTTTCCATAACACAAGAGCTTTAGCTTCTTACATTGGGATCAGAGTATTGCATGTGATGTTGTTCAATATTTATTTATTTACTTATAATAAAATGTCTGTTTGAGATTAATAAGTGTCGATGATATTTCACCCACTACCTTAACAAATGACAGGTTAATATTGGGACGCCATATTTTCAGAGTCGGATTTAAAGGTCTGGAGGCCCTGGGCCACAAAGCAGTGGAGGCCCTAGACCAACAGGAGCGTGGAGATCCTAATAATTATATCATGGATTAATGGATTAGCTTAAGCTTTTTAATTTGAATCAGTAAGTATTTCTTGACTGGTATCGGTAACTTTTAAAATATTAAGTAGTAAGATTATTATAATTTGACTTTATCTATGTATTTGTTAACTCACTGAAAACTTTTGTGGCCCCCACTTATGTGGAGGCCCCAGGGCAGTTGCTCCGGTTGCCCTTCTCTAAATCCGACCCTGCATATTTTCCATTTCGACTCGCCTGCCGCAACGGCACACATCCGTCCTAGCTGTTCTCTACTCCTTTTGTATTCGTGTCATGGATTCTTTAGATATACCTCATTGTTATACAATAAATAAAACTAAAAATACATTTATTTTGCATTGGACCGCATCGTCATTTGGATGGGACTTGATCACGCTTAGCACAGATTTTAGTAAGATATCATTTTATTTTGGTTTACTGGTAAGTAGTGTAACGCATGTAAGTTTAGATGAGAAACCAAAGATGAATGACCTCTGATTTCTTTCAGCTTGAGCTCCTATATTGACCCAAGGTGACTTAAACGAGAGTAATCTTTACTGGAAGCATTCAAACGTTGAAATATGTTCCAATTTCACAGACAGACAGTAACAAATGATCTTTATCAATATTGTAAGTCGACGAATATTAATCGGGATATTTGGAGATGTACGTCAGCTCTAAGACCGCGGATTTGATGCTCAGATTACCAACGCATCTGCGGCTGATTTACGAGCCAAGCTGTAATTATGTTAAGTCAGTATACATTTATACAATTTATTTCGACTAATATAACTAAACTTTGCTCGGTGGTCTGTAAGAAAGCCTGGCGAATGTACCAATCCCTTGTCAATAAAATATACCAAACAACAATATTCATACTGTTTTCTACCAATCTGAAGGTTGAGTGAGCCAGTAATGATGTCGTTATAACATTAGACATAAAAGGACATCTTTTCTCCCACAGGTGGTGAAGCATTGGCGATATGTGGAGTGCCCATCACTATTGGTGGTGGTGACTGCTTGTAAACAATAGTCTATTCACACGTATATAAGAAATAAATACAAAAAATGGAAACAATTTTACAAGTACTTCAATCGTCAATTAACAAAATTGGATATATTACTGAGTCGGAGTGTAGATTAGGGAGGAAGGCAAGGCCTTATTCTTAACATTAAGACTAAGCCCTTGCCTTCCTTCTTAATAGAATTACATACACACATCGCAATTGGATACGATAATGTGAGCTCGTATATCCCACATAAAAGTCAACGCATAACAAATCTGAGGGTTTTCTAATCATAGCCAACCAAAGAATCATCAAACCTTCATCATATACGGAGTAGGGTTTGAGAATACATAACAAACATACACAGTGATTTTGATTTATAAGACAATAATAATTTAATATTTGAATAATATAACTTGTTTTGTTTGGAAATAATTAGCAAAAATGCTGTATTCGCTCTTTGTGGAAATTTATTTTGGCGGTAGCGGAGATACGTTAGCAAGCTCAAACTCTCATAAACAAAATTTTTAATTTACTGAGAATTTAATTTCAAAGTTAAACATAAGTATTACGCTTTATTATAAAACGTTTCTTATAAGGAGAAGTTTAACTTCTATTACGTCTTCAATCTATTATCGCATTGACACTTCAATCGAAATAGAAAGATCTCAAACCAAAATGGATTATACATATTTAATCAAATGTTTAAATTCAATTTTCAATGTGGAAAGGAGTTTCACTTTAAACCACTTAAGGTAAAATTCTATTTAAAAGTTCAGTATAAAAGAAAACGGGAAAAAGAATAAAAAATATATTCGAGAATCGTGAGCGAAGGTTTCCTCGGAACAAATGTAATGTCAGGAGTGAGCGTTCCGGGGTGAAATAAAGTTAGTTTTTTACAATCTATGTTCTTAGAAATAATGTTTGTGTAGAAAACCGGAGTAGCGTAAAGAAACATGAAGTAATTGTTTATGAAGTTATGACGTCGAGCCCGTTTACTCTGTAAACCTTAAATGATTGACTGACTGACTGATCGCCGAACTAAACTAACCAAACCTAAAATATTAAACTTCGTCCAGGATTTCGGTGAATAGGAACGTTTTATTGAGGAGACGCCCACTGAGGAAGGAATTTTGGAAATTCTACCCCTAAGAGTGTGAAATAGGGGTTAAAAATTTGTATGGAAATCCGTTATTTTTTTAAGTAAGAAACATGAAACAGAATTTTTGGGATACTGGTTATAATGAGTAGATACATATTTAAGTGTTCCTGTATATTCTACCCTTTTTTTTTCCTGTATATTATTTCCCTTAGGGAAATAATAAATAAATATGTTATACACGGGGGTCTTAAATTGAGTAATATTTTAAGTTAATCTGTAAATAAATTAAACTTCCACGCGGGCAAAGCAGTGGGCAATTGTTAGTATTGTACATTATGATAAAGTTCTAACACTCGTACCATTATACTCGCCTGTTGTGGGGGGGCAAAGCGTCCCGTTAGCACGTTGTCCAAGGGATAACAACATTTGTGCTACTAGCTGAATGTTAAAAGCTACTTGATCGGGTACATTTCGTACGTAAACCAATTTCGTACATGCCTGGATGTGTACCGTTAGGTTATGCAGGATCACTTATTCTCTAACATAATCAGCGTTAGGGGTAACAAGTCCTGGACTTGCTCAGAATGCACATATCTGAGCTGTCCGAGCTAGCATAAATCTTCAATAGAGTTTAAAAGTAAAAACTAATGTAACAGCCTGGTAAATTTCCCACTACTGAGCTAAGGCCTCCTCTCCCATTAAGAAGAGGGTTTTGAACATATTCCATCACGCTGTTCCAATGCGGGTTGGTGGAATGCACATGTGGCAGAATTTCGATGAAATTAGACACATGCAGGTTTCCTCACGGCGTTTTCCTTCACCGCTGAACACGAGATGAATTATAAACACAAATTAAGCACATATAAATAGTGGTGCTTGCCTGGGTTTGAACCCGAAATCATCGGTTAAGATGCACGCGTTCTAACCACTGAGCCATCTCAGCTAATAGAGTTTTATTTATGGTAAAAAAATCACACAACTCGATTGATTGAACTTAATTTCCCTTACATCCATAAATAAGGTAAAATGTACGATTACTGTTCCTGAGATTCTGGATTACGATACAAACGTACGAAAAATATTATTTTCTTTTGTAAAGTTGCTACAATATTTTTCTCGCCGGCTTTATTTCAAGTTATTCTTGGCCGTCATTTTGTCCCGGGCGATTTTTCACGGCTAACTGTCCGAGAACAAAAGGTTTGTCGACAGACATTTATCCTTCTCGCTTACATATGTAATGTATTAAATAAAAGCCCTTTTCGAAACGTCACGGGTCATATCTCACACACACACGTGTCTACACTCACACAGGTAAAGCTGAAGTGTGTGACAAATTAGATTTTAAAATTACATGTAAATATTTGCGAAAACTTTAACATATACAAACATGCAATCAGCAATGCAAACGTGACTTTGTGTATCTCAACATAATACAAAACTAAGTCGCTTCCAGCCGTCGTAACGCTTATATCTTTTAAGCAACGTTACGTTTGATATAAATCGAGATCCAAATTGATGGGGCATATGTATAACACATGCATATTTCTTTTTTTTAATTTGTTCTTCAAAAAATTGTACATACATAGATACATAGGATACCCGTGAGAAGGCGAGACGAATGATCATTTGTTTATATTTACACTTTCACAACTAACTACACCAGTTGTCATAAAATTTTGCATCAAATTGTACACGTTCAGAGGTACCGACGGGACACAGCGACAATAAATTCTCTCACAAGCGGAGGTAAGCTAGTTATTTATAAGGTCAATCCGTGTTGTAATATAAAAATAATAACTTTGATGTTCTCAACGAACCGGGCTGTGTAAGCGGTCGTGTCACGTGACTGCGAGCTTGCGTGACTAAGGCTGACTCGTAGCGACGTAGCAAGTAATCGTAGTTTGTTATAAATTTCAATTGAAATCTATCACAAAAGTATTAAACAATAACTTTTTTATATTGAAAGTAAATAAACAAAACATGGATCACGTTATCGCTTCACTTCGTATTAGTTAGTGATATATAAGTTACATTAATCACTGTAAATTGACAGTAAAATAGCGTTTTACATAAATAATAGTAGGTAGTTCTAATAGATAGGTAGGCCTGCGAAACTTAGCGTTTTTATTTCACCTATTTTGTAGGAATTTCGACACTTATGATAGATTTTTTTCTTCTTTTAATTCCAGTGTAATCTGTAAATCATCTGCGTTTGTCACCAATATGTTGAAATTTTATTCAAAATACATTTAAAATTTAAGTTAGAATTGGAGTTTGTCGTAACAATTTACTTTAATTTTGTTCATGTTTTTCATAACGTTTTCGTTCTCTGAATTAATTATTTTCAAGAATCAAGAATCTTTATTTTTGTTTGACCTCTTTAAAATGAGACCATAACCGACTTTTTCTGTGCAGCTTTTTGTCAAACCGATTTTTGTCCCAGTGATAATGGGACCGTCCCATAATCGGATAGATCGACAAAAATCGGTTTACGTCATTATTATTTAATTTGAGGACCTCCGTGGTCGAGTGGTGTGCACACCAGTTTAAATGGTACGCCACTCAGAGGTCCTGGATTCGATTCCCGGCTGGGTCGATGTAGATTATCATTAGTTTTCTATGCTGTCTTGGGTCTGGGTGATTCTGGTACCGTCGATACTTCTGATTTTCCATAACACAAGTTCTTTAGCTACTTACATTGGAATCAGACTAATTTATGTGATGTTGTCTCATATTTAAAAAAAATATTAAAGGAAGAAACATTATGTCGCCTTACCATGGAAACATAGGAATGCCCATGCCAATGCCAATGAAAGAAATTGAAAACAAGCTAACAGATAAAATAGATACGCACACCTAATAACACTCAGCTATTTTAGCCGTAAAGGGTATTCAATGTTGGGCGGGAACCGGGAGAGTTAACAGGAGAAACCGAGATAACGTAGATACTCGATTTGTTAGTTATATGAGTTTTCTCCTTTTAGTGTTGATGAGAGTCACGGCGCTACAGAATTATCAATAATATGATGGTATTAAAATATAACTCAATACGTTTGGTCATTAATTTGTGACTTCAAATTATATTTAGTTAATTTTTACAGTAATGAACTTATAAAACATACATATGTATTAATTACTAGCTAGGCGAGGTTACACACGAGTACAATAAGGGCTTATATACCAAATAATTCTCATTTTTTCCGGCAAGGAAAGTTAAAACATGTATAAATACAAACATATAAACATATTTCTTAAATCACTGTATATTGATGAATATCACATTAAAATATATTGCGTAGTTTAAAAGATCTACGCGTAAAGACGGCGGTATGCGACGCTTTTTTATACGACACAGATACGACACACGTGATTTATCGCTATTTATTAGAATAATAGCCACTCGTAAATAAACCACTGCTAAAGGCATACTTTTCATTTAAGGAAGAGGCTTTGAGATTATTTCAGAGTCGCTTAGTGCGAATTGGTGGATAACTTGGTTTATCTGAGACATGAAAATTTACGATTTTTTTCCAGTGCATTTGTTATAAAAAACCAAATAGATGAGAGCCGAGATGGCCCAGTGGTTAGAACGCGTGCATCTTAATCGATGATTCCGGGTTCTAGCCCAGGCAAGTACCACTGAATATCATGTGCTTAATTTGTGTTTATAATTCATCTCGTGCTCGGCGGTGAAGGAAAATATCGTGAAGAAACTTACATTTGTCTAATAGAAATTCTGCCACATGTGTATTCCACACGTGGCAGAATGGTGGTGGAAAATGTTCCAAACCTCAAAGGAAGATGAGGCCTTAGCCCAGCAGTGGGAAATTAAATAGATGAACTCTTCAAAATCATGGTTTCACTAGCAGTCACCATAGAGGTTTGAAAAAGATGGCTCCTAAGAAGCCAGACCGCACGAAGCTGATCAATACAGCATATGAAACTTGTAAAACGCACTATTTATTAAGCCAAGGCGAATGTGATTGTATTTTATAATGTCATGACGTTTGAATACGTAATAAAATTCTTTTATACGTTAATCCCGACACATAATTTACGCGCCATTAACCTCTGGTGCCGTCATTTTCTCGTTCCGAATACATAGCAATGTTGAGTATATATTTTAGATTACGATATCAAGTAATGAGGTGCGAAGATAAATCTGTATTATTCTTCTTCTTACTTAATTTATTTTGGAATGTAGATGCAGAGTGATTCTACAACTCTATGGAAAGGCATAGGATCAAGTAGGTCGGACATAGCTTGATCGTCGATATCTCCAGAGACTCTGCTTTGAATATGGTCAAATGGGAGAAGCTGATACTGGGGAGCTCACACTGAGAGCAATTTTTCATCTTGCGCCGAATTCGAATTTGCACCTAGCATATTTTTAACTCAACTCATACATCGAAATATATTATTTAGATATATGAGTTGAGTTAAAAATATGACTATACAATACAACACAATGCAAATAAATTAATCTGTATTGTCCACCAAAAGAGTAATGAAAACACTCAGTTGATACAAATGGTACAATTAATGTTTGTTCAAAGGGCAGTCTTATCGCTAGGAGAGCGATCTCTTCCAGACAGATTTTGGGTTAAAGACAAAAGATTAACAAAGCGGTAAGTAGGTCTAAGCTTACCATTCAAAATTCGAATCATTTTAAAAATATCTATATTTTAAAATTCAAGGCCAATCCACTGCACCTGATTTGAACTTCTTTATGCCTTACACCGGAATATCGACCTAATATGCGAGTGAAACCGCTGATAATAACTATATAAATATTAATAGTTATCATAAATAGTATTACAAAGATCAGAATTATCTGAGACACGTTTAGGATCTTTAGGGCTGGTGCAAATAATACTTCGTTTCTTTTCTTCTCGAGCTTAGGAATAAGTGAAAGATAATATCCTGAAATATGTATGCTGTACCCTGAGGAATTAACTTACAAGTGTGCGGAGTTATCATCGCGTTACCTGAAACAGAGGAAGCAAAGAATTAGCTTAAGATACTTTTGTATTAAGTGTTTTGAAGTCAACTTTGAGGTAAGTTTTAGAATTAATTTAATGACTCGAAATTGTAATGGCAATACAGTTTGAATAGAATATAGTAATTGTTGCTGTTATCTATGGTACCGAGTGCATAATAAGAACATTAATGAAAGACATCAACAATATCCTTGGTCTTTCAGTAGATTGTATTAAAGTACATTTTGTTATTTATCATTACGGACGGACGAGACAATGGACTACCAGACGTAATATGGTCAGTTTCGTCCATAGAGTTCACAATAGAGGTAAGAAATCAATACAACTCATCTCATCATCACTACATAGTATAAAGAAAAGTCGTTTACTCTTGCGGATATAGGGTATTCGCAACGTATTTTGATGTCGTTTTTTTTTAATAGATACAGTGATTCAGGAGAAAGATTTTTGTATATAATTGATGGACAATAAAGTAAAGAAACAATAATAATTTTAGAAGTATCTACTGTAATGTCATATCTTTGCACCCGTGAAGCCGGGGCGGGTCGCTAGTCTATTATAAAAGCGTAACTGTTTGGTGTTGGTGGCGTCCATTTAATAAGTCCTTCCAAACAAATTCAAAGACGAGCACAAATATCCGCGATCCGGATCTCCTCCAATTGTTCGCGGTTCGTTTGGCGGCGCCGTCAAAGACATCGATTCCTTTGTAAGCAACGAGTGTTTATAGGCTCTTAAGTGTATTATAACGATCAAAGTACTTTCGGAGCTGACTGTTATGAAATTTCTTAAGTCTTTAATTGAATAACTTTATGATCTTCTGCTTTCTAGAATTTAATGGGACTTAATTTTAACGACTTCGGTTTGATAATGTTCGATTCGTTGTAAGAATCTATTTACTTACTTATTACTATTATACGCAGCAGATTGAGAATTGACACGAAAAATGTAACAGGAAACCTAATAAAAACCATGCTTATTCCTTTGGGATAAGCCTTCCAATATAACCTTGAAGAAAGGGAGAATGTAGGCGGATAAATAAGAGGTAGATACAATCGTACAATAATTGAAGTTAAAATTCATAATGACAACCCGCTATATCTTAATTTTATAACTTTACTATATAATTAAATTATATAAATATCATCATATAATGGGTAGTACAGCCATACAGAAATACTTCAAATTGTTGTGTCACATTGTTAGCTCTGAAGGCTACAAGCAGTGGTGATATAAGGAAAGATTCAAAATTGTTTAAGAAACCACTGACCACAAGCCCATTTCGCCACCAGTCCGCCTGCCTACTAGACACGATATATAGAGATACATAAAGAGTTTATCTCATTAACGATGTTCCAATACTCATAGTATAGTCATTATAGAAATATGAAACAATTGAGATATTATTTATAGTCATATCTCATTTGTTTCATATAGATGTGAGTAGAAGTCTTCTTTGGGACAAATCACCATTATTCTTATTAGAATTTACAAATAATCATCGATACTTTTTACTAAAAAATGTTGCCTGTCGCTGGGTTTTACAATTTAAAAGTTAATTAATTACAACGTCATTACAGCTCCACTAAAGTTTAACATAGAAATGAATTTCTAATACACGACAAATATTGTGTCTCGATTGTACGTATGTGTGTGTGTGTGTGTCAAGTCTCACATTCACAATATAAGAATCTGTGCAGTTTTTTAATCAGAGACCCTATAAACGCAACGCTTTCTACACACTCCTCTATTTTTACTCGTAATAAAACTTGGCACAAATAAAAACGTTATAATGTAGAAGATTAATATTCTACAGTCACGAAGAAATTATACGAATCCCTCGCCGTTTAAAAATATCTCATATTTGAATTTTACAAAGGGGAGGAAATGAACAAAATTATAATCGAAAACTTTGTGCATTTTCGCGTGAAATACAATTTGTGAGGAGGCGTGAACAATAAGGAGTTAGTAACAAAGGATATCGGACGAAATGAGGCCACAAATCCTTGTTCCCGAGTCAGGGTTACTTTCGGAACGGGGCTGAGGTAAGTTCTCGAGGGAATCAGACGGAGCCTTATAGATAAACCAGCCCAGCCATACGTGCCTGTATACAATATCGACCGGACGAAGTTTACTTGTCATCTTCAAACGACCAATCGTGTGATGTATACACTTATATAATTTTAATGTAAATGATAATATTTAGTACTGCTTTTATTTTAAAATACGTTTTTTTAATTGAAATAACATTTATTAGTGTGATTATTGTTTCGGTTATCGACACCGTATTGTGGGACTCCCGGCACGAGAAAAACAAAAGACGGTTGATTTTGAACGGGGTAAGAAATGAAGAAACGAGGAAAAATGGAAGCAATAAGGTTGGGGAATTGGTGGTGAAAGTATATTGTAATTATTATTGTATGGTGGTGAAGTTATATTATATTGTAACAATTAGTACATTAATATACTGGCATAATTTAATGTTATGTGAATAGTTTTATTACAACTTTATGTGAGTGACATTCGAATGAAGTCATTTAAACATTGGTCACAAAATATTTACACTTATGTATATCATGTATATTCGCGTTACCATTGCTTTATTTGATACATTTAATGATCTTTTTATTAAGATGTGTGAAAGGATAAGAATATAACGTAAAGTTTCCGACTCCCCGAAGTAAATAAAATAAATTATTAATTTAATTACGTGTGTGTTTTTTATGACATAAGCAGGCAGCCAAGATAATGGGTCACCTAATGATGAATGCTCACTTTTAAACAGTAGCGCTGTAAAAAAGTGTCCCTTGTGTTTTGCTTCCAAAGATATGTGAATCAAATTCAATACTAACTTAATTAATGCTAACTTTTTTATTATATAGTTGAACTACAACTCCAACTACTAACTTACTAACTTAGTAGTTGAATCTACATTCCAAACTTAACATTTAATATATTAATGTTAAATAACGATTCAAAAGTAAAAGCCTACTTGAATAAAGTGTACATTTGATTTAATTCCAAACAGGCTTTTAGAGACACCACTCGCCGCAGATATACGGTAACATAATCGTTACGTTTTTAAAAGAGCTTTATTAGTTCGGGATAAGAATGTGTAGCACTGATCACGACGCATTTCGAAAGTTTTTTTCGCCCAATTTGTGTTTTCGTTAGATCGTTTATATAATGAACGAAGTCTGCCTCCTGAGCTTGTTTTACTGGAGCACCAAGGAGCGATTACAAAGTTAATTCGCTATAAAACAGCGCCAGTAATCATTCCGAATGAGAAATTTAATAGGAGCGCTAATAACTCTGCGCTGTGGATGAGCTACGTTTGACATACATTTCTGTTATAATTATACAACAGGCGACGTAATTATATTACTTTCTTGAAAATAAAATATAAATAGTTTATTTGTAAGATATTACTGATAAATTTGAAACTTATTACTATATGTGTTAGTACGTGAACATAAAAAAAACATATGTTGTATCTATATATTACAATAAATATAAAAAGTTAGATATAACTTGTGTATAAAACGACACGCTTACGTCAAAAGGCGTCAGTTTACGTGCAACAAAAACGGGCAGTGTTTTTTAATATTCTATTAAATTTTTTTATTAATATAAAGTATAAATTACTACATTTTATGCCTGTACATCGAACCCGGGTCCATGAAAACCGGTGTAAAACCTACTCAACCAAGGAGGTCGTCATTAATTATTTCACTGAGAAATATTCCATGAACACATCTGTTTGTCGTAACAGCGACTTAAATATTCAAAGTCTCCACAGCTTTTTGTTACAAAGTAAGTTTAAGGCTTTATTACAATTATCGTCCGGTCTGAGTACGTCTTGAAAACATTTCTGCGTCCCCGTCGCGACTCAAAACTTTTCACTTAGCGCTTGACAGATCTCGTTTCGAAAGTTTTGTGAAATATTGGTATATTTTAAATCATATTTTACGTTTCAATTACATCACAGCAATAAGTATCGGAAAACTATTGACTCTATCTCTGACTGAAAATTTCAACTATAAGACTTGCTTTGTTCCTTTATTCAAGAAACATTGTTTTCTATTCTAACAAATGGCAGAAATATGTACAACTTCCTAATAGCAACAGAGGAAATATTTATGAGATATTTACATTTAATAATGAAATAATTCGATTAATTTCATGTTGAATAATCCCATTGAATAAATGTGCTATGTTCAAAGTTTACAGACCCGACTGATAGGTTACAAATAACGATATTATCCCGGCCGACAGCGCTCTTCTCCAATATAATAACAAATATAAAGGTACAGGAGTGTGCGCGAACTCAGGTGCACTTTCAATACCCACACTCTCGTAATCCGACGGGACGGATGCAACGGACTGTTCGGGTGGAGGATAAACGGCTTAGATGCTTCCGAAACAGGGATTTGTAAAGACTTCCAAGGTAACTTCCTAATTCCCAACTTTACTTAAAGATTTAAAGAGAATACCTCTGCAAAACCTAATAATTAATTTGTTAAAGTTAATTTCTATGTTTATCCGATACTAGTGTCCCGTCCCGGCTTCGCACGGATGGACATAAGGCTTTTTTTTATATTTTAACCTCTTATATTTTTATTTTCTGGTTTTCTTTCGACATTTTAAAACCTCAATAAATTATATACCTAAACCATCCTCAGGAATCCCTTTGTCAGTTAGTGATAACCGCATGAAAATCCGTATAGTAGTTTAGCGCGATATAGTATCGTAAACATACAGACAGACAGACGCAACCAAGGGACACTGTTTTATAATAGTAAGGACACTGGTAGTGACGAATGCAGTTGCCACGAAAAATGTATGATTGAGCATAAATATCGGTCAATCGTTTTCGATGAAAGCTAATTATGTATTTCAAAACCATAAACAACAACCATTTAAAACAGCTGTTTATGCGCTGTCATTTCCCACGAGACTCCGAGTTACTTCATTCGAAAAAATCGTAAAGTTTTTCTCGTTATTTTTAATTATTTGTAACGTTGTATTGCACAAGAGAATTAGTTGCTACACGCTAGCTGCGAGCGCATTACTCCGAAGCCCCGGAGACTTCGTGGAAACAACGTTGAAATGATAAATGCAGCAACGTGTTAGTTTGATTTATTTATACGATATTTCACGAGTTCTTGAGAGTTACAAACATACTAGCAACCGACACTTGGCTCTTAGCAATAATATGATACAACTGCATTGTTTTTGTCTGTATTTATTGTTTTCTTGATAAATTATACATTGATCCGAGAGGGCACAGTGGTTAGAACATGACCACATGACATTTTAAATGATGAGTAAGCACCACTGAATTTTCATGTGTTCAATTTGTATTATTAATTCATCTCGTGCTCGGAAATGAAGGAAAACATCGAGAGGAAAGTATGTGATTAATTTCAACAATATTTTTATATTGTTTTATTTAATTTCACATAGGAAGATAAACGTCGCAAGGAAACCTGTATGTGTCTAATTTCGACGAAATTCTACCACATGTGTATTCACCAACATTGGACAGCGTGGTGGAATATGCTTCAAACTTTCTTCCCAAAGGGAGAGGAGGCCTTAACCCAGCAGTGGGAAATTTACAGGATGTTGTTATTTACTAGTGCGTGGCTTAAGAGCCCAAATATAGCCAATACTTTTCCACGATTTTTTAATAAATAGTAAAGTGTATCAACATATAAGATTATTGTATTACGATGTCAATTTGACACACACAACGACAACCATCGTATTAACCGAGCAACTTCAAAAGTTTCATAAAGTTTCATAAAAGACTCAAGTTTTTGACGTCTCTAATTGGAAACTCTGTCTCAGGTCCTCGTCTGCCTCAGCTAATTACTCGCAATTAATCTGAGACTAAACTGAATAATTAAAGACATTACCTTAAAAGGACGTCACCGTGGAGGAAATGTTAATAAAGCTGAAATTACGAAATTTCTTAATTAAATGTTTATTTAAATTACCTTTATAATACGTCAAATAATTCAATATTGAAAAAGCAGTTTTCTCGTTCTCAATTCGGTTGGTTTTATTAATATTTATTACCTGAGAACTCTGATTAATAAATCAATTTCAAAATAATGCTTCGGTAAATGCAAAATGAAGCGTTTTGATCTCAGACAATTTAAAAATGAAAATTCTTTCATCATCCTCCTGCCCTTATCCCAATATTATTTGGGGTCGGCGCAGCATGTCTTCTCCTTCCATACTTCTCTGTCGGGCGTCATCTCACAAGTAACATTCTTTCTAACCATATCTTCTTTCACACAATCCATCCATCGTTACTTTGGTCTTCCTCTGCTTCTATTTCCATCCAAATCCATGCTCAAGACGGGATGATTTGATGTATCTCTCAGATTTTATTTATAATTTATTTCCTCTAAAATTATTGAAGTTTCTTTTTTTATTTACTTAGTATTTTCGCTGTTGTTGTTGATCGTTATGTTACTGTGATTTTGTTTACTCTATATAATATCACAATAAATATTACATTCTAGCACAAAAATAAGTGCTCCAAATTGGAGAAGATCTTGTGAACAGCCTCTTTAAAAAAACAAATTTGTAATATGAACATACACCATTAAATGTTTACCAGGCCTTGGGTTTTCACTGTAGCACTTTTCGTATTATCTAACATCTTTTTCACATAATATTTTAATAAGAATATTATGTAAAAAGAAGTTTAATAAAAATATTCGTAACAATTCGTAAAAGTTAGATAATTATCATTGAATATATTTATTTCTCGTTTAGGAATTTAAAATGATATCGTCGAAAAGTTTCTCGAATATTCCGTATCATTCTATTTGTTTCCGGCGCCGTCCGCTGCGGCGGGCCACGTCTCCATAACGACGAGCCAATTACCGTCTCAACTGGTGCGTGAACTATGTACAGACAAATTGTTTACAATGTCGCTATTTGAATATACACATTCATTGTAATATTGTATATTGCGAAGGATATAAACATCGAGAGCTACATTAATTGGATGAGACGGGTATTTTGGGTATTATTTGAAGAGCGGGCAGCAACTTTGAATATATCCTTTATTATTTACAAAGAATAGAATTAGCCACGTAAAAAAAGCAATTCATATTGAAGCAAAGAAAGTTACCTATTTTAATTTTCATTTCAGTAAAAAGGGGTCGTTAGTACCTATACAACGATAGTATATTTATATTGATTAAACTCGGATAGATTCATATATATACACAGAAAAACGGCAATAATTTCTAGTTATTTTAGGAAGACAATCAAATTAAATAACTAATAATCATCTAAACATTCACTGATAATGTAAGAAATATAAAACCACTTACACCGACGTGCCAAATCTAAGGGATCTAAGATGTTATAGTGTTTGTATGTGATTACAAAAAGCCATCCTTTTAACTGGAACACATAAATATGGTAGAATAACCGAAGAGTGGATGGCATCACCTCGAAAGAAAAGACCATAAGAACCCACTACCTGACCGAAGAAAAAAGGTAATTCTGAGGATTTTGTGAAGAGTAGAATTACAACAACATAGAGACATAGAAATATTAGTAAGATCTTTTTACTTGAAAATCAAGAAAATTTATTCTTCTAGATTCCAAGTTATCAAGGCATCTCCTAATGAAAGCGAGCTAGCAGCTTAAAGTAAGTGGTTTTCGATAAAGTAATAAGGATAGCAGATTTGTTTCAGGGCAGAGTGGCTCGCCGATACGAGATAAATCAATAAGTCGTGGACATCGCAACCTGAAGATAAATCACTATTACATGAGACATCGCCGAGCGAACGGATTATTGTTTAAACTTTAGCTTTAAATACTGAGAAATATTGAACTAAGATGGTTAGAATGCGTGCATCTTAACCGATGATTGCGGGTTCAAAGCCAGGCAAGCAACACCATATATACAGGTTATTGCTATTTACAAAAAAATATCAATAAAAATCTATTTTTTTTTCTGTTTTTTTTTTTAATTTGAGCCGATAATGATTGTTTAAATTTTGACAAATATCCATTTGTTTTTATAAATATATTATTTATATATATGTGCTTTGTTTGTGTTTATAATTTATCTCGTGCTCGGCGGTGAAGGAAAACATCGTGAGGAAACCTGCATGTGTCAAATTTCATCGAAATGTGCCATCAGCCTGCATGGGAACAGCGTGGTAGTATAATATGTTCCAAATCCTCTCCCTAATGGAAGAGGAGGCCTTATCACAGCAGTGGGAAATGTACAGGCTGTTACTTTACTTAACATTACTTTACTTTACTTAAATACTGAAAAATGTTACTTATATATAATAACAATTTACAAGAATTCTTTGACTTCAATATCTATACTAATATTATAAATGTAAAAGGAATTCTGCTTGTTACCGCTTCCTGATTTAGATGAAATTTGAGTAAACGGAAAGGAAATTTACTTTTTTAATGCAACCGAGGGGATAAAATGGGGATTACGATTAAGTCCAATAGGTTAAGTTGTATATATTTTTGGCATGTCAATCAGAAAATTCAGCTAGTATTTTATAATATAAACTGTAAAAATATTATGTAAAGTGATATGATTGGCAAATGATGATTCCAAAGCATTAGAGCGTTATGCCAACTATGGATTTTTTCAAGAATCTTGAGAGTCTAATGCTCTTTGCATCTTGATTATAAAACAAGTATCTTTACTTAGCATTTGGTAAATATTTAGTTAAGTGTCTAATTAGCATCTCTAATATAGGATATATTATAATGAACCTTAAAAAAGTTAAATGATGCTGATTTAACTTCCGTTGAACGAGGGCAAAACTTCGGTCCAAGGCTAGTTTAAAACATAAAATAAAAGTACAATATTTTCATAGTAAAGGTTATATCTTTATAAAAACCTAGAGCTTAAGTTTCGATGATATCGTTGAGGAGTTCTCTAAAGCCTTTTATGTTTGAAGCTCTTGGCAGAAGCGCTGGGCGAATTGTGAAGGGACGCGAGCTCGGCGAAACGTAAAGGGAAGTTTTACAGAAATCTTAACACCCAAAATGTAACAGCAATTATACGCCAGAAAACGGATAATAGCAAGTTGAAATTTGGCTTTACGTTTAATATAATCCTGAAAATTACATTTAGAAGTGCTTATATAAGCCCAATGGAGTTAAATAAATTTTAATTTTCTTTGATTATTTTAAATTGAAAGAAAAGCTCAATAGCACATCTAGATTTTTATTGTTTAGGAATAAGAACACATATTATTTGCTTTAAAAACAAACTATATAATATTTATTAATTTTATATTTATCTAATCTTGGAACCGTGGAACTATCTTATTACAAGTTATTTCCGAGGAAGATTAGTTTAGATTACCCAAGTAACAATTTGGCGTTACTTATGTTATGCTTATATTTGTTTTTAGCGACGTAAAATGCCTCTTCACAATCGCTAGTAACTCGATACTAACTCTGACTATAAAGGAGTGTTACCACATGCACAAATTCACGACCACCAGTTATATTAAAACTGCAAAGAATTAGAGCCGCCCAACGAGTAGCGGGAGCTGCAGGCAGCCTGGCAGTATGCTCGTAACGGCAATATAATTCATCTCGTGTTCAGTTTTAATTTATAGGCCAATAAGCCATACAAATATTCAGTAGCAAATTTCGCCGGCGCTTTGAGGGTCTCAGATAAAGTTACCGTATTTATTACATCAGTTAAGGTTTTCTTCCACACCTACATGTACTACATAGATAAAGGAGCAGAGGACTATCATTTCATTATTAAACATTGCAAAGAAAACAAAATGAAGTAGGCACAACAACGGCCTCATCAAGTTAATTTTAAAGAGATTTTTTTAGTCCAGCATAACGTATGTATATCACCAAAAAAGTCACGTCAAAATTACAATCGTACTTCAAAGGTTAATAACCCCAAAAGTTTGATTAACAATAATTAGCATGCAAAGTGTAAATGTATACGTTCAAAAGATATAAAACTAAGAACGAATCCAGCATTTTAAAATTTTTAAATTACAAATTTTACAATCTCTTCATTACATTAATTAAAGAATAGCGAGATAAAGACTTACAAGAATCTTGAATCCATGGGGACAGAACTCAGAAGTTAGTAGAAACATGAATAATTTCCCTTTATATGTTTCCCTGTTTCCAGTCTAAGGAAATATAATTTCCAAATGTCTCGTACGAGATGTGGAAGTGCAAGTATGCGAAGGCGTTGACGGAGCTTGTTTGCGAAGCTTCAATATTTACTGCCGCTGTTTGCCTCAGACTTATCTTTGCAACACACGTTATCATGTATCGCACTGTAATTCCCTCATACCTTAATTACAGTACAGCCGACATATTACGGTATTAATAGCTCACAGCTAAAAAGTAAGCTCAACATTGTGTACACGAGCTAAGGTAAACAAGTAACAGCCAGTAAAAGTCTGCAGTTCCATGGCATGGATAGAAGCGCAAATGGGTCACCTGATTATTTTGCATAAATATTGCTACTTTCATAATCTAATCAATCTTTGTTAAATACGCCACCAAA
This sequence comes from Vanessa cardui, assembly GCF_905220365.1. NCBI lineage: Eukaryota > Metazoa > Arthropoda > Insecta > Lepidoptera > Nymphalidae > Vanessa > Vanessa cardui. The sequence continues at coordinate 541,440 of NC_061125.1, forward strand.
TTTGGCAACTATGAAGTTAATGGTAATCTGTCCGTAATCATATACTCAGTATTATTGCTTTGCGGTAAAATGAATAATGTTACACTTACACTCAGGCAGGTTTCCACAAAGTTCTGCCACCAAGTAAAATGTGCTTGTCTCAAGAAGAAGGTTTGTAACTGACTTCACCACGATGTTCCAATTGGCTGTTACTACTCATGTCACCAAAAACATGGTTTCTTTGAATTTTAAAATTCAAGTTCTAAGCCTCGAACTACCTTAGCAATTTCCGTGAACTAAGGCTATATCGTCAAACCAAAGTGTCTGTTGATTAACAATAGACAGAATATGACGTAACAGTTATCTCCATCGCAGTATGTAATTAGTAAACAGCGGACAGTTCCCGCGGTATTGTGCTCTGGAAGCAATTGCATCAGCGCAATGGACCGGATGAATACAGCCATTGGACAATCGCAACTTCAAAACGCTGAACAGTGGACACTGTTTGCATTTAGAGGTTGTATTGCAACTTGTCTAGTAACCTATGGATAAGTAGATTCATTCTAATAATGGAGAAGTAATCCAAAACTTTTGACGAATGATATTTACCTGAACTATTTAAGTCAAAGTGGTATTTCTCAAAGGAGACTTGTCAATTACGCAGGACATACGGAGTAGAGATGCATTATCTGTTGTCTCGCTCTTACAACCTAGTGGGACGGCAAAATCGACAGATTTCCAGGCTCCAAGCTGCTACTGAGAAGTTTTCAACAGAAAAACTGTAGATAGTTTCTCTTTTGACGTTCAAATATTTTAACAGCATACATTATTTTTTTAATCATGTACTTTAATTGAATTATGAGTCAACCACCGTGTTACCAATCTCAAGGCCCACAAAATTTTAAATCGCATGGTTAGCAGAGAATATATAGCGTCAGGATTCACGTCAACCACAGATTGTATTACCGTAAAAAAAATACTGATGAAGTTTTCATTAAAATGTAAATACCAAAACTGAAACACAAAGATATTTCAAATATTGTCAAAATTAATGAATTTATCAACAGCGCCGTTCCACATTCGTGATTGATGCAAAATTTACACCAAATCGGAAATTCAAAGCGAAATATTAATGAATCGAGTGCCGTTATTAATCACTCGAATTTCATAACATTAACTCCGGCTGATAATATCGTTAGTAATCGAATAATTTGAGATTGTTTTAAAATGATTGGTCATTAATCTTCAGAGAAAGCATAGCGGCTTCGTTTGCAAAACTTTACGTAATATTGTTTCTTGATTCGTTCGGACGTAGATGAAATAATTAGAATATTGTTTGTATTTATATACAGCCTTTCAATTGTAGTTTTACGTATTCATTCTACAGATGTACTAAAATCGCTTTGAATAATCTTGTCATACTATTATGAGAGGTAATGAGGTGGGTTATAGTGACCGTAGGATAAAGTACTAATACATATGTATGTATATTTGATAATATATTTAAAAAAATTCAAATGATTTTATTGTTTCTAAACAAACTACGTCCGACATATTAATATGCCCACATAGACGGACGGAATATGTCAGTCTAGAAGTATTTGAAGTGAACAGTGACAAAACTTTAACGGATACACAGAAACTTTAAATATTTAGATCTTCAAATGTTCAGAAAAGTCAGAGAATAGTACCTACATATGATGTACATGTTTTGAGCGATGTTTCTATCTTTATCAAAATAAAAAGCGTATTCATTTTCAATTCAAATTCGTATACCTAAATCTTAGTTTTTGAGACATTTAAAAAAATGCTTGAAATAAAATTTTAACAAAAAGAAAAACCGACTTCAAACAAAACACTATTTTAAAACAAATGAATATGCACGAAAAAGTAATAAAAATAATTGCGTATTCAACATATTTTTTAGAGTCTTCCTAAGTTAAATGAAATGAAAAATATTAGACTACTTAAAAGTCGATTAACGATTATATCATGTAGTTATAGTTATTGCTATATTTGGAGCCGGTGTCAGCCACGGTGCCCTTGTCCCAACAATCAAAAGAAAGAAGCGATGCAAGCCCCTTGATTGATCCAGTATATTATTGTGTAAAAGGAAATTTGTAAAAAACATATTTGTTAAAGTATTCTCGTATTGTTTTTTGATAGATATACTGTTGGGTTTTATTGGCTGACACCGACTCCAAATATAACAATAATTATAACTACATGATATAATCGTTAATCGACTTTTAAGTAGTCTAATATTTTTCATTTCATTTAACTTAGGAAGACTCTAAAAAATATGTTGAATACGCAATTATTTTTATTACTTTTTCGTGCATATTCATTTGTTTTAAAATAGTGTTTTGTTTGAAGTCGGTTTTTCTTTTTGTTAAAATTTTATTTATTTTTTGATTTTAAGTGAAGCTGATATTGACTAACTAATTTTTTTTAATATGGATAGATTAAGCATTCCGTTTATATGAGTAAGAAACTATTTCGAGGACAATTTCAAAGGAAACTTGCGAATAAAGCAAAAATAGACTTTCGAAAATGCGGATTTAATACGTCACGCGGCGTAAACTACAAGGATCCCTCGAAAGAGCTGTAATCGAACTCAGCAAAAAAACTTTGAAAAAGACCAACTATATTTCGGACATCATATGACATCACATCACATACACAAAATTTGATTAAAGATAGTAAGAAATTCTGCCCCATATCGCACCCTACTGCGAGCCGTATAGGAGTTCCATCACTACATAGTATAAAACAAAGTCGCTTTCTCTGTCCCTATATCTTTAAATCTACGCAACGGATTTTGATGCGGTTTTTTTTAAAAGATAGTGTGATTCAAGGGGAAGGTTTGTGTATATAATACATGAACAATATAGTAAAGAAACACTGATAATTTTAGAAGTTTGCGATGTGATGTCGTATATAAACAAATTCTGTAGTATATTTAGTATCAGTATTGCACCCGTGCGAAGCCGGGGTGGGTAGCTAGTTGATTATAATATTCGACTATGATAATTACATAAACATAACCACATTACGGAAGGTGACTCAAATATCCAAATAACCTATAAATAAAAGATTCGACCTAGTATCGCTAACGTGCTCCTCAGAATTGTTCCGTTCCCTTCCGTTGCGTTACTTTGTCATGGATCCTGTGCTCAGAACCTTACCAAACTTTCATCAAATTACCTATGAAGTATATATTTTATAATAAAAAAAGAATTATCAAAATTGGTTAACGTGATTTTCAGTTATTCACCTATTTGTCGCGCATATACATAATGCAAATTTAAGACTTATGTCGTTTTCACATGGATACCATCATCGGAAAAAAAAATAAAAAAAATGGGACCCCACGGGAAGCACTACCTTTCAAACAAAAAAAAATTTTTCAAAATCGGTCCTCCCAGTGAAAAGTTATGAGGTAACAAACATAAAAAAAAAAAAAAAAAAAAAATACAGACGAATTGATAACCTCCTCCTTTTGGAAGTCGGTTGAAAATAGGTTGTACGATAAAATAGCTTACTATGGGTAAAATACATCGATCGCTTAATGATATAAAATCCTTTTTTCCCGTGGACGGATTACGAATAAAGCTAAAAATGAAAGTATCGTTTTATTATACATACAAAATCTTTCAGAACATATCTTGACGGATTTATGTAATACGTAACTGAAGTATTCTTTTGTATGTGAAAATTATACCGTTAGAAGTAGAAACTCGCGTTTTCTCAATTCAAAATAATGCATCACACAAACGAGGGAATAAAGCGCTCATTTTGTATAACATCATAAATAAAATACAAGGACAAAGGATTCGCGCGATGCAATGGTAACAAAAGATATTTGGACAGCTACAAGCCAACCTCAGAGCAGTGTTGCCAACCGAAACATCTCTTAATGCGAAGGATTGTGGAATACAGTTGACGGCAAACAAAGGAGTTCTGTCCCCGAGTCGGATTATATTATGTTCTATTGACAATTCATTAAGAGTTCGTATTGTAGTTACTTTGATGTGATTTTAACTTAATAAATAATGAACTAAATTTGTGTTGTATAATATAATAGCTAGAAATAGCTATAAGAGGTGACCTGATGATATTGTCACCATAGTCCAAAGATATTGGTGCTGTATGATATATTAACAGAGTCAAAAGAAAAAACTAATTTTTAAAATCCATTGTGATTGCAACTAAGTTGCTTACCTTACAAACTATACAAGTTTTGGCGGATTGATAGTAGAATATATTTCGAGTGAGTAGTACTTACCTAGATGATCTTGCAATAAAAGAAAAAAGTTATATTCTAGTGCCAATACGACTAAGTGTTGACTTCCATGCAGGATATATTAATTTAAATACTTGTATTCGATTAACATGACTTTGTATTTTTTAAATGTTAAAAAAGAGTAACTACTGTGTTTCTTGCCGGTTCTTCTCGGTAGAATCTACTTTCCGAACCGGTGGTAGCTTCGCTTAATTGTAAAATGACGATTCAAAAGTGCTTGTAAAGCCTACTTGAATAAAGTTTATTTTAATTTGATTTGATTTGAATAGTAGACGTATATCCAAAACTTATTCAGTATATGTATATATTTTTTTTATCGATAATTAAGCTTAAAATGTTCCGCCAATGTCACAAATAATGTATAGAAGCAACGACACGCATGAGATTAATCGGTTACAATAATAATGCTAAGTTTAATCATACAACTCTGACAATGACAGCTGTTACGATGTTCAAAATGGCGTCGTTATGAATTCGGATTCGTGTCAAACAAATGTGACGTCTCTTGGAGTTGGCGGGAAATTGCAGCAGAATTCAATATCATTTTAAAGTATCGACGCTCAGCAGAATATTTCAATAAAATACGTGTTTAGATTGTATTGTAGTTTTGAGTTCGAGTTATGTAATGCTTGTAGTCGGTACCCACGTGTCGCGCGCTTCGAGAAACTTACTGGCTGTATATTCAATTTTAAAGCAGCAATTTTCAGCACATAACTTTTTTTATCTGTGTAAGTTGAATAGTTTCTTCCTTTGAGTCATTTATTTATTATAACGTAATGTATGTTATATTTTAAGACATCCAATTAGGAATCCTTTCGTAACATATTTACCTTTTCCGTTTGTAGGGGAGCGCAGGGGGTTGAAATTAATTAGTGTCACGACATCACTCACCCCTTTTAAGGAACGAGATAAAATTTTACACCCCGATTTTATTTAATGTATTCATTGTAGATTTTAATTAAAACTGAGCGATCATTTTTTAAATATAGATACAATTTCAGCTCTGATAAATATTTACGAAGTGCTTCACTTAAAAATATTTGATGAAATTAAATTATTCTTTATTCAAGTTCATCTTAGCGCTTGTTACGAGATTAATTTAAATTAACTGATTAATAAAGTTAATTATTTTTCAGCAAAAACTTTTCGTAAATTTTTCTTTACCTAATTAGAAGAAACAGATTAGTTACATTGCTATTAATTCTGTATACTAGCGCATAACTGTTACCTGTTTATCATGTATATAAGTTTTTTATAGCGCGTCAAGTGTAAGTTGGCGTGTGGCAAAAACATGTACTAATTTTTTGTATTTACCCTTATTTAGAAAACTTACCCAAAATCTATTAAAAATGAGACGAAGAGAATTCTCTTCTAGGAAGATATTAGTAAAATAAACAAAAAAGTGGCAAAACAAAGGGTGTAGCAGGTGCTGCCACAGGAACGCCAACTTATACTTGACAGTTTATAACATGAGATTTATTGATAGGCAAAGATAGGAGGTTTTTTTATGCAGCTACATACTTATTTATCATCATTATACCAATCTGACTAAATGAAGATCTCTAAATGTTTAATTTTCAATTAATTTAAGATAGATATGTTTCATCACTTTTTGAAATAACTGTAATATACGGTTATTATATTTTCTACGCTAAATGGAGATAAGGTGCTATTTAATACAAATTTAATAGAGCGAGTACAAGTATTTTGTGTCGCATGTACAAATAACACACGCGAAGACGCGATTTGTCCCCTATATTTTACGAACCGTAGGAATTTCAAGGTCGAGTTATTTTGAGAACGACTTAAACTTAATTAGTACAATTAAATTCATTTTTTTTATTCATTAAATTAATATTAATTAATTCATTTAATATTAATTTATAAACTCAATAGTTACTTAGTTCAGCAGCAAAACTCCTTTGTATCAACTGAGAAAAATGTATAAACTATTCACACTTTCATATTTATAGTCATCCAAATAATCTTGTATAAAATAATTTTATGTACTAATAATTATGCCTTAATTATGCCTATTGCTTTATATTATCATTTATTGAATAAAAGAAAACTGTTTTTAACTTACATAAAATAAGCAATATACGGTATTTTACTAAAACACTTATCGATAATCTTTATCTATCTGTGTGTCTGTTTTAAGCTTATAAATTTATAAGAGTTGCTCGGGTGCACTATACGGCGACTCAATTTACGCCACAATGACAGTTGACAGTTGTAGATGATGACTCTCCTATTAGAATACAAAGCGAAGCTACGTGTGTAACTTGTACACCTGCGGAGCTCTACTGATATGTTACAAATTGTATAACGATTTGATAAATTTAAATAATTGAAGGCAAAATATTAATATTATTCACAATTCGAAGTGCTATTTCAAAGTCCGCAGTAAATGCAAAAGCGGTTTTCGGTGTCTTCAATCAAAGGAAACGTCGGCTATCGCCCAACTTTGTGCAAACTGCTTTGGCAGAGACAGGAATACAATATTGTATAGTTGAGTAACTAGTATATTGTAATAAATTATTTATTCAATACTATATTGCACATCACGTTAACAGATAAAACAACAGCAAGCACAGACTGTAAATTTCCCACTGCTGGGCTAAGGCCTCCTCTGCTTTGAGGATAAGGTTTGGAATATATTCCTCTACGTTGTTCCAATGCGGGTTGGTAGAATACACATGTGGCAGAATTTCTATGAACAATGTTTTCTTTCACTGCCAACAACAACAACAACAACAACAGCCTGTAAATTCCCACTGCTGGGCTTAAGGCCTCCTCTCCCTTTAAGGAGAAGGTTTGGAACATATTCCACCACGCTGTTCCAAAGCGGGTTGGTGCCACTGCACTGCCAAGCGCGAGATGAATTAAAAACACAAATTAAGCACATGAATATTCAGCGATGGTTGCTTTGGCGCTTTGTACCCGCAATCATCGGTTAAGATACACGCGTTCTAACCGCTGGCCATTTCGCCGTAACATATCATTGATGTGATAAAAATGTCAATTTTAAATAAAGAACGATTATTTTTAAGCGAATTCATGATAAATTACGATTAAAAAATAACTTATGAGAGAATTGAGGTGGAATGAGGCTCAAAACTTCTCCCCCAGGAAAAGCGGAGGGCCGTAAACGCGGTTACTTTTATTATCAAATGATTATCCTTTAATCGAGAAAGTTTGCGGTCTTGAGAAGGTATAAGTACCTTCATGCATACATTACTAAGCTTGTCAATAATTTTACGTTGCTATAGAATTCTCGGCAAATAAGCAACGGGATTACCTAGTGATGATGCGTTGTCTACCTTTAATAAATGTAACGAAATCAAATCAAATCACTTTTATTTAAATTAAATTCACAGTGAAGCATTTTTGACTACAGAGTAAATAAATTTATATTGTATGTGATAGTTTTGGCATTGTATCAGAAACATATAATTTTCGATAGACCCGTGAACATCCGTTATGTAAGATTTTTACAAGAATTCCAACGCTGTCCTCAAAACGATATAAAGACAGTGCTGTCGTTTCAACATACGCGATTCCGTTGACCAAGCCCTGCGGTTCTCTCGTAGCACAGCTGAGCTCGTCTCAAGGGAAAGAATTATAGTGTCCCCATCAACTCTCAAATGCACATCGCAGTCTCTCCTTAACCACGACTTTAATGCTTAATAGATTTCAATCGATTGCCTCGATTTCGAATTTTCTTCTCGACGAAAATAGTACATTGGATTAAAATATTCGCTCAGCTTGGTATACATTACTATAACTGTATAAGTATATTTGTCTGTCCTACTTTCAGGCCTCAACGCTTCCATTGATCGCTGAGATATTTCACGGATAATTTTAAAATAAGACTATACAGATATTAAATAAAGAAGCTGTGCGCTGTCGACAATGAGTGTCAAAAATATAGGACACTGATCTTGTTAAATGGTAAATAATAAATAGAAATAAATATTGGACAACATCAAATACATTTCTTTGATCTCAATGTAAGCAGCTAAAGCACTTGTGTTATGGAAAATGAGAAGTAATGACGGTAGCACAAACACCCAGATCCAAGGCAACATAGAAAAGTAATGAACTTTTTCTTTTGAATCGATCCCGGGAACTCGTTAAAATTTCCTACGCAGCAGTGTGTAGGTTACGGTGTGATGTAAAAATAATCCGACACAAATAAATCCAAAGGATTTTGAAGTGCCTTTAAATCGTTGTCAACTTCCAAATTTTATGCTGACGCAGAATTTCTTAAAGAAGAACACGGTCTTAAATCAAAAAAATAAAAATCAAAATATACTTTATTCAAGTGGGCTTTTACAAACACTTTCGAATCGTCATTTAACAATTAAGTGAAGCTACCACCGGTTCGGAAAGTAGGTTCTACCGAGAAGAACCGGCAAGAAACTCAGTAGTTACTCTTTTTCAACATTTAAACATGGGTCTATCTTATGGGTTAGCCCAGCATTTTATCACAGCTCCCATGAGGTATTAAATTAAATGGTTATAGTAACTATACTATTGTCTATATACCCATTTTAGCGTTTCGTGTAAATATTTGGAAAATTCAGTAAAATGAAACTAGAGGCAACTCCAGCTGAATTACAATTGCGATTGTTTCGTCGGTATTCGTATTCGACTCAGCTCTCTTGACGCTAATGGGGCCTCCATCGATTCGAATCATTCTTTTAAAGATTTTAGCAATTTAGTTCATATCAGCAAAATTTTCGCGAATATACATAAATATCAACCTATATACATTATGCTTAAATTCGTTATTTTAAGTAGTGCTATGAATAGAAAAATTTTGAAATAAAATCAAGACATTTCACACACAAACAATATAAATAAAGAAAAAAATTAACATAATCATTCGTTCGCCAACACCCTGATAATCCCAAAGGTATCATATCCCATAGAATTATTGTGGGAGACTTGATTTGATTATCTCTGACCGTATCTTCTTGGGATTTTGACAGAGTGTTATATTTTACCTACGAGTTAGATCAGGGGCTAACATACCTTATCAATGGATGAACTGAAAGTAACTCTGTTACCTTTCCATGCTTAACTGATTTATTTGAAATTTGGTGTTTTGAAAAGGACATTGGCTACTTTTTTGAACTACCTTTTGAGGGCATTAATAGGAGACGGTTTGCAGTTGTATATAAGTTTAATAAATTTCCTGCTTATAAAGCCGTAAGTTCCGATAGTACCTGCATAAATAGTATAACGTCGAGTCTTCACATCATTCGGTTGTGTAATAAATTACACTTGATATATTTCATTTTCAACCGACTTCCAAAAGGAGGAGGTTATCAATTCGTCTGTATTTTTTTTTTTTTTTTTTTTTTTTTTTTTTTTTTTTTTGTTTGTTACCTCATAACTTTTCACTGGGTGGACCGATTTTGATAATTTTTTTTTTGTTTGAAAGGTAGTGCTTCCCGTGGGGTCCCATTTTTTTTATTTTTTTTTCCGATGATGGGATCCATGTGAAAACGACATAAGTCTTAAATTTGCATTATGTATATGCGCGACAAATAGGTGAATAACTGAAAATCACGTTAACCAATTTTGATAATTCTTTTTTTATTATAAAATATTATAAAATATATACATCAAGGGTAATTTGGTGAAAGTTTGGTAAGGTTCTGAGCACAGGATCCATGACAAAGTAACGGAACGGAAGGGAACGGAACAATTCTGAGGAGCACGTAAGCGATACTCGGTCGAATCTTTTATTTATAGGTTATTTGGATATTTGAGTCACCTTCCGTAATGTGGTTATGTTTATGTAATTATCATAGTCGAATATTATAATCAACTAGCTACCCACCCCGGCTTCGCACGGGTGCAATACTGATACTAAATATACTACAGAATTTGTTTATATACGACATCACATCGCAAACTTCTAAAATTATCAGTGTTTCTTTACTATATTGTTCATGTATTATATACACAAACCTTCCCCTTGAATCACACTATCTTATAAAAAAAACCGCATCAAAATCCGTTGCGTAGATTTAAAGATATAGGGACAGAGAAAGCGACTTTGTTTTATACTATGTAGTGATGGAACTCCTATACGGCTCGCAGTTAGGGTGCGATATGGGGCAGAATTTCTTACTATCTAATCAAATTTTGTGTATGTGATGTGATGTCATATGATGACGAAATATAGTTGGTCTTTTTCAAAGTTTTTTTGCTGAGTTCGATTACAGCTCTTTCGAGGGATCCTTGTAGTTTACGCCGCGTGACGTATTAAATCCGCATTTTCGAAAGTCTATTTTTGCTTTATTCGCAAGTTTCCTTTGAAATTGTCCTCGAAGTAGTTTCTGACTCATATAAACGGAACGCTTAATCTATCCATTTTAAAAAAAATTAGTTAGTCAACATCAGCTTCACTTAAAATCAAAAAAAATAAATAAAAATTTTAACAAAAAGAAAAACCGACTTCAAACAAAACACTATTTTAAAACAAATGAATATGCACGAAAAAGTAATAAAAATAATTGCGTATTCAACATATTTTTTAGAGTCTTCCTAAGTTAAATGAAATGAAAAATATTAGACTACTTAAAAGTCGATTAACGATTATATCATGTAGTTATAATTATTGTTATATTTGGAGTCGGTGTCAGCCAATAAAACCCTACATAACCCTACGTATATCGATCAAAAAACAATACGAGAATACTTTAACAAATATGTTTTTTACAATTTCCCTGTTACACAATAATATACTGGATCAATCAAGGGGCTCGTCTCGCTTCTTTCTTTTGATTGTTGGGGCAAGGGCACCGTGGCTGACACCGGCTCCAAATATACCAATAACTATAACTACATGATATAATCGTTAATCGACTTTTAAGTAGTCTAATATTTTTCATTTCATTTAACTTACGAAGACTCTAAAAAATATGTTGAATACGCAATTATTTTTATTACTTTTTCGTGCATATTCATTTGTTTTAAAATAGTGTTTTGTTTGAAGTCGGTTTTTCTTTTTGTTAAAATTTTTATTTATAAAGTACTTTCATGGTCAATCCAAAATGAAACTACCCAGGAAAAAATCATCAAATAGATAAGTAAAATTAATGATTCACTTTTTAGCCTTACTTTAAAAGTGTATTGTTCATAACAATAGACACAAGACATACAATCCTATACAACATATGTTTATATATGCACAACACTACGTACATTGTAGTTGAAGTATACAGATTTGTACCGCTCCAGCGAATAATTAAGACGCATTGCCCGTTAATAATATGCAAACTGCATATTCGTACTCCTCGCATAGTAATCTTCTCGAAACTGCAGCATTAATAAGCTGTTATCGCTGTTAATACGAGTTACGACATCTAAGCAAATCTTATCAAGTCTTCGTCGAAGGAACTGCGAAGCGAGCGAATATAATATACGATTAATTTTGATAATGTCGACGTTAATAAATTTGTACTACGAACACAGCGCAATATGTTCTATGAATGTATTATATAAGTTAATTCATTTTAGTAAGAAAATTGTCTACGTCTTACTAACTTAAATTTTAATAACATCATAAGAATTAACGTTCTGTTAGAATAGTGTAGAGTCTGGACACTCTATAGTATCAATCAGTCTAAAGCATAAAAATACTAAAAGTAATCTATAAATTTCCCACAACTGGGCTAAGGCATTTATCCTAGTTATATATACATATGTACATATATATTATGTATAGATATTTTAAATTTGTTTTTTTTTAAGTGCTGTAATATCGAATTTGGACACAATCCTGTAATGATATGTATACAGTGTGGCATTATAAATAAATCCCTTAGATACTGTTCCAATGCAGGTTCGTGTATTCTGCCACATGTATACATGTGGCAGAATTTCCTTGAAATTTGAGACATGCAGGTTGCCTCGCTATGTTTATCTTCACAATCGTGAAATAAAACATGACATGTCTTTGGCCCCGCTATTTCAGCTTAAGGAATAATTAAACAAGATTAAGAATGAAATAGTGATAATTATACATGCATATATTTTATTCAAGAGTCAAGACAGCTGGATATTTGCATAATCCTCAAACGAAGATAGCGGATCTGGCTCTGATAAGCACAGCTAAGTTTAACAATGTTTCGTTGTGTAAGGTATCTAATAAAATTCGAACACGTATTAACCAACCACAAAATACACTGCGGAATGCAATATTTGCTTAAAACTAGGCTTTTATTTAGCAGTGGCTCATTAACAGACTCTTTACTTAACTATTTATTTAATATAAAAACATAATGTAGGTGACCCTATGATTAAGTAGAGAACAACAACAAGACAATCTTTTATAAAAAAGATTTAGCCGTAAAATTAAGTGATCACAGTTCACCTGTAGACACGATAATACATAAAATGATTAAATACACTGGCTCACCCACACTTTAAATCGGAATATAAGAATACAAGAATGACGTTCAGCGATGGAATAAATTTAGTGGGTGGTACATCAGATGCATTAACCCACGGACAAAAACTAGAACCGTTGCGGAATTTTTAATTATAAATATAAGAATTTAAAAAAACATTTTTAATATGAGTTAAAAGAGAAAATTGCTGCTTTGTTATTTCAGAAGTATTCTGTATTTCAATTTGAGTAATTTCTAGTTCATATTTATATTATGAAGTATTTCCTTTGAATCATTTTTCTATCTAGAATTTCGTCGGCGCTCCCAGAAAGTCGGCTTATTAATATTGAAAGACTTTCATCGAGGTTTTATCATAATGGCCGTGATAACAAAGCGAGCCGAACCGCTTTCAGATTAGTAATCACAAAACGATCTAATACATGCCCCACATAGACACATATAAATATATAGTACATTCCATAGAAATGAGAGTTCATTTCAAGGATTAACATAGGAGATTACTCTGTACTTAGTACATTGAAATTGTAATCATTATCTGTAGTGCGGCAGCAGATGTACCACCCACACACTAAAGAACCGCTCAACAATATTTAGTTCTAGTGTGTTCTGGCTAAAATGATGGCTGGATGGTCAAGGTCACAAGGGACATAAAATGTTATTCTGAACATACTTCATTTAAGTAGATATTAACAGGAATGCTTGATTCTAATAAAAGCTCTCACTCAACATTACAATACCATTGGTCATAATTTAAATTCTTTAGATCAAAACTGACAAGAATTACGTACTATTTCCCACTTCAAATAAACTTTAAGCTAAAATAGAGGAGTTAATATGAGTATTACTAATTTTGTATAATGGGGCGTTACGAGTATGCTTTTCTTATTATGCTTAAAAGTTAATATTGTTCTGATTAACTTGAATAGTTGTTGATTGATTAGCATAGTTACTCCTTCCGATTATAGAAATATTTATTGGAAGTTTCATTCCAAGAATGGAAAGTAACTTTTTATGAAGTTTACCCGTACGAAGTCGGGATGGAAAACTAATTAAATAACATAAGTTTATACATTTTGGAATCTGTGTTAGAGGGCGTATTAATAAAAACTAAATACATCATCACCTACCATCGTGTAGATTTTACGGTTATCTGCTTGCATACCAAAACCTAAGAAAGTATATCTAACATTGGTACATAACCCTCGAAAGCGATGTAATCGGTGAAATGTTTTCATTACTTCATGCAAATACCGCGGTCTTACGAATGAAATCTTCTCGCCCGAAGCTAAAATTGCAACGTCATATTTTATTAAGCGCCTCACGTATTCTGGTCTAGATTTTTAGCTCGAACGCGTCTAGCGCGAGCGAGAAGCGATATTTGGTTAACTGGTATTCTGTATAAGGACTCGTGCTGCAATTCCGTCTTGAGAGAATACGGTTTTAATATTTCTTGTAATAAAATCGAGGGCTGTGCTTGTACGTATTTTACATACAAGTAGTTTTCCAACGACTTCTCTATTAGGGGCTTACGTAACTCTAAGGAAATGGTTTTATTAGACTTGTGTGGTATGTTGTCGGAGAAAACTAAAGGGACCAACCCCCAAACATGTCTTGGAAAATATACTATCTAAGATTTGTATTTTTATTAGTATTTTACTTGGTGGTAGGGCTTTGTGCAAGCCCGCCGGGGAAGGTACTCATCTATATATTCTACCGCTAAACAACAGTACGCAATATTGTTATGTTCCGGTTTGAAGGGTGAGTGAGCCAGTGTTACAGGCACAAGGGACATAGCGTCTTAGTTTCCAAGGTTGGTGGCGCATTGACGATGTAAGGAATAGTTTATATTTCTTACAGCGTCATTGTCTATGGGTGATGGTGGTCATAACCACTTACCATCAGGTGGCCCATATGGTCGTCCGCCAAGCTATTCCAAAAAAAAGTATTTTAATAGGATATTCAATAATGACTATTGCGTTTTTTTATCGTAAGGGAAAACACAATTTTGTTTGTTTATATTTTTTATAAAAATATGTAGGCAGAGGGGCGAGTCAGCCTCTGAAGGTGCGTGGTCACCACTGGCCACAGTCAGTAGCAGCGTGGGAAATTTTAACCTTTCCTTTCCTTCAGTGCTCAGTAATCCTTGTTTGAGTATTGACGATCTTCACGACGTTCTGATAATGAGACATGTTCGCGTGTTTGTATGTGTGTGTGGATGCATGTTTGATTATTACATACGTAAGGGTAAAGGGGATTTCAAAAATACCTAAAATAATTTAAATAGGTCTTATTCTGATTAGAATGCGGGCAATATGCCTAACCGTTACCCTTAGTCGGCGATATCCTCGGTCGAAATCAGTTGTAGTCCATTATGCGGGAAAACACGCGGCATGTGTTTACCGTTACAGATTCCAAATATTAAACTAACAGACTAAATTATGTGAAATCATGCGAGTACTGAGACAAAACATTTTGAGGTTTTGTTCACATGCTGTGATATGTAGTCATACAAATACTTCTGTTAAAAAGGACTTTGTATAACGAGCTTGGCTTTCAATTAAGCGTTTTGTTTATTATAAGTGGGAATAATCCTCGTGGTCAAGATCGAACTTGCACCAGCCATATTATAAGGGGCTCCAAGTTCCAATGCATAAGCACATGCTTCAAATAATATTTCGATATCGGGAAGGTAAAATTTTTGTCCGCAGATTTACAATCAAAGACTATTTAATGATAGAAGAATAATGACTATTATATTATTAATGATTCCGAGGATGTCTGTTTTTATGCCAGAATGCACATCCTTGGCTCTAACAGATTAAATTGTACAGCTATAAATCACTGCTTCAAAACTTCAGCTGAAGCTGTATCCTAATGGGAAATGAACATACTATGGTATTCATTTATTTACAACAATGTATAAATACACCAATTAAAGAAATCGATTTAAAAGATGTCACTACAGTTTAGTTGAAATTTTTATTTCATATCAAAAGAATTCAATGAGAAAATCACTGTAGAATCGGTTGACAAAAGTAATGCAATATTTCGAGCATGTAATCATATTATTTCGATCTAAATGCGAATTTATGACGCTAACTCATAATTGCTAACGCGCTGTTTTCTACAGAATATAACGTCCATATATGTACGCGAATAAACCGCAGACTCGCAACAACCGACGCTCTCTATTCAAAACGCGTTAACCAATATTTGGGATTTAAGCAATATTACCTGCCGCGCGCAGCTAGCTAGCCAGCACGTATATTTCAGTATACACTTTTTCGTGTAGTCATTTGAATTATTGCTATACTATGTAACTAATTTTAGTTCGGAATTTTTATGTAACGTTAGCTGTGAAGTGTACTGAACACGATGGACAGTTAATTAAGTATTGAGTTAAGTAAAGCTTCTTATTTTAAATTTATTTAAATTCATTTATTTATACAAAATATAATTGTCTTGATTTATTTGTCTGCTATTAAACTTAATTATAATTTCAATTAATAATATCAATTAATGAAAGAGCGTGTAATTAATATTGCTTGCGCAAAGCACCCTTTGAACGTAAGCTCTTTCATCGAATCGCAGTTGTTCAATCAACAGACCTCCTCCGTTGTTTACTAAGCCTCTTACGGACGCTTGTATAATTAAATATTCGAAATTAACCAGTAGAAAATACCGGGAATTTTAGTGTTTACAAGTGACCCAGTGGTTAGAAATCTAAAAGAAGATATTAGATTCAGCCAAGAGCAAACAGCATTTTGCATACATACAAATTGTATTGCTGCTCGATGGTAGAATAGGTGATGAAATAGGAATGTGTCAGATGAAACTTTGCGATGCTGTTCCAACCCCCATGGGGCACATCCAAGACATTCCAAGATATGGACAGGGCATGGTTCAAACGCAAGATCGGGCCCATAGAAGTTATTGGATTTTTCTATCGAAAAATTACAGCAGTTACAGACTAAAATTGTTGTTGACAGTTGGAACCTTCTGTATCTTAGAAGTCTCGTAAATATATTGATCCGGTGTTTGGACACACACACACTGACCATAATATGTCCTGACCTGTTGTCTTCCTTAAGCTTGGACAGCGTGACTGAAATCGGTTAGAACATCGTCATCATCAAATTGAAATCTTTTGTGGTACACGTATAGACTCCCAAATTATCGAGCAGTATAACATTGATGGCAACGAATCTCTTTTATTACAATAACTGGCAGAGGAACAGCAGCTAATATTGGCGTGTTCCGACACGAGCTTACGTGATTTCATAAATATTAATATCAGTGGCGTAGCTAGGGGGGCAAGGGCCCTGGTGCATAATGAGAGAAAAGGGCCCTCCTCCCCTCTTTCCGCGTAGTTTGAACTTATTGATATGAAAATGATTGATCGGGAATAAGAATAGGAAATAGTGGGTTGAATCATCCCTAGTAGGCTAAATCCATACGTCGTCTCTATCAAAATCTTCATGTGTTCAATGGAAGAAAAAGGGAGTAAATAAACAACGACACACATAACAATATAGAATATTTATTAATTAAAAGAAAAAACGATTTTTAAGAGAATTCCCCGCCCGATTTACAATCTCTTGCGAGCTTTAATGTTTGCGAATTCGTCTATAATTTCACTCAATTACAAGTTTGATGCCGCCTCATTTTCTATTGCAATCAACGATAAATGTCAGAGGCGATCTTGGCAAAATTATAAAAAATTATTTAAGAAACAGTCTTAAATAATTTTTTATAATCTTCAGTTTACTGAAAGATCTTTCTGCTGCCGCGGAAGTAACAGGAATTGTGTGAAACAGTAGCATCGCTGTATACACTTCCGTAAGGTCACATTCGAGCACGCCAAATTTCGTTATAATTTCTTTGCAAAGCTGGCGAATAGACCACGTCTCCATCAATTGAGAGAGGATCAGATGATATGCATTAAGAAATTGGAGCGAAAAAGTGGGTCCAATTATATCGCAATATTTCTTCTGAAACTGATCACATTTTTTGAGTAAAATCGTTTCATTCCAGCTGAGCAGATTTTTTGGAATCAGGAAGTCGAACGATTTACAAATTGCACTCATACCAACAAAACGCGCATCTAACTGATTGATTATTATGTCGAGTACACTGTTGAAAATAGTTACTCTAAAGACTTCTTCCTGGTTTTCGAATCGGTGATCAGAAGCCAATTCATCGAAATGCTTTTTAGTTTTTCTTCGTCGCTTTTCTGGGAAGGTAGGATCGATGTCGTATTTTCTCGCGGTTTCGGTGGCCTTGGACTTGAAGGACTCGAAGTCATTTCTGTACTTTTTCAATTTATCCGTTGTTTCGTCCAAAGCCTTACTCGCTACGTCCAAAACGATATCACGTTTTTGCAAAACTTTGGAAACATAATTGATATTGTTCAATACGCTGTGCATGAATTCACAAAGAAATACAAACTCAAAATTCAGCATTTTTGATTTTATAATCTCTGCTTCACTGCGTTCGTCTTTACTGAAACTCTTCAGCGTTATTTCGGACAATGCTTTGATGATATCGAAAAAACTAAGTTTGACTGCAGTTATTGAATTAACCCTGCTGGACCATCTTGTTGGATTCAATTTTTTCAAAGTTATTTCTGATTCACCGGTGAATTTCGATAAAAGGTCCCAGCGCTTAATGCTTTTTCCAAAGAAGTTAAATAAGTCTTGAATTGTTGCAAAAAACTTCTGAATTTCGACGGAACCTCGAACGGCATAATTTACGACCAAATTCAAATTATGACTGGCGCAATGTACGTATTCTGCGTTTGGCTGAATATCTTTAACTTGTTTTTGCACACCATTATACGCACCACTCATTACACTGGCCCCATCGTAACCTTGCCCAACACACTTTTTAAAATCAAGACCCTTTTCGGAGAACAACGTAGTAACTTGATTTACCAAATCCGCGGCGCTGTGTTTAGTGACTGCGTGGAAACCTAGAAATACCTCTCTTACTTCAATGTCGATTGGTTGTCCATTTTCCGATCTTGATATCACTGCATATCTTACGATAATGCTCAGTTGATCCACTTTTGATATGTCCTGCGTGGTATCCATGATGATGGCAAAAAACGGTGACGCCCTAATTCGATCCAACAAATGATTCTCGAGTTTGGTGCCCAAACACTCGATCATTTCATTTTGAATCGTTGCACTCAGGTATCTTGTTGATCCTAAAAACATGGGGATATTAGAAAACATCAGATTATGAGAACATAAATTATAGACACAGTAAACGAGATAATTTCTTACCTTTGGGCATATCCAAAACTTGACGCAAGATGTGGTCGTATCTAGCGACGAGTTGGACAATTGTGAGAAAATTTCCGTGATTTCCTCCCTCACTCAGATCCTCTCGATGTCCTCTCAAAGCCGAAGAACTCTTCGCAAGAGTGATTATAATATCAAATAATCTGCGAAGAACTTGTCTCCAAAATGAGGCTTCTTTGCGAATTTCATCTACAAGTTCTCTGTCAATGGTGGAACTTTTTTGCCACACTTCATATACAGCGCACGCCTCCGTGTGTGCTTTCGAGGAACCATGTTGCTTGATTCTGTCTGATAAATGCCTCCAGTCCCGAAATCCAGTGCACCATGCATTTATTTGCGAAGCGAACAACCAACACGGTTGGCAGTAGGCAGCATCCAGCATTTTGGAGTAACATATCCAAAAACGATCAACTGGACCGTATTGTGACGTAGAAACGTTTCTGAAAAGCTCCTATTGTCTTGGTGGGGGTCCTTCGGAAAAGGTCCCGGAGGTTTCAAAGGTCCCTTGTCAAGAATCAGACGTTTTTCGGTATCACTCAGTTTCTTGTTGATGTAATTTCCCAAGTCATTTGAAATTTCGAGAACTTTTGAAGATGTAGAAATTGATGATTCCTTTACTGTAGGTTGCACGGAAGCGTCGAGATAGTCATTTTCAGCAGCGGCATTGATGGTAGTATTTTGAACGATGACTTCGGCACTTTTGAACGATGTTTCGGCTGTTGAAGGAACTGTAGCAGAAAGCGGTTTCGTAAAAAAGCTATCTAGCTTGGGCAATTTTTTTTTTACTTTCTTCTCTTTCTTGTCGTTGTTTCCGCTTTGCGGCACCGCTACGTTCCTTTTTTCGTTCCATAATTTTTAATTGGTAACTATCGAAATTTTAGAAATCCGGAGTACTCACTGAGATTTTCCTATATTGCTTGTTAATGTTTAGTATAGATTAAGAGCAAGCTCAACAGAAAAGAACCATAAAACAGCTGGTTTGGTAATAATGTGGTAAAATCAATATTAATTCATAAGAAGATATTATCGTTTCTATAGCAGCTCGTTTGTCAATTTGGACTTGAGTTTAGGAAAACGTTGGTTGTTTTTTATTGCGATCAGGTTGAGACCTATCATACATTATACGGTTAGCGTTGTGCTGCAACCTGTATCGTACATATCTTGTCAATTGTCATCGGAATTTTTTTTTGCGAAAATGAGTTTTACCAGAATTTGGTGCCGGATGGATGGATGTACGGAATAGAAATCATAACATTAGTGGTGATACTTGATGAAATAAGGCTGGTAGGAGGGAATTACGAAGTACAACAGTCAGCGACAAACCTAGCATCAACTACTGTAGTACGTCCCAGACCCCAGAAAGTTGAGAAAGTCGCCGGAAATATCATAAATAAGAACTGATGCAAGGCAAGAGCGGATGAAAACTTCATTAAAAAGTTTATGGGCGGAATTTGTGAATTGATCTCACGACCGTCAAGCACGTGAGCTGATCCAATGTGCTACGGGCGGACTCATCCAAACTACCATATAACTGAAATAACGATAACAAACAAACAGCACATGCTTATAGAGGACGCTTGGCGCATGTGTTGAAAATGTTAAACAAGGAGTTTAATCATTGGTGGTGTCATTGAAATTGAAAAAAAAAATTCTTGTGAGCAGGCTCGAGACTCGAGGCTCTTTTTTTTTCAATTATTTGAATTTTTAAAATTTTTCATTTTTTTCAAAGCTGAGGCTAGGGGGCCCCCTGAGCTCGAGGGCCCTGGTGCACGGCACCACCTGGCCCTATGATAGCTACGCCACTGATTAATATCGCGTAAATATAACCGTTCCATGATATAAATCTTTCTGAACTTTTCTCTAAGTGTTGGACCGATTACGTTACATTTTATAAAATACCTAGTTTTGCGGAATGGCAAGTAGACCACTTTATGGTAAGTGGTCACCACCATAGATAAACAGTATAATGTAATATTACTTTAAGACTAGATATTTATCGTTCCTCAAAGCACTAATGCGCCACCAACTTTAGAAACTAATATGTTACATGACTCTTATTGTAACAAATCATCTTCTATGCGGCACACAACGATACTAAATATTATTATGTTGTAAATTTGCACAAAAACCTTATTTAGTTTTCATTTTCTTCGTATGCTTTTGTTCCTTTAAAAAGTACGCAAGGTACGTTTTATTCAATACCGAACGTAGAAGTTCAAATATGAAATGGCAAATGAACTCATTCTATCCAATTTTGTAAATTCAATAATTCGGTAGCACCGATGTTTGTATAGGAATCATTTTCGCGCTCTCGTCGATTCCGCGCTCGACTGAAATTTCAACGCCGAACCGGAAATAGAACCGCTCCGTTATTAGGTTTCCGGAAACCATTCGATTCTGCTGACCAAATGCAGCTCACTTATTTAAAAGAGGAAAGTAGTTTTGTTATATAAATACTAGTTTACTTTTAGTGGGTACTAAGAACACCTTTTAAAATGCTAGTATCGCTGTAACTTTTAGGGAATATTTTATTTACGTAACGTATCGAAGCGCAAAACGCTTCGCATTCCTACATTTCTCTCACGTAGTCGATTCGTAATTTTGCGACGCTACGTAGTTTTTAAAACGCATTTCGCGCGATTTCATTTTGAAAACTTGCAACACTCCCAAAGGACTTCCCCATAATTTAGTATTTTTATGATTGTTATTGTCTTGTATCTTGCTTTTGTTCATACGTAATTAGAGTCAGAGCTTAAAACTTAGAACACGAGAATTGTCATGTCTTTTATTTGAGTTAATAATAAGCACATTACATAGTATAAAATAAAATTGCTCACCGTTGTCTGTCCCTATGATCTACCTATCTTTGAAATTATGAAATGAAGGATTTTGATGCGGTTTTTTTCATATGTATAATACATGCACAATAAATAAACACTGTTAATTTTAGAGGTCTGAAGTGATGTCGTAAATCATCACATTTGCTGAACCCTACATGATAAATAATAATGTACTACACCTTAAAAAAGTCAGCGATGGTATAAATGCGAAGGCGGAGCGGGATGCTAGTGATATGATAATGAAGGATATAGTGGAATAAGCTCTGAGCCTTCTACTAGTGAGATAAAATTACTAATATATGTACAGATAGTATGATAAGATGTTATTACGCTAGCAGACCCGTTCGGACATTTTCTCGTCTGTGAACAAATTCGAGGCACGTAGACGAATCGAAATGCCAAAAATCGACTCATATAGATTCCGTAAAGTTATGTTTCTAGCCTTCAAACCAAGACGGGCGAACATACGCACGTGTTGCTCTGCCTCTATTTGTATTAAAATATATGAGCCATCACTCACAACCCCCTTCCCCACTCTGAATGTGACTCTCTTCCGTCGACTTGCGTGTGTAGCGTGGGACTGTCAAGTCCTGTACCACCGTGAGTGGTCGATTTTACTTTAACATCATTATTACTTTTAATTACGTTTGTATACAGTTTGGAATGAAATTATTTTTATACCAAATAGGTAGTATGTAACTGTCTGGAATCTCGTACGTTATTTGTAAAGCATATTTCGCGAAGAGATTATCGTAGTTCACATCAACAATTACAAACACCTGGCAATTATTTCTTTGAATATTTTGTTACAATTTTAGATTAATCTTTGGAAATAAAATAAAATAAAAATGCGTCATTGTGTATTCGGCTGCGATCGTATGTACTATAAATTCCATCTTAACAATTAATCTAAAATTGGAGTGTCTATTTGTAATATTAAAATAATAGCTATTTAGTAAACGCGTATGTATGGTATTGTATATACACGATACATATACCAAAGTAACTGTTTGTTTGTTTGTTACGGATGAACTGTGTAACGGCTAGACTGATTTTATCGAGACAGTCACTGATAGAAAGCTGATGGAATATTAACCACAATAACTTTTTCCTGAATTACAACATGCTCGAGGTCACAGGCAAAGTTTCAACTCAAAATACAATTGTATTTATGAAAATAATATAAACGACCGAAGAAACAGAAAATATAATGTAGAGTCGTCGAAAATTCATATAAACCGAGAGGATACCGCGGCCTGTCACTTCCCGCGCCCTCAAGACCCTTTTCACGAGACGGACTCCGCATACAAATGCTGTTTTGTATTTGTTACTCCGACGTGATGATGAAATGAAAGGTAACGGAGTGGAAATAAAATAGGGCCGAAAGCGTTGTCAGCTTGACTGACGACTGCTGTCCATTGCTTTACATAGCATTAACGTAACACCATTAATATATTTGTGAGTCCAAGTGCCTGAAACATGATCGCTGCATCAAATTCCAACAAGCGTAATTCCCATGTGTCTAAAGAGTTTAGTTTTCGTACTTTGAGGTGTCTTGTATGTATTGTATGGAAACCTAGGTGTGTTATATGAATTTGTTTCACGTTCATTCGTCAGCCGTGAAAGAGCGTGGTGAAGCTACTAACGTTCTCCTTAACATATGGAGAGCCCTTTGACCAGGTCACTGCCTAATGCTAATTGCAATACTAAATTATGACAATGTTGTCGTTCTGACCGTTCTGATAAACTCAACCAAGTTAGGCCTTCTACTATTTGATGAAACCAATAACAAGAGTCAATTTATTACAAGGTTTTATTTAAATTTAACAGTCAGTCAATAAACAATGTCTATCCAAACTCCAATAACACTGAATATTTACATTATTTCTGGTGAAAATATTCTTTCAATATATGAATATTTATTTTATCTTCAGTTAAAATTCTTAAAGCATTCTTCTTCTTCTTCTTTCGTTCTATTCTTCAGTTGAGCGCGAGTGAGACAGGGAGAGCCGCGTGTGTCTTATGATAGATTAACAACCACACTACCAATAAGATCACACGCCGGGCTCACCTTGTAACTCCTTCTCTTTTTTCTTCTGTTTCATCTTCTCTTGATATTATAAATACATCAAATCTATAAACAATGCAATTCTATATACTAACATGTACTTGTATATGTTGTTGTGTTGTGTGGTGTTGTTGTGTGTTCATGTACTTAAAAATATGGCAGCAAATACCAAATTGAAAATCAAACGTTAAACGACACTTGTGGCGTAAGGTTAATTATCATGCAATTAGTAATTTCATTGAATATTTTCTTTTCCGAACCAGTGGTAGTGTTTAATTTTAAAAACAAAAAGTTTAATACTTCTATATTAAATAAAAGAAGATAGCAAAAAAAGAAACTTTTTAAAAAAATAAATAAGATGTCTTATTTATTTTTTAAAAAGAATATTTTTTCTTATAGAATATATGTATATTCTACATGTACATAGGATACAATATGTGCAAAGACATTATAAAATTTAATATATACAGTCCTAAGATTCAGTGAATAACTTAAATAATGTACAAAAGGTATCCTTTAAAAAGCTTCATGTTTAACTTGAGCATTATATCAGGTTTAATGGAAGGTACCCAATGAACTGATATTCCACCATTCCGCTAAACATTGAATATGTATTACAACTTCTTTAAACGGATAAATATTTCACATCGCATTCCTTGGGTACTTAATCTCTTCCGATGGAAAGATAAAACAAATTGAAATGAGTGAATGTTTGTTTATAACGGTTGAAGAATATTATATATTTTATCAAATTAATATACTTAATTATTAACAATCACTACATAGTATAAAACAAAGTCGCTTTCTCGGTCCCTATGTATCTTTGTATGCTTAAATCTTCAAAACTACGCAACGGATTTTGATGAGGCTTTTCTAATAGATAGAGATTCCGATTCGAGAGGAAAGTTTTTGTATATAATACATTGTCCATGTATATATAGTGAAGAAAGACTGATAATTTTAGAAGTTTGTAATGTGATGTTGTAAAATTCTCTTGTATATTTTGTATCAGTATTGCGCCCGTGCGGTTCGCTAGTCAATGATAAATTACTATCCTTTTAAACGAAGGTTTGTAATGAACTTACAATGTGTAATGGTGATTGGTTTTCTCGAATCTTCGCGGTTGCTTTGAGGGGTGTGTTCGGGAATTGAGTTATCTGCTATTTGTTCTAAGGATGGATTGGGCGCTTTTGTCTTCCGCGTACAAATATAATTATTTATTTCGATGGATTGTCACATACGATTTGTGTTCATTGATTGATTTTATTTTATTTTCATTAAGAAAACCGACAGTAGATACGATACAAACATTTTAATATTGTCTTGGCAAATGTTCTTCTATTTACTGATAGAAGTATAATATATTTTTAAAGTGTTATATAAGAAATAATTAAATAATTAATTAGAAATGAGGACTAATAAAATTATTTATTTTTCGCCTTAAACAATCTTAGGTTTTTAATTAAACCAAATTTTCTTGACGACAAATAGGTATTTGTGCTAACTAACAAACCCTGGACGACCTACTTTTGGACGAAGGCGTCCTCTCTTGTCATGGATTTCATGGTAATCAGTGAATAGGATTCAAAATCAAATTATCCTTCATTCATGTAGTATACAAGCACTATTGAAATGCTTTTGAATCGTCATTTCACGTTTATTGATCTCTAACAGGTATATTAACAATGTGTTAATATCACTACGTAACAAAGGCTTCCTCAGCTATTGTGTAATTGGGTTTAGAGCTTACTCCGCCACGCTATACCTGATGGTGTACATCGCAAGATTTCAGATAAATTTGCCACACGTATGATTTATCATACATTTTCCACCGCCGACCATGAGATCAATTATAAAGAAAATCCATAGTAGTCAATCTTCGACAAGAATTTTATCTACTAGACCATTTCGATTCTAACCATAAAATAAACCGATATCTTTTTATATATACATCGATTTTTTTATACATATGTATACTAACAATAATAATTTATATTTCATAGTAAGTTTTCAGGTAACACGTTGATAGTATATTGAAGTAATAATATATGCGTTAAGTTTTTGCAAACAAACGACTCGTTTTCAACACAAAGACATCCGAAACTGAAAACAAAACAAAGCAATCAGTCTCCGTTTCAAGAGAAACTTGTGTGTTTTTGGAAACAGTCGCAATAACAGACGACGTATTTAAAGAAATTGAAAACGTATTCAGCATCAGTATAAAATTTATAAACAAATCGTCCACTATTCGAGGCGCGTAGCAATATCGAGTTTATCCGAGCCACGAAATATATTCACATCGGAACAAAACCACAGTCGTGAATTATTCATATTTATTGTCTTACTATTCATACTGAAAAAACTCAGATTTCTGACTGGGATGTTACGTTTAACCCATTTTATTATATACTAGTGGTTGCCCGCGGAGTCGCTAGCGTTTTAGGCGTTGGTTGTCATGTGTTAAATAAAAAAGTAGCTTATTTTTTTTCTTGGAATTCAATTTCGCTTCATAGCAAATTCGGTTTGTTGGACGGACCGACGGACTTACTTTTACATTTATAATATTAATATAGAAGTATACATTAGACTTGTCTTGTTAGAATACTTTCTGGGACTTTGGAATATACCTCTGCACACGTGATAGCAATTATTTAGACATTGCGTGTACTAAATAGAAAAAAAATCTCAAATCAAACCCCGGGTTCGGTCAAGTTCAATCTCTTAATTGTCAGGATCGATTTGGCAGTTTAAACAGATCATAATTATAGTACCTGTGTAAAGCACATTCAAATACACATTTTTGAGATTTACAAAACAGATAATGGTATGTTTAAATTCATACTTGTTTTGAAATTATCAAGACTTATCTACTGGTAGCAAAATACTTTGATATCATTCGGTTTAAAGAGTCATCGTGAGCACGAGGTCTATTGTCGTTTTTTATTCTTAGTATTGGTAGAAAAACCAGCGAGTGGGTGAGTGGTCAGCGTTCAGCACCACTCATACACATTACAACAACAGCCTGTAAATTCCCACTGCTAGGCTAAAGGCCTCCTCTCCCTTTGAGGAGAAGGTTTGGAACATATTCCAATGCGGTGTTACATTAAAAATTATTTACATAATTTTAACTTTTTTTTATAATTATATAAAACGTCAAAAAAGTGTCAATTCGCTAAATTCCGTGCCATTGACCCATTTCCCACTTAATTTATGTCGGTGTTGCTAGTATACCGCTTCAACTTGGCATTTTCTAAAATTTTAATTAATAAAATAAATTACATTTATTTTAAAGGCACATTAAAACAATTATTAAAATAAGATTTTAATCATCTAATTCGTTTGTTGAATTTTATTAGAGGTCATTTCGCATCGTTTCAGATTAATTTAATAGCTGTCTTCCAGTTTAAAGGTTAGTTCTTCGATGTAGGTGTCGGAGTCTAGTTATGATAAATTTACTTTGTCTCATTTTTGACTTTTCTTAATTTTAATAATTATTTCATAATTATTTCCTTGATTTAATTATGGATATAATTCCTTTTTCATTAAGGGTATTTTGGTAGTGATACTGGTCACACTCGCTAACCTTTCAAAGGTTCGTGAACTTTCGATTTCGTTCTTTTTGAATTTTGGAACTATCGGCTTCACACCGAATCCAAACTTAATTCGATATACTGAATATATCGGTGAGTTGTCTTAATAATTGAGTTTCTTAATTTGTGGTTGTTTAGTATTCAGTGCTTTAATAGCAGTTATCTTTTCAGAATTTATATTAACAATGAAGTTTTGAAGTTTGACAGAACTTTATATCATGTTTACCGACTCGTAAAAAATTGTAAGTCTTTAATTCTTGTTTTTGATTAAATGCATTGGTTTGCAATTCGAAAAGTCGTAGTCATGTGTAAATTGTGGTTTCCAGTGACCCTTTGAAATGGTTCTCCGGAGTTGAGATCGTCAATTTGAGTAAGCAGGACTTTGAACCTCCAGATGGTAAATTCGTGCTTACATCTCTCGTTAAAGGTATTTATCATTTGCTTATTTGCTTAACTTATTGAACCTGTATATTTCGTATTACAGGAGGTTTTTTTTTTTAATCGGATTTACCCACCACGTGGACTTCTTGAATGGAAATATTAAGAGTGAACGGCTCCAGGTTCCTGGTTGAGTGGGCCCAGATAGCGGCTGGTGCAACTCCAAGGATGGCAGGCCTGTTCCCTAAGACGTTGTCGGTATCCACGTGTAGCTGGAAACTTTGGTGATGTACCCTCTTTCAATTATATTATAAATTTCGTTTACACCGGTCTGGCGAACGGTGTAATCCTTCGAACCACAACAACTAATTTATTCGTCAGTGGCGCCTAATTTTCAACCTTAAATTTTAGATTAGTAACATTGAATTTTCAAGCTTGCCTTTTATCCCAAGTGACCCACGCTGAGTCTAGCTGGCATAATTTTTATATAATAGAAATTATAAGAAGTAACATAAGTAACTAGTAAATTAAGTAATTGGTTGTTTATAATACTATGTTACTGTGCATTAAAAATTTTATAACATAATATTGTTTCTTTATACCCACACCACCAGAAAGGTAACAGTGGCACCACAACTGTAGGGGCGTGACTTGGGATAGTCAGTATGTCTGTATTTGCTATATTGAAATAAGGCATTTGAAAATCAATGTTTAATATTGTTATTGTATAAAAACTATTATAAAGATTTTACAAGTACTATTTTAATAATTATGTCCTTTATTATATGTTTCAAATTAACTTTACAACATTTCATATTGCATTGGTAGTAAATTTTAAGTAAATTATCATACTGTGATATTACTTTAATTATATAATAATTATTACTTTAAGAGGATTAATTTAAATTATTGATGCAATTATAATTTAAACAGGTTTAGTATTAAGTGACTTACATATTATTATATTGTGAAGCCAGCTCGACTTAACTTTTTATTATCAGCATTTAATATGACAATTAATTCTACTTGCCCTTTGGACTTTTGCACATTTAGTTCTATATGAACTTTGATTTAAATTTATTTGTTTTTGAACCTTATTCATATTGTTTGTGTGGTTCTTTAGTATTACAACTTTAAGGGTTCTGCAAATTTTTTATACTGGTTCAATACAATTTTTTTTTACTGAACTTTTTTTACAAATAGTTTTTTAAATTTTGTTTTATATCTATATAAAACCAGTTGTCACATTCATAGCTTACACTTAGAATATTTTTTTTGGAAAATATTTTTTTTTTTTTTTTACATCATGGAAAGGCCAATAGCTTATCACTTACTTAGGAAGGATGAACTTATTTATGAAGTTGAGATAAGGGATGCTAAACCTAAAGGTTCAGTTGAAGAGTTGAGGATTCAGATTCGGGACTTAGTGAATTCAGTTCCTGCTGATGAGATTTTAGAAACATCTTTGGATCCAGCCAGTGAGTTTGAAATTATTGATTCTAAACTGGATGAAATCTTACTCACCTTGTCATCTAAGCCTCAATTTAAAAGTTTTAACCGGTTAAGAGCTATAGCACATCACCTTTTCCATCGATTTAGTAGGATTGAAGTGGATGTTAATTTATTTTATAAAAAGGAAGAATTGAATGTGAAACTTAAGGATTGTCTTTCGAAAGTGGATAGTTTGTTTCAATCTTTTAGGAAAACTTTTGCAGAAGCTGCTAACGATCAATCTACTGATCATTCACCTGCTTTGATTAATCCTTTGCCTATTTCTAATATTTCTTGTTCGTCTGATAAGTCTATTACTCATTTAAATTTAAAATTTAATAGTAAATCTTTTAAAGTCGAGATGATTCGCGGCAAGAGTAAACCTGGTTTATTTTGTTTTCGTTGTAGGGTTAAGGGACATGATTTGGGTACTTGTAAGTCTAAGGATATTGTCTGTTTTCGTTGTGGTACTAAGGGCATCACCCAAGGGTCAAGGGGACCGTTAAGTCCTGTCTTAATTGTAAATCTGCTGATCCATAAAACGGATAAGCCTTCCGTCAAGTCGTTCCGCTAACTTTGATCCTGACGATTGGCGGAAGTATTTAAAACGAATCTCACTTTTCTTTACTCATAGTGTAGCGGCTATGCAGCGTCCTCCGGATGACATTCGTCCTTATTTGTTGGTTTCTATTTTTGATGAACAGTTTTGTGGTTTATTAGATTCCGGTTCATCTATATCTATCTTAGGGTCAAATTTAGGTCAATATTTTGTCGGTCAGGGTGTTCAGATGTATGACACATCTGATATTTCTTATATAGCTACGGCTAATGATGCACGATCCCGTGTGTCAGGTTATTTATTTTTACCGGTTACGCTGAAGTCTAAGACTCAAGTAATCAAATTTTATGTTGTCCCTAGTGTGACAACACCCTTAATTTTTGGGGTTAATTTTTGGCGTAGGTTTGGTTTAGCACCAAACTTATTTTTTTTTTATGTAAGCTTTGATTCATCCCAAACGAATGTAGTTTCGGGAGTGAAGTTCTTACATCCCCTTACATCCCCTTGAGGATTTATCTTCTTCGCAAAGCGTAATTGCGAAGGAGGTGTTTGGTAAGTTTGATGAGGTTTCCTTCGAAAGGAAGGACTTAGGTCGAACGGATGTTATAACACATTCGATCGATACGGGTGATACGGCACCCATTAAGCAACGTTATTATTGCTTGTCTTCTGAACGTCCGGACAGCCGAGAGGAGAGGTATGGAACATCAGTCCTGACAGTTGGTTTATTAAGGTATGATAGTGTCGTTAGGTATTGCAAAGTGTGAACGTCCGGACAGCCGAGAGGAGAGGTATGGAACATCAGTCCTGACAGTTGGTTTATTATGGTATGGATAGCAGTGTCTTTAGGTTTCGTTTGTGTTTGTTAGGCATCCTTTTATTCCTTTTCCCCACCCTAAAATCCTTATGGAGCGGTTGGTAACTCCTTAAATAAGCCTTAATACTCAGAGCGGATTGTAACTCTGTAAAAAGAAGCCTTACGACTCAGAGCGGTTTGTGACTCTGTAAAAATAAGCCTTAAAACTATTCCTTCACGTTTGGTGACCTTCCAGTATCAACTTTGTGATGGTGTTGTATCTGTTTGGCATCCTTTTATTCCTTTTCCTCACCCTAAAATCCTTATGGAGCGGTTGGTAACTCCTTAAATAAGCCTTAATACTCAGAGCGGATTGTAACTCTGTATAAATAAGCCTTACGACTCAGAGCGGATTGTAACTCTGTAAAAATAAGCCTTACGACTCAGAGCGGTTTGTGACTCTGTAAAAATAAGCCTTAATACTATTCCTTGACATTTTGTCACCTTCCAGTGTCCACTTCTATGTTGGCGTGGTATCTGTTTGGTTTCCTAATATTCCTTTCCCATCCCATATTACCTAACAAGTGTTGTTGTTCGTCTGGTCAATAGAGAGTCTTATTGGTATGAAACATCAGTCCTGACAGTTGGTTTATTAAAGTATGATAGTGTCGTTAGGTATTGCAAAGTGTGAACGTCCGGACAGCTGAGTTTATTGGTATGTAACATCAGTCCTGACAGTTGGTTTATTAAGGTATGATAGTGTCGTTAGGTTTTGCAAAGTGTGAACGTCCGGACAGCTGAGTTTATTGGTATGAAAACATCAGTCCTGACAGTTGGTTTATTATGGTATGGATAGCCAGTGTCTTTAGGTTTCGTTTGTGTTCGTTAGGCATCCTCTTATCCCTTTTTCTCATCCTATTATCCTTATGGAGCGGTTGGTAACTCCTTAAATAAGCCTTAATACTCAGAGCGGATTGTAACTCTGTAAAAATAAGCCTTACGACTCAGAGCGGATTGTAACTCTGTCAAAATAAGCCTCACGACTCAGAGCGGTTTGTGACTCTGTAAAAATAAGCCTTAAAACTATTCCTTCACGTTTGGTGACCGTCCAGTATCAACTTTGTGATGATGTTGTATCTGTTTGGCATCCTTTTATTCCTTTTCCTCACCCTAAAATCCTTATGGAGCGGTTGGTAACTCCTTAAATAAGCCTTAATACTCAGAGCGGATTGTAACTCTGTAAAAATAAGCCTTACGACTCAGAGCGGTTTGTGACTCTGTAAAAATAAGCCTTAATACTATTCCTTGACATTTTGTCACCTTCCAGTGTCCACTTCTGTGTTTGCGTGGTATCTGTTTGGTTTCCTAATATTCCTTTCCCATCCCATATTACCTAACAAGTGTTGTTGTTCGTCTGGTCAGTAGAGAGTCTTATGTGTGAGTACCATCAGTCCTGACGGTTGGTTTTATTAAGGTTTGTTATGTCTCTTGGTTTGTATATTTTCTTTTTTTGTATAGTGTGTTGAGACTGTTAACTTCTCGTGGGTTCGAATAGTTAATTAGTTATATAGTTTCCGCGAATTTTGGTGTCGTGATACTATTTCATAGAGGTTAATTATATTCTCTATTTAGTGGCATAGACTACTAGTAAATTTTTTTTTTTAAGATTGCTTATGAGAAGCATTCTTTTTATATTATCTGTGTTAGGGCAGATATTAGTTTTGTTCATGCGCCTGGTATTGCATGCAACGAAGCTTTTGTTGAGCTTAAGCTTTGGTGGAGTTTGTCCTGCACATATTGTGGGAGCTCTGTTTGTTTTATTTGGTTGTAGCCGAATAAATGAGTTGTGGTGAGTCTACTACTCACTCACTTTTCTTAAGTTGGATTTTC
This sequence comes from Vanessa cardui, assembly GCF_905220365.1. NCBI lineage: Eukaryota > Metazoa > Arthropoda > Insecta > Lepidoptera > Nymphalidae > Vanessa > Vanessa cardui. The sequence continues at coordinate 574,074 of NC_061125.1, forward strand.
CACTTTTTTTGTCATTTTATATTTCACATTTGAAATGTTATTCAAATTAATTATTTGTGTTGTTCGAGGTTCTGAGCTGGAGGGCCAGCTCGAATTTTTCTCGTTTATCCTCGCAAAATTCTTCCGGGAGGGGAGGTACTGTTACATTAAAAATTATTTACATAATTTTAACTTTTTTTTATAATTATATAAAACGTCAAAAAAGTGTCAATTCGCTAAATTCCGTGCCATTGACCCATTTCCCACTTAATTTATGTCGGTGTTGCTAGTATACCGCTTCAACTTGGCATTTTCTAAAATTTTAATTAATAAAATAAATTACATTTATTTTAAAGGCACATTAAAACAATTATTAAAATAAGATTTTAATCATCTAATTCGTTTGTTGAATTTTATTAGAGGTCATTTCGCATCGTTTCAGATTAATTTAATAGCTGTCTTCCAGTTTAAAGGTTAGTTCTTCGATGTAGGTGTCGGAGTCTAGTTATGATAAATTTACTTTGTCTCATTTTTGACTTTTCTTAATTTTAATAATTATTTCATAATTATTTCCTTGATTTAATTATGGATATAATTCCTTTTTCATTAAGGGTATTTTGGTAGTGATACTGGTCACACTCGCTAACCTTTCAAAGGTTCGTGAACTTTCGATTTCGTTCTTTTTGAATTTTGGAACTATCGGCTTCACACCGAATCCAAACTTAATTCGATATACTGAATATATCGGTGAGTTGTCTTAATAATTGAGTTTCTTAATTTGTGGTTGTTTAGTATTCAGTGCTTTAATAGCAGTTATCTTTTCAGAATTTATATTAACAATGAAGTTTTGAAGTTTGACAGAACTTTATATCATGTTTACCGACTCGTAAAAAATTGTAAGTCTTTAATTCTTGTTTTTGATTAAATGCATTGGTTTGCAATTCGAAAAGTCGTAGTCATGTGTAAATTGTGGTTTCCAGTGACCCTTTGAAATGGTTCTCCGGAGTTGAGATCGTCAATTTGAGTAAGCAGGACTTTGAACCTCCAGATGGTAAATTCGTGCTTACATCTCTCGTTAAAGGTATTTATCATTTGCTTATTTGCTTAACTTATTGAACCTGTATATTTCGTATTACAGGAGGTTTTTTTTTTTAATCGGATTTACCCACCACGTGGACTTCTTGAATGGAAATATTAAGAGTGAACGGCTCCAGGTTCCTGGTTGAGTGGGCCCAGATAGCGGCTGGTGCAACTCCAAGGATGGCAGGCCTGTTCCCTAAGACGTTGTCGGTATCCACGTGTAGCTGGAAACTTTGGTGATGTACCCTCTTTCAATTATATTATAAATTTCGTTTACACCGGTCTGGCGAACGGTGTAATCCTTCGAACCACAACAACTAATTTATTCGTCAGTGGCGCCTAATTTTCAACCTTAAATTTTAGATTAGTAACATTGAATTTTCAAGCTTGCCTTTTATCCCAAGTGACCCACGCTGAGTCTAGCTGGCATAATTTTTATATAATAGAAATTATAAGAAGTAACATAAGTAACTAGTAAATTAAGTAATTGGTTGTTTATAATACTATGTTACTGTGCATTAAAAATTTTATAACATAATATTGTTTCTTTATACCCACACCACCAGAAAGGTAACAGCGGGTTGGTGGAATACACATGTAGCAGAATTTCTATAAAATTTGTCACATGCAGGTTTCCTTACGATGTTTTCCTTCACCGTTAAGCACGAGATGAATTATAAAGACAAATTAAGCACATAAATCAGCGGTGCTTGCCTGGGTTTGAACCCGCAATCATCGGTTAAGATGCACGAATTCTAACCACTGGGCCATCTCGACTCTCAGCGTTCATCACCACTCATACACATTAGTTCAGCAAGAAATATAAAACATTCTCTACATCACCAATGCCAACCTTGGCAAGTAAGATATAGCCTGTGCCTATGGTTACATTGGCTCTCTTGCCTTTCAAACCTGAACATAACAATACTAAGGATTAGAAGTTGGTACCTAACTTGTCGGTCTTGCACAATCTACCACGCCAACAAAACAAAACATTACAATGCCGTTCAATAAGAGACTGTAGGTACGAAAGTAATAATAGTTAGGTGGACCTTTGGTTTTCGTTAAAGTAGCCAAAGCAATAATTATTTCCTGACTCAATACCTTTGACTATAATTCAACAGAGAACCTTTCTTGCATATAGACAAAATGTAAATGATATCATTTGTTAACTATTGCTTGATTTCCAATTAATTCAATTAATATTTTGCGCTTCTAATTGAACGATCAAAGATCTATTACAATGATCAAAAACAAACCGAGGGAGTACTTGTCAGGGCAGCTGGGTTCAGTGATCATGCAAATAGCTGAAAACGAAATAATGGCTGGTTTCAATTAGTCGTTTAGAAATTACGTATCTTCTATGTAGCTTTATACTATAATTGTGTTCATTAATTATTGCTATGATATATTTAATAACGGAATTCCAATAACTTGTAAACTGTTACAATTATGGAATACTAGCAATTAGTTTTCGATTTCAAACAATATAATTACAACAAAATAAAATAGGCCACCTTATGTTAAGTGGTGACCACTAACTATACTCATTGGCGTCAATAAAATATTAACCATTTCTTACACAGGCAGTGCGCCATCAACCTTGGGAACTTGGTGATTTTGTCCCTTTTGCCTGAAGCTAGATTAAATCCCAAAAAAGATCATGCTATTTTTTTATGTCTGACGACCCCTTAAAATGGGAGCGAAGCCGGGGCGACAACTTTGTTTTTTTTTCTACAATGCCCTAAGTTAATTAAGAAATTAGTAATATTCTTATTTACTCCTTTACTTTTAAAGCTTATCACTTGTAAGAGTGGGTACGACAATAGCCCAAGGGGTCAGATTAGATCCTGATATTTTTACGTCGCTAGGGGGCCCGTAAACCAATGCGATATTGACGCTTCATAAATAAAATTTTAACAAAAAGAAAAACCGACTTCAAACAAAACACTATTTTAAAACAAATGAATATGCACGAAAAAGTAATAAAAATAATTGCGTATTCAACATATTTTTTAGAGTCTTCCTAAGTTAAATGAAATGAAAAATATTAGACTACTTAAAAGTCGATTAACGATTATATCATGTAGTTATAGTTATTGGTATATTTGGAGCCGGTGTCAGCCAATAAAACCCTACAGTATATCTATCAAAAAAACAATACGAGAATACTTTAACAAATATGAGATTTTAAGTGAAGCTGATGTTGACTAACTAATTTTTTTTAATATGGATAGATTAAGCGTTCCGTTTATATGAGTCAGAAACTACTTCGAGGACAATTTCAAAGGAAACTTGCGAATAAAGCAAAAATAGACTTTCGAAAATGCGGATTTAATACGTCACGCGGCGTAAACTACAAGGATCCCTCGAAAGAGCTGTAATCGAACTCAGCAAAAAAACTTTGAAAAAGACCAAGAACTATATTTCGTACATCATATGACATCACATCACATACACAAAATTTGATTAAAGATAGTAAGAAATTCTGCCCCAAATCGCACCCCAACTGTAAGCCAAAACAAATTATAAAACAAAGTCGCTTTCTCTGTCCCTATATCTTTAAATTAACGCAACGGATTTTGATGCGGTTTTTTTTAAAAGACAGTGTGATTCAAGGGGAAGGTTTGTATATATAATACATGAACAATATAGTAAAGAAACACTGATCATTTTAGAAGTTTGCGATGTGATGTCGTATATAAACAAATTCTGTAGTATATTTAGTATCAGTATTGCACCCGTGCGAAGCCGGGGTGGGTAGCTAGTTGATTATAATATTCGACTATGATAATTACATAAACATAACCACATTACGGAAGGTGACTCAAATATCCAAATAACCTATAAATAAAAGATTCGACCGAGTATCGCTAACGTGCTCCTCAGAATTGTTCCGTTCCCTTCCGTTCCGTTACTTTGTCATGGATCCTGTGCTCAGAACCTTACCAAACTTTCACCAAATTACCCTTGAAGTATATATTTTATAATAAAAAAAGAATTATCAAAATTGGTTAACGTGATTTTCAGTTATTCACCTATTTGTCGCGCATATACATAATGCAAATTTAAGACTTATGTCGTTTTCACATGGATACCATCGTCGGAAAAAAAAATAAAAAAAATGGGACCCCACGGGAAGCACTACCTTTCAAACAAAAAAAAAATTATCAAAATCGGTCCACCCAGTGAAAAGTTATGAGGTAAAAAACATAAAAAAAAAAAAAAAAAAAAATACAGACGAATTGATAACCTCCTCCTTTTGGAAGTCGGTTGAAAAGCACTAGATTTGTTGTCAACTGACGTCACTGCAACATTAACGATTGAAAGTGAAAAAAAATGTATACAGATATATGTTTGCGCGTGCGTGTTTGCCTGTACAAAACATACATCATTCAAGTTAAATCCATTGTAAATACCATCAGTATAAGATTATTCGTTCCGGATAATTTCAAGGGTTTGAACTGAGTTGAAATTTATCTTAACTATGAAACTAATTAAAACACAGTTATAACTGTGACTGAACGCAAACTTGGGACTCACGTTGGCGACGATGGTTCTGTACGCAAATTTACTATTTCACATTAATTACGAAATGTTACTTTACGACAACGCGTCTAAATTAATTTTGCTAACGACTGAATCATAACTTTGATGACAAAACTTCTATTAAATATGTATTTCTCTATGAAAGACGATGGTCTGATTTTTAATAAACCTGTATTGAAGTGTATTTTTAAGTACCTGAGGTGGTACCTAACCAGACGAGCTTTGTGAAGTCCATTTTTGTAGGTACTGCCGAGCAGCAATACTTAGTAGTTGTGTTCTGTTTTGTTGCATGAGTTAACAAGTATACTTATAGACTCAAGTATTTTTAGGATTAATAGGAAAATTATGTATAGTATGACACGCTGACTTATGTTTTAACTACTATGAACTGATGAACAAAAAGGTCATCGAAATAAAAGAAACAGCGATCGATTGTCTGTTAATATGTAACTTAATGATTATGTATGTAGGTTTAAAAATTACAAAGGTGAGAACAACATACATTATTAAGAAGCTATAATTATCTGTTTAACGACCGAGACACGTGTTTAAGGTGCATATTATGTTAGTATCTTTTCTACCCCGGATTACCCAGCTTACTATGAGAAAATAGATAGAAAGAAAGAAAGAACACTTTTATTTGGGCCAAAATGACAATTAGGTACAAAATAAAAAGTAAAAATAACAATAGTAAAAAAATAACTAAAGTATTAATAACTTATCAATAGTATACTTATAATTACGACAAACAACTTCTATGCTGTAAAATATTTTTTCTTCTTTATTCCCTGATAATACATCCCTGATTACTGTGTTATTGTATATATATTGTCTCTGTGTGTGACAAACTCAACAATAAAATATATTTATAAACAAAAACTAAAGCAATTTTGATTCAAATTTAAATATGTATTATTGAATAATATAGATTAATGTAAACTGCAAAAATATCTCTTAAGTTTAAACAATGCGATTAGAAATTATTATTGAATTGACTGTTAAACGTACCTGTCAGTAATCTTCGTATCAAAAGTCAATTCGAACGAGCGCTAGCGACCGTAGACGTTCCCTTCATAGTATTTATTTAAAGAGAGCTAATTGTATGACATCCAGCAGACAGGCTAATACCTTGGAAGGAGGGCTCTAAGGTGGGGTATAAAAGAGTCTATCATGTCAAGGAAACGTTAAGGGGAACCGCGGTGGATTATTCTGAATCAGGCAAATTAAGGTATCGTATTTAATACAAACTTTTTTCCTGTATTTATAACGTTTGTTTTTTTTTTTCATGTAGCTGTTTATCAAGTATAAATCATCATTGCTTTCATAGGCAATATAATTCCATAACGTTAAAAAAAAACGCTCGCTTCGAAATTTGAATCAATTTAAATATTTAAAAATTCAAATAGGATTCATTTTTCCATGATTGTCATCTCGGACGAAAGCGCAATACGATCACGATACGAACAGACATTTTCAGACTCTAATGGGAAGACTTATAAGTCAGCTAAACCAAAGAACAAGTAAATTGTCATTTTTATGAAAACCACGACAGCGTGGGCTTTATAAAAACCGTTAAGCTGTCAGGCGCGTGATTTACTGTTATTAATTTCGTTAAATCCAACTTTCCAGTTTAATGCCGCTCTTTATTTCGGAACGATATCTCTTATAATATTTCCGAATGCCGATCGCTCGGAGATGTGAAAAATCATAGACCGTTACGTTGTCAAGCGTGAAATTTACAAGCAACGGCGTATCGGGCCGAGTGATACGAGCGCGTGATTTACGAGAACCGAGACATCGATATTCGAATGAATTTCAGATGGAATTTTATATAAAGTATCGATTTCACTGCGGTTTCGTACATTCCGAGTAAGTAGGAGATTTGAGGTTAGGCCGTGAGGGTAGCTGCGCCATTTCTTTTCGACCGGTTCGTAAATCTAACTAAGACTTACGAAAGATTTCTTCAGTGATAAAAATGTTTGAAAATTCAAGCTTTTCTTTCAACACTTTTATTTTCCTTTTTACATTTACGCCGTAACGGTCGGTAAAGCAGTATTGTGTGAACTATTAAAACACATTAACGACCTCCGTGGTCGAGTGGTGTGTACACCGATTTTTATGGGTACGCCACTCTGAGGTCCCGGGTTCGAATCCCGGCCGAGTCGATGTAGATTATCATTAGTTTTCTATGTTGTCTTGGGTCTGAGTGTTTGTGGTACCGTCGTTACTTCTATTTTTCCATAACACAAGTGCTTTAGCTACTTACATTGGGATCAGAGTAATGTATGTGATGTTGTCTCATATATATTACATTATTACATATCACATGTCTTTTTGAACGTGTCGCCTTGTATCTTTGCGTTCCCAAGTACGATTCTGATATGGAGTTGACCGTCGTTGCGGTAGTATATAGGCTTTTTTCCGATGCTATAAAACCTATACTAATAAAATTCAATTAGTTATTCTGTAAACCGAATTAAAATTTTGACACCAAAAAAAGGCAACAAATTTTTGAGGTTCCCTTATATTTATAACTGAAACTAATAAGTCTTTTTTTCATCTAATGCTTCCGTCTATCTTCCGGATCTATGGATAAGGTCTTCAAAAATGATGGTGAAATTTTTAATATAATTTTTCTCTAAGCTGAATAATTCGCGCGAGAGAAAATGTGCCCCTCACCCCAGTAACTTCTCAAATAAGAGAATGATAAAATTAAAAACTATATATGATCTGTAATTATGCAAATGTCATACAAACCAAAAATTAGTGACAACGAGATCTTGTATTTTTAGTAATAAGTGGCTATGTAATAAATAATATACTTTTATATGATGTTTCTTATGGTAGCACCAGAGAAACCCTTCATGGTTGAGTCCGACTCGCACTTGGCCGCTTGATTGCGTATGACCTATTGATTACTAATTACACCGTGTGCTCCAATTCATCTTCAAACAATCATTCCACAAATATGAGTAAATACAGTTCTAACTGTTTTAGGGATCAGTAAATCTTAAAATCCCGTAAATAAAACCTACTAAGCATAGGCTGGCAGTGTAATCATTTAATTTAACTCTTACTTACATATGTAGCAACTTAAGATCTCTCGAATTGTTCGCCCATACCTGGAAAGGAAAAGTGTTTGTGTTAATTCAAAGATACAACTCGAATTCGTCTTCGTAAGCCCTTCGCGCTTACACAACCCTTCCCGAACAACAATGGATCGTACTCACTAACGCTTTACGACCACTTCGCTGAAGATATTTAAGCAACGCAGCCTTTTAGCGAAACATGGGAGATTCCCGCATCTGTTTGGGACGTGTAAAAATACATTTTTGTAGCGTTGCTTGAAGTGTATCAGAGATTTCTCAATTGAGAGAAGTGTTAACATAATTTAACATAACCCAAATAATACATACGATACATTATCAATAATAAGAAAATAAATAAATTATATATTAAAGTCTTTCAATTAGTTTTATTATATCGTACAAGTCCAGCTTTAAATAATTTATGAGTTTGGAGGAAGACCACCTTTTCCTCTCGCTGGAAAAACGCATAACGCGTTTCCCCCACGGGACGGGACTCACCAGTGCCCAAGAGATCGAGTGCGCCCCAGCACCGAGGAATACTCATTACCAAACCAAAGTTAAGTTAAAATATAATAATATATAATAAAATTATCATTTAAAAATTAAATCTTAATTTGAGACAAAATTATTCAATATATTATAATTCATTAAATTAGTACTTTTGTATAAAAACGCCTGGAGTTAAGGCACAACACAGGACTGTAAACAATAATTGTAAATACTAGCATTTAAGTCTGGTTTACTATTTGAAAAAAGCGACTATGATAGTTCCATGCCGTTTGTTTTCACTGGAGGTTGCATGCCGAAACGGCGGTACAGTTGATGTATTGACGATTCAAATTTACTTTATTGTAAATTTTACTTGTAGATAACACATTTGATATGATATTTTGCTGTTAATAATTATACTTTTCATCGAAAGAAATGACAACTTGTCTTTGTTAGTTTCATGGTCATCATTAGAGATTTAATTTGTTTTATGAAGTTATAATTACCAATGTTTTTCATAGATCACGTTATGTACTATTAATGTTAAATTCAATCAAAATCGGTCCAATGGTTTCCTTATAAAGAAACAGACAAAATTACTCTCTAATCTACAGAATCAGTACAAATAATAAATACAGATCACGTATCGTCAGTCGGAGCTCATCGACAATTCATTCTCGTTCAAACGTTCGTTCAGTCGAAGAGTTCTCGGCAATGAGAACAAATCAGCCGATAAACGATCACAGAGATCTCGAAACAAGATAGCGTCTGAATTTCCCTCCTCCGCACAAAGGGGTTCCGGTTCGAGTCCGCCGGAAACATGGGAACATCGCTCGATACTGTTACGTTTGACATGTCCGCTCCGATGCGGCGCTACCCTCAAATAATAGACGTGTTTTTGTTTATTCCGCCTTTGACGAACAATTTGCTCTGGGTTTTTGGTAACGAGTGGGTTTTGTTTGAATATAGTACCCGATAATAATTTTCCAGGATAAAACTATCATTTAATCCTTATATTACAATATTTGCTTGGTCAAATTAAATCAAATCAAATCAAGGTCGTAGTGCTTAATAAAAATTTAGTCCGTTTAGTAGGTACCACTCACTAAATACTCAAACACCAAACAGCAATACTTAGCATTGTTGTGTTTCACAAGCGTGAGTGAGCCAGTGTAACTGCAGGTACAAGGGGCATAATTTTAGTTTCCAAAGGTAGACCATTAGTGCACTCACCACCAGGCGTCATTTCACGTGAAACACTATTTGTGACAATGTCTGCAGTGCAATTCATTTCTTCTATCCAAAACATTATTAACGCTTGAATAAAGACACTTTCGAATAGTGCTGACTTGCATTATCGCCCACTGAACTTTCCCGACTCCAAACAATCCATTTCCACAATCCTCTTTTTTCTCTTCGAACAATGGCAAATTACAAGAGTATTTGTGCAACGTTAAGTTTTCACAGATTTTACGATAAGCGACCAGGTCATTAATTACCCATTAATGAGCAATTTCTCACACATTCGAATTTCTACATAAAGTTTTCTTGCACGCTTCCTCGCTGAGCACGAGATTAATTATATTATAAACAAAAACGAAACGTCTCAAAACTAAGTTGTGCTGCAGGTTTGAACTGACAGAGAAAATTAATTTTATTTATACACGATAAACAATAAAAAACATTTTCAGACTAACCATTTATCCTATGAGTACATTTGTCGGGCAAATTATGTAGCATATAGTCGATAAGGTCTTGAACGCTTCTGTTATAAATAGTGGAATCAACTGGGCGTTCATTTTCAAGTACAACCTTAAAAGATGTACAAAGAGTCTGAAGGTTGTCGGCAAAATTATGTATTTTTTTATATTTTTAAATAAGTAAATAAAATATTCTTTTCCAAAATAATTGAATTAAAAAATAAGGAAAACATAACATTGAAAATTGGTAAAACTGGATTGCCAGCAAAACAAAGGTCGGAGGTCACAAGATCAACTAGTTTCCAAGTTCGGAGTGAACAAACGACGAAACTTCAGGAATTCAACAAGTGAATTGATTAACGATACCTCATCACTCTTTCGTTGAGGAAGACGCTCCATTCATTTTATGCCACAATGGATCAGATTAAGTTTGTAAATATATTCGTTAAACTAAACTGTTATCATAACCTTGACAGGCTTTATCATTTGCCTTGATGTTTTAAATAATTTATATTCATTAAATAGTATAAAAATGTTGCTTACTGCTGTCAGTCTCTGTGTATGCTTAGATCAATTAAGTTCGTTATTTTTCGCACAATTTTTCTTGCACTTTCATTATAAATTCTGGCTGAACCCTACAAGATAGATCAAAATAATATGCTACAGTATAATAAGTAGGTACGTGGTCATCACCAGTACTGTTTGAAATACCTACGCTTCATGCTATCAATGTCCCTCATGGTCATCATGGAACTAGCACTCACCAACTGTTTCATTTTGTAAAACATTTCTATACAACATAAAGAGTTTTATTAAATAAAACTTAACAAAAGTTCCGCTGGCCACAGGAAACATTCAAAGCGCTCGTTGTCGCGTAATACGCGCTGGATTTCATGCAGATGTTATCTTAATACGGGCTGGAAATTGTACATTTCAGGAGTTTTACATTTTTTTTCAGTAAATAAAAATATAAACTTCGTATACAACGAATGAAATATCAAAAGTTTATTGAATCTATTTTATTGATAACATTTTACTTACAAGCGTCGAGCGTGATGGTTCAGTGGTCAGAACGAATCGATTTCAGTCGTAAAATAAGGCACCGTTTTATGACTCTATATGTCATGTCGTTTTTAAATATTCCGCCACGTGTATTAGTATATTCTGCAATGGACTTCAGGGAGTGGTGGGTTCAATTTGAAAGCTTTTCCTTAATAGCGGTAGGAGGCATATGGATATAGGAGGCAACGCTGGGAGAACTGTATATGGTTACTTTACGATTAAGTAACAACTTACTATCGCAATAACATCACGGCCCTCAAAAATAAACTATTGTACAATACACACATAATGGTTTTTCATCATATATGACGGTTAATGGACGTCACGGCCCATAGACAAGTCTAATGTAATTATTTTATCATTTTTCATTTCACCTTGGGAACTCTGATGTTCTGTCTAGGTACACTGGCTCACTCACCTCTCAATACAAACAAACCAACACTATTATTATTCCTGTATACCTGTATGGTGTACACAGTACATAATGTCGGTGTCGACACAAATATATACAGATTTGGTCCAATTGTTCAACTTTCAAATTTCACAAAAATAAACAAAACAAATGACGGCAGTTAGACTCCAAGTACGAAATAACCATTTACAAATCACAGCTAACAACGCGCACCTTTTCCCTTCCTCGGCGCTCGGCGCTCGTCGGCGGTGCAATCCCGCGGGGTCCCAATTAATCCGCACGTCATCCCTCTTCCCGAATCCCGCGATAATTACCCCCGACGTATTTAAATCTTAGTTTAATACCGGACAATCGTTCTCAAACTTGATTTACAATCCCATTCATATTCAAAACAATATAAATTCCACAGACATTTTTAACTTTGCCGTTTCATAAATTTAAATCATTTGTAAAAAATAAAAGGGTGGATATTTAATATTTGTTTACTTCCAGGCAGGATACATTACATACATATATAATTATAATTAAGTAACATGACTGTATTTTTAAATGTTGAAAAAGAGTATTTGCCAGTTGTTCTCGGTAGAATCTACTTTCCGAACCGGTGGTAGCTTAACTTAAAATAGTTGTTAAAGCCTTTGTTAAAGCCTACTTCTATAATGTATATTTTGATTGTGATAATTTAATGGTTAGTAATAAAAATTATCAGTACAATATCGGCTGATATAAAACGCAAATATAATAAATATTCACGTAATAAAAAAATCCGGTTGTATTTCAAAGCGTATGCACTTCAAACTTGTACCGCAGCGCGCACGTCTCATAAACGGCTGCTCTCGACAATTCCATTAGAACTTTTGTGAACAACGCCGGTGGAAAATAAAAATGCTGCAGTGAAACTATAAAACAAGTCATTTAATACTTTACCTGGTGGCGACTAGCGTTTTTAAAACGATTTTGTAATTGGTAGCGACAAAAACGTAGAACAATCTGTGTGTAAATAAAACTAAAGGTAAACACTCCGCGTTTTCACTCCCGCATCAAATATAATTTTACAAGCGGCGATGGTATTTTTGCTGGTCCGCACTTGTCAATTATTTTACCACCAAATCGTAATAGTTTGGTTCGCTGTATTTGAAGGGTGAGTGAGGCAGTGTTACTGGCCTACCTGACACGACATAACACCGTTATAACGTTTTTATTATTTCGTATATAACGTCTCTTTGTATACAGTTAGATATTTGTAAAAAAAAAACATAAAATAACATAATAAATTACCCGGTGTACATTTCACACGCACTCACACATAAATAGGTTTGTATAAAGAGCGTCAACGTAATTTTTAAAGGTAATATATTTTTCTTAAGCTACCACCGGTCTGATCACGATTTCCACCAAAAAGCGACAGGTAATACAGGAAAAACAACCATTCTCGTATTGCAGTCAAGTTCCGTTGTGTTCAAAAAACACAATGTTAAATATATTTTTGTTGATGAATAAAATTAGCCAAATGATTTACTTTTAATATTCAATTGATGTTAAAAGACTTATCGAATACGAATTAGGACGTTCTTACTACATAATGTACTTAGGCTTGACGTCGCGAGTAGGTTCTTAGTTACGAAATAACCTAAAAGCACAAAACAGTCGCCTCTCAGAGATTTCTCTCATACAATTCAACGAGCAAACAGATTAAAAGCGGGAATAAAAGAACTCAAATAAAATATGCAGGGGCTCGTCCAAATACCCAAGTGTAAGGGCCGTCCGCCGGAGGGCAGATGATCCCTCATTATGTAAACAGGGCCCTCACCGCGGACGGATGTGCCTCTTTGCTAATTAATTATAAGCTCGCCTCCACTTTTAGATGTTTCACGGTTATTTCGTAACATACCAACGCGAAGTTAAATTATGGCGCTCGCTAACATACAGTCGTCTGTTCAAACGTTTGTAAGCGTTTGTAAACTTCATTAATTACTTTGAATTTGTGTTTAACGTAATTATTTTTTACGACCGTGTCACTGTATGCTAAAATCAACAGAATTCAGTAGTAACAAAAAACAGACGTTTTTAACTTTGCCTTTTCATAAATTCAAATCATTTGTAAACAAAATACATTGGTAAAGAAGGCATATTTTTCAATACAAAATCCTATTTATAATTACCTAAAATGACTTTGTAACTTTTAATTGTTGAAAAAGAGTAACTACTTTATTTTCTTACTGGTTCTTCGCGGTAGAATATACATTCGGAACCGGTGGTAACTTCATTCATTATCGATTCAAAAATGCTTGTAAAAGCCTATTCGAATAAGGTATATTTTTATTTTAAATATCTTATTAATGCAATATTAAACAACAATGTAATAAAAATATAGTCAGAAAATACGGAGGTATTGCTGTCACGAAACCGTAACGAAATAATATCATATTATTGAAAAGAAATAAACGTAGCCGTCAGGAGCGGCCGGCGTATTGTGAAATATCGAAATCGACGGTTATTGAAAGACTTTATAATTAAAGAAAACCTATAAATAAATATGGATTAAATTAAGAAAATAATAAAATTGGAGTTTTCAATCCATATGTATGACACGGTACATATACCAAACTAACATTTTTCACAATTTTTGTCTGTCCGCCTGTTTGTTCCGGCTAATCTCTGGAACGGCTGGTCCGATTTTGATGAGACTTACACTGATATAATAAGGAGTAACTTAGGCCACAATAATATTTTTTTTTGTTAAATTCAAACGCGTGCAAGGTCGCGGGTACAACATCTTTGTGATATAAATACATATTACTTATTACTGTAATAAATTATTTGTTTTGTCTTGTTTTTTAAATTATGTTTCATTTGCAATAATATATCTATCCTTCAAGATATCATTACTTTGCTATACGATTAATATTTGTGCATTATCTGTATATTAAATAAAAATGTTATCATTTTTATAATAGTATTTTACTACTGCACTACTTGTACTGTAGTTTCTACTATTTGGCTAAATATAATTTTGGAAGAGGATAACAAAACCTATCAAAATATCTTTGATTTTTCGGTGACATCCAACGTGAAGACTATTGCTTGGTATTAATAATTCTTTGAATATTGGTGGAAGTTGTAAAGATTCAATCATTTATAATTGAATATAAAATGTCTGTCAGTCGTAAGCTTAATTGGGGCTATGGTTGAATCGAACACGAATCCACGAGAATAGCTACTGCTGCGATTTCTAGTTATTCTCAAATAAAAAAATACAAATTTAACTTTGCTCATGCATAAATGTTACTTTTTCATCTAGATTGATTTTGCATTTTATTTCTCAGTCCCAACAAGTGGTATTTCAATTGAGATTTTTTAAAGTAAACAAAGTAATGATGTCTTCCTAACCAATTTATGTTACGGCGTCTGAATGGCCAATTGACGCTCTAAATCAAGTAAGAACGGCAAATTATGCAGAAAATAATATTATAGGACACAAGTGTGGGCACAAACACATACGCTCTAATAATGCAAAACTAACAACCAATCCGACACGAATTACATACTTCTTGGAACTTAGGCTATCACTGAGATTTTTCCACAGAAAAACCGAATGAAGCTTTACCGGCTCAACATTTGTTCTTAAATCTAGTCCCTGAATCAACAAAGCAGTCTAAATATATATAAATCAATCGCAATTTGTAGCTACTTCTTTATTATGCTGTTTAAGTATTGATCAACTTTTTATATGTGAGATTACGAAATAAAATGGCTTAATAGGGAAAAAGTGATTTGAACCGCCACTCTTCTAGATTACTAGATGACGGTAGCTGGTAACCTTCACCCTTAGGTGACCTTCGCCTTTGGAATATGATGCGTCAATGTGAGCGTTAGATATTGTAGTAGATGTGATATCCCTTCACCTGCACTTACTGTCTCACCATTCAAACCAGAGCAGTGTAGTGTAAACCAGGAACATTCGCCTATTCTATTACGTTAAGACCCGAAGGCCGGCGTCCTCTACACATACTCTCATGTCTCCGTTACCCGTAATGAGTTCTTCAGCTCGCGCCCTAATGTGTAAACTAATTTAGTCAACAAACTGCGTTAGCCACTAACCGCCTGCAGGAGCTCGTGGCCGTCTCCACAACATTATTATACCGTTAACACACCTACCCACTTAGGGAGTCGTCGCTGAACTGTGCTGCAAACTTTACTCACAATATTCTGATATTAATACGACAACTATGACAATCATTATAACAATCTCGATCCTTTTTTGTCAATGGTAAAATGTAAAGTAGATCATAGATTCTCGGATATTTTGAAAACGTCTTTTGGAAATATTACAGAGGCCTACTTCGACGAAACGAATACTTCAAAGCAATCCACAATCTAATAATATAGGAAACGCTTTGAAAATCACATTGAGCGATTTGTTTATCTGAATATACCGTGATTGAAAAACTTTACCAATCCAAAAGGTATTTTAGACGAGTTTCCAGTCAACTGGACCACAGCCTAACTGTGATCTAAAACTCAGCTTAAACTTATCCATTCTGCTCTCCACGTCGTAACTTGGGTGTTACTTAAGTTAGGTAGGATGAAGATGGATGTCAACCCGAGCGGAAGGCTCGCCACATCTTTACACACAATTACATTTTCTCGAAGAGTAAATAAAGCTTTGTGCGTCTCATCAACTCTTGCTAACTTACGCCTATATTTTGGACTTGATTTTAGAAATCCAACTTTTCTTTAAAAAGGTATTGATAGAAATTTAGATTGTACAATTCAGAAAACGTTTTAGATAAGCAAGAATAATGTCAGTCTTATTTTATATCTCGAAACAATTTAGAATACTTTGTTGCTTTCTTTTCAATAAACATGATTTTAGCTTGTTTTTATAACTTTTACTATCAATAATTATATTGGTTTGAGATAAATCGTAACGTACCTATTATAAATATGTTCCAAACATTTGTGAATCTTCGCTTAGTTTAATCTTGACCTGACCGAATCTAATTACTTGGCGGTGGTCGCCTCTCCACTTGCCAACTAACTTTCGCCACATACACTCCCCTTAGGAATAGTTCGCCCACCGTCAAAAGCACTATACCTAAATTTGCACATTAATATTTCAAAGCAATTCCTTGTAAGAACACGAACTTGGAATACACTTGGACAGCACACAGTATTTATATTCGAATTCTTCCTTCCTCTTCCTTCCTTCCTCCCAGATAAGAAGATATAGGTTGTCTTGTCAGCAAAGCAATAAGATTAATTACAATAAACTTTTATTATTTCAAATGCCATAAATTTCGGAGAGTGTTATCTCAAGCCAGCCGACAGAGTGAGATAAAGTAATCCAACGTATTGAACTTAGAAGTGATACTTTATTGACCATGACTATTCTAATTGTTACAAAAGGCGGATCTTTTTTACCAGATGGATCATTTGTTAAAAAAGCACCACTACTCATACTATAATAGTCAATTAATTCGCTGTAAAATATATTAATCATTCCTTACATCGCTAAGGCGATACAAACATAGCCACCTAAGATTCTATGTACCCAGTTTCTACCGTTACAATGGCTAAATCACCCCTCAAACCCAAGCCTAAAGCTCTGTGTTTGAAGCTTATATAATATCAATAAAATTTTGACATAACGTTCACAGTAGCGTGATATTTGGAACGTATTCATAACATTCGTTTCATAGCTAAAGACCGACGTCTGTTGATAATTTTAATGCATGTTTAGCCCTGGGAAGTCACGCTACGAATATATCAAATGACTATACGCGAGGCGTGCTCGGAATACTGTAATCTGAACAGCGCAGCTCTCAGACTCTGCTCCTCGACCTCTCCTTGAACACCTCTACAAGCCTCGACACAAAGTATCGTCTGAAAACTTGACCTATACGTTTTAATGACCTCATGTTACAGATGGATATCGCTTTGTTTGAAGGAAGCTGATATTTGTTATCGATATTGCTTCAAAGAAGCCGAAGTATCGAGTCGAGCGGATGGGAAATTTTAATTTGTAGAGCTTCATACACAGATATATGAGCCAGATACCCTCCCGAGCCATTCTCCGAAGAGACTAAACAGACTTTATGTTTAGAAATATTAAAACGCGTCAATAGCGCAACGGTTTACCGGCCGCCTAGCAATGTTAGGTCGTAGGATCGATCCTGATCTCATGAGCTATTGTCATCTCGTGATAAATTTAAAAGGAAAGGTAAATAGAAATGTTAGTAAATCTTTGATTAATATGGAGCTACTGTTCTTTATTTAAAAAAAAAAAGAATAATATTTAAGTGTAACCGTGCGAAATATTGAATTTAAAATTCTGCTACGGGTATCTATAGAAATATTATAAATGCGAATGTAGATCTATCTGTCTGATCTAAGGCTAAATCACTGGACCGACTTTGATTCAATTTGTTATGAAGTTTGCATTATCCCTAAAGAAAGAAAGATGCTACTTACACAATACCTACTTACACAACCCTCTTCCCAAAAAACTAAGTAAAAATAGGCGAAGTTATATATAAACATTCAATAATACAACAGAAAATATTTAACGATTGCGCAGAACTCATAACACAACGAAGAACGAATGCACAATAGTTGTTAAAGTTTAATTTTGACTGTTGGTTGGTCATAAATTTTAAATAGAAGAGAATTTCGCAGTGGTTCAGTTTTTCGTTTTAGAACCAAGCGGTCAAGGTTCACAGGGCAAAAACCTCCGAGAGCGGCAGGTGTGTTTTGCTCGGCTGAAAACACGTTTAAAATTAACAACGCTCTGAAAAGGGCTCACTAGTCGAGAGCAGGCCTTCACCGGTCCTACGTTTAAATAATAAAACTTCCCGCTCTTCAGCGTTAAGCCGACAAATTCCCTGGGCAGGGTTGTCAAGTGAAAAAAACTCCACTGCCTGTCCGAATTCCGCAATAAATTTCGAACGACACGTCACAAAAAATCCTGAACGGATGAAACTAAATTTTGTCACTGTCATGTGCCATCGAGTTTACTGGCTTTCGTTTTTGACATGTGCACTAAATCAGGGCTGCCACCGGAGGTATGCACTACAATATCTTAAACAAAACTAAATTAACATACATACTAACTTAATTTACGCTTATTCTGGATACCATGCTTTCTCGAGAAATAAATTAAAAATAATTAAACAAGTGTATTACATGAAATATCAACAAATAAAAATTAGGTGGAGGCGCTAGCATGTGACAACCCTAAGATTAAGAATGAAACAATTTGAAATGCTTTTGAGTTACTGTAGGGTCCTAAACTCGTATGTTTATCATAACATAAGCATAATTGACTATTAATTTTACATGGTATTATTTTATGGAAAAATTAATGTATATATTTTTACTTTAAAATTATTTTGTTATGATTAAATAATGACAGGGAAAAATAACAACAAAAACAGGACAACAGGACAAATTAAATAGAATAATAGTAAATTTATCCTACTTTCGACACATTTATATTCCAAACAACAATTAATTTATAAATCTAAACAAAAATATTAGTAAAATTCAATATGACTTGGCAGACAAAAAGTTTAAAAATTATGATGAAACAGTTTATTTTATCACCATAAACGAAATCATATATAAAATCTTCTGCTAAGTTACTGTTAATAAATGTAGATAACAAATGAAGCCTTTAAAAGCGCTTTTATTGGAACTTGAAGTTTTTATAAAACTCCATACAGGTATTTTAACATCGGCTATAAAGGGGCACTTCCGTATTTACGGGCGAACTGTGCCAACTTGGAAATTAGACCAATATTCGCTGGCACTCCGCCAGGCCCGACTGACACGGAGCCAGGCCTGATAAATCTATTACAGTTGTTGCAGAACAATAAGTGAATCATATAAGTTATAACGAAGACAACTCGACGAACGTCAAGCCATCTCTTATTATTATTATTTTATGAACTCTCCGACTCGACACAATTATATGAAACTAGCCCGCGCCGGTTTCGCACAGAAGTAATGCTGGTACTTAATATAATAGAGAACTTTTCATGTTTCTTCTCTATGTGGTACATATATATTATATATAAAAACCTTACTGTCGAGTCACTAATTAAAAAAACCGCATCAAATCCTTTGCGAAATTTTACAGACAGCGACTTTGTTTTGTACTATGTAATGATAATGATAATGATTAGTAATATATATCGTTTGACACTTAAATATGTTCAAATATAAAACGCAAGAAAGAATTTTTTTTTAATATATGTACAGACGCAGAAGTAGAACTCGGTTTTTTTTTTTAAATTGAAGTGCATAACAGTTTCATTGACTTATTTCCATCTTATTTTCTCATATCTCAATTCTTTGAATATTTTGCAACTTAATACGTTACTTTATGACACCAATAAGCACTTCAATCGAAGTCTGTCTTTCTATTATTTTGGTTAAGAGTTTTCGAAGATATATTTTATTTATATGTTTTAAGGATTATTTAAACAGCTATAAGAGCAGTGAGGCTTAATGCCGTAATATAACATACTCGTATTTCATTACACGCCCACGTATTCTAAATTTGGTTTACACAGAAACGACCACTGTCATTACCTAACAACCCTATTGTTTGCACGGTGAGGACCGAGTTTGTCTTTGTAAAATAATAAACTATGTATGGTTCGCAAAATATGGTACATAGTTAGTCAGTTTATACGGTAATGTATTCATATACACTAAGACCCGACCCACGCGGAGAGCTTTGCGTGGGACGAGATCGTGTTACAGACTTCGTATTTAATTTGTTAATTATATTAATTTCGTAGAACGCGATTCTAAACCAAAGATGTTGACTTTTCTAAGTCACTACACTAAAAAGTTTTCATGTTATTATTGTGTTTTAACAGAACATATGTTTAATATGTTTCATGATTTTCTGTTGTGTATTCACTAGAAAGCATTGAAGCAACATGCTGAAATAAGGATCTAATGCTTCTCAATAAAAGATATCGGAGACCATTCACAACCATTAAAATAGTTGTGCCTTCGATTTGGCTTTATAATTATACATATTTTATCTCAATGTAGTACTTATTTACTACTAGTAGTATGATAAAAGAATTGATTTAATTAATTACACTTTTTACAATTAATTTTGATAATTATATTTGTATTGACTGCTTATACTTCGTTGATTGTTAAAACAAGACTAAACCGAGCTTAACGACAGCATCAACATTCTAATTCCAATCGTTACACCTCGTATTATAAAACACATCGAGTTTAAAAGCTAATCCAGAA
Organism: Vanessa cardui; assembly: GCF_905220365.1. Classification (NCBI taxonomy): domain Eukaryota; kingdom Metazoa; phylum Arthropoda; class Insecta; order Lepidoptera; family Nymphalidae; genus Vanessa; species Vanessa cardui. Next base: position 594,716 of record NC_061125.1, read on the forward strand.
CACGAACAGAAGTTCAGACACGTTCAACGAAACATATTTAAATTTCAAAACGGTCCAACTTTTCCACTCCGGGAAGGCCGGGGCCAGCGGAAGCTCCCTTATCAGTACACGCGCCTTGCCAAAACACTGCATTACGCGAGATATATGTTCTATACACAAGGATGGACAATACCCGTGGGGTAATATGTTTAATGTACTTTCAAATATGCCGAAAAACATTTTACAGACTTAACTTTGTTTAAAACAAGTATATCAGATGAGATTACATTATTTTCGTCCAACGTAGAAAATATTTGACTCTTTATTATAAAATCAAAAAAAAAAATCAAAATCAAAATAAACTTTATTCAAGTAGGCTTTTATAAGCACTTTTGAATCGTCATTTTACAATTAAGTGAAGCTACCACCGGTTCGGAAAGTAGATTCTACCGAGAAGAACCGGCAAGAAACTCAGTAGTTACTCTTTTTTAACATTTAAAAAATACAACGTCATGTTAATTAAATACAATTATTTCAATTAATGTATCCTGCTTGGAAGTCAACAGGTATTAACTCCACGCTTTTTTATCATCTACAAAATCTTGTATCGAATAGTATGCTTTTTCTACCAATGTATTTTTAACAAACGATTTGAATTTACTAAACGGCAAAGTTAAAAATTTCTGCGGAATTTTATTATAGAAACGGATACCTTGCCCCAAGAAGGATCCATTGACTTTGCGGAGTCGGAAACTTGGCGTTATAAGTTTATCCTTACTTCTAGTGCATATACAATGATTATCACTGATTTTATCAAAGTGATCAATGTTACTGTGAATATACATGATATTGTTGTAAATATATTGCGACGCAACAGTAAGTATTCCTACTCTGTTAAAAACATCCCGAAGAGAGTCTCTAGCTCCAAGATTATAAATAAACCGAATTGCTCTCTTTTGTAAAATAAAGACAGATTCAATATCTGCAGCGTTACCCCAAAGTAATATGCCATATGACATAATACTGTGAAAATAACCAAAATAAACTAAACGAGCGGTATCAATATCAGTTAGTTGTCTAACTTTTCTAACCGCGTATGTTGCGGAGCTGAGTCTTCCTGTTAGGGATGATAAATGAGAGGTCCACTGAAGTCTGGAATCTAATTCTATTCCTAAAAACACCGTAGTATCAGCTACTTCAAGACGGTCACCATTTAAAGATATATTATAATTTTGCTTGCTAACATTAGGTAGGGTAAAAACTACACATTTTGTTTTTTGAGCATTCAAAACTAAATTATTTACTGTAAACCAATTGTGTATCTGTGATAATGCACCGTTCACATCGTCATAGTCATTTTTTTTCCTGTCAACCTTAAAAATCAGCGAAGTATCGTCAGCAAACAACACTATATCACAAATACCCTTAACATAGAAAGGAAGATCATTTATATATACTAGGAATAGAAAGGGACCCAAAATTGAACCTTGTGGAACTCCCATTTTTAACGTAGATCCAGGAGACTTTATTCCATTAATGAAAACTTGCTGGATTCTTTGACTTAAATATGAAGCGATGAGATCAAGAGCTTTACCTTTAACACCGTAATATTTGAGCTTATAAAGAAGCGTTTCGTGTTCTACACAATCGAATGCTTTAGATAAATCACAGAATACTCCAATAGCGTTCTGTGATTTCTCCCAAGCATCGTAAATATGTTTAAGAAGCGCAATTCCCGCATCAGTTGTCGAGCGACCTCTTCTAAAACCGAATTGCTCACCATGAAAAATAGCATTTGTACCGAAATGGACGAGAAGTTGATTTAAAATAATTTTTTCGAAAATTTTACTTAAAGATGGGAGTATTGAAATAGGCCTGTAATTACCGGGATCGCTTCTGTTTCCAGTTTTAAAAAGTGGTAAAACTTTACTACATTTTAACAAGTTAGGAAATGAACCCGTGTCCAAACTCTTGTTAAAAATTACTGCTATATACGGAGCAATATCGTATATGATGTTATTAAAAAATTTTACCGAAATGCCCCATATGTCGTTAGTTTTTTTAATATTTATAGTTTTAAATACTTTTATGACATCTATTGCAGAAACCGTTTCAAATGAAAAATCAATAACGCATTTAGAAACACTATTATTTAATAACCTAGCTGCATTTGATGTAGATGATTTTAAATGAAATGTTATTTTATGGGGTACTTTATCAAAAAATGATTCAAATAAATTAGCAACCTCTAATTCAGAACTCGTGTATCTACTACCTGTGTTCAATTCTATTGGTATCATTTCCTTTTTGTGTTTTCCACTAACACTACTAATAACATCCCATGTGGCTTTAATTCTATTATCAGAATTCAGGATTTTTTTCTTTAAATATAAGGACTTAGCAGAAATGCATACTGTTTTAAAAATTTTTGAATATTTAATGACGTATTCTAAAAAGGCTACGCTTCGATTCCACCGCCTCATATCATATAAGTCGTATAATTTATTTCTACTTTTATAAATACCAACAGTAGCCCAGTCACTAAACTTTAATTTTGTGTTACTATAACATGATTTCATATTAAATATATTGTTAAATTCTTTTAGTATTACTTCAAAAAATGAATTATAAAGCTCATTTGGATCCTGTGTCGTAAGATCTAGATTAGACAATTTATACGCCACAATATCTTTAAAACAATGTAATTTGTTAGCCGTTATTGGCCTGTATGTTATTTTTTTTAAATGATTTATTTCTTTGTGTTTTAATGAAAACTTCTGACCACAATGGTCAGAAGTTAAATTATTTATAATTGATACTTCATATATTTCACAGTCACAGAACACATTATCAATACACGTAGAAGTGCCGTCGGTTATTCGCGTCGGTTCATTAACTCTATGAGTTAAATTAAATGACATAAACAAGGCAACCAACCGAACACTTAACGTAGTTTCTTTAAGTAAGTCGACGTTAAAGTCCCCACATACAATTATATATTTATTAGTTTTACATAGCTTTTTAAGAATGTCCTCCATAGTGGTTTCAAACAAATAATAATCTCCCGATGGGGGCCGGTACACGCAGACTATAATGTACTGTGGAAATTCCACGCAGGATAGTTCGATAGTACGTTCGATAGAGAGGGCCACAATATCTTTTCGAGATTTACAAACGATATCATTCCGTACTAATATTAATGAGCCACCACGAATAGCACTCCCTCTTACGAACGAACTTGACAGTTTAAAGTTTGAAATATTAAATATGTCAAATTTTTTAACCCAATGTTCTGTGAAACAAAATACATGTATTTTATAATACTCCGAAAATAATTCTATTTCATGATCTTTGCCACCTATGCCCTGTATATTTTGATGTATAATATTTAAGTAAGAGGGCGCAGATGTTGTCGTTTTATTTAGTTTAAACTATTAATTTGAGTATTTTTAATTTTGTCGGTGTTAATATAAATTAAATTATTATTTTTATTATACATATGATCCTTGGTAACATTACTTGTAAAATAATTTTTGATATTGTAGGCAATTAGGTTACCAAAAGCACGGTCAAGTGGGGCATGGGTGATTATATATTAGACATTGGTAGTATGAGTAACAGCCTGTAAATTACCCACTGCTGGGCTAAGGCCTCCTCTCCCATTAACTTCCCATTAGGGTTTGGGACATATCCCACCACGCTGTTCCAATGCGGGTTGGTGAAATAGACATGTGGCAGAATTTATATGAAATTAGTCACATGCAGGTTTCCTCGCGATGTTTTCCATCACCGCCGAGCACAGGATGAATTATTAATATAAATTAAGCACATGAAAATTCAGCGTTGCTCGCCTAGGTTTGAACCCACAATCATCAGTTAAGATGCACGCGTTCTAACCACTGAACCATCTCGGCTCAATCGGATTACAGCAATGCTAAATATTGCTGTTTGACGTTAGAATATTCGATGAAACCTACGGGCTTACACAGAACCACCAAGTTCTGCACAACCAATAATAATGTACTTTTTATGTAGTAGTCCCTGTTCCTCTACTTCCATAAGCAGATGGTTTGGGAAATCCGATACAACCGGAAAGAATCGCACAGAACGGACGCACGTGATTTCCGAGAGAGAGTGTAAACTGTCAGCTTCCGAACTAACGGATACTTTTCTATATTTTGTTTTTCTTTTTCTTTGTTCATATAATCTACGTTTTTGGTTAGTTATTATACGTTTTATTTACTTTTTAATTTATTCTTTGATCTCTTTCTGTCTATGCTTCAAATGCTAACTAGAAGAGATCCTGTATCGGGAAAACCTTGCCTGTATTCACTGTCATATACCTTTATAATTATAGCCAACAGCTTGTATGATTAATGTACAATAAAGAGATATACAACAAAATCAATTTATCTTAGACATTCGATTCCTCTACCTCCTGATCTAAGCCTTGTAATCTAGCCACAACACTGAGGAAGAGAGACGTATAAACCAAAAAAATCTATGTATTCTATCAGTTAAACAAAAAAATCTTTTAACTTGTTTTGTTAATTACAATTTACTAGTTTCGTGACTCAACTCCAAACAGGTTTAAGTATTCAGTACACAAGAACTAATTCCGAAATGAACGCTGAGCGTAATTGTGTTAAACGTAACAAACGACCAACTGTCATAGATTGTTCGACTTTAGAGTTCAAAATTAAATGTGATCTGTATTTATCTACATAATTACTAACAGCAGCTGTAGGTCTGTAGCCAGAAATACTAATCGGTCTATGCGCTCAGCAGCTCCACAACGAGAACTTCTACCACAACCTTTAATTCTGCTCCTGAAAATTTACTCAACACGATATACGTTTTTGCTTAAACTTTTCGGTCATACTGAAAATATACTTTTGACAATAGTTATTTAAATTTAACAGATCATGTCAATAAAACTGTCAGACGTGAATAATGCTTGCAAATTTAGATGAAAATGTTGCTCTCGTAACAATTACAAAAAAAAAATACATCTTAGACTCGTCACAAATTAAACGTATGCTTAGTTCAAGTAGCTTTCCAGTACTTTTAAGTCTGTATTTTCAAAGAAACCAAATTTAGTACCCATCAGTTCGTAATGATGGTACCGAGAACACCAAAACTTCAACAATTAAATATCACAGCTGTGTAAATACGATTCAATAGTTATATATTCAGCGTAAAAAACAACGAACGCAAAGTTATAGCCTTTTAGTCATTTGTACATATTTAAAAGAGCATTACGGTTATTTATTTTCTAGGTTATTGATTATTGACAAAGCTAAAAACATTGAGATTTTGCCTTGAAGGCCAAGCTCCCACTAAAGAGGATTCAATGTTTGTCTCCACTTCTTGTTTTTCTACAAAGTAGACGACTGGATATTATTAATATTTAATCGCTATTTTCACTTGAATCGATAGCATTGTTCTGGACAGCCCTGTAGAGCTGACTGGGCGCGGGGAATGGTGATGCGACGTCGAATTGCAATCTGTCACAATATCTGCGCTCTCGGAGCCGTGTGTTTACAGACGAGCTCTGCGCTCTGCGAGTTTCCAATAACAACTGCATAATTTCAATTCTCAGTTTTACTGCCGAAAGATTTATTATACACACGTTGATTTGTAACAATGCAGTCTGAGTAACTCATCCATTCGAAACTAAAGGGGCTTAGAAGTTGTTCTTATTAATGATGTTTTAAAGTATCAAATTATACCAGCTCTATATTTAAATTGTATATATACTATGTATATATGTGAAGTAAGCAGTCAGTATTTTAAGATAAGAAAATTCCCTAAACTGCAAGCGTGTGTGGACTAAAGAGGTTTTTTTAGTCATCGACAGTAAAACGTTAATATACAAGTAAGATAGTGAAGAAATAATCACTTTTATAAATTTCATATTAGCTCTACATCTGAAAAGTAACGTTAACTAATATTGGAAATCTCATAACAATGAAACAATAATTTGTTGTTATCGAACTGTTATAATTATAAGAAGTATCTGGCTAATGGAACTCTTATATTTGTTTAAATATTTATACGAGTTCATAAAATAATAAGTATTATTGTCGTCGTGGCCAATTTTGCCCACGGCGGCAATGACAAACGGATACTTAAAAACAAGCCTAAAGATAGACAGAGCTCAAATGCCGTGCAGCCAAAATACAAGGGCACTCTCTATTCTTACATTATTATTACGCATATTTGTGACGAGTAGAGAGGTAAGGCAAAAGGAATATGATTGTATATATTTCCCGGTGGTGCGTTGTTATCATCGCTTTCAATACACATTCTCACTGATAAACCATTCGTAACATTATCAATGAATCAACGAGGAACAATGGTAGTCATAGTCCCTGCAGTAACACTGTTTCCCTTTCAACCGAAACACGACAGTACCTTGTATTGATTGCTGTTACGGGTTGTATATGCAAAGGGACCTTTCCCAACCACCAATTAAATGCTACGGCATTCAAAGTACTTTTACCAATCATCAAGGAGTGTCAAAAGCAAAACCAATAGTTTTAATGAAACCACTTTAAACCAGTTTAAAATAATTTGACTATTTAACAGTTACCATACTTTTATTTCAAGTACTATTAATATAAACACCGGCCGTACGAAATATTATTAAAACAATGAACATAATAGCGTCATAACACACACGTTGCTTGTTTAATTATTCCCGTTACAATTAGCGAATATATTTGTTACGTATGCTATTGTTTTTATAGCGCGCAATAATTTAGTAATAATAATTTAAAGATATAAAATTACCTCATGTTTACATGGAACTAGTTAAATTCAAATATAAATTACAATAAGTTTAAATATGTTGACAAACAAAAACTACTGTATTTTTTTAATAATACTAATATATGTATTAATAAACTAATATTGTGAACACAACACAAGACAAGCGTGTCTACAATGAGTGATAGCTTACTAATCCGTAGCGTTGCTACATCGTAGCACTAACTACGAACGCTACGATCACGTAACTACTGCTACGGCGTAGCTTAGTAGCGCACTTTACTAAAATGTTCGACGTCAGCTCACTGTACTGACTATATGAATCCATCGCATTGATATGTGCAATTAGAACCAAATAATATACCATATATACCATATATAATATACGTGTTTTAGTTCAATAAATTTGTAAATGTGTGGATGCCATTGTGTATATATTTTTTTATATTGTAGGTGGCAAGTCAGAAGGAGGCTCACTGATAAAAACTAACTCCTAAAACTCATGTGTGGCCATTTGGCCTCTTTAGTTTTAAGAGGTAAGAGGACATGAAGTACCGTTTTGCCTGCTGAGCAAACCCGGCCTTTTAGATGTCAATTTGATTTAACCTTCCAATTGACCGCAGAACTGAACGAGGCTTGAAACATCGACGCTAAGCATACCAATATCAGCTGTGGCGGCCATTTATTATGTTTTTCTGTGTGTAGAACAAGAAACCCTGAAATAAACTGAATGTTAGTGAGAATAAAGTAATGAATTAATTATGTACTTTCACCAAAAACTGAATGCAAAGTAATCAAATCAAAGTTAACGATAATACTCAACAACGAATCTCCTAACAGATACGACAAGCATACATGCAAGTATGCGTAGAGGCTGTTGTTTTAGTAGCAAGACGATCACAGTGGGCCTACCATGGATAATAATACCAATTTTTGATTAACATTGGGTTTGTAAAAGCACCTCCCTCTTACATACTTAGGTATTATATAGTCTTGCGCCTGTAATTACACTGGCTCACTACGTGTATTTAATAGTGAAGTTCAAAGCGTTCTATTTGGCAATGAAACAACTGGCAGTGGGGAGGAAACGGCTGCTCTAATTACTCTTGTATTCCGTCACATTTGTGGTCGCAGCTGTGAGCAGGATCCAGGTCGCGGTCGGTGCTGTTTAATTTGGTCGAGCAGATTTATCTAAACTTCGAGAGAACATTCAATAATGTCAATAGAGATAATTGTTCTCAATTTTGTAAGTTTACAATAAGAGTAAGAAAACCTTCGTCAGTTTTCAAATTAATTCCTTAATCAAGTCGTAAACTCTTATTATCTTTTGAAACCAAGCATCAAATCATTGCGACGCAATATGTCATTCTCGATCGGTAAAGCATATTATCGCTTATACTGAGCACAAGAAAATAGATCTTAAGGTGAAGAACCTTTTGTTACCCCGACTGTACATACATGTGTTATTTTAAGTTGTCTTATAATATTTTGTAAATTTGCAGTAAAAATGTAATTTAAATAATAATTGGATGATGGGAACATGGAAAACAAGAACGTATATATTTATATTCACGTGATTAAATCAAAGTCTGAGCCACACGAGTACAGCCTCAAGATAAAAATATGTATAATTTTTCTTCGAATGTTTGAAAACTAATGGCAGGCTATTTTATTTGTATATCTAGTTACACTTGGCTTTTTTTCAAGAAAAAAATTCAAACAAAGCGTTATCAATCACGAGAGCAATCAATCAATAGAAGACAGACAGATTCTCGTTATCATCTCAGACAAATGTTCTACCACGTACAAAAGACTTTACTGATCGCGATTGCGTAAGAACTTTTTAAACATTTTAAAAGGTGTTGTAATTGTTGACAACGTACAAAAATAAAGGCTTTAAGGTATATATATAATGTATCCTGTATTTTCTTCGTTCTCGAATTAGGTGTCGTGTGTGCCTGACACTTTTTTTTACTTTATAAGGGGAAACGAGCAGGGGGCTCACATGAAGGAAAGCGATCACCACCGCCCATGGACATCTGCAACACCGGGGGGCTTTCAGGTGCATTGCCGGCCTTTAAGGAAGGAAGGAAGGAAGGACTACGCTCCACAAATATCATCAATTGATGAACAAATAATTTGTTCTTTTCTAGAAAGTCTAAAACTTTAGTATCATTTCCCCGAACTGCAACTCGAGAGTTCAAGATAACGTACAAGATAGTTCAGCAGTTAGTTAGCAGCGTTTTAAACTTGAATAATATCACACAGACAGACCGCATAGAAGACGCGTGTTAATGTTCTGGCACTCGGCCAGCGAGGCGAACTACTGAGCCGTTAGTTCTATTAAGAATCGAACACACTTGTGCAAGGGAAGTTACACGAAGCAAGGAATGTCACTTACATATATTTCTTCAACCGTAATCCTTTGAATAACTTGTTACATGTAAGTGCAGGTTAGGTAAGAGATCGTTGCGTAAACTGTATATCTTGTCTGATCAAATATTATACGTATTCGAGTTTCGAGTTACGATAACCCCGTTTCACGTTGCAGTAACGTTACGTGCTACCTCGCAATCGTAAAGCACACGAGACGTGTGATAATGCTTGGCAGTGTTCCAGCGCCGGGCACTGAGGTATAATATGTTTTATTACACCTCGCTTACTACCTTGTCAAAGTAAATACTTTGTTAAAACTTTAAACAGCTCCAACCAGTTTTATAGACTCACGATGATATGCCGACTTTAACATAGGATTTAAACCAAACAATCGGAACACGTTTTTGTACTTTATTGGAAAAAAGATGGACTTAAAGCTACCAGGCTGCATTGAAATATGCAAAACAATAACAGGTTCACAGGACATTCGATTTAACGCTCTTTATACCTGTAGTTTCACTGCCTGAAAATACTTGCACATTACACAAAAACCGAGTTAATATCTGAACCAACAAGTTCTATTTCGTGACCAGATATTACTAAAAGTTTATTCACCAGCGCCAATTCCGTATATCAAGTCAACTTTTATAACTGTTCAAAAAGTGTATTTACAATTTAATTCGATTGTGTAAATAATATTTCCAGGTCAATTGGACAGTCGTTAAGTTTGCGGCAACCCTAAATCTGCCGCACCGGACACAGTTTAACAATCGCTCGTCGCTATCAGGCGGGCGATCCGAATAGAGCTCCTATTGCCGAAGCGTTAATATACATTTAAACTTACCTTACCGTTCTCGAGAAAGGTAACTTTAAATGTATATACTCACTATTTTAAAAATACCAGCTGAGTTACACTTGAATTCTAAAAGGTAATAATATTCATTATTTAAATATCAACGATAAAATATACATAATGCGTTTGTGAAATTCATGTTAAAAAACAAAAGTAATTCTGATATATTATTTGTGTTCGTATCAGAAATAAACGAGGAAATGAAATGACATGCATAATATTATTATTATAAGAGAATGAATGAATTCACAAAATAGTCCACATATTATTATAATATGATTAAAACGAGTCCACAACTTTTACCCCAGCTATCTCGATACATGAAATTACTCGGGTCACTTTGTAGTACAATGTTATTTTTATATCTTATTTTACAGCGCACTCTTCCAGCTCTTTACCGCTGTAATAAAATCTACATCAGCGTTTCTCTATCTTTTATATCTACCTATTTTTACAAAGAATAAATTACGTTGAGAGCCGAGATGGTTCAATGAATACGGGATACAGGATCCCTGTATTCATAGGAGGAGCTGAGGTATTACCAAGGTAAGGTAGGAAATTAAAAAATATGAAGTCTAAGATTTTTTATAATAAACGAAAATGACTAGATGAACTGGTGTAAAAATGGAGTTATTTAGTAAAAGTTCTTAAAGTGGAAAGCAGCCTATTCACATCTGAGAAAAAGGAGAGTAAATGATACCGGGTATTCCGATGCGGGTGCAAACATATTATACAAACATATACAACTTATACATAAATTTGAAATTAGATTTTTAACATATATACAGCAAACGTAAAACATATGAATGTGCAACAATTCAGAAAATCTCTTGAACAGATTTAACAAGTTAAATGTTACAACAGTAATTAAACTAGTTTTGAAAGCAAGTTCGTGTTATGCTCCCGGAAATATTAAGCATAACGACGCCAGCCTTTCCGCAGAGAGCCTTTTGATACCGGCGTCATAGGTTTATAGGTACCGATGTTAGAACTAAAACATTTTCAGAGAGCTCTAAAACTCGGGGGAATATCGGTTATTAAAATTTTAGATTAGACACTTACGAAAGTAATTATGACTGAGCCGAGAATGCCCAGTGCAGAACGCGTGCATCTTAACCGATGATTGCGGGTTCAAACCCAAGCAAGCACCACTGATTATATTCATGCGCTTAATTTGTGTTTATAATTCATTTCGTGCTTGTCGTTGAAGGAAAACATCGTGAGGAAACCTGCATGTGTCTTATTTCATAAAAAATCTACCTCATGTGTATTCCACCGCATTGGAAAAGCGTGGTAAAAAATGTTCCAAACCATATCTTCAAAGGGAAAGGAGGCATTAGCAGCAGTGGAAAATATACAGACTGTTGTTGTTGAAAGTAATTGAGACCAAACGCGTCACATTATAACAAAGATATTAATATTTTGATCCGATAATATAGAGTTGAATTTAATGTAAATAAGGAATTCATTCATACATACCAATTTATAATATTATAAATAAAAATTACCTAAAACCAATGATTATACGTTTTAATTAAGGTAATGAATTAGAAATATCGTCCGTGTTACACATCTGCGTACAAAGGCCGGCTCATTACAAAGGGCTCAGTTGGGCTGAAAACGAACAAATCGGTGACTGAGTCCCGCGGGAGTCGTGTTCGAAAAGCAAGTTATTTATTGAGATTCGCTTTAGTAAGGCAGCCTCCTTTCTTATTAACGAAATTGAAACAAAATATTCTTTGGCAAAATACGTAATATTCTGTATAAATATTTTAGTGATATTTGTGCCTAAAATATTGCACGAATTTTTGCTTTCGTCGAAAAAATTAAAACTTTAACGAGGGCTACGGACGGGTCGTATTTGTCGAGGGCATTTATGTCTATTTCTTTGGCACGCTCTGTAACCTAATTGGGTTGATGTACACATAGAAATGCCTCGAGAACTTGTGGGTTAGAACACCTGATATAAAGATAAGATTCCCGGTTCAAATCCTAAAGTCACAAATTTTCCAGAGTTTTGTATTTCTATTTAAGTAATTGCGAATTTCATCATCATCACGATTTCATAAATCTATTTGAATGTGACGATATCTGTATAAGCTAGATGAAATCATCCCATATTTGTATCAACGAAACGAGTGCAGTATCGTGAAATAAGTATTGACTAATAACAGAAGGCGGCTGTTTCCAGGAGGGAAAATTGATGGCTGTAAATTTTATGCAGCTATGAGGTATCGTTAGTACATGGAAATTGTATTATAAACTATTAATTGAACTATAAGAGTGTTAGGTTAGGTTAGGTTAGATATAGCTATATAGATAGATAGGCTTCACAGACTATATAAGTTGTGAGTATACTATTTAAGCTGTAAGGTCAACCGGCCTCACGTGATTAACCCCTTGGGCGAATTTACTCGTTTTTAAGAAAACTAAGAAACATGAAAAGATGTTTCAAACGAAAGTTTATAATTTTCTAAAACATCATTTTTTATAATTTTTGTCCGTCTGTCTGTCTGTTCCGATTAATCTTTGGAATGATTATGGATTGGAAAGCACAAACCCGACCTTTCAAAGACCGGTCAAGCAGGAATTTTGACGGATCAGATAGGTGATGTAATAAGGAGTAACTTAGGTTACTTTCATTTTAGGATAAATGTTCAATTCAAACGCTCACGAAGTCGCGGGCAAAGATAGTTCATAATAAATAACACACATAGAGTATCAGTATGTTCTTAATAATGAAACTAGTCACCGATAACAAGACGTAAAGTTCGATTTCGATTTAATCAAGGCGATCGCAGAGAGATTCCAAATTACATCGTAGCTTCACTGTTGCGTTTCTACGATCGTCGATCTCGTGGGATTAAGCAATTGTACATTTTCTCAATGGAATTCAATTGAAGTAATCTCGTTTCAGATACAGAACAGATCTTTAATTATTGTGGTATGGAGTTATTCAGACTATTTGCTGACGTAATATATTCGTACTTATTCTAATTTAAAAGCAAAAAATATACTTGTAAAATCTAAAACGTTTATGTTATATGTTTATATATAAATACAATATATTGTTTCAAAATAATATTTACCCGAAGCGCAGTTACTACTTTTCGATACTTAACCGCGTTGCATCTGTAGGTATAAGTTTTATGGGCGTATATTTGTTTAGTAGTTCTTTTTTTCAGTTAAGCTTTACATAACGTTTCCATATTTAATCAAATAATTTATAATAATTTTACAAGCACTTTTGCATCGTCAATTCACAGAACTAAAAAGCAAAGCTACCAGCGCTCCGGGACATATTTTACCGAGAAGAAACGACAAGAAGTTAGTAGTTCTACAGATGTAACCATAATTTATCGGCCCGTTGTTTCGCCGGCTCATTTACTAATCGATACAGATAACAGCAGAGCATTACAAAGCCTACGACTTGTTGGCAAGTTCTTCAACTTAAGACTAAGAGTATAATTCAATATCATGTCAAAATATTATAAAATGTATTTTTAAATTACAAAAAGGTCGGCAGCTCAATCCCTCAGCTTTGCATAATGTATTTTAAATTGTGTTTGTTCTTTTTCCCTCTGAGAGGACAGATATTTAATATTTATCCTTCGAATATTTAAATATACATAAATCTATTTGATCCGGGATAACAATATTGGTAACTTGGAAATAGTTAACTTTCTTAACAATTTAAATTATGATTACATAGACTACGATGCAACATTTTTTTCATTAATTGGATTGAAATCGTTATCACAGAAAATGAAGCTTAAGGGAATAGATAAAATGGAATCCGATCGTAAACTAATATACTGTGTGGTAAGGCTTATGGTAGGTAGGTACCATCAAGTGGTCCATTTACCAGTATGCTAATCGATTATGAATAAGTGAAAAATCTAAAGATTATACCTATACAGTGTCAATTTCGAAAAAATATAATAACAAATCAAATAGAAGTTTCAGTGTAAATGACAACTGGTTTTTTTCACAATTTCTTTACAACCGAAAATATCATAGAAATATCATTAGTCATCCCTTACGTAGACTGAGTTCCGCAGCGCACGCGGTCAGAATAGATAGACAGCGGACGGACGGACATCGATAAGTCTATTTTAAGCACATCCTATGAATTGAGGTCAGAAAAAATCTATCAATTTACATTGAACAAAGTATTAATAATGCCTGTTTAGTTTAACACATAAATTAAACCGCCGAAATAATAATAATAACGAAAATCGTTATGATTTGTAAAAAAGAAAAACCTATCTCCGTATGGGTTCGGCATAACACGATTACATTTCAATATGAAAACAGATAACAAATACAATCAGCAACAAATTCCACAGACAATAAAATATTCATAGCATTCGGGAGCCGCCGAATTTTTGAACGAACGAATGCAACATGGCCGCCGATTGATTGGCGGGAGTTGGCGCGCTCTACTCGATGCGAGTGCCTTTGTTGCGTACTCTGTATTGACTGCCTACTGCCTAACCAGTCAAAGCCGTATTGATCTTGAACTAGCACGTGTTCTGTTTTGGTTAATTGAGAAGATCTAGAGAGCACTACGCTGACACAGTTTGTGTTGGGGATTTTAATCGAAATGCACATCGAATCGAGCTCAATCCATTTTTTATTTGTTTGCGAGTGTAGAGTAGAAAATTGTTTTGTTTTATGTAGGTATGACACCTGGTTTTTCAGATGATATATGTATGTGAACACTTGTTTTTTAGTTTGAATGCTTTATTTTCTAAAACAGTGCATTTCATATAATACTACACCGGTGCAATATTGATACAAAATATACCATAGAATGTGTTTATTTACGACATCATATTAGAAACTTCTAAAATTATAAGTTTATCTTTATTTTTACGTCTATCTATTATATGCGAAAACCTTGCACTCGAATCACTCTGTCTAGTTAAAAAAACCACATCTAAATTCGCTACGTAATTTAAAAGATCTAAGCATACATAGGGACAGACAGCGGTAAGCGACTATTTTATACTATATAATAATTATACTGTAATTATATTATACAGTAATAAATACGATACATAAGGATGTTTAAGAGTTACACAAAGTCATTAAAATTTCATTTCGAAATCGCAAACAAAACGTTATCGCATAATGATAAATCCATCGAAAAAAAGTAAAGCTTCTTGGAAACAATCCACACGTCTATTGTGACGTAGTAAAAATGCACTTTTTCAGTATTTTAAGCGTCCAAAGGAAATTAAAACAACGCTCGCCGACTGTTGTTTACGTGAAGGGCACTTCGACTCGCTCGTAATCGACGCAACAAAACAGACGTCGCCTTCAACAATTGAACGATTTTTTACGTGTTTCGAGAATTAATGATCTTGCGAATGCGCTCTTTGATACTAAGGAGTGTGCATTGTGAATCAAGTACATTCTAACGAACCTAATTTCCGTTTCTATTCACATGTTACACTAATGCGGTGTTGTTACACCTTATCTATCGATCCTAATATTATAAATTCAAATGTTGCTTTTTTATGGAATAGGTTGGCGGACGAGTATATGGGCCACCTGATGGTAAGTGGTCTAAAATGTACAGGGTTTCTAGGGACATTTTTCTTTGCCGCTTAGGTCCTAACAAATTTGCACAAACATTCTTGAAAACTCTGTGAAGTTTTTTTTATGGTATAGGTTAGCGGACGAGCATATGGGTGTCTCCTGATGGTAAGTGGTCGAAATCACCCATAGACAATGATGCTGTAAGAAATATTAACTATTCCTTACATCGTCAATACGCCACCAACCTTGGGAACTAAGATGTGGACTTGTGCCTGTAGTTACACTGGCTCACTCACCCTTTAAACTGGAACACAAAAATACTAAGTGCTGTTGTTGTGTACTCTGTCTATTTGTTATTACGCTTTCAAAACTAGCATATTGAAACGAAATTGATGAAATTGAAGCCTTGCCTTATTAATAACCTTGAAGGCCAATATATATATACTACTTTTTTATACTGCAAACTTCAACTGGCTCCTCCTTACCCATATACGCGGGTTAAAACCAATGTTTTATATAATCCCTTTCGAACCCGACGCATATCTGTCCATGAGTAATTTGAATTTACTGGCTTTGGTGGATGGATATACGAGTCAATGTTATTTCGGATTTTAGGCATTTCCTTGAAGATTTAAAATGAAGCCAAGACTTCAAGTCAATTAAATACGGGTCTTGAATAAAATCGGTGTAGGATTTAAGCGCGCCAATATGACATCACCAGTTATAATTTTGATTGACGTTGACATTAATATTAAAACGAAAAATAAATTTAAGTATAAATAAATCTATAAACTTAATAAGAAGTATAAGTGTAAAATACTATCTATTTATAGATATTTATGTTATATACAATCCTTTAGAACAGAAAGTCAGGCCGGAAACAGCTGATGACGTGTATCAACATTACATATTTACTCCTGAATTACTATTTTTTACTGATTTCTTGGCAAAAAAAAAAACACAATAATTTCGCAATTCGAAAGAGCCTAAGTAGAATCCGAAACCTAGCTAGAAGCAACTAAACGCCGCAGGTACTAAAGTTCAATTCCGAAGCACCCTAAGCGCGGCAGCTGCGTTATCGGAGCCTCGCAAACAAGCACCTGAACTAACTCGCGTCGTTACATGAATACAGTCGATTAATGTTTCAACCTAAACACTGATTAAACGTCACAAGCACGCGACGTCGACTAATAATACAATGGCGTAAACGTCATCGGGAAATTGTAAGAATGTACAGTCAGAGTAAGAAAACCTTCGTCAGTTTTCAAATTCATTCCTTTATCAAGTCTTAAACTCTTAGTACCTTTCGAATCTAAAATCAAATCAATGCGACGGAATATGTCATTCTCGATCGGTAAAGCAGATTATGGCTCGTACTGCACACGAAAATAGACCTTAAGGTGACGAACCTTTTCTTACCCCGACTATACTACGCGATTAATGTATGCGAACAATTTTGTTTGAAATATATGTAGGGCTAGGAGATTCCCCGGATACGCTCCGATCATCTCATATCAAAATTTTAACTAAGAAGACATTTGTTTTATTATATTATATCCTTTAGCACACTAACACTCTTTAAAGAATATTTTAAATTTTACATTTGAATATTTTGTATTTCTGGGATATACGTTGTCCCACAAAAGAGTTACGAAACCCTTATAATTTAATTACACAGGGCTAGTAACTATCTTATGGGAGTCCTACCACCAATTAATGATATAATAAAACTCATTGATTACACAAATCTAACTAAACAAGCAGGATTGAATGATTCAATTATATTCATAGTTAAAGAGTTTTAAAAGTATATAAAATTAAGTACTTGAATAGTTACCGTGAAAGCTAAATAAATTAGATAATATATAAAAATAATATTAGAGTTGCGAATTTCGAACTAAAAGATATCGCTCGTTACTGAGAAAAATTGCTGATATCAATTCGTTACGCAAATATTATTGCAAATCGCTTACAATATCTTAGATTTCTCAAACTGAAAACATATTTTATTAAAAGCCCCTAAGTCCCCTCAATCGTCGTAATATCTTCAGCGGGAGGCCATCAATCGTTAAGAACAAAGCTTCGAATCTCTACCGCGATCCATCATCCCTCCTTCAGACTATCGCCCCTATCACGTACGCAGTATTGTAATAATAGTGTTACTTGACATACAATATTTTCATATTAAGTTTTCTGATATTATACTTTCATCTATCACAATCACAGTGTCTAATTACTATTTTCTATTTCGATTACTTGCGGATTTAATGAACTACATATCAAACCCAATTCCTTTATTCAATATATAAGTTACTTCCTTATTCATTGTTAAATAAAACACCACCTCCGGTTCGCTAAAGAAAATATCTTGACCTGAGAAGAACCGGTGAAAGGAACTCAGTTATTTTAATAATAATTAGTAATCAATATATGGAGGGGAGTGCCTTCATGATTGAATTTATCTCTAAATGTTATATTAGATATTTATATAATATAAGATCATATATATTACTATGACCCCAATGTAAGAAGCTAAAGCACTTGTGTTTTGGAAAATCAGAAGTAACGACGGTACCACAAACACGCAGACCCGAAACAGCATAGAAATCTTACGAAATTTTTCTCGATTCGGACCTGAATCCTACCTAGAACCTAGGAATGGCGTGCCCATGAAAACCGGTGTACACACTACTCGACCACGGAGGTCGTCGTAATATATTTGATGTTGTCTAATACTTATTTATTTGAACAACATTGATATGATTATATGATAAAGTCGAAGAAATTTAGTAGAAAATAATACTGCGTGTATTTTTTACATTAAATATTCCATTATTGGAAAGGTTTCAACCATATAACTCGATGTTATCAAGTTTATTATCGGGCCGGTAGCTATAACTGTCAGCCGAATCAAAGCGGACCAAATTATATGGTAGAGCTATTGTAACCCTAAAAATTTTAATTTTTCAATATTTTATTTCTAATAAATTATAGTATTTATTTTTATAAACATTTATCGGTTTTAAAACAAAACTTCGATTTTTGAACCGTAACCGTAGTTGTCTTTATTATCTGTCAATTTCGTGGAACGGCAACACTGCGTTTTCTGCGTCGTCATTCTATCGTTGTGCAGGCGCCGGTCGCATACCGACACTTGTGTATTTTAAAACGATATAATCATTTTTATTCGTGAGTATATTCAGCGAATATTCTGGAATATTGGAATATAATATGTTGTTTCTACATTTCGTATATTGGTTTTGCATTCGTTTCAGATTATACACGAAATATATACTTACGTAAACGGAGGGTTACCTACGTCGTCAAGCTATTATATTATATATATTTGAGAGGTTTAGGATACTAAACCGTAAGTAAAACAATTTATATTTGCTTAATCGAGGCACATTAGTGGTTTTTAGAATGATATTTAATCATATTTTTCGTTAAATTCCAGTCGTCATAAAATACCGGCCACGTGCATTATTTGACAGGCGTTGCCGAATATCTATTTATTTAAACACTCCTGAGGTGAGTTCATGCATTAATTACCTTTGTTAATCAATATCCTACATGGCTCAGTAATTATTTCTATTAATTTCTTCATATTTTACTCAAAAACTGAACATAGACCTTGTCCATGTATTGGATGACCTAAGTCGAATCCTATAGTGTTTTGAATCGTTTAGAGGCACTATTTCGTTAAAATAAATATAGTTCTTGCTTTTCCGTTTTGTGTTATTGCAAATTAAGCAATAATTTGTACATTTTTGACACTTTAAATATCCAATTCAATAGCTTCAATCTTATGAGTTATTGTTGAATTTTCATAACTCTTTATTGCTTGTACCTGTGTCTAAGGCATTCTTAGGACCTTCTTAGTGCTTATGCAAGATAGGTAATAAGTTGTTTTGTTCACAGGGAGTGTTTTTTTTTTATACGTATTTATATACATATATACTTTTAAATAAAGTATATTCTGAAGTACTACGGTGTTGCTGGGCGGACTCAGCTGAGGGTTGTTGCTGAGTTCGAGCATCTGCTTCGTCGGAGGAATTGCTGCATGTCCAGTGCTGCTGCTTCTGCTGCTGCCGCTATTTTGGTTGCACGGCTTTTATTGATGCATTCCATTCGTGGGTTTGAGCTTGCTTTATCCGTTCTTAATTCAAAGATGCCAACTCATTAATATTAGCTTTAAATTGTTGATGTCCATGACCAGATACCGTCAACGACCTCACCCCTGATGATTATTTTTTATGTAAATTAAAATCATTTTGTTTATCAGATTATTTTATAAAATATTTTTTTTCTCAATTAAATTTGCTTAACCAACAAAAGTTTTTTTTTGTCCCCGCGACAATTTGGCGCCCAACGTGGGGCTTTTGACGGTATTTTAGGCATTTTTGTGATCTTTTTGCTCCCAAAAATTTTGGTCATGAACTTAGAAATTTATTTTGAATTTTTTTTCTAAATTTATTTGAGTTGGCTTTTATAACTTCATTGCATACAACACTCTTATTCTTTACATTCTTTCTTGAATAATATTGCTTTTGTTATAATATAAGATATTTATATATTTTTGTATTTATGTTAATTTAAGTTTATTTTAAGATAAGCTTATAAGTTTATTTTAAGTCTAACTGAACATTGTTCATAAGCGTTGCGGTTTCTGGTCATGATAATTTGGTTTAAACATTTATTATTTTACATTTAATCTTGCTTTTGGCTTATTGCATTATACATTGCATTTATATAATACTGCTTTACCATGGAAGATCGCCCCATTAATTTTAATTTATTACACAAGGACGAATTAGTTTATGAGATTGAAATACGTGGTGGTACTCCAGCTGATACGGTAGATGAATTGCGTTCACAAATTCGCAAGCTTTCTAAGGAAGTTCTAACTGACGAAATTATTGATTATGACGGTGATGTCTCTTCGGAGTTACAAATCATTTCTTTAAAATTAAAAGAATTGTTTAGTCTTACCACTTTAAAGTCGCCTTTACAACTTAAGACCTTGAATAGAATTAACGCTTTGGGTAATCATATTTATCATCGGTTAGGTAGATTAACTCCAGTTAATGAGAAGGATGAATTGGCAAAAATTGAATGTAGTTCTATGTTAAAAAATATAACACATAAATTTGACAAATTATACACCATTTTCAAAAGTAGCCAAGAAGTAGAAAATAAGTATTTTCCATCTGAAGAAGATCATGCAAAATATTTTGATTCTGAAAATGCAGTTATTCAAACTGAAAATACGAATACACCTCAAGTAAATGTTTCTTGCAGTCGTTCTGTAAACGTTAATTCATTTAATTTAAAATTTAATGGTAAGTCATGTGTTGTTGCTTTTATACAACGCGTGGAGGAATTATGTAAGGCTCGTGGTATATCTTTTGATCAACTTTTTAATTCAGCTGTTGATTTGTTTGAAGATAGTGGTTTGTCTTGGTTTAGAGGAATTTGTGGCACTGTTACTTCGTGGTCAGAGTTGAAAGACTTGCTACTGGAGGATTTTTTACCACCTGATTTTGATAGAAAAGTGTTGGATGAGATTCGTTCTAGGACTCAGGGAATTGATGAGGGGATTGTTGTTTACCTTAGTATAATGCAAAATTATTTTTCACGATTAAGAAAGCCGCTCACTAAAGTAGAAAAATTAGAAATTGTCAAAAACAACATCAGACCTTTTTATACCGGTCAATTATACTTTACTGAGATTAATAGTTGGACTGATTTGAAGAAGTACTGCCGTCATTTAGAACATGCGAAAAACCGTGCAGATGCTTTTGTTGAACCGCCGCGTATGTCTGACAAAATGGTAGCTCCTGATCTAGCTTACAAGGGTTGCTCAAAATCTAAATCATGTGCTGCTACTTCAGTGGTTAAAAAGTTTTGTGTTAGATGTCGTACGGAGGGACATGCTTTGTCTAATTGTAAATCTCCACCTAAGGTTGTTTGTTTTCGTTGCGGAGAAAAGGGGAAGACGATTAAGACCTGTCCCAAATGTAATTCTAACAATTTAAAAAACTTGTAAGGAAGGGCTGTCATCCTAATTTCGATGAAAGGGATTGGAAAGATTGGTGTAGTGTAGTAAAATTATTTTTCAATTCTTATCGAACTAAAGTGTCGGCAGTCCTTAATTCATTACCCAATGATTCTAGCGTTAGACCTTATCTTAAAGTTAGAATTTATGACTTATCTGTTTCTGGTTTGTTGGATTCAGGTTCTGAAATTTCTATAATAGGAGGCAGTGCGGTTGATTATTTTTCTAGTTTAGGTACTTTACATCATTCAGATGATTTGCAGAGTATTGTTACGGCAAATGGTTCCAATTCAGATGTTGCCGGTTATATGTTTTTGCCCGTTACCGTTAACAATGTGACACGTATTGTTAAATTTTATGTGATACCCGAAGTATCATCTTCTTTAATATTTGGAATTAATTTTTGGAAAGTATTTAATATAGCGCCGGATGTATTAGCTTTGTTGGAGAAGGACTGTCTTGTTTCTTTTTGTGCTGCAAAGGATTTTGCTGTGTCTGCAGTTAATTGTTTACACCCGTTTGAGTCCTTGTCTGAAGAACAGAAGCATGAGGCCAATATGGTTTATAAAATGTTTGAAGATATTTCGTCGGAGAAGAAGGGTTTAGGTAGAACACATCTTATAACTCATAAGATTGATACAGGAGACGCTGCGCCCATCAAGCAACGATATTATATGATGTCACAGGAGAAGCTTGCCGAGTTGAATCGTCAATTAGATGAGATGCTAGCTATGGATGTGGTAGAAAGGAGTAACAGTCCGTGGAATAATCCAATTACAATGGCTCCTAAATCTGATGGAACATTACGCTTTTGTTTAGACAGTAGAAAGTTGAACGCAGTTTCTAAGTATGATGCATATCCTCTTCCTTATATAACATATATTTTAGATAATTTACGCGATTCTCGTTATCTTTCGTCTATTGATTTAAAATCGAGTTTCTGGCAGATTCCTCTAGATTTAGCCTCAAAAGAAAAAACGGCTTTTACTGTCCCGAATCGTGGATTGTTTCAATTTAAAGTTATGTGTTTTGGTTTAACTTCTGCTCCTGCTACTCAGCAAAGATTAATGGATCGTTTGTTTGGTCCAGAATTTCATGGTAAACTTTTCATTTATTTAGATGATATTATTGTTATTAGTCGGACGTTTGAGGAACACATCAGTCTTTTAAAAAAGGTTTTTGATCGTTTAAAATCTGGTAATTTAACCATAAATTTAAACAAGTGTTGTTTCTTTCGTAAGAAATTAAAGTATTTAGGTTATGTTGTTGACGAACAAGGCTTAAGAACTGATCCCGAGAAGATTAAG
This sequence comes from Vanessa cardui, assembly GCF_905220365.1. Lineage (NCBI taxonomy): Eukaryota > Metazoa > Arthropoda > Insecta > Lepidoptera > Nymphalidae > Vanessa > Vanessa cardui. Next base: position 617,607 of record NC_061125.1, read on the forward strand.
TCAATTATAGATTTTCCAACTCCTACTTGTCGTAAAGATGTTAAGAGATTTCTGGGAACAGCTTCGTATTATAGACGGTTTATAAGAAATTTTAGCAATATTGCAGGTCCACTTAATGCTTTAACATCCACTCGTAAGGATGCATTACCTTTTTCTTGGTCACCTAAAGCTGAAGAGTCATTTAATGCGTTAAAAAGTGCTTTAACAACTGCACCTGTTTTAGCTTGTCCTAATTTTTCTCAACCTTTTATCGTTCATACGGATGCTTCTGAATTTGGTATAGGTGGCATGTTAACTCAAAATATTGACGGCAAAGAACATCCAATTGCATATTGTAGTCGGTCTTTGAATAGTCAAGAACGAAATTATTCAGCTACTGAACGTGAAGCTTTGGCAGTCGTTCATGTTGTGGAACATTTTAGACCTTATTTGGAAGGCAGTACACCTTTTAAAATTATTACGGATCATGCTAGTTTAAAATGGTTTTTAAATTTGAAGAATCCTACTGGTCGTTTGGAGCGTTGGGGATGTCGTTTATCTCCATATAATTTTTTAATTGAACACCGTCGAGGTTCTGAAAATATTGTACCAGATGCTTTATCACGTTCTGTTCCTGTTTCTAGTGTTATTTCTGTTTCCACGAATGATTCTTGGTATAATAATATTTTTATTCGTTGCAAGGAGCGTCCTCAGACTTGTCCAAATTTTCAAATTAATAATCATAAACTTTATCGTTACACTAAAGGTAAAACTTCTCTTAGTAGTGATTTTAATTGGAAGGAGGTAGTACCAAAAGAATTAAGAGAAGATGTCATTCGTTCTAACCATGATTCGACTTTAGCTGCTCATCCTGGCATAGAAAAAACTTATAAAAAAGTTAAACTTCGTTTTTATTGGCCTGGTATGTATCAGGACGTATCTGATTTTGTGTCTCGTTGTAGTATTTGTAAAGCTTATAAATATTCCAATCAAGCTACTCCGGGTTTGCTTGGTAGCCCTAAGGTTTGTTGTCGTCCTTTTCAGTGTATCAGCATGGATTTAGTTGGTCCACTGCCTATGTCTCGACAACAAAATACTTTTCTGTTTGTTGTGGTCTGTTGTTTTACTAAATATTGTTTACTTTTTCCCTTGAGGCGAGCTTCGGGCAAAGTTATTGCACAACGGCTTGAAGATCATGTTTTCTTGGTTCATGGTATTCCCCAAACAGTAATTGCTGATAATGGTTCGCAGTTTGTAGGTAATGAATTACAATCGTTACTTAATAAATATAATATTCCGCAAATTCATTTAGGTCCTGTGTATTGTCCACAGTACAATACTGTTGAGCGTTATAACCGTACAGTTATGACTGCTGTTTCTTCTTTGGTTGGTTCTGATCATCGTACATGGGATGTCAATATACCGAAAATTCAATTTTCGATTAATACTTCAGTGAACGATGTTACTTCATTTACTCCATTTATGTTAGTTCACGGTCGTGAAGCTATTGTTGATGGTCAAGTTTATTCAGATTTTTCTGAACTAGACAGTTTGACTTTTGGTTCGCGTAACGATTATGTTGATAAGTTGTGTAGTTTGAAAGATGTTTTTGCTAATGTTAAAAATGAGTTGAAGAAAGCTCATGATAAAAACGTTAAATATTATAATAAGCGTCGTAGGGATATTAGTTTTAAGGTTGGTGATTTTGTTTGGAAGCGAACATACAAACAAAGTTCAGCTCCGAAATATTTTTCCGCTAAGCTAGCTCCTAAGTATGAACGATGTAAAGTTATTCGGAAATTATCTCCTTTAGTGTATGAGCTAGAAGATGATAAGGGAAAGTACCTTGGGAAGTGGCATATAAAAGATTTTAAGTGTGCTGATGTAGTTGAATAGTTGTTTCGTTTTTTTTTATTATTTTGAGTAGTTGATTTATAAGAATAGTCCGGGCCGCAGAGTTTAATTTGGTGTGTAACATCTGCCCTGACGATTGGCTTCTTTAGAATGGTTTGAATTGTCTTTAGGTTTCGTTAGTGTAAAATAGTCCGGGTCGCAGAGTTTATTCGGAGTGTAACATCTGCCCTGACGTTTGGCTTCTTTAGAATGGTTTGAATTGTCTTTAGGTTTCGTTAGTATAAAATAAATCCGGGCTGTAAAGATTATTTTAGTGTGTAAGATTTGCCCTGATGAATGGTTTCTTTGGAATGGTTTGAATTCTGTTTAGGTTTTGTTACTTTGAATATAGTGCAGTAAGTTTTTCTTTGTTTAATAAGGTTATTCTGAATTAAGTGATTATGGTTCACTAGCAGTGAGTTATGGAACCATCAGTAGAACTGTTAGATTTATAAGTAAATTACTGTAGTGTAGAAGACTAGCATATTTTAATTTGTTTTTTTAATTTAGGTTGTATTTGCTGTAGTGTATTTTTTGCTATTTAACTGTTTACATGTATAGACTTGTTCACAGTATCAAAGTAACATCATTGTTGTTTTGCTTAAGACTGCAAACATGATTTTTGTTTTCAGTTCTTATTCTTATTCTTGTGCTTAGGCTAAGTTGAATTCACTCTGTTACGCAGTCCGTAGCAAAGTTCGAATTTATACTTGTTTCAGTTGGTTGATGTTGTGGAATTATTCATTCCATCTTGATGTTTGAAGATTTTGTGGAATTATCAATTCCATGTTGATGTTCGAAGATGTTGTGTTTTGTTTTTTTTTCAGTTTACTCTGTGGTGATGAAGCGGATGAGGGCATCCGACGAATTCCCTGCGTGAATTCTTTAACAGGGGAAGGGGGTACTGTAACCCTAAAAATTTTAATTTTTCAATATTTTATTTCTAATAAATTATAGTATTTATTTTTATAAACATTTATCGGTTTTAAAACAAAACTTCGATTTTTGAACCGTAACCGTAGTTGTCTTTATTATCTGTCAATTTCGTGGAACGGCAACACTGCGTTTTCTGCGTCGTCATTCTATCGTTGTGCAGGCGCCGGTCGCATACCGACACTTGTGTATTTTAAAACGATATAATCATTTTTATTCGTGAGTATATTCAGCGAATATTCTGGAATATTGGAATATAATATGTTGTTTCTACATTTCGTATATTGGTTTTGCATTCGTTTCAGATTATACACGAAATATATACTTACGTAAACGGAGGGTTACCTACGTCGTCAAGCTATTATATTATATATATTTGAGAGGTTTAGGATACTAAACCGTAAGTAAAACAATTTATATTTGCTTAATCGAGGCACATTAGTGGTTTTTAGAATGATATTTAATCATATTTTTCGTTAAATTCCAGTCGTCATAAAATACCGGCCACGTGCATTATTTGACAGGCGTTGCCGAATATCTATTTATTTAAACACTCCTGAGGTGAGTTCATGCATTAATTACCTTTGTTAATCAATATCCTACATGGCTCAGTAATTATTTCTATTAATTTCTTCATATTTTACTCAAAAACTGAACATAGACCTTGTCCATGTATTGGATGACCTAAGTCGAATCCTATAGTGTTTTGAATCGTTTAGAGGCACTATTTCGTTAAAATAAATATAGTTCTTGCTTTTCCGTTTTGTGTTATTGCAAATTAAGCAATAATTTGTACATTTTTGACACTTTAAATATCCAATTCAATAGCTTCAATCTTATGAGTTATTGTTGAATTTTCATAACTCTTTATTGCTTGTACCTGTGTCTAAGGCATTCTTAGGACCTTCTTAGTGCTTATGCAAGATAGGTAATAAGTTGTTTTGTTCACAGGGAGTGTTTTTTTTTTATACGTATTTATATACATATATACTTTTAAATAAAGTATATTCTGAAGTACTACGGTGTTGCTGGGCGGACTCAGCTGAGGGTTGTTGCTGAGTTCGAGCATCTGCTTCGTCGGAGGAATTGCTGCATGTCCAGTGCTGCTGCTTCTGCTGCTGCCGCTATTTTGGTTGCACGGCTTTTATTGATGCATTCCATTCGTGGGTTTGAGCTTGCTTTATCCGTTCTTAATTCAAAGATGCCAACTCATTAATATTAGCTTTAAATTGTTGATGTCCATGACCAGATACCGTCAACGACCTCACCCCTGATGATTATTTTTTATGTAAATTAAAATCATTTTGTTTATCAGATTATTTTATAAAATATTTTTTTTCTCAATTAAATTTGCTTAACCAACAAAAGTTTTTTTTTGTCCCCGCGACACTATTCGTCTAATAAAGTGCTAAAATGTTCGCTCGATGGCTATGTGATAGTTTCTATTAGGGTTCCATAGCCAAATAGCACAAAATGAAACCCTTATAGACTCGTCTGTCTGTCTGACCGGCGGTGTCTCACAGAAATAGAAAAAAAAGTAGGTTCTTCGTACTTTGAAATAAATAAAAATAAAAATTACCAGACAAACTTACCTACTACCACTACCACCGAAAATTTTTTTTAGTACGTCATAAATCGTAAACCGCAATATATCTTTCACTCAATCAGTTCAAACATAAAAGTAAAAAAAAAACGCTTAAATGCATAAACCGTGTTACTAGTTGCTACGGAACCCTTCATTGGCGAGTCCGAACCGCACTTGGTTACTATTTTAATACACATAGTATTTCACGTAAATTTTCATATTTATTTCTTTAGAGAATAAGAAAGAACTCCTAGTCCCGTGAATAGGAAAACTAGAGCTTATATTAAATGCCAGTCTTACCACAAACATCTGCGCGAACGACGTCTAAAGCAAGGAGACGGTGAGTGAGCTTTCATCAAATTCATGCCTTATCTTCGTAAATGAATTTTCCTTATTTTATAAACGGTTTTCCATTTAAGACTTTTGATCAAAGGAACTGTTCTCATGAATGTAATCGATAGCTGTTTTACATTTTTATTCCATTCAGAAGAGTATGATAATAAAAGAAATCGTGGCTGTAAAGACGTGCCCATCAAATATAAAAAAACTCGACATTTATGGACGTCTAAATTATAGAAAACTCATGGTTTATTTACGAAGTAAAACCACCTTAATACCGACCCTGATTCACTGTTTATTGTTAATTGTTAACACGGAGCTTTCAAGCACAATTCAAATGATTATATTATATATGTATTTGAGCCAAGTTGCAAGTAGGTCGAACGTCTTAAAGATGATGAAAATCACGTTGAAATATTACTTTCTTAGATTCATACAAGTAAAGTTAATAAAGTATGTCAATTTAATTCAATCCTAAGCAAATAAATCAAAACATATATCACGTTATGTTTATACAAACTCATTCTACAAGATATTCATAATGATCCAAAGGTAGCAATTAAAATATGCGGCGGGGAGCGAAGTATGGGCCCCATGATCATCACAAACAAAGGATGTCCCATATAAAGCCTTTATCCCGGCGTCCCCCCTGCTCCCCCGTGTCCCCCAAGGCGAGTCCTAACGAGCCCTCTCATTACGAGTGGTCTTTAACGAACTCACACTTACAACAAAACGTGATAAGTTTTTTATTAAAATAATGTCTTATAAAAAGCGCTGTGGGGTGTTACGCAAGTGTTTAACGACTTTGTACTTATACTGCCACGTAATAACGTACAAAATGATATCAAATATATACCCTAATAAGAGAAATAATCTCTGTTTCTGGTCGTATTTTATTTTAGAAAGGTAACAAGTCCTGCAATCAGTAAAAGAATATCGTTATAATAAAATCTTCGTAATATGATATATATTCATAATAAGTAATAATTTACTTGTAACAAGTTCAAAAGCTTCTAATACCGCATAACGTTTTAGATAACGTTTAAATTTGCCGCAGCGAGTAATTTGTAGGAAGTAAACATTTCACCTGTGCAGCATTTTCAATGCTACGTTAAAAAAACCTTATTCAATGTGAGGCTCATGAATATTCACGAAATGCACAGAGCACACTTTGTACGCTCTCTCTAAACTGACAGTTTCGGACGGCGTAGGTTTCTATGCGCCGGTTGAATTATCATATCTTTGTAAAATATACGTTAAAATATTTAACTAAATATAATATGTTAAAGAAATATATCATTATCTACAATATGAGCACCAAATTAACACGTTAAAGCACTCACATTTGTGTTTTATTATTATTTTCTTAATGTATATTATGATCATTACATTTTTGGAATAAATGTCCAAAAATAATTTTAACTACCTATTAAATGATATTTGCACAAAGGTAAATTAATTATATAAATTTCCCAAAACAATAATTATTATTAATTTAATATATTGCATTTCGAATTGAAAAATAGATTAACATGTGTGAGTCCCACATTGGGCGCCATCGATCAAAGCGTATTTGATAACTTTAAAATGATCAGTTGCTGTTGAACGGGACAGATTTGACGGGCGGAAGATGAGATGATGTGAATGCTATTTGTGTCAATAGACGCACTTGGAAATATTATATCAATTACTGAACTAATAATATTTAAATTTGAATTTACCTAAGCAAAATATTTTTTACGTGAATAGTTAAGTTTTAAATTTTTTATTGTTTTAAAAAAGCTAGAAAGAACATTTTTTTCGTTTTCTCATAAGCTAATAGAGCTCCCGACCATTTTAGTATAAAATTTCGAACAATCTATAGCGAGAATTCCTAACTTTGGACAGACGCTCTTTGAAAGCTGATCGAAGTAAAAACATTTAACGAAGTTTGTAAGCTGGTGTTTGTTTTATTTTTGCGCTTGTTCAATAAAACGCGGCACTTCAAAGGAATATTGTTTATTTATCAGTAAGTTTCAGAGACACAAAGGATGAAAACTTTAACCTTTATTCGAAGTTAGTTATTGTTTTAATTAATTTAATAATTCTTAATGTATTTTAATTTACCATCTCCGTTTTTTAATCTATATTAATATTATAAATTAAAGTAACTCCGTCTGTATGTCTGTCTGTCGCTCATTCACGACCAAACCGCTGAACCGATTTTGATGAAATATGGTGTGAAGAAAACTTGAACTCCAAAAAGGACATAGGTTACTTTCTTGGTGAATACGCGGGCGACTACTAGTTTAAAATATGATAGAAAAAGCATCTAAATGCCCCATAACACCTCGAGTTGACATTGTTCATATCAAACACAAAAAGTATTCCTAAAATCTTATATATACGTATATGAATGTAGCTACAGAGCAGCAGCTACACAGAACTTTCCGAAGACGTCGAATGTTTTTAAAAGAAATTTAATCTTCGTCACCCATTTGCCGCGAGTTGCAAACTAAAAAATATATGAAATGAGAAAACTTCAACGACACGTATTTCACCATCTAAAGACCGAGAGCTTTCATTCTCGAAAGCATCTTTGATAATTATTATTTGAAATACATATTTCAAAATAAATACATTATACATATTTGTGAAGTCTTGTCTGACGTATTTGAAAATATTGCTAATTGTGAATTTCATTCGAAAATCTTCAAAGATGGGGAAAAATATTAGAGGTAGGCAAAAAAGTATGATAAGTTACAGTTCATGAATAATTTTAAGCCGATTTCATAAAGGAGGAAATGTTCCCTCTTATTTCATTGCATATAACGTGAATTTAAATTCAAGCGTGAGTCCTCAGTGTCAATCAAATCAAACCAAATTACCTATAAACGATTCTTGTTTAACTTTGAGACTTGGTAATATATCGTGTTCTTTTGGGCTTATTTTAAATTATAATTAATAAGCTATCACCGGAGAACTGTGACTGAAACTATTTAAATGAAAATTAATTTTTAGATATTATGTTAGAGTATCTGTCACAAAAATTATTCACCAACTAGAAAGTAGCCACAACACTGTCTCTGAACCTAAAATTACTTTGAAACATTCTTTAAAAAAATATAACCTTCTTTAGTTATTTATAAAATCATCAAATACCTGATTCACTGTCATTTCAAGAAATAATTCATCATCTTCCAATAACAAATCAAAAAAGGAAAGGATAAGTTCTCAAAAAACAGTCACGCGCCCCACACCGGGCGCCGTGCGGTGTTGCCATGAGTTAGATCGTTACCTTAACTAGTGTTTAGTTGACTGGCTCCACAGCTTTCATCGTCAATAGTTCACAAACCGTGCAAACCTTTTAACGATAATTAACAGTTACCTGTAATAAAGAAAAGTTTATAATTAGTTTTACTGAAGTTAAATTGAATTTTTAATTATTTTATTTTGCAGTGTTGCTGAGAGGTTATTGATTATGTTTATTGGAACTATTTGCATGAAAAACTTATAGTTTAAAATACAGTAACTGCTAAGCGATTCATCATTAGCACTCGCTTGTAGTATAACTATCTAATCGATTTGGTCTGTAATCGAGTCAGTTATTTTTGCATCGTAATAATCGATTCTTTTCTCACTCTAATGTAAACTTCACAAATTGTATCATTAAAGGTAGGCCCTGTAGTACTAATTTCTCCCCACGCGAATACGCCCACGGAACACCTTTAGACGTTACTGACACGCGTGCGTAGGCCGTAGAACAATGTTATGGATACTTTACTCCAACAAAAGCAATAAAGCAAAATAAACAACGTTGACATCGGATTGAGGCGTTGTCATTAGTCGAGATATTGAATAATCAACGACATTCATTATGGTTTATAAAAAGAATATCGAAAAAGTTGTCGGAACTTTGTAAGTAAAATTAAAGTGGATACACGTCTTTCTTAAAAAAGAAGGTTCGAAGCTCACTCCACCACACTACTCTAATGCTGGTTGATGGATACATATGTGGAAAAAAATCATTATAATTAGACACATGTCACTTTCCTTACCATCATCGCCGAGTACGAGATATAAACATAAATTAAGCACATGAAATATCATTATATAGTAACCAAGTATATAACCACTGGGCTATCTCGAATCTTCGGATATCTATACTTATAATAAATCTGTAGAGAGGCCATTTCTGTACATGAAATTTATTTAAAAAAAAACTATTAAGGGATGATAAGGGATCGCTACTGGTGCCAAAAATGCAATCAGTAAAATTTTTGTCTGTCTGTCTGTCTGTCTGTCTGTCTGTCTGTATATTCGTTATAGAAACAAAAACTACTCGACGGATTTTAACGAAATTTGGCACAATTATTCTTCCTACTCCTGGGCAGGTTATAGTATACTTTTCATTACGCTACGATCAATAGGAGTAGAGCAGTGAAGGGAAATATTGGGAAAACGGGAGAAGTTACTCCATTTTTTAAGCTTCCGTCGTGTGTGCAGCCTTAATGGTTAAAGCTACATAGAAATCATGTACGACACAAATGTTCTTAAATTATTATATAAAAATAAATTCCTCGACAGCATATGTCTATCTTTCATAGTTGGCTTACAATAACACGTGAAACTTCCGGAAGCTTAGCAATTCGGCGCTTTCTGACTATATTTGTCTACTCTTACGTTTACAATACTCTCACTCATCCCTAATTACAAAAGTTCACATTATTACCTATTCAATAAAAAAAAGAATCATGTAAATCGGTGTAGAAACACCAAAGTTATACATGAAATACGCTATAAGTCATCGCGCGTGAATACAGAATCATGCCATAAGGATTATTTTTGTGTATCGGTTGCCGCGTTCGACGCGCTACGCCGCGGGAGGTATAAAAAGGCGGCGGGTCCGCGCGCGAGCTTCATACAATATTTGGCTGTTGATGCGAATAGACGTTTAGAGTGTTCGACCTTATTGACAGACAATAATTGTTATTTACCAACCGTGCTTTTCAGCGCGACTTTTAGTCTAAGCATATTATTAGTTAAAATTTTATTTCTTTATAAGTGAAGTAGTAGTAGGTACGCATTTTAGTTATTGTGGTAGTGTTTAATTATATTAATAGTTTATTTTCGTAATTATCATATAATAATAATTATTACTATATAAGTATATCATATAATTATTACTATATATGTAAGTAGTGTTTAATTATATACCATATTTAGTTATTATATAATATTAATAGGTTTCGTAAGTGTAAGGTAGCTTTGGTTACTGTTGATTGAAAATACACAATGCCACCTAAAAAAAGACCATCTTTATCTCGAAATTCGAGAGATGCTAAGAGGATGAGAAATGCGCGTTCTCAAGAATCGGCAGAGGAAAGAGCACATCGGTTAAACTCTATGAGAGTTAGTGCCTCAACTTCTCGAGCCAATGAAAGCTCTTCAGAGAGAGAGATGCGATTAGCAGCTGACAGAGAGAGACGAGCTACATCACAGGCGTCTCAAAGCTTTTCTCAACGAGAGCTGAGGCTTACCATTGACCGAGAACAACATGTGTTATCCCGAGCAGCTGAAACTGTTTCACAGCGAGAATTGCGTCTCACAGCTGACCGCGAACGACAAACTTTATCTCGCGAGTCTGAAACATTTACTGAAAGGGAATTACGTCTCACAGCTGACCGCGAACGGCATGCATTATCTCGCGAGTCAGAAACCTTCACTGAGAGGGAATTGCGTCTCACAGCTGACCGCGAACGGCATGCATTATCTCGCGAGTCAGAAACCTTCACTGAGAGGGAATTGCGTCTCACAGCTGACCGCGAACGTCATATATTGTCTCGCGAGTCAGAAACCTTCACTGAGAGGGAATTGCGTCTCACAGCTGACCGCGAACGTCATATATTGTCTCGCGAGTCAGAAACCTCCACTGAGAGGGAATTGCGTCTCACAGCTGACCGCGAACGTCATATTTTATCTCGAGAATCTGAAACTTTTACTCAATATGAAGACCGTTTGACAAATGATAGGGTGCACCACAATATTATTAGATCTCTCGAAGATGAACATGAGCATGAACAACGACTAGAGTCGGTACGCGAACATTACAATTCTTTGAGACAAGAACGATTAATAAGTTTGTCTAATGAAAGATTAAGCATCGAAAATATTCGGTCTCTTGAAACGGACGAACAGCGAGAGGCCCGTCTTACTGCAGACAGATTTCGACATAGTCTTAATAACTTAGATGTATACATAGAAGACCAACCTAGAAATACGGTGGCATGGTCCGACAAATATAAAAGTGGGTTTGCTTATAACCTCACAATTGATTACAAATCAATTTCTGTAATAGGCGATATGAACGTGGTATGTTCTTTTTGTAATGCTTCAAAGTGGAGTAAGGAGTCGGCTGATTTCTGTTGTTCTGGAGGCAAAATAAATTTGCCTTCATTCGAAGACCCACCGGAACCTTTGAAATCATTTCATGCCTTCAATTTTACTGTTACCACTTGCAAGTAAGACGGAATAGGTTTGTATACTTGCAACGTTTTCGTGGCTTATTCAATCAGTTTATTGTAGACATGTACGCAAAAATTGAAACCGAAAGATTAGTTTACATACGATCTAATCAAAGGCAGCTGCGCGCTGAAGAATACGTGCACCTTCGCGACGCCATGCAGCAAGATAATGATACGGTGAATATGGGCCGTTTAGTTATTTTGCCCTCTTCTTTTACTGGTGGTCCACGCTACATGCACGAACGTACTCAAGATGCTTTTTGTTACGTGAGAAAATATGGACGTCCCGACTTATTTATTACTGTAACTACCAATCCTAAGTGGGATGAAATCACTCGGGAGCTTCTTGAGGGTCAAGCACCGCATGACCGTCATGATATCATCGCAAGAGTTTTTCATTTAAAATTAAAATCAATGATAGATCTACTTACCAAAGATAACATTTTTGGAGAAGTATTATGTTACATGTATAGTGTTGAATGGCAAAAACGCGGCTTACCCCACGCACATATCCTGGTTTGGTTAAAAGATAAGGTTCGACCTAATGATGTAGACAGTTTAATCAGTGCTGAAATTCCAAGTCCGATTGCAGATCCTGAGTTATACGACATTGTTAAATCTCATATGATACATGGTCCATGTGGTGTATTTAACGGAAATTCTCCTTGCATGCAAGACGGTCGTTGCACTAAAAGATATCCAAAAGCCTTAGTGGATGAAACTGTAACAGGACATGATGGATACCCATTATATCGTCGCCGTTCAAGAGATACTGGTGGTTTCACTGTTGAAAAGCGAGTATCTGGACAACAGGTTATTTTAGACAATAGGTGGGTCGTTCCGTATTCTCCTGTGTTGTCCAGAGCATTTCAAGCTCACATAAATGTTGAAATGTGTAATAGTGTAGAGTCAATAAAATATATTTGTAAGTACATTAATAAGGGCAGTGACCAAGCTACATTTGCTTTGAGAAATGAACATGATGAAGTTACAAGATATCAGTCAAGCAGATATATAAGTTCTTCAGAAGCTGTGTGGCGGATCTTAAGTTTCAACATTCATGAAAGATTTCCACCTGTGACTCATCTGGATGTTCATCTTGAAGGTGGTCAACGTATATATTTCAACGCCGAAAATGTCACAGAACGGTTAGAGAACCCTAGACAAACAACTTTATTAGCATTCTTTCGACTTTGCCAAACTGATGATTTTGCAAAATCTCTTTTATATGAGGAAGTTCCATCGTATTATACCTACGATAAGCAACGAGGTGTCTTTAATCGAAGACGCCGTGGCAGGCCTGTAGATGGTGAGTCAGGTATTTTCAAAGAACATGTTCTTGGCAGAGTATACGCCGTTCATCCTAACAACGCTGAGTGTTTCTATTTGCGATTATTATTACATACTGTGCGAGGACCAACCTCATTTATAGATTTGAGAAAAGTAGACGATGTTGTTTTTCCCACTTATCATGCAGCTTGCCAAGCGCGTCATTTGCTAGAAAATGATCAGCATTGGGATGACGCTTTAGCAGAATCCTGTGTTAGTGATAATCCAAGACGGTTACGTAATTTATTTGTAACATTACTCACATTTTGTAATTTGTCAGATGCTGTACAATTATGGGAAAAATATAAAAACAAATTTTCAGAAGACTTTCTTAGAAATATATCTAACAACGATGAAGGCACAACTAATGATAATTTCCGTGATCTTGCCATAAATCAGTGCTTATTAGCTCTTCAGGATGAGTTAACAGCAGTTGGCGGTAAATCACTATGTGAATATGGTTTGCCAACACCAACCTCAGTCGGAGAAGTAACTAATAGGGAATATTCCGCAGAGATTAGCTACAACTTAATAGAACTGCTGACAACATTAGAAAACGGTATCCCAATAATGACTGCAGAACAACGTTCAGTTTATGATCGCGTGTGCAGAAGTGTCCAAAATAATTTGGGAACAATATGGTTTTTAGATGCACCTGGAGGAACTGGAAAGACCTTTTTGACTAAATTAATATTGGCTTATGTTCGAAATCAACGTAAAATAGCTCTTGCCGTAGCTTCATCCGGGATAGCTGCAACATTGCTACCAGGAGGTAAAACGGCTCACACAATGTTCAAAATACCAATTGATTTAGATTGCACGGAAAGTCCAACCTGTATTATATTATGTATATGTATATATGTATTTCAATAATAATCAATATGTAGTATTTCAAGAAATAGTGACAAAGCTAAGGTATTACGCGAGTGTAATTTAATCATATGGGATGAATGTACGATGGCCCATCGAAAAGCAGTAGAAGCAGTAGATAGAACTTTAAGGGATATAAGACAAAATGATCGACCAATGGGCGGTATCACGGTTTTATTTTGTGGTGATTTCCGACAAACCTTACCGGTAATACCACGGGGAACCCGAGCTGATGAGGTTAGGGCTTGCCTGAAAAGCTCTTATTTGTGGCGTGATATACAGTCGGTGCATTTGACTATAAACATGCGAGTGAGAACTGGAGATAACCCGGATGATAGTCAATTTTCTGATACATTATTAAAGATTGGTGAAGGTACCTATCCACAACTACACCAAGGAAAACTTATTCTGACGCCTGAATTATGTTGTATAGTGCAATCTCAATCACATCTTATATCGTCAGTTTACGGTGACGTAACAAATATATTGAATAGGGACAATTCTTGGCTATGCGAAAGATCTATTTTAACTCCTCGCAATGATCAGGCAACTGAGATTAATAACAAAATACTGTCGAACATACAGGGGGAAAGCAAAGTTTATAGATCAATAAATAGAATGGTCGATGAACAAGAAACTATTAATTACCCGATAGAATTTTTAAATTCTTTAAATATGCCCGGACTTCCTTCTCACGAAATTTGTTTAAAAATTGGCATTCCGATTATTCTACTCCGAAATTTAAGACCACCAAAACTTTGCAATGGAACTCGACTAAAAGTAACCCAGTTGCAACAAAATATAATCGAGGCTCAAATTTTAACAGGTTGCGGTGCAGGAGAAACCGTCTTTATTCCCAGAATACCCTTAATACCAAATAATTTTCCATTCCAATTTAAAAGGACGCAATTCCCAGTTTCGGTGTGTTATGCAATGACAATTAATAAGGCTCAAGGGCAGACTTTTCATGTTGCCGGAGTAGATCTCGGTGTCAGTTGTTTCTCTCATGGTCAGTTATACGTTGCTCTTTCCCGTGTTAGCAGTTCTAGAAATCTTTATGTTCACGTGCCGGACGGGTCAACTTTCAATATAGTTTACCCGGAAGCTTTGCGCTAAAGTATTTTGGTTCTATAGGTACTTAAACTTAAGCCCCATGTGAACGTGATGAAAATAATATTACCAATACATTTTAATTTAATAACACACAAGGAGTTACACGTTGACGAAGTCACAGGCACAGCTATCTATACTTTTCTGCCGGAAGTCACTATTCCACGCGGACGAAGTCGCGGGCAAAAGCTAGTAAATAATAAATAATGAAGTAGAATATGGCCTTATAAATAAAGATACATTAATCAAGAACTGTGTGTGCATAATATATCAGAGCTTTAAGAATCTCGCATTGAATATGTAAATCAAAGGTTTCTTTATCATTTTTCATTCTTTGCTTATCTCATTCAAAAAGAGCTTTCTAATCGGATCGGTAGGTCTCGTAAGGTCTAAGGTATTTTGTTTGCTTCATATAATATTATAGATTATTATTTATTAGACAATACGTTTCTTCTCATATTATTTGTATGAGGCAGGAATAATGGGGATAGACATGATTGGAGTACACTGACCCCGAATGACATAAAGGCTGGCAAACGACGACCTAGACATATCTCCTCATTTTGCAAAAATGTTTCATTTCAGGCAAGATATATTGATTGTATTTAACATACATAACTTTGTATTTGAAATTTTGGAAAGAAGTAACTAGTGGGTTTCTTGCCGGCTTTTCTCGATAGAATCTACATTATGAAAACGTTGTAGTTTTACTTTTAAAAGTGAAGCGTAACTAAGCTGTATTAATAAAGTCGTATAAAATGTTGACGCAAAAGTTATTATGATATATTTTTGAATAAATAATATTTTGTTTCTGCTAAAAAGAAATTTCCTTACATCAGACAAGTATTATAGTGAATAACTAATTTTAGAAATATTCATAGTTATTATTATTGACTTGTCTTGTATTTTGTGTTGTCTATTTTAAGCAGAAAAATTAGAGCATTCCAATTGAACATAACTCATAGATAGACAGTTCGAATTGCTCGTAAAATGTCTTAATTCTCGATTCTATTATGGCAATGAAAGCAGACGGAACGCGCATCAAGTGGAAGATTAAATAATATCGGTAACAGTCAACAGATCGGATCAGAAACCATTGCGGCAACGATTTCCTCGAGCCCCTAGTGATTCAATCCCCGCTCCCGTCCCGAGACATTCGCTAAATTTCCACAGACTGACACGGAACACACTTCATATATAATAAAACATGATTCCTTTTTCCTTAACGTGATAAATGGAGAGAATTGATGTTTTGTTATGTCGTATACTTCTTCAACCGTGAGATATATTATAGATATATATCTATGTATAATTACGAGCTGAAATTAAACTTTTATTACATCGCCACGCAGCGCCACTACTTTGCTTAAATTAAAAAAAAGGAACGAATTCATTCCACCCGTTTAGGATGAGTTCAATTACAAATACACTTATAAAAGCAACTGTTACCATAATAATATATTTTGTAAACAGATATTATTTTAAGGATTTGTTAAATTATCTCAAAAATACCAGCTAGCATTGATATCACTCTTACATCTGTCGAGATATTTGTACAAGTATTTATTACACATTACATGTATATTTTTTATAATATCGTTAAGCTGTCGGCTAATGGGGCACCTGATATGTGGTCGCTATTGCACCACTACCTTGGGATCTAGATTTTGACTTTTGTATCTTAAACTGGAAAGTAACAATACGAGGTATTACTACTTGGTTGTGTTATATCTGATTAGTGGATGGTACTCTCCCAGGCAGCCTAGCACAACACAAATCTTATAACATAAATAAAGAATCTATGTAACTGTCGATAACTTCTATACACATCGATGCATGTATAAATATAACAATAATATGTATCAATTTATCAAAATAATGAAATGTGTTCGTCGCCGGGCTGAGTTATCGCATCTGACACGATACTATCGTCCTAACAAATGTATAAAGAGACATCGCCGCGTCAGGGATAGGGCATCAGGTACGAACGTTACAAAAGAAAATTCCGAATACGAGATCAATAAACGATCTCACATTTCGTTGAGACGTCACAATAAGGAATAATAGACGATGGAGCGCGATTTTCCTTTAATGTATTATTATTATGTTTAGTTCTTTAAATCTGCAACAATACGTAATAACTCTAAAATAGTTTTACTGTTCACTGTCAGCAAAGTCAAAACTTACTTTTAAATACCACATGTATATCTCTGTGTCTGTAAAATGTGTGTATGTGTGTGTGTTTGGTATTTGCAAGACAGTGATCTACATGAACAGTGACTTAGACAATCGTATGGCATACTTACAGAAATAAAACTAAACCTTACTTAAAATAATATTGTTTTTAATAAATTTAACACAAATTGAGTTAAAGTTTTGACTATGACACATTACTTATGTACTTTAATAGATAATATTTTGGTATAAATGTAATGTAAAACCGATGTCTTATTCGTGTAATACATATATGAGCTTGAAAATACATTATATAAGGCGAGATATTGTGGTACTAAGAACTCCAGTATATTTCGAGTTACAAGTTGAAATAAAATGAAACCACAGACGAATCAATGAATGGGTTTCAACGCTTGAGTGGATTTTAGGGACGAATACTTCAAGTATTGGAAAGAGACTCTACATTAATCGATTTCGATTCGCAGCCGAGTCGATGTAGAAAAAGTTCATTAGTTTTCTGTCTGTTGTCTTGGGTCTGGATATTTTTAGTACCGTCGTTATTTCTGATTTTCCATAACACAAGTATTTTAGGAACTTATATTGGGATCAGAGTAATGTATGATGTTGTCCAATGTTATCCAATATTGACACTATTATACCAGTCATTTCTTACACGGTCAATGCACTGCAATAAACTGGAGTGTAGATGTTGTGCCTGTATTAGCACCGGCTTACTTGCCATTCTATACAGAACCCAACAAAGCAAATCAGAATTGATGTTTTATTGTATACACCAGACTGCCAGCAAAACAAGTCACTACAAATACAATCTTGGTTTTACGTAAGAAAATCTCGAAATTAACCGCAGAACCCGAGGGTGAAATATCGCAGTACAATTATAAAATATACAGAATGTACGTTTGGTGTACTACAATACAGTGTCATTGTCAACACGTCAAAGGGGCTTTATTGTGACGTCAGCACCCTGTCTCCTAGACTCTTCTTGTATCAGTGCGAGGTCCAGGGAAGCGGCACTGCGCTGTATCTCAGCGTTCAGACAAGCGAACAGATGAGGCAAGCAAGTCTAGCACTTATTGAAACGCTACCTGCGACTAACGTTTCAATAAATGGCCGTACTTTAGAATTTATTTGGCGCGAGCGCTGCAGAATGCCGCTAATTTGTAAAGTTTAGACGGTTAGTATAGGTAGAAATTATTAGACTTCAGTTTTGTGCTCGCTCGAAACTTGCGGTTGCTTTATATCTTTACCGAAGTTTTCCCTGTTTCTAATATTTTTTATATTTATACGTTTCTCTGTTTGGGAGCTGAATGGTACACTTAGTTAGGACACGATTACTGTCTTGCTTAATGAATTTTCGTTTTTAAATTTTCCTCTAATTTTTGTTGATTTTTTTGTCGATTAAGTATTACTTTGATTATCTTTTTATTTTTTTTATATATTTATAATGATGACATGTCCTAAAATAATAATACTTTCGTTCTTTTATTTCATTGCAGTCTTATATACATTGGAAATATTATTGAAAGAAAATCACTAGGTCTATTACTTTTCACGACATTTAAATTTCCACAAATATAATATCAAGTCCTCGGAGTCTATTTTTTATAACACCACTAAATTTATAAGTTTAGTTACACTCGTGCGCGTCACAAGACGTACTGTGCTTGAGATCAGCAATGTTACAGGAAGGACAGCAAAAATATTCAAATCTAAACTAATATAATAAATGTGAAAGTAACTTTGTCTGTCTGTCGCTTTTTCATTACCAAACCACTGAACCGAATTTGATGAAATTCGGTGTGAAGCATATACGAAGTCCATGGAAGGCTACATACATGGCTACTTTTTTTGCCTAACATGACATCACGAGATCATCATCATAGATTATATTAGTTACAACACGCCGTTACTTTATCGCGGAGGTAATCAATTTGGTGAATGAACAGTTCTATCATAAAAGAGATATTTCTTTGTAAAACAATAACTTAGATTTCTTTCAAATCAAGTCTTCAATATCAACAGTTCGTTTACTTACTTATTTATTCCCAAAATAATTAAAGTTAACGATTTCCAAACTAAGTTATTACTAACACCTCTAAAGTAAGTTTGTCAAAACTATCAATTAGGCATATAAATTTTGCTCTAAAATAATAACTATTATAAATAACTGTTTTAACAACTCATTATGGGCTTTAAATATTATTGGAAACCGTTGGCTAGTTTGGGAATTAATTACGTCCGAACGCTGAGTGGGTAAAGTCGACCCTCGAGTTCAAATATTAGTTTATATTAGGTATTTGGTTACTGTTATTTGGATTAAGTTTAACGAGTAATTACGTATATTATGTTTGTTTTAACGCTGTAGTGCATTCTAGTTACATATGTTTTCTATTGTATACTTAGATGGTCGAGCGAATAGAATGGCCCACCTGATGATAAGTTGTTGATACTTGGTGGTAGGGCTTTGTGCAAGCCCGTCTGGGTAGGTACCACCCAGCAAATCAGTTATTCTACCGCCAAATAACAGTACTCACTATGGTTGTGTTCCGGTCTGAAGGGTGAGTGAGCCAGTGTAACTACAGGCACAAGGGACATAACATCTTAGTTCCCAAGGTTTGTGGCACATTGACGATGGTGACCCCTTACCATAAGTTGGCCCATAAGCTCGTCCGCCAACCTATACCATAAAAAAAAGAAAAAAAAATTGTCACCACCTTCCTTAGACCGTGGCGCAATGCATAACTAATTTTAGGAACTATGATGTTACGTCCCTTGTTCCTGTAACTCCAGGCAGACATTGGATCACTCTACAAATATCAACTCGATTATGAGATTGCATGGTACCTACCTAGACGGGCTTACACAAACCTACCATCTATTGATAACACAATTATCTATCAATTCTATCTTTTAAAAGTAGATGATTAATAGATCTCTTTATAGTTTCAAAAAAACCTCTACTGTACTGTAATGTACCAGTGATAGCTCAGTAGCCCATATTTAGACGAAACTGTATCTTATTAATTTGACAAAAAAAAAAAATAACAAAAAAAAAGACTCGCTGAGTTTCTTTCGCCGGTTCTTCTCAGGTCAGGGTGTTCCTTTTTCCGAACCGGTGGTAGTGTTTATTTGACAATCAATAAGTAAGTGTAATGCTTCTATATTGACTAAAGGAATTTGAGTTTGAGTTTGAAACAATATTGGGCAACATTACACAGAGATCCGGGTTTCATTTTTCTTAATGAGAGTTTTTTCAGTTTAGTCAGCTGATCCATACTTAAAGAACACAACATTAGTTAGATCTAATTCATTAACAGTTTTATTGCTGATAAAACCTCTGATATAAAACCAGACGAACGAGTGTCTACTTTTGCAAGAAACGCAATACGAGTACGCCATTAACGCCATATCTGTCGCATAGGGCAAACATATCTAACGAGTATTTTCACCAATAAAGCGAACAGAGAACAAAGAATAAATGCAATAAAAAAAACATTAAAAATCTTATAGCGATATTTTTTTTAAACTAACGCCCTTTCTTTACACTTTAAACTTTATATACATAACTGTTTATAAATACATTTTATCGTCACAAATTTAATATTATTATTAAAGAGAATTGATTTTTATATATAAAAGAAAAACTTGGCCAAAATTTGACCCAAACATTTGCCTATATAAAAAAAGTTTACATGATAAAGTTTTTATATAATTTATTTTAGACAGACTCTTAGATTCAGATACGGTGTGGAGTTACTGTAACGTCACATTCAATCAATCATCAACAAATTTAATTTTTCTGTTGTCACAATAATCACAGTGTCTCAGGCATCCTTCAAAATGGAACAGCAATAAAAATAACTTTGTTTCGACGTAAGGTACACGTTCAATTAAACTCCAAAGACCCAAACAAATACATTATAATATGTGTATTAATCAAATGAAAAAAATACTAAATATTTGTGAAAATTAACCTAATCATTATTATGTTTTCCAAAAGTGTCTTTTTTTTCAATTTTATCTATTGCTCAAACAGTTTTGTAAGTCGTTCGAGAAAAAACCGTATTAGTGATGACTTAGGAAATTTGTAGGAATTGGGGAGGCGGTACCGAAAACTCGTTTGTGATGGAATAGGAAGAGTTACTCAGCATATGCTTATAAGACGTAGAAGAGAAGCATAAATTCTTTACATCGTTAAGCTGGTTCTTCTTGCAGGAGACATACATACTCTAAACATTTTTAAGTCATATTCTGTAATGTATTCTAAATTATATTAGTCAAGGGATTGCATTAAAGTTAAGTATTAAGAAAATTTCCATAAAATACTTTTTTGCATAATCCCATCGACCCGCCATCATAAAACCAATAAACTTTTTTCGAGTCATAAACGTTACGAGACAACAAAAATATCAAGTCATACCTGAAAAAGCTGATTCACTATGAATTATCTCAATTTTCCAGGCAATAACAGTCGGCAAGAAAATTAGTCGTAACAAGATAGGAATCGGAAAGAGGCCGAAAAAAAGACCGCAATGCGAAATTCAAGGTGAAAAATCGACGTTTCCATACAAATTATAGAAAGCCTCTAGAAATGACACTGACAGCTCGCTACAACCCGGCCGAGATATAAATTAAACAAAGCAGAAAATAATTTATTTTATATCAAAGAATAATTTAGAAAATATATCATTCATTTTTGCTATAAAACTATATGAATGCTATATTTTTCTTTATAAGTTAAAACTCTCTTGTGCGCGATAAACGTCAAATTCAAGGTCGCATTTGCGTACTAATATTCTATATAACGAGAGGCGAGATGGCCCAGTGGTTAGAACACGTGCATCTTAACCGATGATTTCGGGTTCAAACCCAGACAAGCACCACTATACATATATATGTGCTTAATTTATGTTTATAATTCATCTCGTGCTTGGCGGTGGAGGAAAACATCGTGAGGAAATCTGAATGTGTCTAATTTCATTGGAATTCTGCCACATGAGCATTCCACCAACCCGCATTGGAACAGCATAGTGGAATATGTTCCAAGCCGGCTAATCCCTGGAAGGTCTAGACCGATTTTGGCGGGACTTTCACTAGCAGATAACTAAATATAATAAGGAATAACTTTTTTGTTAAATTCAAACGCGTACAAAATCGTGGGCACAGCTAGTATATAAATAATTGTAGTCAGTATAGCCTATAGAAGTGGCTCAGTGAGAAATATTAACTCCCCTTACTTCGCCAACGCCCCACCGCCCTCGGGAACTAAGACATCATGTCCCTTGTGCCTGAGATAGCACTCAACTCAAACCGGAAAACAACAATAATAAATATTTCAGACTGGGTTGCGTGACGTCTTTGAATAATTAACTCATAAAGACACAATCACAGCGGACATTCTCCAGGGAGACTGGCCATCTGCAAAAGTGACGGACAGTGGAAACTCACACACTCAAAGTTTCTCGATTCTTTTCTGAGTATTTATTATTAACAGTAAAACGTTTAACTAAATCTCTGTGGTCGAGTAGCGTGTACACCAGTTTTCATGGGTACTCCAATCCGAAGTCCCGGGTTCGATTCCTGGCCGAGTCAATGTAGAAAAAGTTCGTTAGCTTTTAATTGTCTTGGGGCTTTATATTTGTGGTACCTTCATTACTTCTAACTTTCCATAGTACAAGTTCTTTAGCTACTTACATTAGGATCAGAGTAATGTGATGTTGTCCAATATTTATTTAAATCACAGCTATACAAGCGAGCCATTACATCGTTGGTGTCGACAGTTAGTCGATAACCTTCAAACAAATATAAAATCTAATATTATCGAGAAATGAGAAGTATATCAATAGAAAATCGAATGTTTCTCGCGCATCGGCTGTCAAAGGAGGGCTCCGGCTCGGAGATAAGCGAATATCATCTCGGTGAGTCGTACAAGCCGCTTCATATTTCATATTCCAGCCTTTAGATGAAGCAGAAAAATTCCAAGAACACTTTGTAGGTCCTTTCGTAATATGATATTATTACATTGATATTATTCGAATGACTGCATGATCGAACTTCATTCGAAACCGAAAAATGTGGGTTCATATTCATTAAAACACGTAAAACATTACAACAAACAACAACTACAACAGCCTGTAAATTTCTCACTGCTGGGCTTAGGCCTCCTCTCCCTTTTAGGACAAAGTTTGGAACATATTTTACCACGTTGTTCCAATGCGGGTTGGTGGAATACACGTGAGGCAGAATTTCCATGAAATTTGACACATGCAGGTTTCCTCACGATGTTTTTCTTCATTAAAATTAAACGAACTTTTCCCTTTAATGTCGAGATGTATTATAAGCCTAAACGGGCCCGAATAGCCAGACTTCGAAACTGCGATCATCATGTTTCTTCCACTGAGCCCTCACGTCTCATAATATTGTCGTATTCACATCGAGAAATAGTTTTTTAAAATTCTCGTCTAAAGCAAGATTTCTATTTTTAATAGAAAGACTTGCTTTTTATAAAAGCTCAATTAGTTTCTCGACTAGAAGTCCCAAGATTTCTTTGCTGTGAAAATAAAAAAATATCACGTTTCAAAGATATTTCTATATCTTTGAGACGTACATATACATATATATTTTATATGTAAGTGTTTAGCGAACTTTATAAGGTTGCAAGATATAAAGAAGCGTTGCGTTTGGATGAGGGCCAGTAATTAATTTGTCCGTAATACTACAAAGCAGAATGCTTTTAAAAGTATTCTATTTTAAAAACATTATATAATACGCAATGAATATAACAAATTAAGAGGTAACTTTAAAAACCGAAAACGGACTAAACAGGTATACCAAAAATACTTTCACAAATCGACTTTATTAATTACTCAAGTAATACGAATCGCTGGGTAAACTATTATATCGTAGTGTAATACTTGTCGTGTAATACATTAATGCTTCAAAGCATACGCATTACAATTTAAAACTCAAGAAAACAGACGCAGGATCGTATTTATTCCACAAGATGGAACGAACGTATTTTATCTTAGCTTCAAAAAGCTTTAAAATCCTTGTAACTTAAGAAGATAGCTCGGAGTTAGACTTTCGCCATAATTCCACGCTCAAAAGACACCTACTACATCAAATTGTCAAGTCGCAAATTCCAAAACACAAAGGACCATGTCTCGGTACCGAGTTGAACTTCGCTGAAACTGAGGCCGAGTGTTTCCAGTTAACTATTCAACGCCTTTAGTTGTTTTCATTCCGTGAACGTGTTGGTGCATATTTAATACACGTCTTTGTGTGTGAGAATCAGTGGAAAATAGGTAATTGTAATGACTTTCGATTCGAAATAACAAGGTTCAAATCCTAGGAATGGACAATTTAAAAAATGGTATTTTATACCTACAAGTTTTCAATGACAGCGTAGTTTGGAAGTTTTTTTTTTTTTTTAAATATGAGACAACATCACATACATTACTCTGATCCCAATGTAAGTAGCTGAAGCACTTGTGTTATGGAAATCAGAAGTAACGACGGTACCACAAACACCCAGACCCGAGACAACATAGAAAACTAATGGTAATCTACATCGACTCGGCCAGGAATCGAACCCGTGACCTCAGAGTGGCGTACCCATGAAAACCGGTGTACACACCACTAGATCATGGAGGTCGTTTGAAACGTTTACGTTAACTAGGAGTCATGACAGATTTGCCTTCACATTGAATTATGAGCTTGGAAAGTAGAGAGTGACGTTAAGTTTGCGCACTCACTATGCAAAACAATATTATGTGCAATTTGCTGCTCACCGTGGATAACAGTTATCACTTATTAGCCTCGAGGATAAATAATCGATCAAACTTTTTTAATAAATGTTAGGCCAGAAGTTCTATTGCAATGAATAAATAGACAGATATCCAAAACCAGTAAACCACGTTTCCAATTTCAAAGTTTCAATGAATTTAAGTTTAAAAAAAGAATACGAACCGAGACTCGGTTCCAGTAATTTTCAAAAAAATCCGTTCCTTATTTAATTATGAAAGGAATATTGCTAAAAATAGCGTTTTTATCCTTTCCAGATAGGCATATGACTCTACTCTACTTGATGGTAAGTGGAAGTGGAGTCCAAACGCGAATACGACCAGAACTGTCAGTAGGAATGAGTTTCACTAGTCGGCCAAGCCAGCCTGCAAGATGCCTCTTCACGTCTCATTTGAAGGCACCCGGGTTATTAAAGGCAGAGAATACGTGTGCTGTTGAGAACAACTTTGTTCGCGTTGACCAAACTGCCGCACAGATTAGACTTTCACAATCTCGTAACTATGAAGGATATTATATTATTTATATATTTTATCGAGTTAGCAACTTTAAATGATTACTAAGAAATCTCACACGAGAAGTCAGAGATTCGAGATATCAAAAGTATGGTTATTTAAATAATTACGTTACTTTATTATAAAATCACGAGAATTGAAACAGAAACAAAAATAAGAAATAAATATAAACAATAATAATAGTAGTATAAAAACTACATAACAATATACAGAGGAAGAGAGAAGGAGAAAGAAAATCTACTACTAAAATACTTAAAAGTATAACACATAGCAACAGAGTTTATAATACACGCGCCACGCACACAAGGAAATACAGAGCGGAGTGGAGCGACATAAGGGACCGTCACATTAGTGGAAAAAGAACCTTCTCTTAATAAAACATAGGCCTGTCTCGTAATGGTTACACATTAGAAAGAACATTTATCTGGCCCTCGCATATCCTGATAGCGCTAAGCAAGATTTATACACTGCACTCAATTATGAGTCGCCACAGTGAATGAACAAGACTCGAATGAATACAACAACAACAACAACACAGCCTGTAAATTCCCACTGTTGGGCTAAAGGCCTCCTCTTCGTTTGAGGAGAAGGTTTGGAACATATTCCACCACGCTGCTCCAATGCGGGTTGGTGGAATACACATGTGGCAGAATTTCTGTGAAATTTGTCACATGCAGGTTTCCTCACGATGTTTTCTTTCACCGCTGAGCACGAGATGAATTATAAAGACAAATTAAGTACATGAATCAGCGGTGCTTGCCTGGGTTTGAACCCGCAATCATCGGTTAAGATGCACGCGTTCTAACCACTGGGCCATCTCGACTCTTACTCGATGAATGATCTCGATGATGAATATTTTGGTTAAAATCCACTGACAAATGTTTTTAAAAAACTCGTCGTAAATTGTAATAATTTTAAAAGCCTCTTTAGTCATTGCAAAAAGCCAGACACGACATCCCCGTTCTGGCGTTCATGCCATCGCGTTATGAAGTAATTAGTTCCGCTAATCGTCATGTTTTGTGCAAAAACGCTTTTACTGTTAATAGACCACGACAACCATTTTCATTTATAACAAAACGTTTAGTTGGAAATTACGAAGTTGTTATTTACAATTACATAAATGTTAGTTATACTATAAATTCGAAAGTTTGTATGGATGGATGTTTGCTGCTGGAAAACTTATCAACAGGTTTAAATGCCGCAGCCAAAATAGGAGCCAGACTATAAGGTTTAGTCTAGTATAGCACATGGATTATTATTTATCCGTAATATACTTTTACTTGGAAGCTGAATGGTACACCTTTACACGTTAATTATCATTGTTTTTTTTTGTAGCTTAAGTAAGTTAGTAGTTGTAATTAGTTCATATGTCTTTATTTTTATCGTTTTTTTCTTTTTATTTTTCATTTTTTATACTTTTTATAAAATTTTCGTGTCATGAAAACCATTTGATTCTAATAGCTGTAACTATATCGTATATATTTGTTACATGCGATACATTCTATAAAAACATTTCACATATCTACACAATATTTTGAAGAAATTAAAATATATATGTTTAAAGAACGACGTACACGTAAATTCAATTCAACTTTCATTATAACAAGAAGATATAAACCAGAAAACGTCGAGCTACATTAGAGGTCTTAGCAATAACAAACTCGATAAATAATGTTATTGTATCACAAATCAAGTCGGGGAAAATATCGTTAAGTGAGTAAGTGTTATAACAACAGGTGTCTTGTTGGTATCGCCTCCAGATGAGCAAAGGCTTTATTCATTTAGAGTTTTATTTGATATATTTACACCGGAAATGGAGCCGTATTATATGATATTATTTAACATTGTTAATGTTCTAATTTTAAGCCCTTTTTTACTAAATGTGTTAAACATTTTTTGTCTATCTTTCTGTTTGTTCCGGTTAATCTCTGGAACAGCAGGACTGATTTTGATATGATTTTCACTGGCAGATAACTGATATAATAAGGAGTAAATAGGCTACCATATTTTTTTTTGTTAAATCCAAACGCGTACGGTCGCGTGCACAAAAAGTCCACACTAACAAGGTGATTAACATAACCTCATTTTATATAAACAAAGCACATACGAGTATATAGGAGATATACACACACACGCACACATAGACACTCAACTTCGCTGTCTCAGTGTGCGTGTGAGACGAATAAGACATATTGTAGCAAGCGTCACTCACTAATGCACGCTGATTTACGTAGAAGGGCGTGCCTTCGCGAATGAATAACGCAAACTATATAATGGCGTGGAGTGCCTAATTCATTTATTTTATTGCAGGATATTCACAACCTTTTCTCCTTTTTGAAGAAAAGCAGTTTACTCAAGCACGCTACTATAATGCTTAAGATTTTTTTATAATATAAGATAGGCAGACAAATGGGCCATCTTGTATAAACTTTGTCGCTATAATAGATATTAACCGTTCCTTACATCGTCACCAAACTTGGCAGCTGAGATGTATCATCCCTTGTGCCAACACAGTTGTGCACACTTGGTCATTGACCCTACAAAACACTTGAACACAAAAATGTAACATATCACTGGCATTGGCACTATACGAAATTTTTCGTTTCCTTAAAGTGATTAATTAACAAATCAAATCAAAATAAACTTTATTCAAATAGCTTTTACAAGCAATTTTGAATCGACATTTTACAAGTAAGTGAAGCTACCACCGGTTCGGAAAGTAGATTCTACCAAGAAGAACCGGCAAGAAACTCAGTAGTTACTCTTTTTACTACTAAATATTTCAAACTGTTAGTTAAATTTACGATTACAATCCAAGTGAAGTCGATCAAATTTCTGATCCGATACAATAACGTCGGGCGATTGTAAAATGAAATAGTTTCTGAACGTATCTAATCACTTCCGCACATGTTACAAATAACAAATAAATAAATATGAGATAACATCACATACATTACTCTGATCACAATATAAGTAGCTAAAGCACTTGTGTTATGGATCATAGCATTATGCATTAAGCATTTAGCATAAATTGATTGAGTAAAATTGATTTAGAAAATGAACAATTTTCTAATTCAGGAAATTTGTAGCGAAAAGTAAAATGCTCTACGTAAACAAGAACTTCTGGAGAAAATTGTTATTTAAGTAATTTCTCGGACACTTCCCTCTATCTTGTTTTTCGCGTTAACTTTTTAACTTTTGACTTCCATCCGAAGTCTTCCGAGGTAATTACATAAGAACTTTATTCGTAGTCTTTTTTGTAATTATAATATTATGTGAACTTTTTTTGAATTAGAATATTTTATTTAATGACCTAAAAAAATAGTCTCATTATCTATGTTTATGTCACCGTAAGATTACGAAATTCACATTTGCAGCATCGATCCTGGCCCTTTGCAAGTTGTTAAATGACTGAATGATGATTCAAAAGTGATTTTGCTCACTTGAATAAAGTATATTTTGTTTTTATTTACCGTATAGAACCTTATACAAGTGGCGGTCAAAACTAAAAATCTCCTGAATAGACAGAAAACATAGCATCGCATAAGCACTCACAATACTCTCACGATTATAGTAAAGGAACGGAAATTCGACACAAGCTGAGATAAATTACGTAAAGACGAAATACTTTAAACGTTTTCCTGTACGCAATTTCTTGCCGAGCAATTCCAACAATAAATTACTTACTGTAGAAAAACTGCCACCGGTTCCAAAATGAAAGACCCAGTGGGGTATTATTTTCGATTATTTTTTAAAGACAAAACAATCAGCCTGAAAAATTTCCACTGTTGGGTTAAGGCCTGCTCTCCCTTTGAGAAGGTTCCAAACATATTCCACCGCTGTTACAATGCGGGTAGAATACACGTGGCAGAATTTCTTTGAAATTTGACACATACAGGTTTCTTCACGATGTTTTCCTTCACCGCCGAATGAATGAATATTCAGTGGTGCCTGCCTGGGTTTGAACCCGCGATCATCGGTTAAGATGCACGCGTTCTAACCACCTCAGCTCAATGACTTTACTACACTGAATCATATATCATAATTATATAATAATTATTATTAGATGCTGAACATAATATTAATTAATCAGTAATACATTATATACGTTTGGTCGTGTGTATCTTTGCGAGCGTGTATGCCGCTGCACTCGACCCAATGACCATTAAATATAATTTAAACCATTATCAAATATACTGCGGTACAAATTAATTATTACGCTTTACCGAACTCGCACAACGACGGCACTCGAAACTGAATATCTGCATTGATTAAAAACGTTACCAATATTTAATACCAGCCGAGTTCATCAAAATGAAATTTATTTGACATACTTCGTTGAGTTTAATTACAATTTGTATCTTTATTGAATTGTTTAAAATAGACGAAAAAATTATTCCATATGTGTAGTGTGCCAAATATAGAACAAAATTTCACTAGTAAATCTTGATGGCTGACACGTTTCATGTTGTAATATATTTAGATACGTTACAACCTAAGGAATTTAGTTTTATACTTTAAAAAATCGTCGAGTCAAACAATTATATTATTTTAAATAATTAATTAAAATTGTCAAGAACATAATTAGTTACTATGTAATGAAACTAATGGTCATCTTTAAAATAATGTCAGCAGTCTGTCTATCTGTTTGTAGGATAAAAGGTGAAAAAAGCGAGATTGCCTCGAGCGACAATTTAAAAAGGCGACAATCTCTTTTAAAAACTTACTCGTCTAAGTATGAAATGATTATGATCTTTAAATAATAATTATTATTATTATTATTACATAACTCTAGTAATTTTACTCGTAACATTATTCATATCCTTTTTAAAGTCTGTGCGATAAGAGCCTCTTTATATAACCAATCGCCCCTATCTCTTCCATCCTTATCGAAAAAGGTCATCGCAATAGGTTTAGTGGACATGAATCCCATGAAAAAACAAGAACATTTCTTATATCCAGTCCTACTCATCATTAAATAGCATAAAACAAAATCGATTACCGCTGTATGTCAATATGTATGCTTAGACTTCTAAAATTACGCAACAGATATTGATACGGTTTTTTTAATAGATAAAGTGATTCGAGAGGAAGGCTTTTGTATATAATACATGGACAATATAGTAAAGAAGTACTGGTCATTTAAGAAGTTTCTAATGCGATGTTGTAAATTAACAAATTCTGTATAAAATTTTGATAACAGTTATTCTACCCATGCGAAGCCGGGGCGCGTCGCTAGCATGTTATAAAGCACAGAATATGTTTAAATAAGATAAAATCGACAACAAGAGATACACATATTACATTCCGCTTTATTTTACAAAGTATTAGCATTACAATTTAACATCTGAAACTTTCGAAGAGATCTGAAATCTCTGTCGCGAACAACTTCACTAACATGGTTCGAACTTTTATTTTTTTTCTTCTGTTCTTCAATAAAAACTTTCCTAGTCTTATCTTCACCGAGAGCCGTAACAATAAAACCTAAACAGACTTACAATTACATCAAAAATACAGCTGAAATCGATTACAACTTTGCAAATAAAAAGTGAACCCCAAAAAAGCCTCAAGTATACGACAGTTGTTTGTGCGATGAATTTTAAGCCTAGATATTTACGAGCGCCGGATCTAAAGCTCGCCGGTAATAAACTGAAATTGAAAATAAATTATTCAAATATACATATTCTTAGAGTCGTCGCAACCGGCCGACCGCGTAACGCTTGGCTACGTGTCGGAATCTAACGAACGCAAACCTATAAAAGGAACCAATGCTGTTCGTCTGTTAGCTGGCTGCATTTTTAGAATCATAATAATAATTGGTTGGTATTTTTATAGAATACATAGTCTAAAACTACACATATAATTGAACAGAGAAACGAATGTTTTATTTGTATTTCTATTTTTTCTACTAATTGACGTACAGCGCCGATTTTTGAAAATATTCATTATAATTACTTAGTTTCTATAAAGTTATATCCGACTGTGAAACACGTACATATGCAATATATGTGTATGTGAACAGATTCATATATCCACACAAATCAAACAAATTAACAAATCTTCATATATCCTAATTAAGCCTAATTAATTTAATCATTTTTGTAATTAATCATTTAAACTTCAAATGGATGTCGAGAAATTAAATTACCAGTTTCATTTAGATATATAAACCCGGCCAGTACATTCAAATATAGACCGAAATAACGTTATTTTAAAACTCAAGTACACCGACGGCGCATAGCTTACCGTAGCACGATGCTACGAATGCTACGAGTAGTGTAGTCGGGTGTATTAAAGTCAGTCGTCAAAGCAGCGTGTGTATGTAATCTCAGTGGACGATCGGATACATCTCTGTCGCACTGACGGCTTTCGTTACAATCATACTTATTACAAACGAGTGACGTCTCTATAAAATAGCTTTTCAAACGATAGTAGGGTCGGTAGTCGGGTAAAAGCACCGTTTTGCTTTTACTTTTAGTTTTTACCATATATTTATCGGCAAATACTGCAAATGCTTTCGATACCAACATTTTTATTTTATTTTCTTTACTGAGAAATGATTCGCAAATCATTGGACACATTTAGCAGACTTAATACAAGATCAGACAGTCCAATAAAAGTAATAACATTTAAATAAAAAAATTAAATACTGCTTTTGTTGGATTAAAGTGATTAAGATAATACAAAAAATTTAATGTCGGTTTTTTATTTGATATACGAGGTTGTTTGTGAATTCCACTCCTATCTTTATTAGGGGTTATTAAACCGTTTTAAAGCACCCAATTAAGTATGAACAACAAGTTCAAAAGGTAACCGTAAGTAATAAATAATTACAATACAGTTTACAGTCGACCCGTAGAAACTTGAGGGTAATGTCCTCGCAGTAATCGTAGTCGAGACCCGGACAATGGTCCACCGGAGAATTGCCTTCGAAGTATTATATAACATACAAAATAATTATTATTATATAATTAAACTTGGACGATATATTTGTTATTGATGTTAAGAGGTCAGAGTCACTCGATAGAGTAATAAAAAAATACAAAGATCACAGACTGTGAAATAAAAGAAGGCGATATAATTGTATTTCACAGAAAGCACGCAATGCTTAGAGCAATCGTTTCATCAGCTGAAATATCATGGGAGCGTTAGCACTACTAACACAACTCTCGCTAACTGCAATACAGACTGTGTGTGACAAAACATTGTTTTTTTTATGAGAAATTCGCAACTTTATATGTTCAGATGAAGTGAGTAATAGATAAAATTAAATTTCATAAAAGCGACCCAATGCTGAGCTAAGATGTTTTCGAGCTTTTTTCACGATGCAGCACCAAAATGGAAATCTTAGAATAAAATTCACACATCAATGAATTTTATAAATATTTATATTTTATCATAAGTATGTTTAAATCTCTAAAATGAAAACAAATCGTATACATTTAAACTGCATTCACATTGAACCTGTATTATGCTTTACCTAATGGAAGATTTTTGCTAAAAATTAAATATTCCTTATTCAGTAAGCCAAATTTCAAGTTGCTAACAATCTACGTTTCAAATACTTAAAGTTTGAGCGTTGAACAAAATGAAATATAATTAGAAAATTATTTAAGAAGCAATCATTTATCAACGAGAACGTTTCCGAGTTTATAATTGTCTTGCATATTGCTCTGAATTCTCGTGAAACGCTCTCCCAGGGACCCGGACGAGCGTTTTACTTAGTGAGTGTAATCGCTAATAGTTTCATTTATATTTCAAGTTTTGAAATATGATGAAATTTCCGTGTTAATTCTCTTAATAATGCGCTTACTTATACTACGTTGGGGTAGAATATATTTATGCTCGCTGGCTGTAGCCAGCTATGGGCTACATGGTCCCAAGCCTTATATCCTCACGGTAATCCTAATCGTGAGACCTTAGATGGAATCAAAATTGGAGTTTCAAAATGAGTTGTGAGTTTCAAAACTCTTTATATTAATTAAAACACCCAAACCAGTTGCTCCTGCGTCTAATCTTTTCACATTTGGTGATGAATTTAGTCTCCGTAGCACACATATAAACACAATAATGAACAGCTCGTTTTTAAACTACATTCTCATTAAATAGGATTCTTATTTATTTTATATTATTTGATTATATAAATTAAAACTTCTACCACAAAAGCTACGCTGGTTTTATATATTTAAAGTTCTCTCCGATTTGGTCAACATTCCACTATGACACAATTGCTGAGGCATAAAGTTTTAAATACACTGTAGTCGCTTTAAAATTTGTGAAATTTTAACGAAAATTAAAAAGCAGCAAACAAAATATTGTTTACATAATACTTCCAAATGGAATAGAATAAAACAAAAAGTAAATTACAGGTCCATCGTCGGTAGATACAAAGTACTCCATTATGAAAACCCTCCGGGCGATATTAAACGTTTTTTAATTCAGCCATTTGTTTTAGCGAAAGTGGTGCTTAAAAACTGCAAAGATAAATTATGTGGAAAGGCGTTGGCGAAAATATGGACAATCTAGATGAAAAATTTAAAACAAGAACTTGGTCACTATCCAAAAGAGCTTATTTTACAAACACTGCCCGCCCGCCCGCTCGTTTGACCCAGGTGTCATTGGCTAATAAATCTTCTGTTTTTCGGAATTTACACGTGGAAATTCAAACATAGATAATAACAGTGAAATACAGCTGTGACGAAATCAACGCTGAACGTAAACTGCATTCACAGGTTAATATATTGTATGCTATCTCTGCACGGAAATTATTATGTCTACGTGTCATCTTATACACACACAGATATAAGAAACTTGTTAATAGATGAAAAAACTGGACTCCCACGTTCAAAAATAGAATACACGAAAAGAAATATCTTCCTCCAATCCACTAACAAACCTCCCAACTCTGAATTATATACCAAAAAAAAAGGTTCCACCTTCGTTTTTTTTTCCTCTCGTGCTCGGCACCTTTTCAGGTCGATGTTCCCGCGCCATTATTAAATCAGTCCGGGATTAACGTCTCCGCTGCCTGAATAACAATGGAATCGTTTTATCTAACCGAAAATTCCCAGGAGATAGCCGAGATCACGATTTCGAGAACCTAAAACTTTCTCGAAACATCACCGTAACCTGAATCCATCCGCTTTTAATTAACTGACTACGAGTTACGACTAAACTGAGTTTTGCATGCCATTACCTATGTCATTTTACCAAATGAAATGTTCTGAGGTTGGAGCAACTGTCAAAAGGTCAATGAACCTTACGAAGCAATTTGCCAATGAATAAACAAAAATTATATTAAAAATGATGAGTACTATGAAAATGTTTATATGTACAGAAACTAAAATATTGCTTATTTATAAACCGTGCAAATGTGTAGCAATTATTGCTGAAATCGAAATACGAAAAATCAGTGCTCGAAAAACCGATATTCTCTGTTTCGTTGCTATTGTGTTCGAATGAGCCGTGAGTCAGGGATTTCAGCTGCTAGATTTGCTGTGTCATGTAGAGTGATTACTGGTTTAGCCTATTCGACATTGCTGTAATTATGTATCCGGTCGAAGAACAGCTATTTCGACCAATTTATAACTTATATACATTTTACTATGATTATTCTCAGATATGAGCTGATGGCCCAGTAGTTAGAACGCGTGCATCATAACCGATGATTGCGGGTTCAAACCCAGGCAAGCACCACTACATATATGTGCTTAACTTGTGTTTATAATTCATCTCGTGCTCGGCGGTGAAGGAAAACATCGTGAGGAAACCTGCAAGTGTCGAATTTCGTCGAAATTCTGCCACATGTGCATTCCACCAACCCGCATTGGAACAGCGTGGTGGAATATTTTTCGAACACTCTCCTTAAAGGAAGACGAGGCCTCATCTCAGCAGTGGGAAATGGAAGGCTGTTACTTTACTTCACTTTACTATTCTCACGTTGGACAAAGTATCGTTCATATATATGTCTTACAGCAAGTTTCTAAGCGACAATTTCTCTAACTTATGAAAAAAATATATAAATTGAAGTTAAGTTAATAATAATAAAATAATTAAAACGTTGTTATATTATAAATTACACAATAACAACAAGAAGCCAAGTGTGAAATTTAGTTGCAACATTTTCTAACGGAGACTGACTGAGATGGCTTAGTGAGTGGAACACGTGGATCTTTATCGAAGGTAGCGGGTTCGACAGCTCGCAACTTGTTTTCGATATATATTAATATAAAAAACATTAATACGAAATGAAAAACGATATTTGAAATTTAACTGGGTCTGGTCGGCTATGTGTATCATTTCAAAAAAGTAATTGGTAGATAAGAGCACAGGGAGCGCTGGCGGGTCGTCTCTCCAAAAGTCCAGATCCGTCGTAACATTTAATTTAATCCTGGGTCATGATTTCAAAGTGCTTTTAAGAGTCCACTTGAATAAAGATTCTTTTGATTTTGAAACGAATATCCCTCGATATAATTATAATCAAATATATACTCGTAACAGCCTCAGTAACGTACATAAGTATTATATGAAATGACTAGTATTCCTTTATATAGCTGCAATTAAACTTAAATCTTGTATTAGGAGTGGAAATAAACCTGTGACTTATTCGTTGCTGTCATTGAACCATTGACGTTTTATAGTTTAAATAATATTTGATTTTTGATCAAATTGTATGTACAAAATACCAAATTGCCTTTTCGATTCAAATTCAATTAGTCGTGCCAATTAAAATCCAATTGCAATTAATCAGTCCACCAATCAAATGATGTTTCCACCTACAGTAATGGATAACATGAAACGAAGTTAACGGGATTACTCCGATGATATGATGTCGTGAGACAAGTTGCTAAGTTGATACGATAATTCCGCTACTTATAACTTACATGTACCAAGGCATTTAATAAAATAACAGTCTAGATTAACGTCTTAACAGACAAACTACTACTACTTGGTGGTAGGGCTTTGTGCTAGCCCGTCTGGGTAGGTACCACCCACTCATCAGTTATTCTATAGCCAAAATACCAGTACTCAGTATTGTTGTGTTCCGGTTTGAAGGGTGAGTGAGCCAGAGTAACTACAGGCACAAGGACAAAACATCTTAGTTCCCAAGGTTGGTGGCACATTGACGATGTCCACCACTAACTATCAGCTGACCCATATGCTCGTCCGCCAACCTATACCATAAATAAAAAACTTCACTGAGTTTTCAAGGGTGTTTGTGCAAATTTGTTAGGACCTAAGCGATAAAGAAAAATCACTAGAAACCCTGTATATTTTAGAAGACATCATAAAGTATAGATTTTTTAATCCATAGAGAAAAGCTGATGCAAATTTAAATTGAACTTTTTAATTTAGAAGCGTATTATGTAACAGTACAAAATGAACTGAAAGCCCAAAACTGTTCTAGTTTATGAAACATTTTTCTGGGTTATTTGACCGCGTTGCGTTTTGGCCTATTTTTGGCACACATATATGGCATATTTTCATTCGACATGCATTTATTTAGATTAAAATCGACCACGGGATTTATACAAACAAATTAAGCACTTGTTAACTAGCAATCTCCGGATTGAAAATACACGTTCTACCCAGAGGGGCATCTTAGCTACATGTTTAATTAAAATTAAAACATTACTTATGGATAGTATCGTGTACCTTAGAACGTGCACGCCACTACTGGTAACCATAAATCAATAAACGGAAAGATTTCTTAGAAACGCTTTATTTTATTCAATAGTAAGTATTCTTGGAAGACGATTATTCCA
Source organism: Vanessa cardui (assembly GCF_905220365.1). Taxonomy (NCBI): domain Eukaryota; kingdom Metazoa; phylum Arthropoda; class Insecta; order Lepidoptera; family Nymphalidae; genus Vanessa; species Vanessa cardui. The sequence continues at coordinate 654,424 of NC_061125.1, forward strand.
AGTTTATTTGTTTTACTGGATATAATTAAACATCAGATGTCCTAACTTCAAGAAATCTTGGCCAATTCTTGGCACGGAGTCTCCGAGGAATGTGACAGTAAGCAGATGTTTCTGTTCAATGTACGGGAAAGTACCAATTTAGCGGAATTAACTCAAGTTGCTGAAAGCAAGAAATTATTTCGTTTCATTTAAATAATATTTCCAGGAAAGTTAGTGAATGCTGAAAACTTTACAAAGCGTAGTATCTTGTGGCTGAGAGACTGGTATCAGTCACAAGATAAGCTTGAAAATATTTTTCTTTATCCAGCTCTTGACTTCTTCGTCATATATATTTACAGTTTCAAGATGACTAAAATCAACTTTCACATTTATTTATTGCACTGTTTTATAAGTTACTAAAAGTGAAGAATAATTTTGTAGAAATTTGTGTAATTAAAAAAGGCCACCTCATAGAGAACCATGAGGTGGCCTTTTTTAATGGGATTGCACATAAACCTTTCGCCGGTAACTTTAAATAATACAACTCATTTATAAGTACTAGTAAACATAGACGGTGTTAGTAAGAAACAAAAATTTAGATAACTTCAGTCTGAACCGCATTCACCAATAAGACCGGCATTGAAAACGTTCCTTATTCTTAATTTTTCAGTTCAACGTAATATATGGATGAAAGTTTTCTAGACATTTTGCGTATTTGAAACGGTAATTTGTCAACTTCGTGGATTTCCTGGGACGCAGACTCCTCGAAAACTACTGACAATTTGTCAGAGTTCGCTAGTTTCTGAAGTTTTCAGAAGCATCATATTGCCGTACGAATTTATCAAAACCGTTTGTTTCAACGCGACATCCCATCCCAAGTCAAATGTCTAGGATTCGTCTTTTTTGTTGAAGGAAAACATTTTCTTTGCAAACAGTTCGCAAAGTTTGCTTTCAGTTTTGACAGAACTTTAGTTCTTACAATTAATTACAAAACTATTCTGAATTATTAACGATTTCGAGATTAGCAAGTGAGGTGGTAAGCCACGTCTAATCACAGGCGTTGTTTAGATACCAGCCCGAAATGATCGCTATTGTCTAACAGTAAAGACATCGTGGTTATCGACGATTTACGTAATTGTAGCCATTTACGTTTGCATCTTACCCACGAAGCGCATTCATCACTTTTGTCTCCAATAACTACACATATATACCTAACAACCATTCTAATCTACGTTCGGATGTGACACTACCACCACCCCCTATTACTGCCACCAGATCTAAGGTGTTAGATGAGACGCTAAATTCTTAAAAACTCGCTTAGCGAGCAATAGCAAAATAATAATATATATGGAATGGAGGTTGTATCAACTCGGAGCAGGGTTGACTATATAACACAATGCTTTTACTACACAACTTTAAATGTGGAAATGGGAAATTTATAGGCTGTTATTGTTGTTGTAGAACAACAATATACAATTACTATAAAGCTAAGGCCTCCTCTCCCTTTGAGAAGGTTTGCAAGATATTTCACCCTGTTCTAATGCTGTTTGGTGTAATACACATGTGGTAGATTTTCTATTACATCTAGTAATTAGACACATGCAGTTTTCCTCACGATGTATCTCTGCACCGCCAAGCTTATTAACATGAATAATCAGCGGTGCTTGTCTGGCTTTGAGCCCGCAATCATCGGTTAAGATGCTATGTTCTAAGCATTAGGCCATCTCGGATCGATATCTTCAGTAACATTAATACACTACCATGAGCAGTATGATCTACGCGATGACATAGGTAAACAAATTACGTTATCTTAGCTCACATGAATTGTTTAATAAACTCCTAATATCCCCATTAATTGCACGGCGCAGAACTAGAAGGCGCTCGCAGTAAACCACCCCTTTTAAACAAAAGCTGCATACATAAATAGCCCTGATATTACTTACTGAATAGTTAATGCTTTCGTTAACTCACCGGCTGCTCTCAAAGGATTAGAAAGACGTATTTAATACTAATTTTCGCGCGCAGCTTCACCTGCATCTTAAGTGCACAGCGGAGCTGACCCAGGTTAAAAGTAAAGAAACTAGTTTATTTTTTTCTTTGCGTTAAAATCTTGCTTCGAGCCAAATGTCATCGAGCCAGATGTCAACTTTTGGTAACAGACAGAGACACAGATTTACAGTTGAACTGGCATGAAATTAAAAAAAACGACCTATAGGGCACCAAACATCTCCAATTTTTGTCATCGTGGGGATAGAATTTATGAAAAAGTATCCTATAGAGTCTACAGAAATCAAACTCCATACCTAATTCTATATAAATCGGATCATGAGGGAAGTTCTACGGGCAGAGTTACTTCTACTTTTATATTATTAATATAGACGTTTAAATATTTAATGTTACGTTTAATAATCTCTCCACTTTACCTGTCCCACTAGTTTGAGGAACTACTTTAGGAAGCTGATTAATTTAATGTACCCCGTTTACGTTTAAATCAAATCTTGTAACTGAATTTTAGGCACGACCCACCCGATATTGGGCCGATATTTGACACACGACTTAGTTTCCCATAAGCCGTCTTATTTATATTGAAAATAAGGTACTATTCGAGTACATAAACTCTACCGACAAGATTCGGTATGAAACTCTGTAGTAACTCTATTCTATTAGTTAAATAACGTGGGTAATATAGTATTAAATTTTCCGGAGGTTTTTCCGAACCTATACGACTTAGGATCTTTCAAAATAAAAGCCTACACATTTCCTAAAGACTGGCAACGAATCTGCAACCCCTGCAAATACCTCTCGGTATTGCAGATGTCCATTGGCGGTAAAATTCAGTTTTCACCTGTGTAATTTTGGCATTTATAGCATATAAAAGTATACCATGTCTGAAACGAACAAATAGTAATTTCTATAAACAATCGTGCAATATAAGTATGCAATTTTTTACGTCTATTGTGCATGAATACATGCTCTACAAGATTACTAACGACAATAAAATGACCTTTACCTTAATTAAATGAGATATAGAACACTAAAAACCAAACAGCAATTAAATAACATCTAAAATAAACAATACAGAAACGGGTTCAAGTTTTCGCTGATTGCACAGACGAGACGATTCAGAAACAAAAAATGTATAGAATTAAACTCAATCTCTCTGAAAGCTGGAACAAAACGAGACATTATATAAAAAAGCTCGTGCTTAAAAATATTGTATGACGGAAATGCACGCGAGTTGCTTCGTTACTAACAAAAGAAATGCAGACGAAACATTGCTACACACGGGTGCGGCGGCTGAATGCTTAGACGGCTTGTACAATGTCGGGTTGTGACTTACATACATGCAAATTGATCTTAATTGTTTTTCAAATTAAATTAGGATAGACTGGCAAGTGGACAGTGCAAATTAGTATTGTTTCAAATATATAATCAATAAGTTAAAAGGTAAGGTAAGGTAGAGTATTCTATCGCTAGGTAGCAATACTTAGTAATATTATGTATGTACATATTTGGGTGAATAAGCCAGTGTAACCACGGGTACAAGGATATAACATCTCAGTTCCCAAAGTTGTTATGCAAGCAAACAGTTACTTACAATGACAGGACTCACTTTTTGGTTTCCGGGAAAAAAGAAGAGTAAATATAATAATTTGAAGGATACATTTATTCAAGCAGCACATTTAAATTTATATGAATTGCATTGAGTTTCAAGTATTCATTTTTAATATCAATTGCGCCTGACATAGCACTAGTAAGACACTCCATATTCGCTCACGACCCAGCCCCAGACCCAGCAGTGAGTGGTGTTTGGGACTTCCTTTGACGACCTCGTTGGTTTAGACGCTAAATATAAAGCCACAGGTTTCGAGGTCTGGTAATTGACCGCAATGGTAGATATCAATCAGAACGAAATCATCATACACGTTAACAATAATTCTGTGAAACAATTCCAATCAACAGATCTGGCTACTCAAGATTAATATCACAGTCAAAAGGTTCTCGACACGATGGCACTTAGGTCTGATGAACTGTTGAACGCGCCACGTATTACTCTTACATTAATTGATTATATATTATTTCATTGAAGTATACTCAATGAATAAATTGGCACGACGTAATATATTCAATAGAGGTAAATTATTGCATCAGAAACGTTTCGTTATAAAGCTTTAGCAAAGCATTCAAATTAGAAGATCATTTATATTATACTAGTAGTCGCCCGCGGCTATACTCGTGTTTTAAGGGGTTGTTTATCATACTATATTGTTTATATACTTGTGTCACACTAAATTTTATCAAATTCAGTTCATTGGTTTGGTCGTGAAAGTGCGTCAGACAGACTGACAGAGTTACTTTCCCATTTATAATATTAATATAGGTTTATGCAATAAGATTTCGTAAAAATAATATAATTATCGAACTAACTGACTAATCCAAGGTTAATGATTGGTGGTAGAATAACTGGAACAGGTCATCCACCTGACAGGCATTTACGCAAACGCAACGCAACGCAAACAAATGCGTAAGAAGAAAGCTTAAGTCTATAAACGTTTAGCATCGAAAGCTAAGATTAGAGCCTGAAACTTACAATGGGGCATGGCTAACTTACCTCAAAAACAAACGGATTAATTTGCGTAACATTTTTAAAGAATAGAACGCTCGAACATCAAATTCTTCAATACACATTCACTATCGAGCTTTACACCTTCAAAAATACACGAGTGAATCATAAGCTTCATATAAGCTTTTCCTTTAAAGGATTACATAAAGCCTGAGACGCGTGGGATGTTATTTGTTTACGTAATAAAATCTTTATCCTTTTGGAATATTGTTGATAATCTATACTAAAATATAGTAAAACAAGAGTCTTGAGTGTGTTCTTTGTTTCATCGCGAAAATATCTGATACTATATGTAGAATATATTTATAATTTGATTTCGTTAGATATTAAAGAACACTCAATAAAATAAATCAATGACGATTAAAAGTTTGATATTTAAAAACACGAAAGAATTCAAATAACAATCATAAATAGTTTTATTCTTCTATACTAATGTTATAAATGTGAAAATAACTGCCAAACCAATGAATAGAATTTGACGAAATTTGCTATGAAACAAACCTTGAACTACAAGGAAGGCTACTTTTTTTTTTATTTTTGCCTAATACGTGACGACCAACACCCTAAAACACGAGCATATCTGCGGGCGATAGCTAGTCTGAAAATAATTCAACAACAACAACAGCCTGTAAATTCCCACTGCTGGGCTAAAGACCTCCTCTCCCTTTAAGGAGAAGGTTTTTGGAACATATTCCACTACGCTGTTCCAATGCGGGTTGGTGGAATACACATGTGGCAGAATTTCTATGAACTTTGTCACATGCAGGTTTCCTCGCGATGTTTTCCTTCACCGCTGAGCTGAGATGAATTATAAATACAAATTAAGCACATGAATCATCGGTGCTTGCCTGGGTTCGAACCCGCAATCATCGGTTAAGATACACGCGTTCTCACCACTGGGCCATCTCTACTCTTTTGAAAATAATTCAATGGCAATAAATTTAAAAGCCCGTAATTCATATAACAATAAAAAACAGTTTTGATAATATTATACATATATTCATGAGAACATAACGTCCTATCCTTACGAGATATTAATGGCAGTTCATTGAACTGTGCGTCGCGTAATACTCGTAGAACTTCGTGCCAAAAAACTTATTGTATTCGATTGCTTAATTTTTGAAGAAGCTCATTCAATACCCTCGGAGCACGGAAACGATTAACGCGATTGGAAACGCGCGTTGTAATATTTGTGTTATGTAACCAATCCTGTCCATACATCGAAATAAACATTTTCAAACAATACGCAAACAGGTACAATGTAATTTAAAACAATAATATAATAATAATAAATATTGGACAACTTCACATACATTACTCTGATCCCAATGTAAGTAGCTAAACACTTGTGTTATGGAAAATTAGAAGTAACGACGGCACCACATACACGCAGACCCAAGAGAACATAGAAAACTGACTGACTACTGACTTATTCTATACATCGACTAGGCCGGGAATCAAACCCGAGACCTAGGAGTGGCCTACCCATGAAAAGCGGTGTACACACTACTATGACACGGAGGTCGTCAAAATATATTACCCACGCAGGTACAAATACTAGCATTGCCCATGTCGATCATTTTTCGCACAAATGATCCGTCCGATAATTAATGTTGGGAGAGGAAAAACGCTAGCGGCCGACGATAATTCATTGCAAATGACCGAATGTCAACCCCCGCAACCCCCGACCCACCTCGGAGGGCCCAACCCCCTTACCCAGAGGTGGGTGTGATAAACGGACACGATTAGTACGTCGTTTTGAACTGTGGTTTAATTCTCATCGGAACGCGAGCCTGTCTGTTGGTAATTATATGTGATGGCTAATCGATGGGCCGAATTCGCCATTTAAACTGAATAAGTGATCACTTATAATGTATACAGGTATCGAATGCAACACCATACAACTCTCCTACAAAACTGAAACATTATAATAGCACATTTCGTATCATCATTCGTATAAATCTATATTAATATTATAAATGTGAAAGTATCTTTGTCTGTCTGTCCGTCTTTCGTTCTTTCACGACCAAACCGCTGTACCGAATTTGATAAAATTTGGTATGAAGCAAACTTGATCTCCAAGAAAGGACATAGAACATTTTTGCATAACCCATGACAACCAACACCCTAAAACACAAGCGAAGGCAACTACTAGTTTCATATATTTTTGAGAAATTTCTGTTCAATACTAAGTAAAAAGTCGGCTCCGACTAAAAGTTGACTTTTAAAAGGTGTAATCAATCAAACTGAATCCCTAAATGAAGAGAACTATTGATTCTGAATTCATCTAAATAGCAATTAAAAATTAATATAATTGAATAAAAATGTTATACTCCAAATCTTATCGAAATAAAGACTAAATATAAATAATTCTACACATTTATGATTCTATAGCTCCCGGATTCAAACCACACCCGGCACCGAGGTTACAGAATGGAAGAGATCCATGGACAGGTGAATTCTGTTTAATTTGCGGGTTTTGTTTTGGTTATGTTTCGTTCGTTTATGGTTTTGGATTACGGTTGGTAGCTTAGTGTGGTGGAGGATTTTAGGAAGAAATAATATCAACTAGTATAATACATACAACACTAACACGAGGTGTGGGTGAATTTTTGGACCCGGCAAATAGATTACCAATTAATGTGTATAATTATGGAATTAACAACCAACATTTATCAATAACAAAATTTCTAATATACAGGACGAAGGCGAACCAATAACTGAAACTCGATTAAATTCATACGAGTGCTCTTTCTTAAATCTTTGGCTTACATCTAAAACCACTTCCTAAGATCTTAAGCCGAATGGACTAAGCTTGTCGCCCGTGTCCGGCTATTTCGCCCGCAAATCACCGAACTGCTCTTAAAATCGAAAAGCTTTCAAACTCTCGACCACATTTCAACTATTTTTAGATCCCGGGAGGATAGTTAGTTTTAAAATACAGAGAGTAAGTTAAAAGGGATTACATGCACAAATATACGGTCGATTTAATATTTTACATAATGTACAAATAATTAAGTACATACTGGTTTTAAAAGTGTTTCTAATTAATTATAATGTGACAGTAGGAGTTACATATTACGTATTCGTAAAATCAAAAAATAAATGTTAGAAAAAAGCATGCAACGATATTTTCCTATCAATTAAAAATAACAGTAACTCTTTAATTTGACTAACTTGGTACTGGACTATATTAATACTAATTTAAATAATTGTATTAACTAACATGACTTTGTATTTTTAAATGTTGAAAAAGAGTAACTACCGAGTTTCTTGCCGGTAGAATCTAGTTTCCGAACCGGTGGTAGCTTCACTTAATTGTTAAATGACGATTCAAAAGTGCTTGTAAAAGACCACTTGAATAAAGTTTATTTTGATTTTGAATTTTGATTGTTTTTGTAAATTATATCTTTTGGCTACATTTCAATAACGAAATATTTTTACTTAATAGATACGTTAACTTATTAAAGCGAGCCTCTGCTCATCAAATCTTTGGCGTAATTTAGTATCGAGTGACGCTCGTGCGTACAAGACATCTTAGTGTGCGTGAAAGAGTACAGACAGAATAAAAATATAAAATCCGTTATACCATTACAAAAACGTTGTTTCAAGAAAATTGCAAAAACGTATTTATCTATGAATAATCGAAATTGTATTCGAATTGTTATCGCTACGTGAGCTGAATTCATTTAATTTTCATCGAATATGAATATTTTTATAAAACGTTGTCATCATAACGTATTTGCATAAATGCAAGACGCTTTACATATGCAAATGTTTGACCTGTTTTCGATACTATTGCATATATGCATCAGCATATATTCGTTTAAAGTGAATATTCAATTTATTGAAAATAATGTAAAACTATATTTGCATATTAAGAACACTGAAATAACAGTCTGTGAATAATTGTTACTCATATGAAATGAATATGTTTTTTTTTTTATTATTAGATATTCTTGAATTATTTCTTAGAATCGAAACTTATATCTCAGATTACCTACTAAATGTATTCTTTATACAAATTGATAATTAACGCATTATTTATAATAATGCGTTAATTATCAATTATAAGATAAGACAAAATATGCAAGTAATGAGAACTTAACTGTCTGTGCACGTTTTGTGAACGTCTGACTGTGCTTGTGTTAGTCTTTATTTTTGTTAATGTCATATTTATAGCCAAAGGAATATGTCAAAAGAATTGGCACCAATTGTGTTTCATAAAATATTGTGTCAAAATATTGTGTAACAAATTGACTTAGTGTCGGACTTTATTCTACAAATTTAATACACGCTGAGTTTATCAATTAAAAAATCATATTAAATTTGTTGTAAAAACGTAAATTATACATAAGCACTCTCTAACATTGCGATATTGTTTTTTTTATGACATAGGTGGCAAACGAGCAGGAGGCTCACATGAGGGAAAGTGACTACCACCGCCCATGGACATCTGCAACACCAGGGGGCTTGCAGGTGCGTTGCCGGCCTTTAAGAAAACAGTACACTCTTTGAAATAAAACTAGTTACAACGGATTTGAATGGCGTATATTAATTATTTTATTTTTGGCATCCTGACGTTTCGAACACTTTACAGCGTTCGTGGTCACGGGTCTACCCGTTCAAATCCGTTATAACTGGTTTTATTTCAATGTGTAATCGCGAAAATTTTAGACAACATTACAGTACACTCTTTTCCTGAAGGTTTCCATGTCGTATCGGTTCAGAAAAACCCCCGGCGAAAGCTGGTTTCACAAAGTGGTTCTGTATATAATACAGGGTACTTCTTATTCAGTCAATCTGAAGTTAACAACTAATCTACGAGGCTCTTTACCTTCTAACGGTTATTACACTGGCTCACTTATCATTCAGTGAAACGGCCGTAGAAACACCCGAGGGTCTTAAGGCTCTACTAAATACAACAAAATAACATAAACTTAAAGCCATTCAACTACATTACCGGCAACTTCTAACATTACAATGAAACGTGTATTTAAAGTGAAGGAATAATATATTAAACAAGAACCGAAGTTGAACCGTTACGATGGGAGATAATTTCGTTCCACTGAATGTTCAATCTTTATGAATTCCATCATTTAATGTTTCGCATAACATTAACAATTCAAATGATGTCATTCCGTGCTTGACATTTAGCGGTTTTAGTATCAATTAAATTAATAACAGTAATTCTAGTCTACGATCCGCTGGATTGCAGTGAAATCATTGATAAATGTTCCGTGTAAAAATAATTAAGTCAGCGTGGTACACGTCATTTGAGAAGAATTGAGCTCCATCTTTACTGGGGAGTAAAGATCTGCAAATTTTTAGTCAATAGTCAAATTGTAACCCACCTCAAACAACTGCGAGCTTGGAAGTGAGAGACATGATTAGAGGCATTATTATTTTCCATTTTATTTACAATAAGATAACTAAAAAATACTTATAATTAACATATATATTTTAAATCTTACGTGAAAGTTTAAGTAATTTTAGACCTAATCACTCACGCAGACGCGTCTTTCAGTTTGATTATTATAATCGGCGTGTATTTGCATGAGTGACACCCGTGCTTACAAGATATCATAGTGTGCGTTAGTCGATTATGATTACAGTCAGCAAAAACATGCAAAAATGTTCATTTTTTTAAAACGCCGTAACCTTAACGTGAATAAACTATGTTCTTGGTTTTTTATGTTTAATGCTTTCACCTAGCTATTATATCCAGTGCGAAAGGACAAATTGGTTGCCAAGATTCTTAAATACACATTTTGTGCAAATTAGTTAATCTCATTGAAACATTTGTCGAATACGGAAATAATTCAAGCCGTTATTCCGTTGCGTACTGTATAAATCGATAAAATTATATGATAATAACATAATTGCTACGGAGTTGTCCTTTTTTAAATTGTTCTTAATAAGCGTCCGCGCCACAATAATTACATATTACTGGCATAGTAATATTTAAGTCGTTCGTAGATTCTATTTACTTTGGTATTTTAAATTATTTGATTTTTTCCCATTTATTTTAAATACAATTTTTATTTATTGTTAACGTTTATTTAAAAAAAATTAGAAATAAAACGTAATTTTTTAAGTATTTACGATTGTGCATCTAGACGGAAGAAGAAGCTTAAAATATATATTTATTAATTATAACTTTCGATGTTAAAGTTTTAAAACTATAAATAAAATTGTCATATCATACTTTTATATCTATGTTTTTATCAAAATACATACACGTTATTTTATTAATACATATATTCGTTGAAGTTTTATTGGTTAACTGTCATATCACAGATTATAATCATCAAAGCCGACGGCTAGATAGTACACAAATACAACCGAAATCTGACATTGATCGAAATCACACACTTTGACCCAAATCGGCTAACAACATGCGAACCTGAACCCATTCGAAGATATCCCATTTCAGCGAAGTTTGCGCCGACGAGATTACCTCCGAACCGGAGTTAAATCGAGTTATGAGTTACAGCTGATATAGACGAGTGAACTGCACGAGTCAACTATTACGAGCTGTAGTCGAGTTCAAAGCTGTATTGAAACTTATTATTGCGTCAAAATTATTTTATTTCAAGAGCCGACAGGCATAACAAGCGTTGACAAGTACCGAGATACTTCAAATTGTACAAAACATTTAATAAGTATATTAATGTAAATTGAAAAGAATACACGAAAGACAAAACTACATGGCTCTATAAATGCAAGCTATCTTTTGGCGATTCTAGTTTAATTACCTCATATAATATTAAAGAATAACTTGTCTCATATAGTTAATCTCACCATCGTCATATCATTCTAACCGATTCAAGTGAAATTTGTTAACTAGGCACGATGATACAATAATATCCATAGCTGTGTGTGTAAACACAAGTACAGGCGCAGAATCAACGCCGTTACGTGCTTTCTGGGGCACGAGAGGTACTCGCGGCAATTTATTGGCAACACTGAGTGGAAATTTGTCCCCAGACGTTGGCAATATTATTTCAGGGCTACAAAGTGTGGTGCCATATATACCAGCCTCTTAACCAAGTAGATAGTAGATACCGGATAATATTTCGATATAGGTTAATTAATAATTTATCATTATATAAGTCTTATAATATATGTCGGCTACATAATTAAGAAAAATAGATGTCTGGAAATAAATATATTAATGATTGAAAACTGTTTGATATTTAAAGTAATTATATTTAGTAAATTCTGAGTTAAAAGTGTTATTGTTTTTAAAAACAAATTGGATAAACTGCTCCGTAATATATCATGATAATATATACGTATCGTTATAAATAAATAATATAAAGCAACAAAGGAAAACTACCGTTTCAGATATTGTTTTAATATATGATGATCGATGACTGAAACTTGAGATAGTATAAAATGCTGCGATGTATTTTATAAATTAAATACGTGTGAAGCATGTTGCATTTCTTCAAAAGTGGGCAGATGCTATGTACAGCACGACTGAAGAACGTACTAGTTATAATGGAACACTGTCATCAAAATCCCTCCCTAGAGAGACGTGTCTAAATTTATTGCTTTATTCGGAAGCAACAAATATTAAACCAGAAAATCACGAGTATTTAACAAAAGCACGCCCTTGATCGCCATTAACGACCCTCAATACGACTTCCAAGCAGAAATTCACACAAAAAAAATGCAAAACGCTGAATTTAAAAGGGCCACATTCGATTTTTTAATTCCACCAATCGTGTAAAAGGTTTTTTAATTACATTTCCATAATGGAGGGAGGGAACAAGAGGGGACACTCGTGTTTATCCGTTGTTTAATTTAATTGGACATGTAAATGATTCCTCGGAAACAATAGCTTGTACTTCTTAAGTATGGGCAAGCACCGCTCAATTTACATGTGCTTAAATTGGATCTCCTGCTCCGCGGTAATGGAAAACAGAGATGGCACGTGTTAGTTAATCTGTTACAGGTGTAACCACGCGCACCCTCATGGGAGCAGCCTTGTGGAATAAGCTCTAACCCTCTCCCAAAATAGAGAACCTTTAGCGCCGTGGGGTGACATTAAAGTTGCTTTTTTTTATTATGTAACAGATTCTTAGGTCACACTTTAACTTCACTGATATAACGTGTGGTCCTCATAAGCGATTCAATCCTTCGCTGCTATTCCCAACGGAGACCAGCATACTGTGCAGGAGATATAACACTGTTCACGTGTGTTTCGAGACACATATATCAAGGCAGCATAAGCATTGCCAAGTCACAAGTTCCAGGCTGTAACTGAAATTTACTCGATATTTCTTATAAGGCCGAATCGGGATACAAACCTAAGACCGCGGGATTTAAAGTAATTAGGTTGAGTTAATTAATTATTAATGGATGTTACAAAAGTGAGTCGAGTGGTTAGAACGCGTGCATCTTAACCGATGGTTGCGGGTTCAAACCCAGGCAAGCACCGCTGTTTCATATGCTTAATTTGTCTTTATAATTCATCTCGTACTCAGCGGTGAAGGAAAACATCGTGAGGAAACCTACATGTGACAAATTTCATAGAAATTCTGCCACATGTGCATTCCACCAACCCGCATTGGAACAGCGTGGTGGAATATGTTCCAAACCTTCTCCTCAAAGGGAGAGGAGTTATTGTTGTTACAAAACAAACCATGTCACATTACCTTAAAACATATTTGTTTTTACATTCAAAAGTTTTTCATCTACATAATTGTATGACTAAACGTTAATTACTTTGGTTAATAATACTAGGTTTAATTACACAAATCATGACTTTATATAAACAATACTTTTATGTTAGAATATTGCGTCATTAATTAAAATAATATAAAAACGTGTAATGTGTAAAGCCTTAAACCATAAGCAGTTCAAATTACTCCATGGTGAACACCAGTATTGCAAGAAGCATATTAGCATTTTTATTAAGACTAGTAGGAAATGAATGTATGTAAATAAATACACTTCCATTTCCATACAGAACGAGAGAATACTCCGTCTTATTCTCATAACGTAACTAACAAAACCTCAAAGAATTGCAATTTTCCCTCATATGATTTCAAACTAAAATGTTTTTACAGAATGAAACTCACAGCGTATCTCATATTATCATTACATAGTAAAAAAGTAGCTTACAGTTGTACGTCTGTATGTAAGCTTAGATCTTTAAAATTAAGCAATGTACATACTTTGACGCGGGTTTTTTTATTTGACTGTAGTTAATTAGCATGGACAATATAATATCAAAGAAGCACTCATAGTTTCAGAAGTTTCTAATGTGATGTCGTGTATAAACAAATTCTGTAGTATATTTAGTATCATTATCAAACCCGTGCGAAGCCGGGCCGGGTCGCGAGTTTTAGAATAAATCCCGCGAGTCCTCGTCCCGGGGCGCAAACACGACTAACGAGTCGTGTGTATTGTCAGTTAATTAGCGACGTTTTAATTACATTTTTATCTTATTTCTTAAAACATTACAATGCAGAAGAAGTTTTTATTTTAATTAAAATAAACAAACGATGTTACTTTACGTGCGGCTCATTAGTAATAGCGGAATGTTTCATCTTGTGACGTTGGAAAAGTGATAATACTATTCTTGAAATTAATCATCATTACGTTTATATAGGTTCTATTTTTACAGAAATCGAGATATGGCGACAAAACTCAAATACTAACCATTTGCGTAGACGGTACAAGTACTGTACACTATTGCGTATGAAACACACTCAATTATAAGAGTTATAGCACTCTCGAATGGACGGCACGACAGGATCTGAGACCAAGCACAAAACGTGCGTTTTACCACTTACAACCTAGTGTGTGTGTTATCCAGTCTATAATATAATAAGGATAAATTATAAGGAATATCATAAGCTCATTCGATGTCTTTCAGAAGAAAAAATATTAATATGATTTAGAATAAAATGTTTAATATTTTGTTATCAGCGAAATACAACCCATCCTGAGATCTCCAAATTAAGCATTAATACTTCTCACGACGTAGGAAAACGCTTACTAGAGCTCCAACTGACTAGAACTTAAGCACAGTTACTCCTCACGACGTAGACTCTCACTAAGAAAGACATTTTGAAATAACAACCGCAAGAAGCAGAGAAAAGGGTTGTAACTTATGTGATTTTTACTCGCAGGAAGTCGCGACTGACAGACAGTAAATCAAAAGCAAGTATGAGATAATATTTTGTCAAAGTAACTAAATCAAAACTCTGTGTATCCAAGAACGATTCAGAGAAATTTATCATCGCTTTCATAAACTCGTATGAGATTTATGTGATAAGTTAGATATTTGTGTTTCGACGTATTAAACTTTGACCCGAATGGGTTCGAAGTCGATCATCATTTGTTCAGACAAACACACAATGCTTTCAAATCAAACTAATAGTATGAATATTTAGTTGGGAGGGAGGATTAACCCCCTGGACAAAGTAAGGAATGAGTTTGTCAGGAGGTTGTTCAAAATAACACCAATACGGCACAGCCCATCCTGAGACGTGACGGTGACGTTCTTAACGGGATGCGTCAAGAATGCCTTAAATATCAGACCAACTCGGAAAGAAGACGACCCCAGGCGATTTAGTGAAAGAGAGGATTAAGAGCATTATGTTATGGTTTGGAATTTACCTATCGAGTTTAAATTCTCGGCAGATAGAATAATATCTAAAAGTATCCATAATATATATATCTTATAGATTCTAAATGGAATTATATCATAAAATAAGTTTATATAATAGACATATTTCTCCGTATAGCTGTATATAATGTTTACGGAAGTATAACATGTCTGTAGCTGAGATTATATTTTGTTAATATCGAAACTGTTACGAGGAAGTTTTGTAAAATCCTCCAATTACTCGAGGGCCTTTGTAAGAGCTCCCTCGTACGGGTAACTTATCGCCTGTATAGCTTTTTCAACGTCTATCCTTCATAGTACATAAATGAAACCATCAAAGGGTTATTAGTCAGAGTTTGCATACTCTTCAAAACAAGTTTTGAATTATCACGTAACAAGAACGATTTTAATATAAAATTACCATTGATTACCTTGTAAGCTATCATTAATTACCTAGGTTATAAACTATCATTGATTACCTTGTAAACTACTATTGATTACCTACCTTGTAAACTTTAACAAAACTGATTCGGTATATTATGGGCATTGAGAATACGGGAATATAGAATGACAATAATATAAAAAATATATCATAATCATCATCATCGTCAGCCCTTTTTTGTCCACTGCTGGACATAGGCCTCTCCAAGTGCATGCCACTGTGGTCTTTCTCCGGCTACTCGCATCCATCTCATAATAAAATATATGCATCACAAAAATATAAAATGAGTAACTAAATGTAAATAGTTAGAGCCTTAAAATAAATAAAATTCTTATGTAAATAAATAATTACCTATAAACACATTTACCTACAGCATTTATCAGGTTTCTGATCTGTTAAATAATATTTATATTTTACAAATATATAATTGTTCATTCGATACCAACTTTGTTTATTAATAAATTCAATTCACATAAAATTCATATAAATATTTTATAATTTATGCCTTCTATTATCAACGGTAACATAAGGTTATCCGAAACCCGAACAGACCCAAGCTCGTCTAATTATATTCATCAAAAAACACTGTATAGAGTCGATAGTACAACTGCACGGAGGCTGGAGCCGATCCCTTTATCACGTATCATATTAAGGATGCTGTACTAACGCTCACTTCCTAGTAACAACTACCACAGTCTGATTTATAATTTATTACAGAACTCGCAAATAATCAAAATTACCTCTTAACTTCGAATTAATTTGAATTTCGAATCAAATATGCTGTGTATATCTAAAATCAGTGTATATGTACATATACACTGATTTTAAGAAAAAGAAAGTATACCCTATTCCCTCTATAAGAGGAAGAAAAGGCACATTAACATCATTTAACAGCAAATTGACGCGATATCATTGGTCGAAATTTTGTTTTTTCTGTGATATTCACTATGGATTTTCGAAAAAAGTGCGTTTTTTAACGTCTATACTGTTATGAGAGTTTTGGAAGTAAAATTAAATTGAATATAAGTAGGCAAGTGTAATAGTCTTATATTTTAAATAAATATATAGTATTCAAAAACTCTTAGTACACAATACAGCTGAATTTTAGCAAATCGCATGAAATGCGTAAATCGAAGTTTTCTTTAACTTTATTCCTAGTTGGATTGGATTAGATTATAAGTAAGTTTAGGAGAGCAATCAGCGACAGCAATTGCTTCGAAACATGAACCGACAATTATTATTCCGATTATGACCACATACGTATTCAAAAAAATGTGCAACGTATTAATGTCTCCGTACAAAATACAAAAATAAAGTAATAATTAATGCCTTCGAATTATTTAAATTGTATTATTAAAACATAATTATATTTTAAATTTAATTTAAACAACGAATTGAAATTAAATTCGTTTTACAAACAATAATCATCGCGTTATCTCTGCGGCGAAAGTGACAAATTCACGACCGTAAATAAATGACAAAAGATAATTATCTCTGACATTTATGATAAAATAACGTATCGTACATTCAATAAATAACACAAACAATTTCATATTAATGCTTTGGGAATAGATACCCAATTGACCTCTGATTGGGATCTGATTACTTTGTAAGGTATTACGGATATATTTATTTGTCCATTATGTACTTACATCTATGTGTTTATATTGCTATTGTTTTTAAGTTATTTCGTAAATTTCTTAACCAATATCAGCATTAATTTTACCTGGTTTGATAAACTCCGTTGGCATATGACTTGTCTTACCTGAAAATAATAAAAGAGAATTAATATATTATTAGAATTAGAATTAAAATCCTCGCAGTAAAATAAACAACAAGACATAATACGTTTAGAGTTTATTCCACCTCGCTACTCTAAAGTAGGTTGGTGATTTAGCAGTTTCCATACAAAGCTTTCCTTCTCCATCTATCACGAGATGAATTACAATCACAAATTAAGCACTGTAGCCCTGTGCTAAACCGTTATTATATTCGTAATCCAACCATACGAACACAACGACTCCCAATATATTTATGTTTGATTAAACTATATTAAAAAAAAACATTCTATATAATCTATGTATATCAATTTTACTAAAACGCCTGATATTTTTTATTAGCCAAAACTCAAAACTGTATTGTTGCTTCATTTAAATTTAATGGGAAAATAACCTATTATCACAGAATGTAGTGTTAATTCGAATTGAAAACGTAACAATTCCGCAGTAATGGCGGGAATGCACGAAGAAGTGGCGCGATTCAATGGCGGAAGGCGCTGCTTCCTAGAGATGTCCTACTTCTACGATGTAGGTGCTGGCAGCGTCGCCGGGAAATCGCAGTTCCGTAACCGGGACTGACAGCTGGGAGAACCGACAATGGAATGTAGGCGACGGCGACGGGAAACTGAATCGTTTATTTAAGCTCGTTTACACGTGAGGCATTATAGTATGGAAAGTTTATAAAATAATAGCCGTATTCGTCTACATAGCCGCAGTCGTGTATGAGCTGAATTATGACTAACTAGCGACTCGCCCCGGGTTAACACGGGTTAACGTTAACGTTACGGACGTTAGGAGACTGAATTATAGTTATTCAATTAAAAATTCAACAAGTTTAGGTATATTAATGTACGTGTATGTAAATGCTGGGCTAAAGGAGACAAGAGCTGATAAGTAACTACGATATTTCCTGTGAATCTTCACTGATATATATGCAAAATTACAGGTGTGAACCTGTAATTTTGCGTTGTGTAATTAAGACGTGAAATCGTTACAAACAAAAATACTCAAACATTAATCATATTTATGGTTAATATCGTTAGACCATCAATTTAATTTTAAAATATATAATTTTATGATAAACTGTACTAATATTAAAATACTTAATTATCTCTGTGTATATATTTGTTGCTCATTTACGGCATACCTATAAAAATTTTGATGATAGGTACGAAGCAAGCAAGCTTGGCCCCCAAGTGCATAAACTGACTACTTATTACCGGACAACCACCCCTAAAACGCAAGCCGTGGACGACAATGATTTGAATTATAAAATAAATTCTCTACTAAAAAAGACTGCTAAAAACTTTTCAATAAAAACACGCGAGTTAAATACTTTAATCCATTTTATTTGAACTTTGCAATTTCGCGATGTTTTCGTCGTTCGTTCTGTGACGCAAGCGAACATTTATGTTTAAGCTTAACTTATATAACTTAACTACACTTTTATTTTAAACTAAGTGATTCTCTCGTTCTCTGATTCGTAATGGAATGAATATGGATTGTCAATGGATAAATCTTTCAATAAGATAAGAGTCTTGTTATTACAACATATGTTAGATAACGAATGAAAAGAACTAGTATTCCAGGAAACTTGAATTTAATTTTTAACAATGACTTACTTATCGCATCAAATCGAATACAATTATAGCGCGATTTAAAACCTACTAATGCCATATATTAATGACAATTTATAAAAAGAATTTTACCAACGTAAACATGAACAACATAAATATACTTAAAAAGGAAACTTCACTAAGAATCTGAATAAAATAAAATATATATCACAGGCGTAGACAAACGAATATGTTTTTTTTTTTAAGACTAAAAGCAAATGAGTAAAATTATATCATCATTATTCAAAGTATTTTATATTGTTTTTCGCTACATACAAAAAAAAACAATGACAATTATATTTCTTACTGTTAGAATTCTATTTTTAAATAATTAAAAAGGTATAATATGTAACACACCAGTTACTTGATATTTATTAGAGATTTTCGCATTCATTGCTTCAGTAACACGGCCAATAATCGAGCACACAGAACGAAGAGCCGCCAATATTGGCCAATAGTAATGAGTTTGCCAATAAATAAAAACGTTATAAGGGCGGGGCGTGAGTGCCGGCGGGCACGAGATATAATGCACTCGTCCTCACGTCTAAATCTAATTGTGTAGACAAAGCGCGCCAGTGCACAACGGAAATAAAACAATTCAGACCTAACGGAAATTTGATTTAACACTGCTGTGAGTCACAACATGGCGGTCGTAAAAGCCAACTCGGACTTAATTGAGTAATACGTCAGAAGATTGACAATTTACAAACATATGTCAACGAATGGAGAAAAGAACGCGTGCCCTCTGGAAAATAGTTCATCACGAATCGACATAATTTTATTCAGTAGTTGAGCATTGTAATTTTAATCTCTCAATTATATATATCGGTACATCTGTAATGTTATCATACGTTAAATATATTGCACTCATTCGTCTTGGAAATTGAAATTGTGCACAACCCAGTGCCTTAGAAAGCAATTAAAACCATTGGTGCTGCGCTTAAACTATTTCTGGTTGTGTTGGATTTACCATCCTATTGGACTATAGAGGTGAGGGAAAAGTGTTTGCGTGAACACTTGCATAGCTGTAACTCGGATACATAGAAAAACAAAGTACAACAATAATTGTAAATCGTCTATTTACAATTCCTTGACACAAAAAGAGTTACAAATAATAAATAAATCCGTAAAGCAAATTTGTAAACATTAATTTATAATCCATATTTCAACGACAATCCGCCGTACACCAACATGCCAACGTATCATTACACCAGTTAACTTAAAACATGTAATATTATGTTTGACGGTAAAATAATTAATTATTAGGGCGTGCCACGTATGCCTCCTGACAGGTCTGCATAAATCTCTACTAGCGGTATTTTATATGGATAAATAACTCGACTAAGATATAAGCACAGCGTTAGGTAAACATAAATATATCTCCTATTACAATTGTGTGAAGAAAATAACGAAAAAGCCGTGTATTCGGTAAAAAAAAGAACAACGCGAATCAACGCAGCGAAACAAAATACAATAAAAAAGCGTTTGTATATAAAAACAATAAAGAACGGGGTATATTTTGGAACAATAACCCGAAAACCGCGCGCACTGGGGACACCGCCGCGCAATATTCTTCGCAGTATCTTTGTTCTTGTTTTCATAACTTCCCTGGCATTGTTTCGAGCGGCGGGGCTGTAAAAAAATATGATAACCGTATTCTTTCCCCTTTTGTCTTACTTCATCTGTGCATTAATAAGTGAACTATATTTTTGGACTAAACGCCTT
The DNA here is from genome assembly GCF_905220365.1 of Vanessa cardui. NCBI lineage: Eukaryota > Metazoa > Arthropoda > Insecta > Lepidoptera > Nymphalidae > Vanessa > Vanessa cardui. Next base: position 675,215 of record NC_061125.1, read on the forward strand.
TCGGGCGGCGGGCTCCGCACTCGACACTTGTGTCAGCGTTTATTGTGACAAGGGAGACATCTTAATTAACTACTTATCATTCAATAAATATGAAACATAAAAAAAAACTAAAAAAGATTTATATAAATATTGATAAATTAATTTGAATAAGTAAACCTAATATTACAAATGTGAAAGTAACTCTTTCTGTCTGTCTATCTGTCACTCTTTGACGACCAAACTGCTGAACCGAATTTGATGTATTTGGTATGAAGCAAACTTGAACTCCTAAAAAAGGACAAAGGCTACTTTTTAACATATGACAACCAACACCTTACAACGCGAGCAAAGCCACGACTACACGCACTACATATTAATGACGTTAGAAGTAAATAAGTGTTAACGTATTAAAAAGATAATAAAACTGGTAAGTAAGCGCGTGTCGCGGGAGACGTACCAGACGGACCATGAAATGGTAGGCTTGATTAAAAAATAAAACAATTAATTACGGTGTCGCGTTTTCTTACAGTGAATTTCCCTTGAGCTCTTATAATTAATATGAGAAACTAAGGCGACGTTCAACTACTTTTAAGACGTTCTTTTAAAAGTTAAATCTGGATAAACTATATAATAGAAATATTGTATTTTTTTTTGTTAAAGCGTGTCTTTGAACACTATTTTCTTTGATCTCTCGACTTTGATGCTTTCGGGGAGTCCAATAACATTATGACGAATATTTCAAAGGTATACATAATACACATATATACAACTACTTCATAAAATTTTAAAACGTCTAACAGGATGACATTCGGCGTAGAAATTATCTACGTAGATAAGCACTATAATGAAATAAATAAAAATAAACATTGAACAACATCACGTAACGACGGTACCACAAACACACAGACTCAAGACAGCATAGAAAACTAACGATCTTTTTCTACATCGACTCGGCAGGTAATGGAACCTAGGACCTCAAAGTGGCGTGCCCATGAAAGCCGGTGTACACACTACTCTACCACGGAGTTCATCGAAAAGCACTCAGAAAGGAATTATTCGAAATTAATCTGTTTAAGTTAAATGAGAAAATTTGTTTGCGCACCCACGCCTTTATTATAAACCAATAATAAATAATTGAAACATATATTAACTATATGTAAAATATATTCAAGAGATTATCATTAAACAAGGTAAAAGGTTATACAAATACAATATAATCCTTCCATCAAACTAACAAAAGGTTAACGTTCTCGTATAATCCTAAGTGCTCTACATCCGATAGACAAATAATATTTTACTGATATTGGTTGAGTTTGGCGCTCCAATGAAAATACGAAGAACATTATAGTACGACACAACTTAGATATAGCATCCGCAAATTCAATAAAACCGATTACTGCCGATTTATACAACCAATTGAAATAGCTCCCTATCGCGCCATTCGACGCTATTCGTCGCAACAGAATCCCGCTTCAGTTCAACCAGAGAAAACAAGTACATGTAAATCGATGTGTCATTGACGACTATATGAGTTATATGATATTACACGTTATTGCGTTTGTGTAAAGATCATAATCAAATTAGAAATAAACATTGATAATTTGGGATAGCGTACTTAATTCGGATGTGATCGGTTTTACGAATTTTGCCGATGCCACGTCTAAGTTTTATCGTACATTAATTCAATAGCTACTGAAATGCATATTTCGTAACACACACATCGCTTTGAAGTAAACTTGGCTTGAACATTAAACTTTGATATTATAACCTATTACTGTACAGTCATTGACTTAACAACTCATTAATATATCACTGTTGGACTAAGAACATGCTTGTTGTAAATGCTCCCGCTTATCCAATGATAGATCTTGAATAAACATGAGGCACATTTTCATCCTATCCTCCTGCCCTTATCCCAATTTTATTTGAGGTCGGTGCAGCATTTCTTCTTCTTCAATACCTCTCTGTCAGACGTCATCTCACAAGTAACATTCTTTAAAACCATATCATCTTTAACGCAATCCATCCATCGTTTCCTAGGTCGTCCTCCTCTATATCCATCCACATCTCACAAGGCTTTCCTCACAATATGTTCTTCCTATAGATGGACAATGCAATTTTAACTTATGAAGATTCAGTTATTCTCGGTAACAGACAATTGTAATCCATATTTTAAGTGACTTCGACAGTTGAGAGTGGACTAATGTATGCACATTTACAGTTATAAGGAACAAAAGCAAGTGGGGATGACTAAGGTTTGAGATGCGAATGGGTGATTATCGTTATCCAACTGTTTTATATAAGACAGCTTCTGCCCGACCAATAATATTCAAAGTTATTCACAAATGTCATCCTGGATCATCGCTTCGTATAACTGTAGATTCGCAAATTAAAGTAAACAATCTTGAAATGGTAATACCATAATAAAATATACGTATAAGTACTTCATATTTTATCAAAAAGCCAAATCTATGCAAGGACCAAATGACTACGCAATATATTGAACTGACTACGAACTTAATATGATAATATTAGTACAGAGAGAAGCAATAAAGTCACCATTACTTTAAATTATGGCATTTATCCACAATGTTCCCATTCATGAGCCGAAATGTCTGCATATGAATACCTATATGAAAGGAATGTGTTCCCAGTCGACTTTGTTGTATAGTTTTAATATCAAAGGCAAGGCTCCGTGCCAGCTGGTGTAGCATCATCTAGACAGTTTACATGAACCAGTTATCCTACCACCGAAAAACCACTGTATTACTGTTTAGATTTAAATGGGGAGTGAGCCAATGTATCTGCGAGTACTTGGGAAATAAAACCTTCGACAGGCATTAAAGTACGAAAGCATTGTCTGTATTGTTTGCTGTCCAGGCCGCCTTCATTCAATTTATTTAGGACCTAAGGTCCACTAAGGTCAACGTACTTCTGAATCGAAATGGAAGTGAAATCGTTACAATTAAAAAACAAAAAGATACATTTTAAAAGACAAAAATATTTTCCCCGGCCTCTTTTAAAAGTCAGAAACCCCATATTGTCATATTTATGAGCCAAAGTGCAAAAGATACTAAACCATTTTCGGATGTGAAATAGGTAAGTTATTTTATCCGTCCCTTCACTTACAGGCCCTTGGTTAGTGGCCCTTTATGATGTGTAAGGGATTGCGGAAACCGTCACGCTGGAACACTAAGTACTCGTTCGCGTAAACACGCGAGCTTTTTTCAATTCAAGGGATGTATGTTTTTTCCTATGTTATTATGCATATGCATATATAGGTGCAGCGTTAATAGCGCAATGGTTTACAGGCTGCCTAGCAATGTCGCAGGATCTATCCTGACCCCTTGGGCTATTGTCGTACCCATTCTTACCATAAGTGATAAAATGAAGAGGGGTAAAGGAATATTAGTAATTCTTTAATTAATTTGAGGCAACGACACTATTCTTTAACCAATTTTTTTTCCAAAACCAGTTTAATGTTTAAAAACAAACTAACGTTTTTATTGAGACTCAGATGTCATTTTAAAAAGAATAGTAAACAATAAAACAAAAACTAGTAACCAATTCAAATGAAGAACAACTTATTTTGAGATACGTATAACCTATGCATTTAATAATCTTAATTATTATGATGTAAACGTTGGATGATAGGTCATCTAATGTAAAGAGTATATATTGGCCCATGAGGCCACCAATCTTCGAGAATAAATCATAGTATTTTGCAAACATCGTAAGAATAGAAGATCTGTACCCATACACATACTTATTCAAATTATAAAACGCTTGTAATTTTTTTTTTTTTTTTTTTTTTTTTTTTATGGTATAGGTTGGCGGACGAGCATATGGGCCACCTGATGGTAAGTGGTCACCATCACCCATAGACAATGACGCTGTGAGAAATATTAACTATTCCTTACATCGTCACTGCGCCACTAACCTTGGGAACTAAGATGTTATGTCCCTTGTGCCTGTAGTTACACTGGCTCACTCACCCTTCAAACCGGAACACAACAATACTGACTACTGTTATTTGGCGGTAGAATAACTGATGAGTGGGTGGTACCTACCCAGACGGGCTCGCACAAAGCCCTACCACCAAGGATTAACATATGGTATAAAAAAAACCAAGAAAGCTCACAGCAAATTATCTAAATAAAATGAAAATATTTAAAAATAAATATGAAGAAAGTGTCAGAATTTGCTAAAACAGAAAGATCTTATTGTTACACACGAAAAAACTCTACGAGAGAATTTAAACACGATTACTCGTGGAAGTGTCAAAAATTACTTCAATATGAAAAAAATTGTATCCATCTCCATAAAACCCACAGCCGAGACACGCTCGAGCTGTAATCTCCATAATCATAAGCCGCTGTACAAGGCAACATGTCATGAGAAATTTTCAATTTTTCACGCACGCTGATCGCAACGCGCCATAACCACGAACGGCATCTTGACTGCCACATCGTAAATCACAAGGCGGGCGACGCTATTTACAATATTTAAGATAAACGAGAAAATAAATGAGGTACGATGATAAAATACATGAAAAAACTCATTAGAAAATGTAGTCGGAATTATATTGGAAGCAATAACAGGACCAAATGCGCCATTAAGGTATATCTCATTATATAAATAATTGTAAATTGAAAATCAAGTTCCAATGATTAAAAGGGCGAAAGAGTTATTGGTATCTATATTGATAATACAAACGTGAAAGTAACTCTGTCTGTCTGTTGCTCTTTCACCTTTGAACCGAATTTGATGAAATTTGGTGTGAAGCAAACTTCAACTCCAAAAAAGGATATAGGCTACTTTTTTTGCCTGACTCATGACGATCAACACCCTAAAATGAGCGGGAAATATATGATAATAATAATTATTATCATATATTATAATTATATTATTATTATTATATAGAAATAATAATAACATAAAAGAACATAAAACCTGCACATCTAATTAATATCTTTTGGATTAAACGCTATTCAGACATTTTGTAAAAAATATAAATTATATGTTCAAACTATCTTTATTTGTCGTTCTTTCTATTAGTGAAAACAGCATCAAAATCCATTACATAGTGTTAAAGTTACGTATTATTTATAGCATTATCATCTCAGCAAACGTTTATATATAATAAGAAGCAATAAAGCTGTCATCTCAACTAATATCATACGTCAATTTGTATTCATTCCTTTTATTCGGTAATGCTAAAACACTCCGCACTCTTTACAGCCCGTATTCATGCGTTATGATTACTTAAGGGCTGTTTACATGACGCGGAAAAAATACTGATATGTCGTCATGTATTTAGTATTATTTGTTCATGATATCTTTAACGTTCTTTAAAGTGTTTTTTTCACTAAACTTGTACTGAAAATGCACGTTTTTAAGTTCCATTTTGCAACAGTAATAAAAAAAATCACTGAATATACATATTTCAAGGTATTCAAATGTCCGCAGACGTCGTTCTCTTCTTTGATTAAGTTTAGTAAAAGCTGTACCTGTATCATATACTGGTAGAATTTAAAAAAATCGATATTAATTGATTACAAGCAATTTTCAATCGTCGTTTCACACAACTGTAAACGTAATGCAGGTAGGCTCTACCGAGAAGAATCACCAAAATCCTAAGTAACTGAAATACATAGGTCAACCCAGACTCCACGCTTATTTATCATCAATGTAATCAATAAATAAAAAAATACTATTTAAATTTAAAAAAAAACAAGTGGAACACAAAAGTAAAATTCAGATATAGTCTAGACCATAATTTCTTTGACAGTCATTGAAAAAAAAAGACATTTAGACGTCGTTTCGTTCGATATAAACGCACCCTCATCATATATGTAACAGATATATTCTAGACGAGAATAATATGGTATGCATCGAAAAAAAAATAAAATAAAAAAAAACATTGAGACTTGTCGTCTCGATATAAACGCACCTCTGGTTCCTTAGCCGCCTGTTTCATTCAAACGTCATAATAGAAACATCCCCGACACTACATTCTCGGTAACAGTATTTATTCGAGTCGAGATATTGCATTTCATTTCGCACAATACGAAGTGAGAAGGAAGTAATGATCTCCGTAAGATACCGTTGTGTACTCGCCTTTTAATAACAAACCTTTCTTCTTTAATGCCACCTTATACTGTAGAAACTTTTTATATTTATTACGTACTATCGACCAGACTTCGCGCGGGTGCAATACTGATACTAAATATAATAAGGATTTTTTTTATTTACGACATCATATTAGAAACTTCTAAAATAATAAGTGTTTCCTTACCTTATTGTCCATGTCCATGTCCATTATATACAAAAACTATCCTCTCGAATCACTCTATCTATTAAAAAAAAACCGTACCAAAATCCGTTGCGTAGTTTTAAAGATGTAAGCATACATACCGACATACAACGGTAAGCGACTTTGTTTATGATAATGAAAAAATCACACAGCGATACCGCAAGGAAAAGGTCTTATGTCAATATTGAATTCCAATTTCAATTAAGGATAAAATCATACATAGTTTTTCATTTATGAGTAGAGTTTACTGATCACGTGATACAATTACGTCACAATTGTAGGTATAACCGACTTCACCAATAGCAGCTAAGCAAATCTGCCAAAATCAGTAGGGAACTAAACCGCGATCAAATCAACCGTCTCATAATATTTGCCCACCAGACCCCACTGAATATCACGGTTAACAATATATACAAAATGGAGGTTAATGAATCAGACGTCTGCTACGCCTGGAGGCTCTACGCAAACAATAGCATTAGTCAATTAAATAATAGGGAGCCGACGGGAAACATTCATAATTTAATTTAAATAGAAGATATTTACTCTATCACTATAAACATTTTAATCGTTAAAGTAAATATTATCCAATCTTCAGATAATTGATGGATTCGATTGATGTGTGTAATTTAATAAACGTGTCACTGTATAAAACATATTGCCTTAGCGTATTATAAAGGGGTAGAATTTTGTTCGTTTGTATGTATGGGGTAACCTCCGGATTTAATGATACAAATCATTTTATTTCGCTGGTCGAATTTCTCTTATTTAAAATATATTTAAATAAAAGAAATATATTATTTAAGATGTCAATTATAATAATAATGATATAGAATTACCCATAATTGTATAATTTTCTTTTTTAATTAATTGCACTCATGTAGAGCCAAGGCGCGTCGCGGGTTGGGTATATAATTGATTTTATAATTCACGGACAGACACTTCGACATCAAAATGATAATGTTAAGAAACCAAGTGTAAGGTTAGAAAAGATTTAAAGGACAACCACCCTTCTCCCCTTTTATAATATGTATTACGTAAGAATTCAAAGGAGAAATGAATAAACGTTTGGTTTATTTTAATGTATATTTTTCAAAGTAACAGTTTTTTGAAATGTCATTTCAAAGATTCTAAAGGTACGCATCAGAGCGAACCTAGGGAATCGCGCTGTTTCTCGCTTTTTTCAAATAATTATAACTTTGCACATTTTTTGATCTCACGTAAGAACTATCAAAACTCCTTCCCACCTCCGTGTAAAACATAAAATATTGTCGACCCCTTCCCCCCTAGATCGCCTTACGTAATATATAAACTTATAAATATTACATAACAACGACTTTCAACGACAATACTTAAAAAATAAATGTTTTTTTTTTCTTTCTATTATTACCGACTTGAAATAATAAAATGTCCAAACAACGAATAAACATATCAATATAACTCACTGTCCCGATACACGGAGCAACATTAAACGCAACACTCAGGAAATATTTTCCGCTTCCTACAGCTTTATTCGAGGCACGATTAAGAATTTTATTAGAACGTACACGGGGCGCCATCTGGCGTCAACGCGGCGAGTCCTGACGTAAAAAAACGCAATAAAGCCTCAATCCATAACATCATTACTTTTATATGAGCTATGTACACAAAATGTGTCTCAAGTCATAATTTGCGTCACTGAATATTTGATAGCCTATTACGTTTTGCAATATTGAAATTAATAAAACAATTGTTTCTGTAGAAAATACATAAGATTTTTATGTTATCATTCCTGTGATTGTTATATACGATTTTAAATTAACATGGATATTTTTATTATTACAGTCTTTTTTTTTTGATGGAGCTCGATTCGATCGTTTTAATACACGAATGTTGTTTCACGAGACTGAAGTTGTTGGCATTCGAAGTGTCCATATCGAACTACCTCCTTTTTCGTACATTTGCTGCGTAATCACTGGTCACCACTACCATTGTCACTTACACCCCTACCATTTACCTTTGTTATATTTGTTTTATGTGCACTCGACACTTGATCCCGTGTTTTACAAAAAGTCATAAGTGTCATCGATTCGCGAATTTTTTATATTATTATTCAAGCATTTGCAAAATAATCTGTGCCTTCGGAACAAATAAAAGCCACAAAAAAAATTGTTCAAGGTTTTGCATAACTATATCACTGGATTCCATACTTACTTGATTATAATATTTTATACATATAAAACATATTAATTCAAATACCGATAAATAATCAACGCACCCAAAATGTCTTAAGGGAAAATCTCTAAAAAGTATATTTGAGTCGTAATTTTAATACGAAGTATACTTTAAATGTTTAAGTACGTAGTAGCGTACTACGTTTATTTTCCCGCGATTGTGCGCTTTGCCGCCATTACAAAGCCCGCTCGCTCTAGTGACGTCATCATTTCTCTCTCATTGAGCCCGTCGCGTGCCCACTCCACACTGCACATCGTGGGATGTGCATTTATTTCATTTAACTTCAAACAATACTTTTCATTGTACACATACGTCATTTTTATTTTCATATTTCAATGCAGATATTAAAATTAAATTCGAACGTTGATATTTTTAATTTCAATTTATAAATAAAACATCACAAGATTAAATGTTGCCTTTAAATATCGGACAGCTATATATATATATATAGCATACTGTGAAAATAACCAAAATAAACTAAACGAGCGGTATCTATATCAGTTAGTTGTCTAACTTTTCTAACCGCGTATGCTGCGGAGCTGAGTCTCCCTGTTAGGGACGACAAATGGGGACTCCACTGAAGTCTGGAATCCAATTCTATTCCCAAGAACACGGTAGTATCGGCTACATCAAGCGGGCTACCGCTTAAAGATATATTATAATTTTGCTTCCTAACATTGCGTAGGGTAAAACTACACATTTTGTTTTTTGAGTATTCAAAACCAAATTATTTACATTAAACCAATCTTGTATCTGTGATAAGGCACCGTTCACATCGTCATAGTCAGTTTTTTCCTGTCAACCTTAAAAATCAGTGAAGTATCGTCAGCAAACAATACTATATCACAAATACCTTTAACAAAGAAAGGAAGGTCATTTATATATACTAGGAATAGAAAGGGACCCAAAATTGAACCTTGTGGAACACCCATTTTTAGCGTAGATCCAGTAGACTTTATTCCATCAATGAAAACTTGCTGGATTCTTTGACTTAAGTATGAAGCAATGAGATCAAGAGCCCTACCTTTAACGCCGTAATATTTGAGCTTATAAAGAAGCGTCTCGTGTTCTACACAATCAAATGCTTTAGATAAATCACAGAATACTCCAATTTGAGCTTATAAAGAAGCGTCTCGTGTTCTACACAATCAAATGCTTTAGATAAATCACAGAATACTCCAATAGCATTCTGTGATTTCTCCAAATCATCGTAAATATGCTTAAGAAGCGCAATTCCCGCATCAGTTGTTGATCGACCTCTTGTAAAACCAAATTGCTCATTATGAAAAATTTTATTTGTACCAAAATGGATAAGAAGTTGATTTAAAATATTTTTCTCGAAAATTTTACTTAAAGATGGGAGTATTGAAATAGGCCTGTAATGACTGGGATCGCTCCTATTTCCATTCTTAAAAAGTGGTAAGACTTTACTACATTTTAACAAGTCAGGAAATGAACCCGTGTCCAAACTCATGTTAAAAATTACTGCTATATACGGAGCAATATCGTGTATGATGTTATTTATGAATTTTACCGAAATGCCCCATACGTCGTTAATTTTTTTAATATTGAATGTTTTAAATACTTTTATAACATCTATTGCAGAAACTGTTTTTCTACATCGACTCAGCAGGGAATCGAACCCGGGACCTCAGAGTGGCCTAACCATGAAAACCGGTGTACACACTACTCGAACACAGAGGTCGTCAAGTAATATAAATGCGATATTTTTTTTTCGGTTCCTAACCGCGAAAAATCCGCCGTCGCACCAACATTTTTATTTTGTTCTGACGTTTCGAATTTTCTGAGTCTACATTTCAACTATAACGATTCCTGCCTTTATTTCGAGTAAAATGCTGCGAACACACCTGACTAATAAAATAGAATTACGTGAACGTTGTTCCAGGAACCTCTATCGAATGAAATCTATGAAAATAACGAGTTCCACTTTATGGCAAATTAATTCGCACACATTGTCAACGTGTGAATAGCTGAAGGTTATATTCATGACTTAATGATTACATATTATAAAACAAACCTGGCTGCGTCTGTCAATCTGTATATTCGCGATAAACTCGAAAACTACGGAATTGATGAGTTTATGATCGATAGCACACCTTGGGAATGAAACGATCGCCTCCTGGCTATTTCATCTCATATTAAATTGTATATAAGTATAATATATGAGACAAATAAAAAAAAAACCCGCTGAGTTTCTTTCGCCGGTTCTTCTCAGGTCAGGGTATTTTCTTTTCCGAACCGGTGGTAGTGTTTCAATTGACCATCAATAAGAAAGTGTAATGCTTCTATGTTGAATAAAGTTATTTGAGTTTGATTTTCATGAAGTTTTCACTAATAGACTGAGAGATTCATATGGGAGGTTTAGATATATAATTTATTAAGGTTTTTGTGTATACAAGTTGAAATAGAACGACAATTATTTCACATGTCAGAAAAGCAACAAAAATATATAAATAAAAGGTAATCCCGTGCGAAGACGGGACCGGCAGCTAGTTTACAAATAATTATCAGTTATTAATGGTTCATCATTGAAGCGTATCATGAAAGCCTCAGCTGCCCTACCCCATTGGTACATACGTGTCCATTATTTACAACCTAAGCTGCTTAAGTTTCATTAAGCCATGATGATGATATTCGGAGGACATAAGCCGCTTAACCGCGCTAGGATACCAGTGAGCCACCACTAAAACATTTTGTGGTACTACGCAACGAGGGTTGCCGACAACGGAATTAATATCAAGCCTTCTTACCGTATCAAGAGCTATTTAATATTTGTCGTTGTTTTTGTATAAATCCTAAAAGGATTTTTAGGGTATTCTGTTTTTGATTAAGTTTTGTTTGTATAGCAGTATTTATTTCCAGTGTCAATTTATATTCTGGGGTAATGTTTCTGTCATTGTGGCTCACTAACAGTAATCATATAGGCTCATGATGCAATCAGAGTATTATTATGTCAGGGAAGAATCCGTATTCATTACACTACCAACAGAACTAGCAATTGAATCAGTGTAGCTATCAGCGTAGCATCCCTAAGATGCCGCATTACTGGTTAATATTTATTACACAGCAATGTCTATGGGTACCTATTAGACGTACCTATTAGGCACATTTTCCAATCTACCAATTTATTAAAAAACAATTTCGCACGAGTTTAATCGGTTTGAAAAGCCGCCAAATGCCACTCAAATATTTATGTAAAACCTATTCTGACACACTGTAACGAAATATCGTTTCAGTCAAACCGATCTATCATTCATCCATCCAAAAATGCGTGTACTGACAATGGGAATATCTAGAATACAAAATAACTCGGTAACGAACCTCCCAATAAATCATATTCCCCGTCGCATTGAATACTAATAAACCTTTACCAATTTACGCGACAGCCGCTCAGCGCTCGGCTTTTGTGGGGGCCTGTTGATTCATTACGCGTTTTGTTCTATTTGCGATGACAATTTTCATTTAAATAATGTTTTGAACATTAAAAGGCAAAAGATATCTCTTTTAATGTCATGCACGAGCACAACTCTTAACGTGTTTTGTAAACATTGTTGCTGAAATTAGAAAATATACATTAGCGCGTTCAACGCGCTTGACTAATTACAACTACGACTATGATTACGTTGACTATTAATTATTTGTCTCGCTGTGGTAAGACGATTATCACTTTGTTTAGTAGGGTAGCTGGGCGGTTAAAGGCCCCGGCGGCATTGCATTCAAAACAATACATTTATAGACGTAGTATTTATATAAACAGTTAGTTTACTTAAGGCCGGGAATTAAGGAAGATAGCTTTATATGAATGTGCCTCGTGTGATCTAGGAACACCTAGTTAAAAAATAAAACTATAAGTTGTTTACTTATAGAAAAACACTTAAAAATATATAAATAAGTTTCAAAACCGATGCCATTCAAAAGTCGAGCCATAAATCTTCCTTATTCACACAAAATTTACTTTGAAAGTCCCGGAGGTAAATTGATTCAGGCTCTCTTACAACTTCGTATGGGTTTCACTTGACGTGACGTCAGCATACGTGCCCTAAGCACCTAAGTTAACTCTACACTGAACGCCGCGATAAGTTAAGCTATATTTTCACACATTATTTATTGTGAAAATTTGTTTTAGATAGTCGAGAACAACAACAAACAACAACTGAAGCCTGTAAATTTCCCACTGCTGCACTAAGGCCTCCACTCCCTTTTAGAACGTTCGGAAAATATTCCAACACGCTGTTCCAATGCGTGTTGGTGGAATACACATGTTGCATAATTTCTATGAAATTAGACACATGCAGATTTTCTCACGATGTTTCGCTACTGAGCACGAGATGAGTTATAAACACAAATTTAGCGCCTGAATATTCTGTGGTGCTTGCCTCGGTTTGAACCCGCAATCATCGGTTAACATGCACGCGTTTTAACCACTGGGTCAACTCGGTTCTTTTAGATAGTCAACTGTTCAGTTAGTTAAGACAGTTTACAGAAATGTTTTCATTGTAAAGGTATCACCGGAAGAGATAGATTCTACCGTGAACTGGCAAGAAACAAATTGGTACAACATAACGTAGCCATTATCAGCAACGAATTCCAAGTGGACGGCGAGCTTCAAAGCAAATAAAGCTCGTCCACACTCTGCCGTTCTTACTCAAGAAATAAAGCGCAGAACATTAACATTTCGAGCGTATTCACGTCCTGTGTACAAAGCAATGAGCAGTCCCGGCTTCGGCTTTCACTCAAATTGTATTTAATTTTTAACTTTTTATTCCCCGTATTTACTTTATACTTTTTCATTTACTTTATACTTTTATTTGTTTCAATTGAACAAAATAATGCAACAAATTTATATCTAGTTGTTTTAAAAAACGGCCCATAAATATTAAATCCGTAAATCAAATATGGAAAAGTTCGGATGCAAATCTGGATACAGTTTTCAAAATTATGTTTTGTATTTTGCCTCAGCTTCGACCACAAGTCTACTAGGAAAAATTGATGATTATAATATATTCATTGACGACGCCAAATATATTAAACCCTATGCGTAATTGACGGCAATTCACAGATATTTAGTTTATGTGATAAACTAAATATCTGTATCTGGACCTACAGACTTAATTGGTTTAAACCACGAAACGTATAGTATGCCTTAGCTTATGCTGTTCAAGTTTCTGTTCATGCAATGCAATGTAACATGCAATAAACCAGAAGGGTCAGCTCTTAAGAAATGTTGGAGAAGTGATTGGTCATAAGGACATATTTTTGAAATATGGCGCAACACACGATATATCTAATCGTTCAGCGAAAATGGCTTTGCAGCCGCTGAAAATAATCTCAAGTACTCAAACGTCAACCTACAAGTGATACAACCTAGCGCAGTTAACTGGATAGCCTGCCTAATATGACTAGAAAATATTTCATTTCAATTTTAACTTTACATTGTTATTGAGTGCTAAAAGTCCAAGAATGACGTCATAAATCCAAACAATTGGCGTTATATTGACACAGATAATAAAATCCCTCCATGTCACTGGCATCGTTCCAAATGTAATGTCACGATGACAGCGATCATGAAATAAAACATGTCGTAACGTGACAGCACCGCGTGACAGATGCTGATGTCACGTGACCTTGACATCGGAACGACCTTGGCGGATATATTTCCTATGGTGATAAGTAGAATGGAATCATATTATCCACATGAAGAAATCTATTAAGTAATTAAATTACTATTACTTGTTTTCTTCTAAATCACACAAGAAGAAATATAAATCTTCATTCAATGTAGAAGAATAAGAATTAATGCTTGGCATGAAAAATCTTGGTACGTTTCAGAATAAGATCTCTTAAACCGTAGAACCGGCGAAAGGTTCAATGTGACTCATTAAAGCACAATGCTTTAATTAATTAGTTAATATTACATTTCCAAGGAATGCTTTGATAACTAAATCAATAATACATATAAAACAATAATAATAACAATAACAAGGTGCTGCTATCTTATAGCTCCGATCTCGAGGTCCTAGGTTCAAGCCCCGGTTCACTAAAAAGTTATTAGGGTTTTGTAACGAAAGCGGCCGGGAAACACGTAGCGTGCACGTCCGGTCGCGTCGGATTTGAGGACCCATCGGATTATGAGAGTACAGACAGTCTTTTTATTTTGTTGAAGCTGTAAACTTCCTTACAACTTTATTTTTTTGTAAATGTACTGTAAAATATAGTAATTTTTCTTCTCTACGTCGATAAGGTAAGATACTAAAGTTTGTAAAATCTAAAATAAAAAAGTTAAAATCAAGACGAAAATGTTTACTACGAAAATGTTTTTGTTTTTTAATTTATGTATTAAAAGCGGTTGTCAGTACTATCTGATGTTATTAAAATAAATGAATTTTAAAATCCTTAAGTGAACAGTTTAAACAACATATTTAAGCTTTTGTTTTACGAATTTGGTTAAATTTTGCTTTTAAATTCAGCATTACAATACTATAAAGCCGCATTTTCGCCCTTTTATACTGAGCGCTAGCGTACTATAATTTTTTAATTTGTATAACGACCTCAAAAGTAAAATAAATTAACATATAGGGTTAGTCTGCAACTCAGAAGCTATGATAGTCATTATTTAATCCTATTATTTTATATGTAGCTAATTTTAGATGGATTTTATAACATTATAAGGTTACTCGCTGTATAAGACGTATAAAAAAATAAAAGTAAAGTAACAGCCTGTATTATATTTCCCACTGCTGGGATAAGGCCTCCTCTTTCATTAACCGTTACCGTAACCGTCACCGGTTTGGAACAAATTCCACCAAGCTGTTCCAATGCGGGTGGAATGCACATGTAGCAGAATTTCGATGAAATTAGACACATGCATGTTTCCTCATGATGTTTTCCTTCACCGCCGAGCACGAAATGAAATATAAACACAAATTAAGCACATATAAATAGTGGTTAAGATGCACGTGTTCTAACCACTGGGACATCTCAGCTCAAAGACTGACTGACAGACTCAAGACGTTTGAATTCAGTTCATTAATAATACAAGTAGTCACCCGTGGTTTCGTCGCGTTTTAGGGGGTTGTATGACGTGTTGCCAAAAAAGGAAGCGTATGTCCTTTATCGGAGTTCAGCTTTGCTTCATAGCAAATTTCGTTAAAATTGACAAATAGAGTTACTTCGACATTTATAATATTAGTATGGATAACTTAGGCTTTATTTTAAAAATAAATCTGAACTACATAAGATAAATTTATAAAGTATTTAAATAAACTCACGGCACGTTCGTTCTCGGTCACCGAACACTAGAAATGGACGATATTTTAACTTCATTTAAAAATAATAAAACAGGAAATGTTATAAATTAAAAAATCCTCTCATTAACAATATAGTAATGAACAACAAATCAGAACGATAAGGATTGAATAAATTACTAATTAAGAGTTATAGTAACGTTATTAATTTATCTCGTGATAATCATTTGATTATTTCGTGATATTTTAATTTTTGATTAAAAATAATTGTTGAAAATGCAATTAAAATAGAAATTTATTTTGAGCACAATAATTATTCTGAATTAAAGTCTTAATTTGATAATATATTATATACAAACAATTATACAGTGGCGATTATGTAACACTTGTTAAATTATTTAGCATGATTTATATAAGGTGCATATTTATTTATATTTTTAACAATAAGGAATAAAATTTGAAAGATCAAGTATTACCCATTGATCAGAACACGCGGGCCTTAACGTAACGCTTGTTAAAATCTGGCAAAAGTTTTACTACTGGTCTTGAGCTATAGTTCATTCAACTTACAAGTTGGCTTGGAAAACCCAACAAAGATTTTCTATGCACTATGTAGCCGTGGACTTTGAAAACAATGGTTATAAAATAATTATAAAAGCACTTTAAATCAAAAACAAAATTCAATGAACAACCAATCAAATCATACAAAAATTTACCACATTTTACATTATATTGACAATATATCATATATTTTAAAACGAATGGAATCTATATGTAAGTACTATGTAGAAATAAAAACGTATTAACAATCATAACATAGTATAAAACAAAGTTACTTACCACTGTATGTGCGTGTATGCTTAGATCTTTAAAATTACGCAACGGATTTTGATGCGTTTTTTTTAATAGATGGATTGATTCAAGGGGAAGGTTTTCGCACAGAATACATGGAAAATATAGTAAATAATAATAATTTTATAAGTTTCTGATGTAATGTCGTAAATACATAAGTCTGTAGTATATTTAGTACGAGCTGTGTCCGCGACATTCTACGCGTTTGAATTTAACAAAAAAATTATAGCGTAAGCATAATTATTGTAGCCTAAGTTACTCCTTATTATATAAGTTATTTGCCAGTGAAAGTCACGTCAAAATCGGTCCAGCTGTCCAGAGATTATCCGGAACAAACAGACAGATAAACGGACAGACAAAAAATTGAAAAAAATATTGTTTTTAGTATTTGTGCCGTGTATACATATGCATTGAGTAAGAAAGGGCTATTTTAATATTACAAACAGACACTCCAATTTCATTATATGTATATTTAGTGTCAGCATTGTAGTGCGTAGCCGGGGCGGGCGGGTCGCTAGTAATAATATAAACGTATCTAGAAGGCCTGAATGGACCGCAGGAGAACTTGGCGCATAGGATCGATACACCGCAATGCAATGGAATCCGAAGCTTGCGTTTTCATTTACACCAAGCAAGCTGGATCTAGAAAAATAATTTCTATAAAGCCAGCAACGAGATGGGATAACATATTTTATTACTGTAGCAATGTGTGTTCAGGGCTTAGAAAATGGTGGGCGGGCAAATAATATACCAGAGTGAGTCGACACTAGACCGAACTAGCTATAATGGAGAACATAATATCTTAGTTTAATGTGCCAATACGAAACATGATTACAAATTGAATGTAGAAACTTAAGAGGAATCCTGGTTGAAGGAAAAATAAAAACGGTGTTTTTCCAACTGTCGCTTACGTTAGTCAAACTATTCGAATTTCGAATATTATTTTTTTCCCAACGTTCTAAAATTTTCATTTCATATGTTTTTAGAGTAATATTCTAGCGTACTGTATCGCCCTCAGGTAAAAGCTCCTATTTTTGTCATATTAATTAGACATTACTATCTTGCTTATAAGATAATACAATTATTGCGCAAAGGCGGCCTTGCGTGCAGCATTTTCTTTCAGACTACCTTTGTAGAAGGATTAAAAAAAAACAAATGAGCAATGATGTCGTACCGTACGCTATTTATAGCAGGCTTCGTGTGTACGACGTTTGTTTGTACTCTTGCTTTTCATTACCTCTCATTAGTAGATTCTAGAATTATCTCGAACGATTCGAGAGTATTCTGATTTAATATTCATATCAAATACTTTACGTAAAAAAAAATCAAATAAAGGGGATTGTTTGTACGAGGATTTTTTTTTTCAACTTCGAAAGAGAATATTGTTTGAATAAATATTCGCTTCGATTACCGGAATAATGAACCAAAGAAAACTCAAATACGAGCTTCGAATAAGACTGGAATATTAAGATGAGTTGTATAGCCAATGATGTAATTTGCATTAGCAGTGACGTCAGCGTTTATCGCGAGTCATGGGTTGATAGGAGCATTAGAATGAGCGGCGCGTCCATAGGAAATCTCTTAAACACCACTTAAAGCCGAACCTCCACGACTTTGCTCAGCGTTACTTATCTGACATCATCCAATACAACACAATTAGCTTGTTGGACAGGTTATTAAACTGTAGACTCTAGGAAGAGATTCAAATTCATGCGCCGGCAAATATCTTTTTATAGTTTAAGGATTGATGTTAATAATAATTAAATTTTATATGTTTGTGTTTTATATTTAAAAATGTAATATTATATGAGTGAAAATAAATAAGAAAAATATTAATAAATTCTAATTAACAAAATATATATATAATGAAAAGACATCACTACATAGTATAAAACCAAGTCGCTTTCTCTCTCCCTATGTCACTTTGTATGCTTAAATCTTTAAAACTACGCAACGGAATTTAATGCAGTTTTTTTTACTAGAGTGATTCGAGAGGAAGGTTTTTGTATGTAATACATGGACAATACAGTAAAAATAACACTGATATTTTTTGAAGTTTGTAATATGATGTCGTAAATAAACAAACTCTGTAGTATGGGACGGGTCTGTAGTCTAAAATAAACAAAAGAAACCTTTAAACCAAACCTGGTCTATAGACTTTAAACAATTCTTCACTATATTGAAACATACTAACTGGTACGGATAATAAAGCTTGTCGGTCATATAATATAAAGGCTTGCTTATGTAATACGAAACTAATTGCAAAGACATAGCTCGTCGAATAAATCTCTCGGTTTAGCGCTACGTATCTAATGGACGGCGATCCTTAAAAGCCTTCGCCTTAATGGAATGCTGGCTTAAGACCAGCTGTTTTACATATTGTTTCAATGTTTCTCCATCTAAGACACGGGCTTTTCGTATTAAATCAGACATTCTCTAAGCTTTAAGGAAATTGTTTTATACGTTTTGTTTCAGATATTTTCTTTATAAAATATGTTTGAACTTTATCTTTATAAATCCGAATGGTTTTTCTTTTAGAATATT
Source organism: Vanessa cardui (assembly GCF_905220365.1). Taxonomy (NCBI): domain Eukaryota; kingdom Metazoa; phylum Arthropoda; class Insecta; order Lepidoptera; family Nymphalidae; genus Vanessa; species Vanessa cardui. The sequence goes on from NC_061125.1 coordinate 694,382, forward strand.
TTATACGAAACTGTACTTGGCGGTAGAGCTTTGTACGAGCCCAGGGTAAGTACTGCCCACTCATCAAATATTCTTCTGACACAAAAATACATAGAATAGTTTGGTCCGGTTGAAATGAACCAGTGTAACTACAGGCAGAAAGGATGTAACACCTTAGTTTTCAATCTTGTTATTGCTTACGTGTTGTGAGGAATCGTCATCGTAATATTACTTACGGCGCCAATGTCCATGGGTGTTGGTGACCACTTACCATTAGCCCATATGCTCGAACGTTTATATTTTCAAAAAAGATAATATATTTAAAAAAATCATAATAAAATACGCATTACGATATAAAGATTTTAAATACGTTTAATTAATTTTTTATTGTCTATATTATATATATAATACACAACATAATTACAAAATAAATCATTAACTAATTAATTATTTAATTTTATACGTTAAAAATAAACATCAAATACAAAACATAAATCGTTTTGTCATAGTTTAAGTAATCCCGTCTATTAACCTTTTAGTGTACAGTAAACCACTCCTTTTTTTATAACGAAACGTAGACATTTTCTCTATTCAAAGAAGGGAAGAGGTACAACACGCGACTGAAAAGGAACTTATTCGTTAATATCCGTTGATTATCTAAATGTCAATAATGAGTTGTTTTGAAATTTAATCGTGAGATTCGACGTACAACAAGAAATTAAAATTGACCTACAAAACATATGGTTTGAAGAACTAGAAAACGGAGTTTAAATTGGAAACAAAAAGCAAATTTTTTTTTATACTAAATACAAACATGTATATAACAGAAGATTAGTAAATAATTAACAATAATCACAAATTATTGTATGTGTAAATTAAAATAAAGATATACTTTATTCAAGTAAGCTTTTATAAACACTTTTGAATCGTCATTTAACAACTCTATTAAGTGAAGCTACCACCGGTTTGGAATATAGATTCTACCGAGAAGAACCGGCAAGAAAGTCAGTAGTTATTCATATGTATTTGTTATCTTTATCCCCTTTAATTACCAATCGATAAAGTGAGCTTATTATTATTATATCTTCAGTTGGTTCTAGTGTGAAATCGTATCGAGGATTCCGCCATTCCCCGTATTTATTTCATCTTAAGTATCTTAGCTTAGCCATCACGAGAGCTAACACTCCACTCTCGAGGGTAATGAAAAGATAAACACAGTTCTTAATCCTTTACAGCTCAGATCATTGGTGTTTGTTTCGCACGACTCATACGAAGCATCAGCGCTTTGTGATTGGAGAAAAAATCACCGCATTTCCACAATCATTTCATTACTTCCTTGTTATATGACGGAATCTAGGAAGGTTGCTTACCTATAACGATAGTTGAAATTTCGGTAGTTTTTGTAAATTATTTAATGTGATTTGTTAAAATATTCAAAAACCTTTTCCGTCAGTCGTCGCGTGGAACCTGAAAACACTAAAATTTGCGAAAATAATAACTATAATAAATTTTTCTTTATAATAAATTGGATGCAGTGATAGTAGATTTTATGAATCTCAATCTTTTAATTATAAATTTAAAAAAAACTATCTCACTTTTAAAATATATATCTACGTGCTTGGGTACTATTTAATAATACTATATTTATATACGTATATAAATATTTTTCTATATCGATATATTTTTTCATTTAACTTGAGATTTCGCAACAACTAGAATTGTATTTAATATTCCAACTCTTTTTCTAACTTTGGCAATGCTTAATGGTCTTCGATAATAAAAATATGAAATCCTTTTGCCGGTATTTTTATACATCAGCAAAAAGTATGAGCATAGAGCAGGAATGTGTGTTCGTAAAAATGCACTTTATAACTTAATTCGCAATCCCAATTGCCGCGCTGTTTTTAGTATAAGTATTATGTTAGGAATTACAAAAAGAGAAACATCTCATTAATAATTACAGACAGATGAAAGCTGTATTCCACGTGTACGAAATCGAGGAATTTTCAACGATTTATTTACCGAAAACAAAGGCAGTCTGAAATGATTAAACGGCACAATATCGTAACTAGGCCAGTACCGGAATCACGTCACGACACAGGGCAGCGATTGAAAAAATCTGTAGTTTTGGCAACCGTAGGCGCTGTCGTATTTGCGCTCGCTGATTGCCAAACTTTGATCTGGATCAACGTTCCCAAGTATAAACAATACGAGTGTATTTACTCTCGAGAAATACATACAAATACAAATCTATCTTTATTTATGTAGACTAGCGACATGCCCTGACTTTGCACTATTTATATTATGTCTAAGTCAGAGAATTCCTAAATGTCTGTAGTGTGTGTGTTGTTAACATTGTTCCCAGCAGGTGTTAAAATAAAATAAGCTTACGGAAAAATGGTTCGGAATCTTGAGATAAAAATTGTTTAACATTTATTGAATCACGTGTTAAATATTTTTAGTTTAAAATTGTTCAGCTCGATTAATAGTGGTTCGCAGATTGGCATTACAATGTTTTTTTTTTTATTTTTAGATCTAAAAATGTATTGATGATTTTTCATTTGCAGTAAATAGTTCTTTTTAATATTGTACGGTTGGCAGCATTCAGTTTTATTAGTGATATTGTTTAAGGTAACGGTTGCATCATAACGATTTAGTAAAATATTAAATTGTGCAAAAAGATTGAGAGTGAAATGTTATAAACACACACATAAGGTGACACGCGCGTACATATACACGCACCCCTTTTTATTTATATAACACAACATACAAGCAAGTGGTCAGATATATTATTATTCCTTATAACGTAATATACAAGCTCCAGAACCTAAGTTGTTATGTCAGTTACCTGTAATAACTAGAATGAATTATTATGGGGTCTGAGAAATTGGTACCTCCCATAACGCGTTCACACCCAATTTAGTCCCAACACTTGTTTATAAAAGGAAATAATTGACCAACCAGATTAATTAACTCATAAACAAGAAAATATTTTTCAAAACACAACATCGATCATCACGACATCCGTGGATGAAATAACAGGTTATCAAATAAACGGAACGAGTCGGGTGTAACAGCCGCGACCCGGCCTTCACCCGGCCAGCCCGGCCGGCCCGGTGCCCGTTGAAACCGGTCACTCGCCGTAGCGTCGCGGGCGATTGTTTCACGGCTCTTTCTTTGGGCGCACGGGGAACTGGGTCAAGTCTTTGCATTGATATTTACAAAGACCGTGAATAAGGTCACCGAACTTAAATTGAAATTTGTTGATGTTCCTGTTTTATTGTATGAAACGGGCCGAGCTAGGTTTACGCTACCACTCTCATTAGCCATTATAAATTACTACGTTAATGGGGAGAGGGTACCACTTACCATCCACTGCAAGACTTTCGTACGAAATGAATCTATTACTGTTAGTTATTCTGGTTTACCTAACGTTAAGAATTAAATAATGCTGAACATACATGAGGGAAACGATTCCCTATATCAAGGATTAAACTCTGCCGCCATTAAGGTAATATGATGAAATCTTAATCGTAATTAGATTAAATTCATTAAACACGTCGATTTTTAGAAATTTCTGAATATTTTTCTAAAGTTATAATAACAACTCTGCATACAAAATATCTCCATCAAATTCAAAACACGACAGCTGAAACATAATCATCCCTTAATGTCAGCCGCCTCCCTGCCTCCTGTCGACCAGGTAGAAGCCTATTTTTGTGTCATTCGAAAATAATTTTGATTGATTAGGTAAGAACCTCGAGGATTACAATTTTCATTTAAGATTTGGTAACAAAAACATGTCACTAACGTATTACAACAACAGCCTGTAAATTTCCCACAGTTGAGCTTACGCCTCCTCTCCCTTTGTGAAGATTTGGAACATATTCCACCACGCTGTTCCAATGGAAGTATTGGAATATACATGTGGCAGAATCTCTATGAAATTAGACATAGATTTCGTCACGATGTTTTCCTTCATCGCCGAGCACGAGATGACTTATAAAGACAAATCAAGCAGACAAACAGCGGTGCTTGCCCGAGCTCGAACCCGCTATCATCGGTCAAGATGCACGCGTTACTTACCTATCCAAAATTAACCGATCACTTTACTATTGAAAAGGAATTTCGTAGCTTCATTATAACAAGTTAGATTTACGTAAAAAAACCTTTAGCAAGTTCGTGTCAACGCCAGATGCTATAGTTCCGTCAGGCAAACAACACAAAACAAAATTATTGTACAGCGGCCTAGTTTATTTTTTTGAACGCGGAGAGACTCGAAAACTTTTCACGGAAAACCTCTTAATTTTTTTTGATAGAAAATAGCAATTATGAAATCTGTATTCTGCTTAATTAATTCTTTTGAAATTCAATTTTCTTATACGATTAAATTTATACATATTCAAAATGGAAATTAACACTATTTTTATCATCTATATCTTATCTAATAGTTTTTTTTTTAAATTCATTTAAATGTACTATTAGACAAAGTCAATAATTATAAAGGAATAATTAAGCAGGAAGTAATTAAAGAAATTTTAATAAACACGATCGATGACTAGGTCGTTTTCGTTATAAATTTATTTTGTAATCTGATTAATTATTAAAACTTGGGAAACTTAATTGTGAATCATTTGATACCAAAACTTACAAATTACAATGTATGTGTGAACATAACAGATTGACAAAGCAATAATGACGTATTTAACTATTAACCAAATCGTATTGAAGCACGGTATTTGTTCTAAGAGTAGCGCTGTAGCTGCGGGTTAAGAGCTAATTATAGTATCATGATACTTATTTTACATTTGAAGTATAGTCTGATATTAATAAAAATCTTAAAATGAAACTCTAAAGAAATGAGCGAGCACGTCTGATAAAAAGCACTAAATAAAAACTTTATATTATGAAACGCTTTAAAAGTGCCGCCTGAGTTCCGCCTTAATAAACTTCGTTCAAAGGAAATTAAATTATACTATACTGCATTTTCATTAGCGGAATAACTGTTAGAACAAAAATATTACATATTTTAAAATAGTATTCAATACAAAGGGTGTTTTTCTTTGCATAAAAATGTTATATTTTTAAAAGATGGTTATTAATGAATATTAAAAGCAATTCGCTCGCCTGAAGAGATTTTCGTTCTGTGGACCAAGATTGACGGTGCATTCACAGCCTAAAAAGAGTACCAAATACTAAACTATACTAACGTATTCTTTTATACTAATATTATATATGTGAAAGTAACTCTTTATTTCTGTCTGTCTGTCTGTCTATCTATCGCTCTTTTACTAGCAAACCAATATACCGAATTTGATGAATTTGGTATAAAATAAACTTGAGCTCCAAGGAAGGAAATTTTTTCCTACCACATACATAATAACTAACCCTTAAAACGCAGGCGAAGCCGCGGACGGCATCTAGTAGTAGCTAAAACTACCAATAATGTGACGTGACTTGTCACGTCACATGGCTCTTGAGCCATTCGATCGTCTGCTTCCTATTTGAAATTTAAATAAAGTAAGAGACAAATGTCTTATTTCTTAAAAAAATGAGAATAAATTAAAAGTTACGTACTTATATCTATGAGGTTTTCCAACCTAATAAATTATTATTATTGTATCCGAGCTAATTTTTAAATTAGACTTATATTTGTAGAGGCAGCTTGGCAGGCTGGAAAGGCTTCTTTGAATTAAACCTCTTTTCGTCGGTTAATTGAAAATTAAAATCAAAATTTCAAGGTCTTGCTTCGAAGCGAATTACGGCGCCATAAAGATTTTAATTACGCGTAAATTTCACACTTCTCTTGCAACCTTTATAAAATACTCGTCCAATGCTTTCGTAGATTTTAAATGTTAATTAACATTAAACTGTCAACAGCAATCCGTTACATTTAGGTTAATATATATATATTATTCTCTTCTGTAAGAACTGACCCGAAACGGCCCAGTGGTTAGAACGCGTGCAAGCATCACTGAATATTCATGTGGCTTAATTGGTTTTTATAATTCATCTCGTACTCGGCGGTGAAGGAAAACATCGTGAGGAAACCTGCATGTGTCTCATTTCATAGACATTCTGCCACATGTGCATTAAACCAACCCGCATTGGAACAGCGTGGTGGAATATGTTCCGAACCTTCTCCTCAAAGGGAGAAGAGGCCTTAGATCAGTAGTGGGAAATTTACAGGCTGTTGTTGTTGTTGCTTTAAGAATTGAGTCAATAAGATAACTATGTAGTTTTTGTAAGGATACCTTATATAATACGAAAAACGAAATTATGACTAATATAAAACGAATCAGTTCTACGATTAATTATTGCGTGCCCATCTGACACAGTCATCTTTTCTGCTTCTGTGGATGTTTGATTTGTCAAAATTTTGATTTCGAATCCCAACTTAACATAACTTTGAGTTATATAAATGGAGACAGATTGTATTGAAGAAAGGCCAGAAAGTATTAATAAAGTAATAGAAGTCCTTTTAAGTCATAAGTATAAAAAGTCTCAAACTTTAGATCTTCGAAATTAAAACATAATTAACAAATACGTACGACTCTGTACCTCCCAGTGTGTTATCAAAGCGCGAGGCGGTTTGTTTGTGCATTTTCGTCGCGCATTAGCTGATTAGTCAAAAGCCGCCGTACATTTGATCACACTCAACGAATCCAAGGAGCAAAAGATCGTTTGTGTTTCGACTGACTGAATACGAGATTAGCTTTTGAGTTCAGACGACATCATTACGCCATTTCAAGTCCTATTCACATTGTACATTCCATATTCTCCGATAAAATTCGGTCCTTAAAAATATGCTTGATTTTCTTAATAAAAACTCAACAATGTACAATTACGATGGAATTTCTCAAAATTGAAACTGAAATTAAAAATATATTCAGACAGTGGTAGGGCTTCGTGCAAGCCCGTCTGGGTAGGTACCACCCACTCATCAGTTATTCTACCGCCAAATAACAGTACTCAGTATTGTTGTGTTCCGGTCTGAAAGGTGAGTGAGCCAGTGTAACTACAGGCACAAGGGACCTATATATATATAACATCTTAGTTCCCAAGGTTGGTGGCACATTGACGATGTAAGGAATAGTTAATATTCCTTACAGCGTCATTGTCTATGGGCGATGGTGACCACTTACCATCAGGTCGCCCATATGCTCGTCCGCCAACCTATAGGTACCATTAAAAAAAAATGTTTGGACGTCCAATAGAATATGTTCCAAACCTTCTCCTTGAGAGAAGAGGAGGCCTTATACCCAGCAGTGGTGAATATACAGACTGTTGTTTTTGCTTGGAAATCGTTTAGGAATAGATAATAAAGTAAATTTATATTCTTCGTACATTTTGGTGTACAATAAGGAAACGTAGGACCCTTGGAATTAACCTGTCTAGCTTAAGTCGTCACTATCTCAGCAGTTTCTGGGATTAAACGAGACGCGGTCAGCTTTTCATCTTCCTACACCCCAAGGGAGCAGGAAGATTGATTAAATATCCTAAGCTCAACACAATTAAAATATAAAGCTGCAGGTATATGACGAAGCCCTTTAACACCACAAATTGATAACGGTTCTAACTCAGATTACGGAACAAATGATGGTGCGCTCGGAACATCATAGTGTAGCAATAAAAGCGAATACAAAACGAAATGCGAATGCAAATTGCAATTATCAACATACAAAGTTAGTATTAATGTAAGCATTCATTAATAAAATATTACGATTTCTACTTTACAGCTTTCAATCTTTTATTGACTCATAACCTTAAAGTAATAAAGAAATAGAAGTTATTTTTTTAAATATCCTGACGTAATGTGTTTAGTCACCATAAAAATATCTAACACGCTATCAACACACTGATTACCAAAACGGACTGGAAGTTCACAAACCAACAGATACGATCGCGTACGCATTATACCATTTACTTCATTACAAGTTATTATAAATATTTGTAAAGGCGCGGCCGTTTGAGTTGGTACCGCATTAATTTGCAGCACCAGACACATGATCTACGTAGAGACACCGCGTTTATTCAATATTACAACAATAAATAAATAAATATCAGACAACATCACATACATTACTCTGATCCCAATGTAAGTAGCTGAAGCACTTGTGTTATGGAAATCAGAAGTAACGACGGTTCCACAAACACCCAGACCCAAGACAACATAGAAAACTAATGGTAATCTACATCGACTCGGCCGGGAATCGAACCCGGTCCTCAGAGTGGCGTACCCATGAAAACCGATGTACACACCACTCGACCATGGAGGTCGTCACTAACCTCAGCCTGTAAATTTCCCACGGCTGGTTTAAAGCATCTTCGCCCACGCTGTTCCAATGTGGGTTGGTGGAATACACGTGTGGCATCATTTATTTGAAATTAGACACATGAGTGTTTCTTCACGATGTTTTCCTTTATCACCGACCACGACATGAATTACAAGCACAAATTAAGCACGGTTAAGATGCACGCATTCTAACCACGGGGCCATCTCGGCTCAACATACATAACATTCAATTAAATGACGATTGTATCTTATAATCGAATTACGTAAGATGCTTATATTCGCAAGATTACTAAGCAAACGCATGCTAAACTTAAATCGATATAACTCAAACAAAATGCCACAGCGAGTTGCGACAGTGACGTCTGATAGTGGAAAAACATTGCCTCACGCAACGGTTACTGACATACCTACGATGTACAGTCAGAGTAAGAAAACCTTCGTCTGTTTTCAAATTGATTCCTTTATCAAATAGTACCTTTACCTTACTACCTTGTACCTTAGTACCTTTTGAATTTAAACATCAAATCATTGCGACGCAATATGTCATTCCCGATCCTTAAAGCTTTATCGCTCATACTGAGCACACGAAAATAGATCTTAAGGTGACAAACCTTTTCTTACCCTGACTGTACTTATAAAATGTAATACATAAATGTATTCTAAGCATTGGTGACGGATCAAGTCGCGCTATTTATAAATATATTTTTGATACGGTAAGGAGGCTTTTTCTACAGCGATAGTACGATATATTCGTTTAATTTTTATTACACATATAAATCTATTAAATCACGAAGGCGCTACACGCTAAATCATCGGTTTTTCATAGTGAGTACTTACAAGATGTCTTAGCTTGCTTGAGATGGCAAATGTAAGAAAAATACAAATAAGTATATACTAGTAGCTGGCCGCGGCCTCTCTCTCGATTTAGAGAGTTGGTTGTCATGTGTCAGGCAAAATTATGTCCTAAAATATGCCTATGTCCTTAATTGGAGTTCATGTTTGCTTCATACAAAATTTCATCAAATTCGGTTGAGCAAAATTGAATCTGTAGCTATTACATACTTTACTAATACACCATCGGAACACCATCGGAGTTTTAGAAGCTATTGTATCTCTATCTTTCAGTATGTTTGGGTTTTACGTAATGGATTTCTGGCTGCCACTTAAGCGATTGAGCTGAAATTGTGCACACACAGCCTAAAACCGAACTGAATAAAGTTTTTACAAAAAGGTTGTTTGTTAATTTTACTTATGCATATTCTATTTTTGGTGTTGTGCCCGCATTTTTCGCGACATGTTAAATTATGTTTTATCTACAATCTATTCCACAATATAATTGAATTTTACTAATTTTTATTTGTGCGACATACATACATATAAATTTTGAACATAGTGTAGAAAATGAACTGTACACATATACACTTGTTAATTGTGATTTTCGTTTAATAATTGGTTAAAATCTAATTCTTACGGCCGTTCTTCTTGCTAGAATCTACAATCTGAACCGTTAAAATCTTAAATAGTCTCCTCGAATACAGACTATATTAATTTTATAAAACAATTAAGATCACTTCTATGTTTGCATTTTTATTAATATTAATGATCTGTTCACTAACGAAGACACGCCCCTTGTTTTACCACCGTCGTGAATTAATAAATATGTACCTATTAATATTATTTTAATATTATAAATGTGAAAGTAACTTTGTCTGTCTGTTTGTCTTTCTGTCAATCTTTTACGACCAAACCGCTGAACCGAATTTGATTAAATTAATACGTAAGCTTTTTTTTTTGCCTAACACATGACAGCCAATACCCTAAAACACGAAAAAACCCGAGGGCAAATAATAGTATTAAATAAAAGTTATATATACACGGTTGCTATATTAATACTTCGTATATATCTAGTCTTACAAGAACTACCCTCTTCTCAAACAGGATCGATCGGAATCACATAAATACGGCAGAACGCTTAGTAACGGTTTAATGTTCGGTTGTCTGTCGGCGGAGCCTGTTTGTATCGGTCGTGGTATTTACTGTTCTTACATACATACATACTGATTAACCCTTTATATATTGAAATATTCTTGTAACTATTTAAAGTTATGTAGTGATGGTAATTGTGTTCAATTATAAATAAATAAAGAACTGAAAAGTATAGGTTAGTCATTCGTGTTATATTTATTTTTTATTTAAGTAATCGTAGGGTTTGTTAGACTAGCTATTTCGTAGTCAGTATATTTTACTATAAAACAAATACACTTAGACTGACTTTTAATAACTTAATCCAAGCGTGAATCTTCGAACTTGAGTTAAGACAAGACAAATACCAAACAATCAAAACAGGAAACTGCTGTCTTTGTTTTAATGAATTGATAATTGTTTAGCTACTTAAACATATTTTGTCTCTCTCTAACCTATAAGAGAACACGTCAAATTAAATGAGAGAGAGTCTGTTAATTACTACTGTTTTAATCTGTAGTAATAATGATTAAATACCAACATAATGTATATTTCAAATAACATATAAGTTAACAACTATCATATATGTATAATACGTCGTAGCTAATTGGTTAAAGCCATTTAATTAACAGCCTAGATGCTTTACTAAAGGGCGCCGTTCAACCAGCAGCCTGTATGACACCGGCAAATACATCTTGCATTCATAGAATAAAGAGTTTCGTATAAATAAAAATATTCATATTAATAGTTTAAATTGGAGCATAATTATTTGGTTAAATGCTAAATTATGCTGTTATGACCAGTGGTCGGATAAATACGTCGACCGATTGTAATTATGTAGATTATATTTTATATATAACGTTTTATGTACCATATTATATCCGTGCAAAGCCGGGTCTGGCAGCTAGTAATTATAATTCTATACACGTTTATTGAACATAAAACCTTATTTAGTATTGTAAGTTTATAACTTTGAATGTTATCCTGTATTTAATAAAAGGAAAAAGCTTGTAATTTACTTAAAATTAAAATTTGTGCATTCTGAAACTGACAGGCGGAAGACATCCGAGGGGCCATTTCACCTGATAGAATAATGAAGCTGTCGCGTACAAAGGGCCAGCTATAGATATACCTACTGACATTATATTATTATTACTGTAATTATTTACGAAAACTTATGTAGTGGAACGTATACAAAAAAGGCTCCGCATGGTCGCAATGCTGATACTAAATATACGAGAGAATTTCTGACAGCGTTCACAGTTTTTTCAGACATTAGGAAATACAAACCGCTTACGACATCACTTTAGAAACGAAATAATCTATGTTTCTCTGATATATTGTATTATACATATAAACCGTCCTCTTGGATCAACCTATCTATTAAAAAAACCGCATCAAAATCCGTTTTGTAATTTGAAAGCAAATAAATAGGATAGACTGCGGTATGCGACTTTGTTTTATACTACGCAACGATTAATAACATTTCTAAGCTAGTTCGGTTTCAGTTAAAACGTTTGCTAGTTAATATCCGCATTCCGTGACCAGGGAAATGCATAAACACTGAAATCTAGATACATCCAAAACCAGCGGCATCTAGGCGCTATCACTTAATTAACATAACATCAGAAATAGGGCAATGAGTCCGACCACGCGACTTACAGCTACGGCCGCCTACACACACGGGTGTAACTTTAACCGACTGCGGCGGTACGGAGGATGACATATATATATTAATGTTCGTATATCCCCATGAGATCAAAAGCCTTGGACATCGTTTTACCAATTCTAATGAAAGGTTTTAGGTAGCTCGCCTTTATGTGGCTCTGTAGTGTCAACTAAACCTTCTCGAGGTCCTGGGTTTAAGCCCCAGGTCGGGCCGATAAATAGTTAGCTCTTTGTCCCATCAAAAATTTTCATTAATAGCAAGGAGTGTAGATGTTGAAAGAATTCCACGTAGCACGATCTATACGAACTCGAGATGTATTATAAACACAAATTAAGCACATGAAAATTCAGTGGTGCTTGCCTGGGTTTGCACCCGGAATCATCTGTTAAGATGAACATGTTTTAACCACTGGGCTATCTCGGTTTTGACCTGTTAATGAAGGTTAATCAACAGAAAAACAAAATTACTTTTTACTGACCTGAGATTTGAACTCAGGACTTCGAGATCTAGCCAATACACCAACGAAACGGTCATACAAAATAAAATAGTTATATTTGTATTTATGGACACAAAGCGTTTCATAAACTTCCATCACAATAGATCTTTTATAGTGTCATAACTCACAGTCATTATTGCCATGAATGCAGAGACATTATTCCGGCCAAGATTATATTATAGATAATGAAAATATAGAATTATTTTTATGTAGGGTCTAACATATGTTGTAACTACCGAGTATTGCCGGTTCTTCTCGGTAGAATTTACTTTCCGAACCGGTGGTAGCTTTACTTAACATAGTTGTTAAATGACGATTCAAAAGTCCTTGTAAAAACCTACTTGATTAAAGTATATTTCGAATTTAAAAATAAATAACACGTAGGGTGCATGCATTTGACACAACACACACATAATGTTATAATTATTTAACATGTAACATGTGAGTTGACTCATACTGCCACTAACAATTCATGATTTCAATGGAAATAATCAAGGTTTTTTTCCTAATAATAACAAAAGATGAGTACAACCTATTGTAATATAGTACAAGGTACAGATTACTGCGATTCGTCCGTAACTAACACTAACTAACTACTATAGCTAATGTTTTACATGGATAAAAAAACAATTATATAAAAAAGCACTTCTCTTTACCACCAATTGAATCTCTGTTTCCTTTCGAATCAACGTATCTTACATTTTTGTTAGCAATGAATGACAGTCGAATTTCGACCAATGGGCATCGATTATCAAGTGTAATGACATTTACTACTGGTCGCCCATTGGATGAAATTCGACTGTGAACTAACAATGATTAGCTGTACATAATTCAGGATTTATGGAAAACAACGACAAATGTGAGTTGCCAGTTGCCTCAGTTATATAATCTACATTCCGAACCGGTAAAAAATGTATACATATTTTTTACGTAAAAATAACGATTTATACTTCGCATATATTTCCAACTTTGCCAATTAATATATTCAAATCTAATGTTAAAAAAGCGTGGCGTTAGTCGTTATTCATTTTCAGCATTATAAAAATATATTTGTATTTTTATGAAAACACTTATTTATAGTACGATTTTTAATTCGAGTCAGTAAAATGACAAGTGCAACTGTCAGTGATACAAAAAAGGGTAACCCGCTACAATAGTGATGTTCGGCAATCAATAGACTTCGACATTTAGTCATGCTTTATTTTATTAGGTATCAAAGCGTTTTTTTATTGTAAATTAATACATACCGTATTAAATAATACGATTTTAGAAATATGGACCTTACCAGTGTATTAATATACCGATTCTGAATATACCGATTCAGAATCGGAGTCGGAATCAATAACATCCGTAATGAATAAAAACGTATAAAATTACTTGTATTTTCCTGACCTTTTAGTGTTAATTCCTCTGAACCTCTTTATACATTTTTTCCCAGCTTTGTAATAATGTTGTAGTGAGAAATTTTAATACGCTGGTAAGGTCCATATTTCTAAAATCGTATTATTTAATACAATATGTATTAAATATTTATAATAAAAAAAACGCTTTGATACTTAGTAAAATAAAGCATGACTAAATGTCTATGTCTTTTGATTGCCGAACAGTATCAGTGACAGTTGCACTTGTTATTTTACTGACTGGAATTAGTAATAGTGCTTTAGTCGAAATTCCCAAAATTATAGTCGACATTCTATCACATCACTATTTATTTGAGATTAAAAACCTGCAACACTGGAAATGTCATTTTACTGACTCGAATTAATAATTTTACTATAAGGTGTTATTTTATTTATAGAATGGAATTACTACTGAGTTTCTTGGCGGCCATTATTAGGAACTACATTCCGAATGTAGTTTGAGATGTTTAATTACGATTTAGAAGTGCTTGTACGAGCTAACTTTGTTGATTTTGTTGTTGTTTGCTTGTTACTTTAATTACATATATTTCGATATAACTTGACTTATTTGTTGTTAATATAAAGACTGACTCTAAGGCGGAGTCTAATGAGCGGCACTACATTATACGGGGAGTTTCATCCCCATTCATCCTGTGTCTAGAATGCTTATTGTGAAATTCAAATGTATCAATTAATGAAACACAGTAATTAGTTTCATCTATACTAATAATATAAGAAGGTAAAATTTGTTTGATTATATGTAGTGTTTTCTCTGAAACTAATTTACCTAATTCTTAAAAATATTTTCAGGGATAGAAAGCTACATAATTTCTGAATACTATACGGTGTTGATTATATTTATATTATATTAATAAACACTCGTGAAAAGCCGGAGTCACTAGTTTGGTACTAAAATAAAAGCTACATCAAGAGCGACCATTCAAAAAAAAAATGTACAAGATGTTAAAGAGTCTCAAACCGTTCCGATATAAAAAAACCCTGAATAAACTTTTATTAAAGAACCTGAAAAAAACAATCCCCGTTTAGCTTTATCATCGTATTTTGCATAATTTTTTCATAAAATGCGAAGACGGTTATGAGCAAATGAAAATGACTACAGGCGCGAGGTCATCGGCCTCGACACCAAGGCGCTGTATCTGGACTTCATGAATATTCAAGTTAATCATATTTTTATACAAACCTTACGCACTCAATGGCTTTTCACTAGAGAGAATTGTTCACCGGGGAAAAGTTCATCCTTTCGTCTGTGCAGGGGTGTTCATGAAAATCTTACGTATTACGCAATTTCATCTATTCGGAACTTTTACTTTTTTATTCGAATATAAATATTTAACGTTGTGTAGTTTTATTTAAATACCCTCCGATTTAAAGGTCATTTTTTATCCTATATACCTGACCTTTTCGCATTTGAAGATTATCTTAAAATGATCTTTACATATACTATTTTATACACCATAAGTGTAGGTGCTGACCTAATGGAAAGTGTGCCCCACCGCCCATAGGCACCTGCAACACAAGAGGCTTGCATTGCCAGCCTCTAAGATATGAGTAGATTTTTCTTAAAGAATCCCAAGTCATATTACTAATACTCTTAATCGATTTAGTCAAAAATTAACAGCAATTAATACAATTAATTAAACGGTTCATTATAACGTTAATGGGGTTAATTTACTATTGTTTAGTTTATTAAGACACAAGTCGATCTGTTGTGGTAACCAACCTGCCGTCTCCGCTAATGGCGGCGGTTTGAGCCGTCTGTTTGTTATCTCCTCGGGTCAATGAACACGCCCGTAGTATTTAGTTCGGAGCCCATCACGGTTTAATTCACCGAATTAATTTTATAAATTATCGTTGACATTCTAATCAAACCATTTGTAGCCTTGTCATCATTGCTTTGCTCTTGACTTTCAATTGTTTAAATATTTTCGCGTCTTTTTTTATTTTCAACCGACTTCACAAAGAAGGAGTTTATCAATTTGTCTGTATTTTTTTTTCAAATATAACAATAACTGTAACTTCGTTATATAATCGTAAATCGACTTTTAAGTAGTCTAATATTATTCATTTCATTTTACTTAGGACTCTAAAACATATTTTTAATACGCAATTGTTTTTATTACTTTTTATTGCATATAAATTTGTTTTAAAATAAGTAGTGTTTTGTTTGAAGTCGGTAAAGTAAAGTCGGTAAGGTAAAGTAAAATAAATAATTTGTCTTATAATGATTTGAAATTAATCGGTCATGATTGAAGGTGAAAGTAAACTAATTTTAATATTCTTAATTAACAATCAAAAGTCAAACACTATTTTTATAACGCAAACCCAGAATTAGAAAAAAAAGTTACAAACACATTCATGCTTAGTATAATCTGTCCCATATAACCCTGCAAATTGAAAACGTCCTACTTGACAACAAAATTCTATACTACATTAAAATCTCCGACGGAGTCGAGTTATTTTGCCCGTACTCTGCTAATTACAAGCGCTCGTTGTCTTCGCTAATGATTTTAGTAATTGCTTAACTAATTACTTGTACTGTTTTAGCACTTTGACATATTTTTTTAATACATTAACTTATGATGTGGAAACAATGATGATTTTTTTTCTCTTATCTGTGGTCGAATCAAGCACCTACAAAAAATTTAATCGTTGATTTTATTGCATATATATTTTTATTTATATTAAATAATTTTAAAGCAACTTGATTTTTGTTCAAAAGAATGTCCTTCTTTTTTGCATAATACGAACTGAGATAATTATAGATAAAAGTCCTTTACAAGAGTCCTCGTCTGCGGACTCATTCAGGACGACTTTTAATAACGCATCATATTTTAAACTCGACATTAAATACTAAGAAAAATACGGGAAGAATATGGAAATGACGTACACATTCATAACATGTCATTCGAAGCGCTTTGAATGAACGCGAACTGAGAATCTTCAAAGAGTATCAAGATATAAAAAACCGTAGCAGCAAAAATGGTTCTCTGAAGCGATTCAAGATCAAAATAAAAATCTAAGATATTTTTATAATTGTCAAGGCTCTAATAAATAACCCGAAAGTATGAATAGGGCTCGGTTTTATGTGGATCACTACTAAAGATTATTAGTTTTGGAGTAGTAGTGCTACATTTAAAGTATAACACCTCGCTTTATTGCCTCTACTGGTGATAGGAGGTTTGGTTCGTTTGTAGCCTAGGATCGGAATTGCCATTTCTGGGACATTCTGCATTCTTGTCACCATTCCACGCGGTCCAGATTTATACAGTCACTATTTTTAGTTAATATTTGTATGTATTTAAGGACTTAAATATTAATAATTCTTATGTAACTTAAGAGAAATATAAAATATCAAGGTGCTAATTTGAAAACTTAATTAGAGATAAAATATAACATACTATATCTAGATTCACGATGCATTCGTATGTCTACGAAAAATATTTAAAATGAACTCATAATTATTTTTATACTTGATGTGCTGTTTAATAATTTATTCTCGCTTGAGGTAAACAATATTAAATTTCTATGAAAAGCGAAAGCAATGAACTCTAGAATGAGAAGTATGAGATAACTTCTAAGAAGCGTTCATTCCGACACATGACAGAAGTAAAACCTTCTTACGTCAGAAACGTAACATACACAAACATTTCATTTAAATTCAAAAGAAGAACATGCTTACAACTCAAACAGAATTTTTCGTATTTTATATACAAAATAAGACTTTAATAACGATTACATGTGTAGTAAAGTTGTAACAGCTAAAACATTCGCAGTAAACCTAGAAAAGGAATAACGACTAGCCTCGTTAAACCTTCAACGCAACTATTAAGCACGTTGACTATGAGTTCGAATGACCAAATTACACAATGCCTCGGAAAATAAAATCACTATTTGTATAATATTAAACAGTTTTATCTATTAAATCTCTACATAAACAGACGTCGCTTGGTGATTTTTTTACAAGAGTTTTTGTCTTCTTCCTTCAAATGTACAATTACTGATGATGGAAAGAGAAAATTGTGCAATAATTCAAACCTACGGCATTTCTTGGCAATGTTATAGTTTTTTTTTTTTGAATATATAATTTAAGATTCTTAACAAAATAAGCAAGATATGTATCATATATACATCGGACGTGATGGTCAGTAGGAAACGATAGCACGACCTATCAGATCGGTACCAAAAAGGACCATAAAAGGGGTTCTGTTAGTATAAAAACCCTTTTTGGAAGGTTTTCCTAACAGCAATGGTGGGTCATTTTTATTGCTACAGATTACAAGATCGTAATTTGGCTAGTACCAGCAAAGTAAATAATTTTTGGTTCCCCTAAGAAATACAAAATAGCAACTAATACTTATGAGCGGTTATGCATAGATAGATTGTTCACCTGCGCTTGAACCCACATAGGTACTATAACACCACAAGCTCATTTAGCTAATCTCCATTGAGAGCCAGCGTGGACTAAAAGGGTCAAGTGTCCATTACCATGGCTATTTCTTGCAAATCCTGTGCGTACCGAAGTATGTCGAGCATTCATCTGTTAATGAATGAAATCCAAACGGAACACGATTAATTCGTAGTTATTAATGTATACACGCGGGCCTTCATCGAAACTGTTAAAGGAGTTTATTTAATAATCGGCATAAAAAATGACAACTAATATTTTTTCACGAATAAGTATCAAAATATTCCAGTATTAATATTATACATGTGAAAGTAACCTTGTCTGTCGCTCTTTCACGTCCTAAAATAACCTAAGATGGTGAAATTTGGTGTGAAGCAAACTCGAACTTCAGGGAAGGACATAGGCTACGTTTTTGCCTGACACATGACAACGAACCCCCTAAAACGCGAGCAGAGCCGCGGGCGATAACTATTTTAAAAGAATCTTCTATTAATTACAAAGTGAATTGTTGATGTCATGGTGCAAAATCAATATACCTACTTTTTTCAAGTAGGATTTTACAAGCGAATTTGAATCGCCATTTTACAGAACTGTATTAGAAGAAAAACTACCACCGGCTCAGAATGTAGTTTCTACTGACAAGAACTAACAAGAGACTCGGTAATTACTTTTCCAACATTTGGGATGCAAATTATCATTTAAATATATAATATATTAAAAATATATAATATATATATCATTTAAAATTATAATTAATATGTCCCGCCTGAAAGTCGATATATATATAAACGTCTTTTTCATAGACGCGCAAACATATGTATACCTATTATTATCACATGTCTTGTAGTCAAAAACATATCAAGTCTCGTGACATTTCTGAAGAAACCTTAGCCTAAACATAACTCAAAGACATAATTATTCAATCATGCTAATTAACTTTAAGTCTAATTCTTAACGAAAATGTTCAAAACTTAAAAGGTTTCGTTACGTCAACAGTAATCTACAACAAATGTACGAATCATTCACTGCCTTTGCTTTGTTAATTATTTATTAAACTTATAAATTGCGCATTAATTTTTTACTAAAAATCAAATCACAAAACGATAACATGAAAAAGACGATAAAAAGTGGGCAAAAATAGTTTTATCAATTAACGATCAGTCAGTCATAATTTGGTTTATAAATTAATAATTATATTTACAAAAAACATATCTCATTATTACATTTATTAATTTTAATATTATTTGCAAATCAGTGTTACCATTATACTAAGATTAAAAATGGATTTTAAAACAATCAAAACATTTTATCACAACATAAATAAATATTTATTACAAGACGTATTCAATACTAATAATTATTTATATTGAATATTATTAATATTGGTACTTAAAATATATAATTCAGTACTTCGAAAGACCTGTATTATATTTTTAAGAATAATAAATAACAAGTAAGTATGTCATACCAAAACAGCGTTATTTTAAAAAACTTTTTTATTTAATATCAAAATAAATTATTTCCTAAAGATAACACTAGGATTTGTTAAGAACTAATTTAAAATATAACGGTTTTTATGTCAAATTTGATTTAAGGCGGTTGAACAGATATCATTTGCCGTGATCATAACCCCATATTTAAACCCAAGAAAGTGACGTGTTCACGACGTGACACGCCGAGCAAAAGTAGGCTACGCAATTAATAACAAATATACATATGACGGTAATAAAAGCACAACGCGCCTGAATGTTTAATATGAGCAATTTTGTGCCCAGCTCATGTGTATATGCGTAATGGAGATAAGGACCAAGGAAATTAATATAGAGCCGGCAATAAAACGTCATTTTGAAATTACTTTGGGCAAGAATTTCATATCGCCGCTTAAGAATGTAAATCTAAAGTTATTAGTCGCACCAGTGACGAGCAACAAGTCTTATTCATAGTACTAACCTTCGCCCGCGACTACGCTCGAGTTTCAAATGATTTCAGGTTTTAGAGCTTCAAGCTTGCTTCGTACAAAATTTTATCGGTTACTTGCCGTGAAAGAGCTACAGACATACAGATAAACCTTTATAATATTAGTATATATTAAAGGACGGTAGCGCCTATCTTAATAGATAAGTTAATAACCGTATTATCTATTTAAAATCGAACTTATGAAAACGTTTTTACTCATAACTGAGGCACTTATTAAACGGAATAAGGATACATCAAATACAGGAAATGGCCGTAAGAGAATTCATAATTGGAAGACAAATATTTTAAATTATTTCTACAGTCCGCAGATTCTGTGAACTGATTCTGTGATTCTATTATCTATCTGTTATATCTTCCACATGTTCTGAACTGTAATGGAGATGACATAACTTTTGACAGTAATTACTAACATAAGGGGTAATTTGGGTATCGTTGGAGTATTCATGTCCAACGTTTTTGCTCTGCATATAAACGTTTACAATTAATATTTTCCATCATAAGAACCCCGATTGCTCGGATTAGCCAAAATTTTTGATATGTTTGATTATTTGTTTTTAAACTATGAGGTTTGGTTCGAGACTTGACGGTTCATAGACAATCTCAAATTTATTACAAGTGTCACTTTTAATTTAGTATTAAGTATACGCTCTCTGTGACAAAAAAATAACGTCTTGAAAGGTTCTAGATAAAAAATTAACCTCTTGATTTTTCAAAGTATTTTCATTAATTACTAATAATGTACATATTTTGGTTCATTATGCTTCTAATTCATATTCCGAAAAAAGAAAGGTGACTTTGAACGGCAAGGACGAACGGTCAAAGCTCCGTGTAGATGGCGCCACATTATATTTGTTATCTGTCACAATAACAATATGGAAAACGAAGAAAAAAAGTAAATAGACCATGGAACACGTTTGATCAGCCTAAACTTTTTTTTGAGAATTCAACAGATTTTATATTATCGATTTTTTTTTTTCATTTATTAGAACATCATTTTTTATGGCGTATTCCAATTTTTTTTAAAAAATCGAATACATTTCATAATTATGAAAAGCACTTTGACACTGACAATAAAAAAAACACTTTTGTTTTTTAATTCATTAATTTGCTTTAAACAGATCAAGATGAATCAATTAACGATGCGTACATGTTAGCTCCATCTAGCGGAAAAATTATTAAACAAAATATTGATTGACAGATTAAAGAAAGTGATTACAAAAAATCACGAAATCTCTTCAATATACAAAGGCTAGAGATATAAAAATATTGCATATGCTAATTTTATATGATGATATCCAATATTTACTTCGATATCTGTTATATTGGCGACCGCGACCTTGGCGCCGCCGTTACGTGCTAATCTGTAGCTGATAAGACTGGTTTTACACAGGATTTATAGCGCTAGTACACGCATTATTTCTACGTTTTATTGATTTTAAAATTTAACGTAATACAAATAAGAGCTTAAAGACTTTGAATAATCATTTTCAAAAATATACATTATTTTTTAAATTCAATGAAATTTTGATATGAAGCTTGCTTGAACTATAAGGACATAGCAGTTTTATGCTTAGCCCCATCTAATGTGATGTGTGATCACCCCAAATGCAAGGGAAGTTGCGAGCGACGACTAGTATTCCATATTGTTAATCAGTTTATACATTTTATACTTATTTTTTATATTAAAAGAGCTATAAATGTATTTAAATTTATTTTATAATAACCTTTCATGAAGTAACGATGTTTTTGTTATGATTCGGAGTTCAGCAAACAAAAAACGGTGGTTTCGTTAAAATAATATATACCTTTTAAATAAAACTAGTTAAACCGGATTTTCAGCGTTCGTGGTCACGGGTAGACACGGGTCTACCCGTGACCACGCTGTAAAGTGCTCGAAACGTCGGGATGCCAAAAATAATTAATATACGCGATTCAAATCCGGTATAACTAGTTTTATTGAAATGTGTAATAATCGCGAAAATTTAAGACAATAATATATACCTGTGTAATTAACAAACAAATCGGAAAGTAAAGACAGTTTTACATTTATTAAATAATTGGCTGGTATTGCCAGTTATTAAATCAATGTAAAAAATATTAAAAACATTATCTACTAATCGATACTATAAAACGCTCGATCAGTCGCTATACCAGGCTATTCGATTACATTATACAAAACCGCGAAATCACTTACGGGAACAAAAAGTAGATCCATTAATCAAGCTTACGGTAGATCTACCTCAGGTTAAAGCTTAATAGGGCAGTTCATTTAACGTATTTATCGGAACGTATGTACACTAAGTTATATGTAACCAGTTGCTTTAGCCAAAACGACTTAACAGATTTTAATGAATGATTCGTTTATTCAACAATGTCCTGATTAAAAGGAAATTTGATGTCACCCGATATCAAATATGGCGGACGTAATCCATTTTGTTCAAATTAACGAAATAAAAAAAGAGTCGAGATGGCACAGTGGTTAGAACGCGTGCATCTTAACCGATGATTGGGGGTTCAAACCCAGGCAAGCACCGCTGTTTCATGTGCTTAATTTGTCTTTATAATTCATCTCGTGCTCAGGGGTGAAGGAAAACATCGTGAGGAAACCTGCATGTGACAAATTTCATAGAAATTCTGCCACATGTGCATTCCACCAACATTGGAACAGCGTGGTGGAATATGTTCCACAAACCTCCTCAAAAGGAGAGGAGGCCCAGCAGTGGGAATTTACAGGCTGTTGTTGTTGTTGTAACGAAATAGATTGTCAGTTATTAAGTAGTTGTTTGAACAACTTGTTAATCAATAATGTACATTTAACAAGGTATGTTAAAATTAGTGTTCAATAATACAAAATTAACGATTTTTCCAGAACAGCAGCGATGATGCTATGAACGAGACGGACGCCCACGCATGACCTAACATTTGTCGTTAATTTACTTTTAATATCGTGTGATTAACCTCACAGTACATTTAGCAATAGCTGTATAAAAATTAACATAATCTTCACATATAATTAAAGTATAATAGAACCAACACTGTAGTCACTTACGGAATGGCTATGTTGATATAATTTAAAAAGGTCATAACGAGCGGGAACTTAGAAAAGAAATGCAAATTCGTTTTGCGTTTAATATTTTTGCCTATTCTGGTTGGATCGCCTAACTTTAGACCGGCAAATTTAAACTGCACATTGTACTTACAAGTCATAGGATACTCGACTGTATGTTAGTGTGTTTATCATTTAAATAATTAATTGAAATAATGTTTTTGGAATATAATTTACCAAAACCATCTAGTTTACATTTTAATTATGAAATTATTAATAATGATGAACATTTAGACGATTATTATATTAATTTAGACGATTTAATTGCCATTTCTCATTACTTTCACGTGTACTGACGAATTTAATTATGAATTCCGTATTTATTACAATGTTATTCGTATAACACAATACAGAAGCGGCACTGATTAAAAATTAGATTAATGTGTCACTTTGAGCGCCCGTTGTATTTGGAAATACAGTTTATTTTGTGATGGTAGCATTATCAACTCGCGTAACAATATACATTTTATATTTTAACCGGAAATATTATCAAATTTAGATATATTTTGAATACATTAATAAAATACGGAGATAATAATATCAAATTTCATTAGACTCAGTTACAAACAGGCAGTTACGTATTGATTAGTACTTCCATTACATATTGCGATATTTTAATTAACCAAAAATTACACTTGCTTATATGACATCAAATAAATATCTAATGTATTTAAATGTAAATTCTTACAATGCTGCAATTTATTAGTAAATTATATTTATTTGTGTTTATCTTTTTTATTCTAATAGGCTTATATTATCAATTTGTACAACATTTGCATGAATTACTTTACAACAGTGACTATAGGTTAATATTATAAAAGTATTATATTATGGTTTTTAATATGACGAGAACGATTAAAACGCAACTTTAATGAACTGGACTCATTCGAATAGGAGTAGGAGTAGCAGAGATAATAAATAGCTACAGTCACGGTTCAGTGCACATTGTTTCAAGCTCAGTGGCACGCGGACACGCCGTGACGTAACCGTTACGTTCTACGTAACAATACTGACATATGTGATCGATGATTTTAATTATTACGATTAAATTGTAGTGGCAACACCATACGTATGCACAAAATATGCAGCCCGGCTTATCTTTATTCATTAAACGTGTCATGATTTTGTATATTTAATGTTAAGTTAAAATCACGAATAAGCATCGTTTGTTTATGACGCACAGATAGCTTAAATAAAAAAGAAAAAAGACATGAGCGAAATTTAATGACGATATTTAAAAAATAATACAATTGTACTCTTTTCTATAAAATCTCTATTAAAAATATTAAACGTAATCTTGTTTTATGTTAATGTATAAGGAGTTTTTCAGTGTTCATTTCATTTATAACAAGATTTTGTAACTAAAAACTTACTAAATATTTATGAGTATCAGATCAATTAAAAATATTTAAAAAAAAAATCACAGATAAAATACGCACTAACGCATATTAAACGTAAAAAGTGAATTCAAAATGGCGATGAATCATCAACTCTGTCATCGGATTGATGGCGGTCAATTAAACCGGTTTAATGTCACGTACGTGCCGTTTTACTCGGTTAAGTGATAAAACTTTGTATGTATTGTCATTATACAATAATTGTGTTTAATCTGTTGATTCAATTGTGTAAATTAAATACAAAAATATACTAAGGTCATGTAGTTAAGAATAATGTAGGTACATGTATAATTTATTCACTTGCGCAATGCGTCGATACAGCCTATTTCCGATTGAAGAAGTAATGAAGACTTAAGATTTACAAATTATATGCGATTTGTACATAGCACCGCTATATTGTACACTAATAAAAGTATTGATTAATACACCTTTAAAATAGTGGAATACCACTTAGCTACCTATATCCATCATCACATCTGTAATAGTTTCTTGATGTAAAACCGGCACTTTTTGCATATCCATATTCAAGCTAGCCAAGGTACATTATTTCGCGCCAATTCGATTTCAAATGTTGGTAATAGCCTTTGACCTCTTGTGGTTGGTATACACTACAGATGTAAGAAGAGCACAAGGTATGAACACTACTGCCAAGTGAAGTCGGTATAAATCCACCTAGAATCAATATTTCCTAAATTTGAATAATTCTGTTTAAATCTCAAACAAATTAATAAAGTTAAGGTTAGTTAAGTTTTAAGGTACCAATATATTTTTGGGATTCAAAGCCTACTGCCTACGCCAATAAATTTAGTATTATTAATTTCAGCCATATAAAAAAGATAAGCTCAGTACATCACGCATATCCGTCGAATACTTATAAGACACGAATAATGTCGCGAGATTTATAATCTTAAATAAACTCAAGATATATACTTACAAATTAATCTCATATGACATACAATCAAATAAGTAATTCACACAACGCCGGACCTAATTTCGCACGAGGCTAATGTAATCTAAATCTCACAAAGGGAGGTTTAATAATGCAATCCCAGAGCTTCGCCCGGTTATTGCGTTCGGTAACAGTCTGTTAATGTCCTACGACTGACTAAAGGGCTCATGTAAGCACTAAGGAACTTATCAACCGGGGAGTTGTAGTGTGCGTCGGTGAACATACATATACAATAATTTATATCATGAACTCTATTTTCTATAACGTATATTTTTATGAACTTATTCATTATACATCAATGCCATGAGTTTGTTATTTGGTTCGGTCTTATGCTAATTTAACAATTAAAAAAAAAATAAAAAGTTTATAGATGAATAATCGGACTTTCGAATATTATTAAAATATTTGGGATATTTTCGGTCAAATAGTTCAGTAGATTTAATCAAAAGCAAGTCCAGTATCAGTAGAGTCGAGATGGCCCAGCGGTTAGAACGCGTGCATCTTAACCGATCATTGTTGGTTTGAAACCCAGACAAGCACCGCTGATTCATGTGCTTAATTTGTCTTTATAATATTCATCTCGCGCTCAGCGGTGAAGGAAAACATCGTGAGGAAAACCTGCATGTGACAAATTTCGTAGAAATTCTGTCGTGTATCGTGGAGTATTGTATCCATTATTCAAAATGAACAAAAACAAAAGTAATATCTGTTTATAAATAATGGGAGATAATTTCCCATTTCAAACTCAACATAAGAACACGATGAACAAAATTAAGGACAAAAGTTAGCATGTAAGCATGTAGATCGCAGTTTAAGTGTGTAATATCGGTTGGATGGACGGTATAAAGATACTTTAATGTTGAATGATGTCATCAATCTAGACACATGAAGGTCCAACATTATTGTTAATAGACGGCGGGACGTATTCCTATTGATCCCATTCTCTCTGATTCTCTCTGATTTAATTATTACACATTATTACTGGCTATTTTATATTCTATAAATAAATGTGTGTATTTAGATAAAGATTTCATGCGCGCGGCAAATAAAATCCGCCGAATATTTTCATATGGAATTTGTATCATTACATTCAACGTGTTTCAGAGAAAGTTAAATAAAGAATAAATTAGCTACTTCGATACGTTTTAAAGATACCTTCTTGAATATATATGTATATGTATAAAATAAAGCGTTTATATGAATGAGATTAATATCTTCCTACACCGTTTGCCCAAGCACCATGAAAATTGGAATATATAATGTATTTTTTCACGGAGATGATATATCCAATATGTTGTAAGTGTAATTAACTATATGAATCAATGAACCGATAGACATTATTCATCGTATAAATACCCACGCAGAATGGCATATATGTAAATACATTGAATTATGGTAAAAACAAAATATTCCTAATACAGTTTGTATAAGGGCAATATCGTAAAACTAAAAGAAAATTAATTCCTTCGCTCCTAATTCCAGTGAATATCGAAAATATTCAATACTTATTTATGATAATATCAGAACATTATCCTTCTAAGATCGTCGTGCCTGGAAGTTTATTCTACTACAGTATGTTAATAGTTTATATAATAGAAGTTTCAAAGCTGTTCCTCTACGAAATGAGCCATTCTCCACGGTTATTGCTCGATACATCGATATAGCCAAGATCACGACGTTTGGGATAGCTAGTCGATACTTATGTTAACAGAGCTTTTAACTATAAAAGAAAATAGTTGTTTGAGGAAAATAAGTACTAATTTGGACAGACATTTTTATAGCCATCGACAGACATTACCATCAGTTTATGGTGCTATTTATAAAGCTATCTAATTAAATCTCTCGATCTTAGTATACATTAATGTTATGTGCTAAGTGTAGCGGTCCGGTTTTCATCCACTTGAGTGCATGTCACCTATTGAGCAATTATTCCTCCAATGAACATTCGTTCCGTATTGCGATTCCAATTCCTAGACTAAGTGAGCCAATGTAATTACATCCACAAGGGATCCTCAGTGTCCTCTCAGCATTAAAATTCTCTTTTTGAGTGAGGTTTGAAAATAACGACAATAAAATAACGAAAAAAGGCCGAAAATTAACGGAATGGCAATGACATTGCTGACGCTTATAAGCAACAGACCACTTGTCATCTTGTGTTTGCGCGTCTACCTTGAAAGGCAGTGGAAATAAGGTGCCACCGTCGATACCCTTGATGGTGGTGTAGTAACGTTAGGCCTGGTACTTCTCGCGGTGCCTGAACTACTAACCAAAAGGTGTAATCCTTTTGTCTACTTCCATTAGAATAGGCTTCCAATGGAAGTAGACAGTAGATTTACGTATTGCATACGATTCGCTAATAACTCAGATATATTGTTCTTACAGATCTTGATGAATTAATTTTTATTTATAATACAACACTATTACACTTAACAATTTCGTCGACGTTCAAAACTCAATTTTTCGCAAATACATATTGGAAAATCATAGATTAATCAAGCTCTCGATCAATTATATCGTGTCAATTTGCTGTTAAATGTTTTTTATTTGACTTTTCTCCTGTTATGGTTGGAATAGATTATCTGTATTTACTCCTCAACAGACAAAAGCCTAATGTATTTATCTATCTCTTTCTTTACCTAAAAGAAAACACTTGAAATATCCATTCTCAGTCATTCACTTTCAATTTCAAGACGTCTATTATACGCGGTCTTTGAAAGTATAAATTAGTATGTAGAAAGTTAATTTTATTTGACTACGTCATTACGCTCTGTGCACATATCCATACGTTATAGACTACGTAACTACTTCAGTCTAGAATTAAGAACGAGTTGAGTTTTCGATCGGTATCCATTATCTCTTCTTAATGTGTTTAAATTAAATGGATCAAATTAAATTACCGAATGAAAGAAAGAGTGGTCTATCAAAGACACTCATAGTTTAAAGAGGCATTAGTAATCATTAAAAGTATAAATACATAGTAGATTGGCAAGTTGTTTCGTGTTGTGTTTTTCATGCCGTTGTAGTTGTATTCTTTAATATTTATAAATTATATAGAGTTAGTTACTATATTCTCTCCAAACCAGTACATGTAGTTTTTTCTCTCTAGCTAGAAAAGACCAAAATTATGTTCTAGGACACAATTTTGGTCTTGTATCCGATACTTTTCCGCAAATCTCGTTATTTACGACTATGTCCGAATCAGGTCCAGGGTGTCTCAGTGTAAAATTTCATTAAAATTTAATCATGATGCCGTAAACATTGCATTCAAAGGATCCTGGTGACCTCTCAGCATTAAAATTTACTTAAAGCAGACACAGATTCTTTTGCCTTTCGATTATTTATCAGATGAGCTATAAAAGATAACCAGTTCTGTAGTTCTCAATCAATATATTGAGAATCTTTATCAAATTGAGAAAATATATTGCTATCCCTTTCTTGTGTGTAATGTTTAATAGAATAGCGAACATTTCATCCCAAATTACTAAAGTTAAAAGATATCTAGATCGTAATATACGTACTTGATACAAAAGTCCATTATAATTTCCGCCTCAATTAGTTAAATATTTTCGTACGACTATTTCTGCTTAGGAAATATTATAATATTATAAGAATTCTCTGATCTTTATATTAAATATGTTATAATATATATCTAACATTGAATATGTGCGATATAAAAATATAAAGCTTGTTTATTTATGCTAAATATAAATTATTTGCTTTATTCTTTACATTTTATTTATTCGATAATTAAAAACAAATATGTTTTATATTATTTTTAGTTACTTATCTGTTTATAGTAATTATTATATACACATAAGTATACGCATATAGTTATTCAATTTACTTAATGATTGTCTAGTTTTAAAATAAACTATATATCTACTATGTACGCAATAAGGAACGTCTTTATGTGTGTTACGTGTCTTAATATTTGTAATAGAATGCTAAGATATAAAACATAATTTGTATATAAATCTGTTTCGATTGATTCATGTTTTTGACGACCTCCGTTGTCGAGTGGTGTGTACGGTTCTCATGTGTACGCCACTCCGAGGTCCTGGGTTCGATTCCCGGCCGAGACGTAGATTATCATTAGTTTTCTATGTTGTCTTGGGTCTGGGTGTTTGTGGTACCGTCGTTGCTTCGGATTTTCCATAACACAAGTGCTTTAGCTACTTACATTGAGATCAGAACAATGTATGTGATGTTGTCTCATATTTATTATTTATTATGTTTGTTTTATATTTTTTCATTGCATATAATTGAAATTTCTAAATGTTTATTTTCATATAAACACATAGATGTGTATTACGAACGAGACGTTTGTTTATACGAACGATTTGAGTTATCGTGTTTCCCAATATAAGTTTTGAATGACGTCATAATATTGTTTTGTAATCAAATTAAATGTTCCTTCAAGATCTATCACTGTAAAAATGATGTCACTTCTAAGATATACTACTGGATTTATTGAACGGTTTATTTTATTGTTGTTTTGATAAATAACAATATATTTATAATAGTACTAAGCAATTAAAAATTCGTTTTAAGTAATTAAACAACTATTACTATTTATTACAAATCTATTTTTAATTATTTGATATAAAAATAAATAGTTTAACCATATATATTTTCAACTATAGTTAGTAACAATATAACATAGATACCTCACAAAATTTTACTGTTCTTTCATTATAATATTTATAAAATTACTGCGACCAATAAATAATGTTTTATATTTAAAGCCGCAATAAAAAATAAGGTCTTGGGTACTTAATAAATGAAAAATCCGTCTATAATTAAAAAAGTTACTAAACATACGAAGGGTCGTGTGTGTAATTAAAAGTTGGAATCCTTCGCAGATTTTTCCACAAAGAGTCTTTCTTCCTCCACGTCTTAAATTGCCTAAGATATTTAATTAAGAAGATAAATATTGATAATGAAAGTTCTGAAAGCTTTCTTCGTTAAGATCAAACGACCCAAATCGTATCTCGTGAATTGAATCGATGAATCCTTCAAAGAAAATGGTGAAAAGAATTTAATCTCCACTGATTACCGATACCGTAAACGTACATTATGGGAAATTGTTTTGAAACGAGATACGCCGGCTTTCCCCTAACATCTAAATATATATACAGAAACATACCCCATGTTGCATACAAATCCATAAAAACATTTCCATACGTCTACGGCGACCCTTCGTGAAGCAATTTTTCAACTAAAACCTTGACCTACTTTATCTAATGGATTTTAGAGACAACCTAATTACTTAGGCTGTACTCGCGAGAACTGCTTGCTGTGGTTCATAGTTAAAGCCAAAGAATATTCATACATTATTTTAATAAGTTTTTTTTTAATGCTATGACAGCACGCATTAACCGTTCTAGGAAAAGCTTTTTCGATTTCCATATTACACTTACGAACTTTATCATATTGCATGTTGAAAATATCCTGATTCAGAAAAAAGTTAACGTAGGTATATCGAGTTGCAGCGTTTATCTAATCTTTTATCGGCTCAATATCAACGCAATTCTGCCACCTACAAGGCCTCGGCTACACGTAGTATCAACAGTCACAGCTCTCGTTTCACATGAAACATCAAAGAATTAAGTGAGCACGCGAGCACGATTAAAAGTACCGATGGCCAAGTTAAGGAGATTATGTTTACTGCGCTAACAGATGACACGGCCAAGGGCACGCTGACGTCAGCGTAATAGGACTAATGTTTTATCACTCTACTGATGAAACGAATACTCCCACTCGAGTATAGCGGAATATCGCCGATGATAAAATTGCCGAGGCGATAGTAAACACGACGATGTTTTGGTTCGCGAGTGTGTCGTGTCAACGGACCGTAGTTTACACAACACGCTGCACGCGAGTCGGAGAAAAACGGTGCGATACCATTTGCGAAGATCGAGTTTCAATTATACGCCACCGACTGCGTAGTCCCCACTACCGTCCCCTCGGCCTCCGAGCCTGCCCACCTCGGCCCACAGCCCCACAGCCTCACTGCCTGCGGAGACTCTGACCGCAGCGCGCGATCAACCACTCACCTTTTTAATCTGGAAGTGATCCGGACGCAAGGTCTCCTGTATTTCCTGCTCGGTCCCGCGCGGCGCCGCCTGCACCGAGCTCCGGAACCCGTCCAGCACGCCCTTGAAAGTGAACTTCTTCATTGCGAATCACGTATCGCGCGGATCCTTTGTCCGAAGGCCGCTCGCACGCCGGCCCCGGCTACATCACAGCCGTCCGCCGCGGACAGCGAGCCTGTTTTGGCAGAAGGAAGGTCGGTCGCTCCCGCGCTGCTCACACCGCTACTGCGCAGGGCCGTCCGGGCCGCCGCCGACGCCGACACGCGCCCGCCACGCCGACAATCGACGAAAACTAGGCGAGGCACCGCCTCCGGAATGTACAGCAATGCGGTCTGCCGACAGATCGATACCGGGGAGCGGCGACACACGCGCACTCGAAGCTATTCTGACACGCGCCGTCACACGGACCGCCGCGTACTGGCCGGAAAGAGCGCGACGAGGCCGATCGATCTCCCCGCACGTGGTACGGAAAGAGATAAACACATATAGCGCATGCAGGTTTCTAGTCACGTCTTGCGGAGGAAAATTTCACAGCTGATATCTGCCTGCGGCCGCGGCCGCCAGGTGGCGCGCATTGCAAAAACAAAGTGCAATAACACTCAAATGTCAAACGAACGTCAACATGGCAGAGGCATTGGCAATTTTATAGCGCAACGGCGACCGTGCTGTCAACACACAACACACAGAACTGAACTTTCTTTTCAAATATTCCTATAAAATAAACAGAAATGTCGTATAAAGTGGCGATTAGAAGCTTTAAAACGTTGAGTTACCTTGGGAGCTACAAGAAAATTAGAGATCGCCCTATAAGGTAAGTTATTTTGACATATTATTTCGTAATTATACTACTGAATTCTTGTACTCGAATTCAAACGATTTGAACATGAACCGGTCTATAGCCTTCGAATTATGACTTGCGTTTCAGTGTTTTCTTTGTAAATGATACGTATTCTCAGATTACTAATTTTGAAGTTGCCTAAGGATTGTATAAGAATAGGTATTTGAATTATTAATCATATCACTTATCACTTGTCATGCGTTCTTTATCAGAAAAAAATAAACCGGTGACACAGTTTCCAAATTTCATCTATAAATAACAGAGAATAAGAAAATTATATATACAAAACTATAGTGGAGGAAAATATTACTTGTAAAACAAACAATATGACTAAGTTTTAACATTTACATTTGTTAGCTTGATTCTATAGGGTTTATAATATTTTTATTTTAAATCTACCTACAACAACAACTGAAAAATTGGTTAAGTGACTTACATACAAAAAATATATATCAGAAATACAAGATATACTGATATTTTGACTTCAATTCAGATGTTTAATCATTAATACATATGCTATCTATGTACTAGCTTCATATGACTACTTTAATATATTATGGATTTGTAATAAGATAATATATCTTACACAGCAGGAAATTAATAGTATACAAAAATAACTTTACAATTTTTGTCTTTACCTGTGAATGTTCTTATGTTAAACAAAGATGTATCTTGTTCTTTCAAATGAAAAATAAATGCTGTGAAAATATATCAGATGCATATAATAAAACATAATTTTAGAATTAAATAACATCACATTTTGAAAGGAAATTATAAACATTATGAGCTAAATGCATAATAATTACCATACTTCTTACACATCTGATCACTTTACTTGGTGGTAGGGCTTTGTGCGAGCCCGTCTGGGTCACCCACTCATCAGTTATTCTACCGCCAAATAACAGTAGTCAGTATTGTTGTGTCCACCAACCTATACCAAAAAAAAAAAAATCATTTTTAGACATTTTATAATAAATGGTCCAACTACATTAAATGTTAAAATATTTTTTTAATTTCCAATACATTGATGTATATTTTGTAGATACTATTGCGCTGCAGTATTGGGTGCTGGATATGTAGCTTACAAAGAGTTCCAAAGAAACAAAGCCGAAATGAAAGAGTTAATATATTTAAAAAACTATATGGCCGAGCCGATCACACCCGTGCATCAGCTGCAGAAGAACCAGGACGATATGAAGACACAGATGGAGCTTCTGATCATGAGAATACAGGCTGAATTCTGTCGTGCATTAGAAAAGGAAGAAGATGAGGTTTGTAAACTTGGTACAATCTCTTCGGCAAAGTTGGACAGTATAATCATTTAGACTTTGTGATACTTTAATACAATACATCAATCAAGGATTATATTTTAAGAGTAATTGACCCTAAAGATAGGTTTAAAATAAGTAAATTGTAAAAAAGCACACAAGCTTTTTCTATAGACGTTAAAATGAATTGTTACAGAAAAATTCGGATACTTTTGGTTATAGCTTGGTCTCAAATCTGCTACTACATTTATATAACTGAACTTATTTTCACTACAAATCATTTGCTAAGTAAACTAAGAATGTGTTTTAATAGTGTTAACTATATATTTACTATAGGTTACCTCATCTTAGTTGAAGGTGATTATTAAATACAAGTGTATATTTTATGTTAAAGAACTAAACATAAATGTATGTATATATAATACAGATATTATCGATGGAGTAATCTCAAGGAGACTGATAAAGCTTAAATCGTTGTCTGAAATAGGAAATAGGAAAGCACGTACAATAACTAAGAGTTAACATTTCATTTTTTTTATTTGTAGGCATGGGAAGATGAAAAAACAGCTGACGATTATGATTATGACAACGACGTATTTTTACCGTCGCCGGTACGCAACGATCATTATAATATATAATATTGAATTAATTACGAGTTCTAAATATAATTTTAGTATAAACTTTACTTTTTAAACTTTCTGCTAAACATGAATGTTGCCATACAAAATTTTTAATATTTTCTTTACTGGAACTATTTTCGATATAACCTTATTTACCGCTCTCTATTCACTAATAAAGTATGTGCTGAGGTATTCAGGTTTATAATCACAGCTTCCATACTTTGTCCGTGTAGGGTTAATAAAATGACACGTCAAAAATACTTATTAGGAACACATGAATCTTATTTGAATTCAATGACCGCATATTGACATTACTCTGACGTCACAGACCCATAAGACTCAAATGTCGAATGCTTGTTAATTAAATAAATTAGAAATATAGGACCGTTTTGTAGTAAACCTACTTGGAAAGTAGTTTCTTTCTACATAAATAATGTTTTATAAAACCTTATTTAATAAAAAGAGAAACGAATGCCTGCCAGTTCGCTTTACTTTAAGAGAACTTTGATACGTAATACAAAAAGAACTAATCTTTGTTCAGAACTGCTGTTTTTGGAGTATTTCTTGCGTTCGCTGTTTACATGTCAATCCAAATAGATCTATAGATACAAATGTAAGTATTTTTTAGGAAGCAAAGTTCAAAGTGGATCGTTGGACGCGCAAAGAGGGAGGCGGCGGCATCACTTGCGTGCTGCAAGACGGCAGGGTCTTTGAGAAGGCCGGAGTCAACATCTCCGTGGTGTCGGGGAAGCTGCCGCCGCCGGCCGTGCAGCAGATGAAGAGCAGGTACAGGATTAACCAAACCCAATTCTATGGACAGTTATGGAATAGAGCTATTTTCCAAACCATTTTTCCAACTTCACTTGGTGGTAGGGCCTTGTACAAGCCAGCCTGGGTAGATACCACCCACTCATCAGATATTCTGCTTCCAAACAACAGTACTCAGTATTGTTGTGTTCCGGTTTGAAGGGTGAGTGAGCCAGTGTAATTACAAGGGACATAACATCTTAGTTCCCAAGAATGGTGGCGCATGGGCGATGTAAGGAATGGTTAATAATTCTAACAGCACCATTGCCCATATCCTCGTCCACCAAACTATAAAATAAAATAGAACTTATATGATTAGCATTTATCTATGAACTGATGATATCTGTGACGCTAGGTACTTTTATTATACTAAATACATCTATCTAACTTAGTTCTACCAAAGTAGATATTTTTAACTTAATCGATACTGCATAAAGTCGAGTTTATTTCGCTGGATTGTGATTTTAGTTATCTTTCCCGATATCAGGGGTAAAAACTTCGAAAGCAAGGAGTTGCCATTCTTCGCGGCGGGCGTCAGCGCCGTCATACACCCGCGCAACCCCATGGTGCCCACCATACACTTCAACTATCGATACTTCGAGGTTAAAGATAAAAACGGTACGGATTCACTGCATTTAATTTTGAATTAAAAGTAATAGAGAATCAAGTTTTAACCCTAATTGATGATAATTAGATTGATGTTTTTAAGATTATTTTGATTAGTTTGACATTTTCTAAAATGAAGTGTCAAATCTGTTGTCTTTTTTTACAATGGATATGAAGCAAAGGCACCACGTGACACTCATAGACAAAGGCATTATAATAGGCTAACGGTTAACAGCCATGCCTCAAGGCGCGTATGTAATGTATAAACGTTAAATTATTTGACATTTGATTTGCATTCACACCATTTTTTTTTTGTAATTTTATCATAAACTAAAAATGTTAAGTATCTTTGCTTCGTTTCACAAAAAAAACGTTAAAACTAACTGAAATTAACACGCAAAGTGCGTTTACGTCACAAGTTTTTTATTAGCATATATAATAATATAGCAAACCTTTGGCTCATTTGTGCTTTATACAGATTCAAGATATTTTATGTCTATTTATTGGGCTTAAATCACATAACATCCATGTATTATGAAAACACCTGTGACACTATTCTTCTCAAATACAGCACGCGGTACTTATCGATGTCAGTACATACCGAAACCTATGGAGGAAGACTATGTATATCCACCACCTTAAATAGACTATTTGACAATGCGTAAAATAAATTTTGAATTATAAAATAAAAAAATAAATTGTAATCGGTGTATATTATGAGTTTAAAAATGATTATTTACTGAGGAAACTTGAAAATAATACTTAATTTATTCGAAAATCCATAAATAAAAGTGTATTAGCCAGCTTATGATGAAGTCACTTTCTTGTAAACTTTGCTTTTCTACTATATATACCCGGATTTAAATACAGGAAAGTGACGTCACCGACCCATTTCAGCGCCATATTGTCCAAGTAGCGTTTTTGCGAGCTATTTAAATATGAAATTTTTAATATGATGTTTTTCGGCAAATATGTACTAGAAATAAAAAACACAACTTTTATTGGGTTCCTTAACTTCTACTAAATAATATAAAATGGATTTTAAAAAACAGTCAAATAGCCTATCGATGAAACGGTAAAAATAAATAGCGATTCTTATTGGAATCTGGTTAGAGCATTCCCACCTCTGACATATATTAGATTCTCATTTCCCAGTGTTCTTGTCAGTTTCTGACATATGTTAATAATGATATATGTTAAGGTAACAAAGTTTCCTACAGGCTTTTACTTAGAGGTAGGGCTTTGTGCAAGCCCGTCTGGGTAGGTACCACCCCCTCATCAGTTATTCTACCGCCAAATAACAATACTCAGTATTGATGTGTTCCGGTCTGAAGGGTGAGTGAGCCATTGTAACTATAGGCACAAGGGACATAACATCTTAGTTCCCAAGGTTAGTGGCACATTGACGATGTAAGGAATAGTTATTCCGTACAGCGTCATTGTCTATGGGCGATGGTGACAACTTACCATCAGGTGGCCCATATGCTCGTCCGCCAACCTACACCATAAAAAAGGCCCAAAATAACTTTTATAAGAACGTTTATATTTTGGATGTCAGAAGTGCATTGGTGGTTCGGTGGGGGCACGGACCTCACTCCGTACTACCTCAACGAAGAGGACGCGGTACACTTCCACCTCACGCTCAAACACGCCTGCGACACCCACGACCCCTCATACTACGACAGGTAAGTCTTTTACTGGTAACTTTTGACAGCTTTTACTTGCACCCAACTTGTGATCATTTTCAGAAGTGATTATTAATGGATATATTCGATGCGTAATCGAATATACCATTGAAATCAGATCTAAGTTGAGTTACTGTTTGCTGAGACAGTAATCTCCAGAATTAATAAACCAAGTCTAAAAGTTTAGGCCGGCAACTGATGTCCATGGTTCGTTGCTCGTTCGCCACCTATTACATAAAAAAAAATAATTGGTGGGAAACTAAATTATTCCTGAGATATAAAGTGTATAATTTTAATTTATATGACGTTTTTATATTAATTAATTGCATTCATATCAAGCAGGAGCTGGTCGCTAGAATAATATAATGTAAACGTAACTCGCTTCTTATTTGTCCCTTAAAAATAAGACCAAACGGGAAAAGATAATTTTCCAAATCGGTTCATAAATAATGTATTTCTGGAGTGACAATATTTAAAAAAAACGAAATGTGTCATGGAATGCTCACTTTAAATGAAGTTCCGTCCGCTATACATTATGTATTAAATAACAGATTATGTAATAAATTAACAATAAGAATAATTAAATGATAAGAAGTAAAATTCTTACTAAAATCCCACAAATGAAATGACAAAATAGAAAGAGACAGAATAAGAGAAAGAGTGAGAGAGATTGTCCCGATGTAAAATAATTTTGTTTAAAAAAAGAACACAATCGAAATTATTATTCATTGAAATGGAACAAAAACAGATTTAAAAACGGAATAATGATTGTTTCGTGTGTTAAGGCGGTGCGGGATTTAACGAGATGACCGATACTTAGAACGCGTGCATCTTAATCAAAGATTGCGGGTTCAAACCCAGGCATAACTATTGAATACTCATGTGCTTCCTTTGTGTTTATAATTCATCTTGTGCTCGGCGGTGAACGAAAACATCGCGAGGAAACCTGCATGTGTAATTTCATAGAAATTCCGCCACATGTGTATTCCATCAACCTGCATTGGAACAGCGTGATGGAATATGTTCTGAATCGTCTTCTCAAAGAGTAGGCCTTAGCCCAGCAGTGGGATATTGACAGGCTGTCGGCTTGCGCAGGTTCAAGAAGTGGTGCGACGACTACTTCACGATCACGCACCGTAACGAGAGGCGCGGCGTGGGCGGGATCTTCTTCGACGACGTGGACAGCCCCGACCAGCAGAGCGCTTTCAGCTTCGTCACGTCCTGCGCCGAGGCCGTCATCCCCAGCTACATCCCCCTCGGTGAGCCCTCACTCTGATAAAAGCACCTTTAGGCCGATATATGACAAATGAGTAATCTTTACAAATTGTAACTATGCACCAATGTATGACACATAAGTAATCTTTCCAAATTATAGCATCACTAGTTCAATTAAACTCTAAAATCCACTGTCGACAATGTCATGATCATTCAGCTAAAATACAATATTTTTATTAGTACTTACTAAACAAAAGAAAATAAAGGAAATGGCTGTTGGTGTTCCACCTTCCTATGGCTTCGCCCTGGGAGAAGAAGGTCGAAGGTTCACACGTTGCAGATTTACATCAGTCATATTCCAATATCCTCGCGATTTTTCCCATTAACAAAATCAAAATAAACTTTATTCAAGTAGACTTTTACAAACACTTTTGAATCGTCATTTTACAATTAAGTGAAGCTACCATTATTGAACTCGATATCCCATTAGGATTCACGTGATAGAAACACTGGGTCATCACGGCTCTTACTAATGTCAACATATTATTTAAAAGTTAAAAAACACAAAGACGACGCCTACGGCTACCACGAACGGCAGTGGCAGCTCCTCCGCAGGGGTCGCTACGTCGAGTTCAACCTCATATACGACAGGGGCACCAAGTTTGGTCTGCACACTCCGGAGGCCAGATATGAGTCCATCCTCATGTCTCTGCCGTTGAACGCCGTGAGTATGACGTAACTTGATGGTCTCACTGTACTCCTTACACCGAAAATGTCCATTGGTGATGGTGGGTTGTGAACAGGTACACCCAATTTACCGTTCGATACAACAACAACAACAGCCTGTAAATTCCCACTGCTGGGCTAAAGGCCTGCCTTCCCTTTTTGAGGAGAAGGTTTGAAACATATTCCACCATGCTGCTCCAATGCGGGTTGGTGGAATACACATGTGGCAGAATTTCTATGAAATTTGTCACATGCAGGTTTCCTCGCGATGTTTTCCTTCACCGCTGAGCACGATATGAAATATAAAGACAAATTAAACACATAAAACAGCGGAGCTTGCCTGGGTTTGAACCCGCAATCATCGGTTAAGATGCACGCGTTCTAACCACTGGACCATCTCGACTCCACCGTTCGATAGCCTAAACTATAAAAAACAAACTTACATTTTCAGAAGTAAGTAAAGACAAAAAATTAAAAAGTAGTAACGAAAAGGTAAGTATAATTAGTATTGCTAATTATACTTACCTCCTTAATTAAATTTCTGTTTTATGTTTGTAATGATAATATAAGTTTATGACAAATTCCTACCTTAATAATTCAGTGTGGCAAATTAGGGATTTTTATTTTTCCCATAAAAAAAATCGTAATGTATAATTTTATAGAGTAATTTATTTTAATGGTGTGATAAAATTTATTGCATCATTTAAAATGTCATAAAATAATCGGGATTTGTTCTTCCTATTTAAGTAATTTTTGGGGAACTTTTTAAAATTCCATTGAATAAGATAAAAATAAAGAAAAGTAAATATTAAATTCGTTAGTTGAATTTAATATTTACAAATGATATTAACTCTTTGAACCACATTCTATAACATTATTTGTTGTGAGATAGTAATATGTTATCACAGTGTACAACTGCCTTTATTTTTAGTTTTCTAAGGCTTGTCTTACTTATATATACTTGTTGAATTAAATATCATAATATAATGGTCGACCTCCTCAACTTTGTACCCTCCAAAACACACACAGTAATTTCATCAAAATCGGTCCAGCCACATAGGAATTGCTCAGTCATAATTATATAGATATATATTATATATAAATTTGTATTTTAACATACTAAAAATCTACCATATATCTAATAATTAATTTATGAAATTAAAAATATCAATATGATTACAGAAATGGGAGTACATGCATGAGCCGCAACCGAACTCAGCTGAGGAAAAGTTAATGAAAGTCCTGAAAGAACCTAGAGACTGGCTCAATCTTGAAAAGGCAAAAAGCACAGCCGCTTAGGTTACCAAATGCATAGGCAGTTAACCAATGCACGGGGGAGAGGTTCTAGGTAGGTCTACCCCACCTAGAGTTCTCTGCCATGTTAAAGTGTTCCAGTGTTTAAATAGTGTGCACATATCCTATGGATGCAATGGTGAACTCTCCTGTTTAGTATTGTACTGTTAAAATAGCTCTCTTCTGGGTGAATGCTTGAAGAAAGAATAAATTGTTAACAAATATTTTTTATAAAGTCTATTAAATTATTTATCTTTTCAAGGAACTACTTTGTTTTATTTGCGATTCTGTTTAGTAAACTTGATAGAAAATTCACAATTATTTTTAAAATTTTAGTGTGGATATTTTATATAATTTTTTTTTTTTTTTTAATATTGGATGTCATAGTCTGATAGTTTAAACATAACTTAAAGATGTATTTTATACTTGGTAAACTTAATAATGTTTATAAGCCGACTTTAATTGTTGCTTAACATTAAATAATACATATAATTAGTTTATCTAATAATTTTGCAGCATGATATAGTCTTTACAAATTTTCAGGTGTGAATTAATGTTTTCATGGAAACAAAGAATATTCATAGAATATAATTAATTCAACATTATAAATTCTACATTTGTATTTAACATATAGCAGTGTAAGTATTTTTCTTTCATTCTTATCCCCTATGGAGCAACTTCTT
Source organism: Vanessa cardui (assembly GCF_905220365.1). Taxonomy (NCBI): domain Eukaryota; kingdom Metazoa; phylum Arthropoda; class Insecta; order Lepidoptera; family Nymphalidae; genus Vanessa; species Vanessa cardui. Next base: position 735,875 of record NC_061125.1, read on the forward strand.
GAATTCTTTTCAACTTTCATTTTTTTTAAATGTGTTGAAGATCCCCTGATCCCCTGAATTAATTAAGTAGTGTAGGCAAAAAAATGAAATATAACGAATTTTAAATAAATTGAAATTATTAAGGCAAAATACTTATCTCATTTGAACGGGATGATGACCTATCTTCGTTATGTATTAATAGAAAATAGTTTTAGTCACTTGTGAGATTGTTCACAGTAAACTAGATAATGTAAAATGTCAACATTATAAAATCTGTTATTAAATTAATGATGTCACACTATTAATAAAATATATAAATTTAATATTCACAACAAAAGCTGTAGCAATTTTTAAAACACAAAAATATTGTGTACTCGTTTGTATATAGCAACACGAAAAGTCGTCAAATGTCAGCTGTCATATATGATGGCCGCAATATTGTGATTTTGGTATGTCGTTTTGTGATGTGTTTACTTGGCATATTTTATCGCTTTCCACTGAAATCCACACCGCGTCGCACTGCCAGAATAGTTTTTAGAAATATACTAGCTTAGTTGATATACTGAAATTTTAAATCGGAACCGCATAAGTATGTGGCGCGCGTAACGGATGCATCGTTTCCTACATTCTTGTGCCATAAATGTATAACGTAACGTTTGTTTCGTGATGTTATTGCGAATCGGGGCCGGGTAACGTTGGAAGATGCCTTTCAAGCTGAAGTTGAAAAAGACGCGGCAGTACAATGTTGCATCGAAGAGTCTCTTCGTAATAAGCGTCGAGCTATTGGACGGTGGTGTCGCAGACTGCACGCTGTCTGTTGACAGCACGGGGCAGGAGTGTCTCGACAACGTGTGTCAGCGGCAGGCTATAAACCAGCCAGAGTTCTTCGGTCTCCGATACATAAATCGAAGTCAACAGCCGCGATGGGTGCAGTTGGATCGACCGTTGAAGCTCCAATTGGACAAGTTCGCTTCATCCCACCAGCTGTATCTGCGTGTTATGTATTACGTGATATCTGGCACGAGTTTGATCACGGATGAAGTTACCCGCTACCACTACTTTCTTCAGTTAAAAAATGACTTAGTGGAGGGTCGTATCATTTGCGACTGTCAACAGGCAGTGGTGCTCGCGTCGTACAGCCGACAGGCGGAATATGGCAATCATGACAGGGAACGTCACACTGTAGAGTATTTAAAAAACCTGCTGACATTTCCGAAGCAAATGCTGGATGGAGGTCAGATAATTGATGGAAGTACGCTGGCTGAAACCGGAAGGCTGGAGTGGCTTACGGCGGCTGTGATTCAACATCACATGTCTTTACACAACATGTCACAGGTCAGTGATACATTTTATATAGATTAATCTTTATTTACCTGTTTATATAAATCTTTATTCCAAATAGTTTTGGAATAAAAAATAATATATCAATTAATACCATAATATAACACAAGTAATTATATAAAAAGGTAAATTTTGATTTAATTACAGATATACAATTAAACAACCAAGACATTCCAATACTAAGTCTAATTACACCCATTATCTTACAATACCTATGTATATAAGTGTCTGAATGGGAACTGAAAGTGGATTGAAGGATATTTTAATATAAAATCAATTTATACAGATATTATTGTAGGTATTTGAAAAAAATGCATAATTCCCAAGTTATTGATGGTTTATAATTTCATTTAAATACTTAAGTAAATACACATTACAGATAGTGTGTGATTATCTGTTATATTATAGTAAATATTTGTTCCTGCTACGTTAGAAATACACTTTACATAATCATTGATTTGTATTCACATTATAATACTTTAACTGAAGAAACAAATCAATATTTTAATTTATATTTTTGGTAAAAAAGCATGGAGTTAATAATAGTTAACTTTCAGGCAGGATATATAAGTTCAAAAGTCAATAAATCCTTTATGAGTCCTATAATAAAATCCCACAGACATATTTAACTTTGCCTTTTCTTTTTTAATTTGTAAAAAATACTCCAGTAACTAAGGCATATTATTCAATACCAGATTGATTATATAGATGATAAAAAGCATAGAGTTAATACTAGTTGATGTCCAAGTAGGGTATATTACATACATATATAATTGTGTTTAACAAACACAACTTTGTATTTTTAAATGTTGAAAAAAGAGTAACTACTGAGTTTCTTGCCAATTCTTCTTGGTAGAGTAGCTTCTTCAGTTAATATAGTTAGTTATATGATGATTAAAAGTGATTGAAAAAGCCTACTTGAATATAGTGGATGTTAAATAGAAATGTTGGTGTAACTGTTGAATTTCCTGGAAGTTTTCCCTACTTATAAAAATATATAAATAGAAACAGTATTACTTTTTCTATTGTTATAGAATACTGAAGAACATATTTGTAAACATTCACAAAAAGAATATTACTTTGGACGGAGCACAACTTTATAACAAATTATCATCTTATATAAAAAAATGAAAACTCTGTTAACGGATTCAAGTCTCAAATCTCAAAATATATTTTAGAGAATACCCACTTTTGTTGCAATTTAATTATATTCTATTCCGTTACTTAAGTACCTATAAGACGAATATTTTTATTATTACATTTATCATACCATTCTCATATAAGTGAATTTGCCTTATTAAGAAAAAGTTTTTAAACATTAAACATTCTTTCAAATAGGCTCAAGCGGAAGAAGGTTTCATCATGACATGTCAGCAGTTACGTGGATACGGGCAGGAGATGTTCATGGCGCGAGATAAACGGGACCAGAGCGAGGTTACTATCGCCATCTCGCTCACTGGCATCAGGGTACTCACTGATACAAGTGATACGCCTCACTTTTACAGGTAAGTTTAGACTGTATAGATGACAGGCTATACTTAAATTCAGCTCAACAGAAAGAGATGCTCAAAAATTATGTCATTGAAATACGAGAAATTAGGCACAATTTAAGGAATTTAATATTTATTAAATATAGCCAGAAATAGGTAAGATTAATGGTATTTTTTTACTTTAATAATAAAAATTACGACTGCCCTAAATAAACACCTTCATTTACAGCCAGTGTAACGTGGGATTATGTAATTTAATAGGTATTGTGGATTAAGAAACCCAAAGTCATAAATACATACGTATATACATACATGTTCCATGAAATCATTCCACCTCGTTTGAGCTATAGCGTGAATAGCTTATTAAAACATAATTCCTCAATCATTAGCATAGAACTGTTAGAAATATGTTATGCCAGGTGGATGGACATCACGAACGTTATCAATCACAAGCGCACCTTCAGCATCGAATGTCAGAAGCAAGGGGAGTCCGTGACCTTCACGCTGCCGAGCCCCGAGGATGGGAAGTACGTGTGGCGGATGTGCGTGCATCAGCACACCTTCTACATGAAGCACCAGGAGGCTCTCAGCGTCTCTGTCGATGAACACCGACCTAAGTTCCAAGTAAGTGACCACAGACAAAAATATTTTATTTCAAGATCATCAACTCGTTAAATAAACAACAACAACAACAGCCTGTAAATTCCCACTGCTGGGCTAAAGGCCTCCTCTCCCTTTGAGGAGAAGGTTTGGAACATATTCCACCACGCTGTTCCAGTGCGGGTTGGTGGAATGCACATGTGTCAGAATTTCTATGAAATTTGTCACATGCAGGTTTCCTCACGATGTTTTCCTTCACCGAGATGAAATATAAAGACAAATTAAGCACATGAAACAGCGGAGCTTGCCTGGGCTTGAACCCGCAATCATCGGTTAAGATGCATGCGTTCTAACCACTGGGCTATCTCGACTCAGACTCAAATAAACATCCACCTTAATCTCCGAAAATCCACAACAGCGCGATTTCTAAGAAATTTTCTGCCTCGCACAACCACTTTCTGGAACTAGCTTTTCCGAACCTATACGACATGGAAACCTTCAAAAAAAGAGCGTACTCCTTTCTTAAAAGCCGGCAATGCACCTGCAAGCCCACCGTTGTTAGAAATGTCCATGGGTGGTGGTAGTCACTTTCCATCAGGTGAGCCTCACATATCTATCACATAAAAAAACATCGTTTGGTCGAAACAATTAAGTATTTCGTGATAGCGTGCGGCTTTGAGGACGAATATATAATAAATAGAAAGAATACGATATGTTTTATTGATACAGTAACGGGCCTCGGAATTATTCCGCCCATTAACATAAACTTGCAATAAATTTCAACGGTTTCGTATTGGATAAATTGGGAGTCGGTTGCTTGCTATAAAATGATACGTATAATATTATTAAAATTATCCATTGATAATTTTAAAAAAGTGCTTTTTGTTAGGCGTTATTTCGAAGGTATCAATGACACCAGCTTAGAAGGTTCGGAAATATATGTAGATGTATAAAGATTACTGAAGTATCTATAAGAAAGTCTTATCTATAAATTAATTTTATTAACCGTAAATGAAACTTGGATTAAAAATTGGATTATTGGGATTTGGGTAGCGCTGTCCATTTACCATTTGATGGACATTGGAAGTCCACCCCAAAAGTGTAGTTTTAGCGCTTCAACCTTTCTTCCTTTTCATTGGCGTTGTACTTTACGAAAGCGAGAACTTCTTTTGCGGGATAAACCACGTGAAGCAATTAGTATTCACTTAAGTATACGAAAGATTTTTTAATTCTAATGTAACATAGATGTATAATATAACTGGTTGTCACGTGTTAGGAAAAAAAGTAGCCTATGTCCTTCTTTGGAGTTCAAGTTTTCTCCATAACAAATTTCATTGTAGTAGTGGTTGGTAGTTCAAGATCGACGGACAGAGTTACTTTCACATTTACACTATTAGTATAGATAAAAACTAGATAATTTAACTCTCTCTCAATAGTTAATTTAAAATTAATAAGTCGAGATGGCCCAGCGGGTTCAAACCCAGGCAAGCACCGCCGATTCGTGTGCTTAATTTGTTTTAATAATTCATCTCGTGCTCAGCGGTGAAGGAAAACATCGTGAGGAAACCTGCATGTGACAAATTTCATAGAAATTCTGCCACATGTGTATTCCACCAACCAGCATTGGAACAGTGTGGTGGAATATGTTCCTAACCTTCTCCTTAAAGGGAGAGGAGGCCTTTAGCCCAGCAGTGGGAATTTACAGGCTATTGTTGTTGTATACTTACCGGGATTTAACCCGGATCCGTGAAATCCGCTTTTTTATTAGCAAGCCTTCATTGAGCAAGGTGTTCGGTTTTATAATGAAATTGCTCAAACTTTCAGCTATGCCAATTTAAATAGCATGTTAAGAAAAATATTATGTAAAGGATAAAAAAGGGTGGAAAGAGTATTCGTTGATTTCCATGCGGTTTCATAAGTAATCGTTCGATTATTATATTTAATAATCTACGTAAATAACTGTCGGAAAAGAGTAACTACCAAGTTTCTTACTAGTTGTTATAACACTTAACAATCGTTACCATTGGCAAATATGAATTACATTCATTTAAAATTAAAGTATTTTTTATAATTATTGCTAAATCCTATTTGAATACGAGATCAACAACGTACTTTCCTGGTACAAACATGCATGGTAAAAAGTTAAGTCTACTAATAAATGACCGTGAAACATTAATCATAGATGTTTTCAAGTTATAACGGATCACACGATAACAAAACATACTTTTAAAAAGTAGGCTTTGAATCGTCATTTAACAAGTATATTAAGTGAAGCTACCACCGGTTCGGAATGTAGATACTACCAAGAACCGGCATACAGCTCATTAGTTAATCTATTCCAACTTATATTTAGAAAGTTATGTTATTTAAATACAATTATACGTATATAATATGGCCTGCATGGAAGTCAGCGTAATAGTCATCATCATCATCCGCCCTTATCACAATTTTATTTGTGGTCGGCGCAGCATGTCTTCTCCTGCCATACTTCTCTGTCGGACGTCATCTCACTAGTAATATTCTTTCTAACCATATCGTCTTTCACACAATCTATCCATCGTTTCTTTGGGCGTCCTCACCCTCTATCAAATCAAAATAAACTTTATTCAAGTAGGCTTTTACAAGCACTTTTGAATCGTCATTTTACACTTAAGTAAAGCTACCATTTATCCATCCACATCCATGCTCAAGACCTTCCTTACAGCATAGCCCTCATTCCCCATAATATGTCCATACCATGACAGCCGGTTTCCACATAGCTTCTCGATAACCGGTGCAACGTAATAGTATTATACGTGTGATATATGAATCAAATGTGAAAACTTCTGCGAACGTGTCATATTAATTAGCCGTTCCCAGCGGCCGTTACGGTCAAGTGACGAAGTGCGGGCTCTGCCGCAACGATTTTGTATAATTAATATTAATGGCAGTAAAATGAGACAATACATCGTATTACGTTGATTTGATTATGTTTTTGACGGTGCATATCAATTTAAGTAACAAATATTCAAGCAATTTCGGTAGGTGACAATTATGTTGTAGTAAACAGATAATATGTTATTAACGCGCAAAAAGTGAAGACTAGAAAACGTCCTAATTGGGACGTTTGCCTCTAGTCGTTTTACGTAGTAATACGTTATAGTACATCATAATTACGTAGTAATACGTTTTGCGTAATTAAAACATCTAGTTATCCCTTTTACTTATTGTTTTTATCAAGCTATCCTATTTTACTTGTAACGAAATGTAAAATAAACGGTCCCCGGCGCGGCACACTTTTTTCTGTTGTTTACTATGGGTATAACATATCTGTTTATTAGAATATCATTGTCCTTGACGTTGTTTTTTAATAATTGGAAATTGTGATTTTCATTATTCGTAGGTACAAAGATAGGTTATGTTTATCAAAACAATCACCCATGGTAAAGCATGAGACGAAAATTTAATAATTAATAAACCAACAAATTAATTACAATAATAAAATATGCTGAGAGCTATCATCAAACTTTTAAATGAAACAATTGATTATTATCTCTACTCTATTAGGTTTAACTATACTGCGTTTAAAGACCTCTTTAAATGTTTTTTAATAATAATTCTTGGACACTGTAATATTATTTTAAGCAAGAATTATTTTATTTTTAAAGATGATCCTACAAAGATACTTTCGGCAAAAGTTACTCGGAGATTGAAAATATTCGCTATATTGTATATGCTGATACGAAATTACGTATAAGCATCTAAAATATTATATATATAATATTTAATTATAATCGGTCGAGTGGTTAATACGTAAAAGCGTAAAAAAACAAACTGACTTTCATTAATTATATTAAGTAAGGATTTAACGATTAATATATACCTGATATATCCTTATATTTTATAATAGCTTAACACTATGTAATCGCTTTAACGTTACAAACGAATTAACAATAACATTCCAACATTTGTGGCCAGAATGGCGCTGTAACCGGAATTTGTAACTCTTACATAGATCGCGATATCCAAGTAACATTAGGAATTGAGAATGATCTGTCACTTGTTTTGTATCTAAGAGATGCAAATACTCTTTAGATAAGTGTGAAATAAGCTTACAACCTTCATGGAGGTTTTAGCCAAGTAGCAGGTTTCTATTTTTTTTTCCTTCTTTAAAAAATATATAGTTTGACGTAATTCTCGTCGGATACAATTTGTGCCAGGATTCTAATTTATCTATACATGTAATAAAATTGGAGTGTCTGTTTGTAATATTAAAATAGCCCTTATTTACTCAATGCATATGTATTTATACACGACACATATACCATAATAACATTTTTCGGCTAATCTCTGGAACGGCTGGACCGATTTTGACGAGACTTTCACTGGCAGATATATATATATATACATAATAGGGAGTAACTTAGGCTACCATAATATTTTTTTGTTATAAGCAAAGGCGGGCAAGGTTGCGGTCAAAGCTAGTAAATATTTAAATGGCTATATATAGTTTGACGTAATTGTAGTCGGAGACAATGTATGCCAAACTACTGATATCAGGTTTAAACATTTAATTCACAGTAATTAATTCGATGATCTAATTTTAGGAAGCCCAGTGAGAAATAGAATGGCTTCAAATCAGAGCACCCTTGACCCGGTTCCGCGGCGATAGCGAAAATACTGATTGGAATTTTGATTTCGATTTAATGATAACTTTACGAACACTAAATATTCGATATTTTGTCATTGATATTTCAAATAACACTTGTAGTTTAGGATTCGTCAAGGCTACTGGTTAAACTCGATATTTACGATGGTATTAGTTAATAAAGCTAAAAGTAATGTAACACTCTGTATATGTCCCACGACTGGGTTATTTTTTTGAGAAGAACGGTTTGAGATTAAGACATAATTAAGATTTATGCCCGACGAGATTTCCTCTAAATGTTTAGAATTACCTGAATCTTCATAAGAGGATGATTGAAGTAGATTTCCTAATTTTAAACATTGGTTATTGTCTCGACACTCCAGTCGAGTCTAGACTTAGAAGGCAGCAAATCTTAAGGTCCAGACCCAAGGTTTAAAATACGCGTTTGACCATTAAAAGATTTTGGGTGCATCATCAGTTGAAAAATTCTCAATAGACAAGGTACTGATTATTTTGAAGGTGAGGAGTTAGACAGTGCTCTTATAATTGTGCCCACACTGGCTTATGATCATTGTGATCATAATCGGTCAAGATCATATAACATATAAAGTGATTATACTAACACAAATAAAGCTAGTTATAAAATTAATTGTTAAAAAACAATCAGTGAGTTGGAACAAAGAAATCTCGAAGCTGAGAATTACCGCTAAAAGAAACTCGACAAGTTTTTATCGAAATTAATCATGGCAGTTTCTAATTTATTGTTAATTGTTGATATGAATCGGCTTTAAGCAAGTTAATTGATCATTGTGTACAGTACACACGACGCGCTCACGGTTGTCTTGAGATAAATTCCACTTACTGAGCTCTTTGATCATGGATGTCGAACCTCGGACATGGATTATCAAATTAAGTAATTATAAGTAACTGAGAGAGCTGTGCCTAGTGGTTAGAACGCGTGCATCTTAACCGATGCTTTCGAGTTCAATTCCAGGCAAGCACCACTGAACATTCATGTCCTTAATTTGTGTTTATAATTCATCTCGTGCTCGGCGCTGGAGGAAAACAACGTGAGGAAACCTGCATGTGTCTAATTTCATCAAAATTCTGCCACATGTGCATTCCATCAACCCCCATTGCAAAAGCCTGTTGGAATACGTTCCCAACCCTCTCCTTAATAGAACTGCAAAAGAGTATATAAAAGGCCTTGCACTTATTTTTAAATTATGTTTTTTTGTTTGTTCATCAATTTATAAATGTTTAATTAGTGGCTTCGAAAGTGACGGTCTGAGGTTTTATTACAAAGATAGTCGGGAGTATTGTGTAAAACGAGTACATCAATAATATTCCAATTCACCCTTGTACCAAAAGATAAAATTGTGAAAAAATCCCAAGAGGTCATGATTGATCTTTCGCATTGCCGACTGACAAGCAGATCAGGTTCTGGTCTGTACAGCAATTGAGGCTCAATTAAAATGGTACCACTAACAATGTCGTGTGAAGTTCAATAACAATGAAGTCTTCACATCGCCGTTGAAACCGTGGCAACGCCAATACGATAATAAACACAAGCATCATGCCTTCATATCTGTGACTTAGGACAATTTGCCTGTATACCCCTTAATCCCGTTTTGAAGTTATCCTACATCTATTTATTCATGTATCGTCTGTGGAAAGGAAAAGAATCTTAAGTGCCAAAATCGTACTTTTGAAAAATGACCTTTAATGTTTTATTTTAAATTTCCCAAAAACCATGTTTTCAGGTTTAATGATACATATAAAAATGAGTGCTTTATTTTAGATTGAAAAACTGCGACACCGCGTGACCAATAATCTGGTAATTAGTATTAATATTTAGTATTTAGTAGTACTTTATTAATTAGTAATGCCAGTAGTAAACAATAACAACTATTAGAGTTTGTATGTTTACTTGGTACAAGCCCACCTAATATAATAATTAGGTAAGTACGAATTAATTATCACATATCCTACGACCTACTCTGAGGCAGCATAACAGACACAATTATGTTTTTTGTTATAAAATATTAGTTCCTAAGATATCCGGCTCATGGAAAATGCAAGTTTTTGTTAATCTTTCTTACAGCCCCATTTTCTATGGACGACGGCGACCACTAAACATTAGAGAAATAGAAACGTTGGACAGTCCGTATATTTACTTTAAATAATACTTACTTAGTGGTAGGGCTTTGTGCAAGCCCGTCTGGGTAGGTACCACCCACTCATCGGTTATTCTACCGTCAAATAATCAGTATTGTTGAAGGGCGAGTGACCAGCAAACGTGGCATAATATCTTAGGTCCCAAGGTTGGTGGCACATTGACGATGTAAGGAATGGTTAATATTTTTTACCGCGTATCATGAGATGCCCTATATGCTCGTCCGCCAACATATACCATAAACATAATAATAAAATTGTTTCCTCCATTACATAGTAGTTATTGACCACTGTTAGATAGTAAAAAGTTAAATTGAAGTTACAAAGTTATGACTATACTTAGCATAGCGTGTTCTCGTCGCTCTTCCTTCATAAGCATTCATTTAACAAATAGCGCAAATTAATAGCAAATATGTGTTTTCGTCAACAAGGTAGATGATATTTTTATATATTTTATTCATTTGCTATTCGGTCCGTGTCTGCATGACGTGTTTCATTTGAAAATAAACTAAATGTTTGATCAAACAAGGCGATATCGCTCGATTATAAATAGCTAAAGTTCTGCGTTTAGAATTATTATTGTGTATACTCTAGTCCAACCATAACAGAAAAAAGCCATATAAACAGCATTGATGAGTTCTTAATATTAAACGGCGTTTTTTTCATCCATAAAACCTGTTGAATTAAATGAATGAGTGACCCATCAATCCCATCAATTCAACCAAACCCATCAATTCAATATCAAAGTTGTTTATGAGTTGTAGTTGAAATATACTATGGATAATGAATTACGGTTAAAATGAGATTAATGATTAGAACTTCATAGTTATTTAATTATAATTATATCATTTAGTTGAATAATAAACCTCATATTTCAGCATTCGTGCCTAGATTCAACCACTTTATATTAATAGGTCATATTCAAAATAATTGACAAAACTTGAATGTAGCATCGACAAATAAAAAGTCTGGTTATTTGACATAACAAATTATTAAGTTCGCGTAAAGATGATTTTCGCAAAAGAAATAAATTGGATGATTTTGAAGTCACTTAATTCGGATGTGATCGGTTTTACGAATTTTGCCGATGTTTCGTCTAAGTTGTGCCGTACTATACAAGTGCAGTTCGAAATATCTCTTAAGTTTTATGATTACTGCTGCACTAGTTAGATTCGTGGCGTTAAGATATTTAGCCTATAGCCTTATAACCTTCAGTGATAAATATGTTCAAACGCGTGAACATTACTTAGTCCTTACTGATATTAAAAATACGAAAGTCAGTTTGTTTTTTATAAAACTTTCATTTCTAAGCTACTCTAAAGAACGTCATGAATTTTTTTATACAGCTTGTTTTACTGTGTCTTGTTTTTATAAAAAAGTTACAGGGCACCTTAAACCTATATCATGCACCCATCCACTTCTCGAACGCGACTGAAGCCGAGGTTACTAGTATATCTGTAATATGCTAACTCAAGTAGGTATGTGCTTATTAAAAGGGTCTTAGGTCAGTCAATTAAACTCTGCAATTACTTTCACTATTTTAATATATGTATATTATAAAACTTTTTGGTTGTGTCCTCATTGGGCGCTCAAACCCGAGTGCCTGTCTTTATCCAGCCGTTCTCATCTATCATCAAGTCGTCGCTGTGATTGGTGAACGCTTCTGATTGGCTATTGCAAATTTAGTCAAATTAACATCCAATAATCGAAATATTAATTGATCGGATAAAAATGCTTACAAGAAAAACGTTTGGAATAAAAAATCATTCTGATTTAAGAGTAATAAACTCAATGGTACACAGAGTATACTCATATCTTAAAGGTCGAAAATGCACCTGCTTGCCGATATTGCAGATGCTCATAACCGGCGATAGTCACTTCCCATCGGGTGAGACACCTGCTCCATTGCACCCCATGGCCAAACCTATGTATACCTACATGCAGGGCCGTATTTAGGAGAGGGCAGCCGGGGCAACTGCCCTGGGGCCTCCACAATAGTGGGGGCCACAGTTTTCAGCAAGTTAACAAATACAGAGATATAGTCAAATTATAACAATATTACTACTAAATATTTTAAAAGTTACCGATACAAGTAAATAAATCATAGCTTACTGTTTGAATAAAAACAAAACTAATTAATTCATAATAATAAAATTATAAGTGTTGTTCATGCTTCTGTTTGTCTAGGGCCCCCACTGCTTTGTGTCCCGGGGCCTCCAGACCTTTAAATCCGACTCTGCCTACATGAAATTATGCGTTTCATTCCCAAAGTGTAACATCAACCAGAATTATTTGGATACTTACTTATTTGTTCGCCGTAAAAATGGTCTTTTATCATCGTTAGAACCGTCGATGAAAACATAAATCATTAAACAAATAGATTGTAGTCTAATGAAATCATCAGTCAGGGGTGTGTCGTGTATCGCATGCTTAATCAGATAGCGTCGGCAGTTCTGTTCGCCGCATAGTTTCGTATAAAAAACGTCTTTATCGCTAAATAGGAAGGCACGATGGAAATTTAAATTATCGTCCAAACATGCTAGTATTTGTAAACGGCGTGGATAGCGTGCTGGTTAATGCAGTTCGTCAAACTCGATAGTAATACTCGTATCTCTGTATTATAATTGTGATAAACACCGATCGATTCCTTCTTACTATTTATACGTATATTTGGCGCATGGTTTTGCACACATTTATAATACATATAATAATATATTTATATATTTTATAGCATAAATGTGTAAGTAACTCTGTATGTCTGTCGCTCTTTAACTACCAAACCAACGAACCGAATTCGATGAAATTTGTTATGCAGCTAACTGGAGATTAACTCCAAGAAATAACAAAGGCTACTTTTTTGCCAAACACATGATAAGCAACCCCTAAAACGCGAGCAAAACCGCGGCCGAATAAAGTCACGTAAAGTAAAGTAACAGCCTGTACATTTCCCACTGCTGAGATAAGGCATCCTCTCCTATTAAGGAGAGGGTTTAGAACATATTCCACCACGCTGTTCCAATGCGGGTTGGTGGAATACACATATGGCAGAATTTCGATGAAATTAGACACATGCAGGTTTCCTCGCGATGTTTTCCTTTACCGTCGAGCATAAGATGAATTATAAACACAAATTAAGCACATATATATAGCGGTGCTTGCCTGGGTTTGAACCCGCAATCATCGGTTAAGATGCACGCGTTCTAACCACTGGGCCATCTCAGCTTTAGTAATAAAATAAAGAACCTATTCTATCCTATCACTTTACCGGTGGCAGGCCTCTGTAAAGTGTCATCTGAGATGTGTCGCCTTAGATCCTGTGATTGTCGACGCAGAGACGACACTGGATCTCAGTGGTTTACGCATTTTGTAAAGTACTTCTTTCAATGGGTGAAAGTCTTGATTATTTATTAAACACTACTAAAATTATCAGTGTTTCTTTAATATATTGTCCATGTATTCTGTACAAAAACCTTCCTCTCAAATCACTCTATCTCTTTAAACAACCGCATCAAACTCCGTTGCGTAAATTTAAAGACCTAAGCATACATAGAGACAGACAGTGATAAGCGAATTTGTTTTATGCCATGTAATGATATGGCCCGGTAATAATGTAGCTTAGTACATCTTTAGTAACAAAGTTTTAGAATTGTATCTCATCATTAATTCATCAGTGTAGATTACAAAAATAACGATGTGTCAATGTTTTATATCATATAACTAATTTAATTAATAAATAGTAATTACCTTCACTTTCCATTATTATATAAGAGTTTCAAACGCGATCATTGATTAATTTATTACGACTTCGTTGTCAGGAAAAATAATGACGAGGTATGATCGTTGTTAAAACTTGTATGTAATGTGTTTAACAGGTAGCATATGTCGCGGCAGTTTAAACGTACGAAAACGCACCACACCACATACAGAAGTATAACAACAAAAAATGTATTTTTTTGCTGTCCTTACTTTTATTTGTCTCACGCACACAAAGACATGCTATGAGCACAAGCGTCAGTCATGCTAATGCACGCGAATAATAATTTTACGTGAAGAGGCGCGCCTTCGCCATTGAGTCGTACACACTTACCGTTTGAGGAAATATGGTTGAAATTGAGGACATTTGTTTATAATAATAACCCTTGCATAATTAGTCTCAGTTAAAATACCCGCCAGGTTCGAATTTGTATCAGGTAGATATCGTATAGTATAGTACGTCTTCCGTTGTCCTAGGAGCATGGTCTATCAGAAAGTCGCGAAGAGCTCGACGTCCGGGAAGTAGGCAGCACGTCTCGCTTGGAGCCTTTGACAGCAGCGCATCGAGCACATTCGACCTCCTGCCTAGAATTGGCAGAACATCGGCCCCAGCCCAGAAACAGGTAATGATTGAATTAAATAGAATTGCTCTTAAAGGCCTTAAAATTTTGTAAGATTAGAGAAGATTGTTAATGTATTGTTTTATGGGTGTGTAGTTTAATTGATTATATTTTTCATTGCAGAGCACTTCTTCCCTCCTATCGCCCAGCACCTGACTATGAAACTGCAATCCAACAAAAATATCAGCAACAAAGAGCAGAAGCCCAACTTCGATATCAGAATCATCACGCACATTCCCAACTCCTAAACACAAGTGCACAGCCCCTGGTGTATGGCTCTCACCCTGATATCCACAGGGTTCACTACCCTGATGTCACCAGACATACGGTTTCCGTTAATCAAGGGGTTGCGGCCACAGACGACTACGCTTACGGCCTTAAGTTTGTGGGAAACTATCCCATGGCCGTCAACCCCAACGTACAAACTGATCATGCGATGCACTATGTGAATGTATATAAGCCACCGCCGCCATACCCGTCCAACGGCCTAGCGTCTAATTCGACTCCAGATCTAGCCGTAGCCAGTCAAGCCCTGAATTATCACAGGGGCTACATCAACTCCCACGTCTCCGGATCTAGTCCTGATCTAGTTTCAACGCGAACAGCTTTAAATAGACAATACCTAGGATACGTCAACCCCGCAGGCCACAACGTAGTCAACTATGGCCGGCCGAATATCCTCCCCGCTACGCACGGTACCTACAACAATCTCACATCCGTCCTGGAGCCCAACCCTCACATCATTATCGATCCTCATCACATATCGGACAACATACAGAAGGTCTACGACGAGAGAGGAAACATAATGTACTCGATGCCGATGAGACGAATATCCTACCAGAGGCACTTGGTGCTGCCTCAGCAAATGAAACACAGCGAGGCTCAGGAGCCGATATACGAAAACGTGCCACTACCCTGGCAGAACGAACACGGGAAGCTGACGATGAGAGAGCGCGCTCAGAGTCTGACGACCACCGACGAGATCGCTCGCCTCAACGAGCGCAACGGCAGCCACCCCGCCATACACAACAACGGCAACCTCACGCCGAACGTCAACGTGACCAACTACGTCACTAGAATAGATAACGACAGTCACTACGTTAACGCGCAAATCATAAAGGGCGTCAGGGAATCGAGCGTGCCTCGGGAGACCACTCTGTCGACCCGGTCGATACCCGAGGCGGACTCGACTCAGAACGTCTCGCACGAATTGGAGAGGGTCTCGTTGAAGGACGACAGGGACTACGACGAGACGCCCTACCAGAGCCTGTCGACGCACAAGCTGTCCAACAACAACACGATCAGCAAGTCGGTGGACAACGTGACGTCGATAAGCGTGCCCGACGTGCGGCCCGGAGACACGTCGGCCGACAGTGCTCTATCGAGTTCCATCGTGAACTCGACCTACAGCACTAGCATCGAACTCGAGGGCAGCAAGGCGAACATCACTAAGGAGAAGAAGAGGAGGCGCTGGGGCATGTTCATGGGCAGGGGGCACAAGACGGTGGAGGTGAAGAGTGCGACGCTCGGCAGGGACCGCGCCAAAGCGGGCCAGCCGGCCAACAAGCACAGGTGGTCGACCGGCCTCCCCAAGTTCCAGCCCCTACCTCCGAGTATTACCAAAGAAACTTTGGTGAGTTTTAAACATACTCCTTTAAACAATGATTTTGCAGAAAAACTAATCAAACGTCATAAAGTAGTTGTCAATTTTTTTAATGGAAATTGCTTTCCTTTTTAAAGAACTCGTCGGCGTCAAAAAAACAATATTATAAATATATTATAGACGTGTGTATCTTATTATTATAATGACATAAACGCTATCGCGTCTGGCGCGGAGTTTATCAACAAACATCGCGCACCTCATCGTGATTCATAAATACCAATCACGCATTCAAACCAGCGACGCACTTTACATTCATTATTTAACAATAATTCATGCAGGAAATCGATCCATCGGTATAAAATACTCTTGACTGTTACTGTTGTCAAAAACTTACTAATACAATAACTCGTACTTATTTTAATTTTAAAATGGAGTTTCTATACTTATATACATGTTTCGTATAAGCTACCAGCAAACCCCAAACCCAAGTCAAATGTATGCATTGTCATGTATATTGTTATTTACGATGTTACAAATGGTGATATATTAGAAACGGTGGCTCTTAACTGCAAGATCTACAATTTTTGTCTAACCCCATTTTTTATGATAACAGCCACCGATTATGATAAAACTACAACAAACACAAAACAACTAATTGTGCCTCTAATTTTTAGCAGATTAGTGATGTCTTGGTATGTGATTTGTAATGGTAAACATTTGCAGCTCTATGCGAATTATTGTTAATTGAAATGTGTATTATGAGCGGACCTTGATAATTACTGGCTATTATTAATTCCTGGCTGTCCATTTGTTTATTTTGCTGAACTGCAAGAAAGTCGGTAGTTTCGTGTCTCAGTGTGCCTCGTCCACTTGCAGTGCCAACTACTAGAACGCAAAATGTCGGACGAGCAGCTCGCCTTCGCCTTCGAGCAAATCCCCAAGGGGCGCGAGGGGGACGCGGAGTACCGCACGGCGCTGCTGCCGCAGTACGCCGCGCTCAACGGCTACAGCGTCGACAACATCCCCTACGAGGACAACCGCGTGCGCCTGCAGCCCACGCCCACCAACCCGCACGGCTACATCAACGCGTCGCACGTCACCGTCAGTCATATACTTTGAATATATATAAGGGTGATGGGTTTTTCAAATTAAGCAATTTGATTCATCTAAAATAGATTTTAATTTTGTTAGTAACAAATAAATTTTACAATTAAAAAAAATACAATAATAAAAGCTGAGTATTACAAACCTAAAATAGAGAAGCGACAATTGCAATGTTCTTGCTTTAATTTTAAAACAACAGAGACCAGATGAACATTAATTAATAAAAATAAATACTTTTATAACATGAATGTCTTAAATCAATATTTTAAAATTAATTGACACTTCCTATGTCATTAAAAAAAATATAATATCTCTTTTACTGAGTCAACCTCCTTCGACTCAACTATTAATTACTAACTACTAACACAAAGCTTACATATATTTTGGATGAGTTCATTCCGACACGCGGCTCGTCTGCGGGCAGATGACGGTGGGCAGCTCGCAGCGGTTCTACGTGTGGGTGCGGGCGGGCGGCGCGGAGCTGGCGGCGCCGCTGTGGGAGTGCGTGTGGCAGGTGGGCGCGCGCGTGCTGGCGCTGGTGGGCGGCGCGCCGCGCTACCTGCCGCCCGACGCGCGCGCCGCCGACTGCGGGCCCTTCCAGGTGTCGTGCGGGCGCTGGTCGCGCGCGCCGTGGGGCGGCTCCGTGCGCGTGCGCCTGCGCCGCGCCGCGCGCACGCGCACGCTGTGGCACGTGCACTACAGCGCCTGGCCGCCGCACGCGCACGCGCCCCCAGACCTCGCCGGCTTCCTGGGTGAGGCGAGACGGGTCATTGAGTTGTAAACGGTGACGACATTCACTCCGAATCGGTCCAATTACTTGTAATCGTATACATTTAAGCCTAAAGGGCTAGTAAATTTATACAGGTGTGTATTTGCTAAAACGATCAAACCTCTTGACCTGTTGACTTCCAGGCAGGATATATTCATTTAAATAATTGTATTAACTGACACGACTGTATTTTTTTTAAATATTGAAAAAGAGTAACCACTGAGTTTCTTGCTGGTTCTTCTTGGTAGAATCTACTTTCCGAACCGGTGGTAGCTTCACTTAATTGTTAAATGATGATTCAAAAGTGCTTATAAAAGCTCACTTGAAAAAAGTATAAAAAAAAAACAATTATGTGTTGTCTATAATGAAGGAGTAGCTAGGCTTATGTATAACCTGAGCTCTGGTCGCGCTGCTTGACAGACTTCCTGTCGGAGGTGAACGGTCTGAGCGAGGCGGAGGCGTCGGCGGGCGGCGCGCTGGCGGCGGCCCCGCTGGCGCTGTGCGGCGAACGCGCCGGGCCCGCGCTGGCCGCTCACCTGCTGCTGCACGTGCTCGACACCAACCAGGTGCCGACACACCACGCCCCCCGCTATCTTATGAAAATCTGGTATTGATTCCCAGGTCACGCCCACACACACCACTCCCCCCCCCCGCTATCTTATTATTGATTCAACCAGGTGCCGACACACACCACGCCCCCCCCCCGCCGCTATCTTATGAAAATCTGGTATTGATTCCCAGGTCACGCCCACACACACCACTCCCCCCCCCCGCTATCTTATTATTGATTCAACCAGGTGCCGACACGCCACGACCCCCCCCCCTCATACCCGCTATCTTATTATTGATTCAACCAGGTGCCGACACACCACGCCCCCCCCCCCCCCCCCCCCGCTATCTTATTATTGATTCAACCAGGTGCCGACACACCCCCCCCCCCGCCGCTATCTTATAAAAATCTGGTATTGATTCCTTCACACCGCTGCACTCCTGATTTCCAAGTAAACACGTGTCTTCGATATAGTTGTGATCCTCTTCCATCTTCTTCAAGTCATCGAGCCATCCAGCTTAAAGCCTACGCAGCGTACACATTTAATAAATAAATAAATAATAAATATTAGACAACATCACATACATTACTCTGATCCCAATGTAAGTAGCTGAAGCACTTGTGTTATGGAAATCAGAAGTAACGACGGTACCACAAACACCCAGACCCGAGACAACATAGAAAACTAATGGTAATCTACATCGACTAGGCCGGGAATCGAACCCGGGACCTCGGAGTGGCGTACCCATGAAAACCGGTGTACACACCACTCGACCACGGAGGTCGTCAAAAACACAATACGAATAGAATTTATGTTTATTAAAGTTTTTTTTTTCCTCATAGGAACTGGACATTCCTCGAACGATCGGCCTGCTACACCAGCAGAGAGCGAACCTGATAGAGAACGTCCACCAGTATAAGTTCCTGCACCAGATTTTGCTCCAGTACCTGAAGCAGTCGCGTCTCATATGAGGACACCGTAAGTCACAACTCAGAACAGATCTTATTTCGAATAGAGCGATACGAAGTGCCTTTATAGAGTATTACATGAACTTATTACACCGGAAATGGTTTAGACTTGTTAAAATTATACAATGTTAACATCGTGCCCATACCTGCTTGTAATGTAACACTCATTTATTACACCTATCAATACACTTGGAAATCTACATAGAAAATTACTCCATCTGAAATTAAATATAGATACATATATATTTATTTAATATTCAGTATATTTATGTATCTAAGTTTTAACTTATTAACTTAGATACATAAATATACGAAATCGAATGTGATTAACTTTGGTATTTTTATACCGAACACCTGACCAACCCCTAAAATATGAGCAATGCCGCAGGCGACAACTAATGTACTTTAAAAAAAAAAGAAAAAGCCAGTATTACTTTTCTAACCAATATACTATATTTCATGTATAATGCATAGTATGTGATGATGAAATATTTGCTCTCTAAATAATTCTTTGCTGAGAGAATGCTTTCCGTTGGTCATTCCTACACCATATTCCAACCGCAGCTGAAGTAAAGAAACAAATATGGATACGCATATATCTTTGCTATATAATGCACAACAAATAATTCTTGATTGATATATAATTATGTATAAAACTTAACTCACTAGTGACTACTCATGTGCAGGGCTGTATTTAGGGGAAGGCAACCGGGGCAACTGCCCTGGGGCCTCCACATTAGTGGGGGCCACAGTTTTCAGCAAGTTAACAAATACCGAGATATAGTCAAATTATAATAATGTTATTATTTAATATTTTAAAAGTTACCGATACAAGTAAATAAATCATAGCTTACTGATTGAAATAAAAAAGTAATTAATTCATGATAATATAATTATAAGGTTGTTCACGCTTATGTGTGTCTAGGGCCCCCACTGCTTTGTGGCCCGGGGCCTCCAGACCTTTAAATCCGACTCTGCTCAAGTGGAATAGTGTTGGGGTATAATCATAATAAAAACCATGATACCAGACGGTTTTTGATCTTTAGCAATGACGTCATAGCTGGAAGATTTAATATCAATGTAAATTCTACTGTATTCTTATCGTTTTCACCTTTTCAAGGTTACATTGTCCATTCAATCAGGGAACGTTCTGTAAACCGCCGGATATTAGACGAGTCTCATATCCGGCGGTACTATCATATCTATATCTATCACAGTCTGCGTGAAAGCCTGCCTTCACATCATTTATAATATTTATACTGATACTAGCTTCTCGGTCTGATTTAGTACTGAAAAAGCTTAAATAAACTTCACCCATTGCTCTCTTAAAGAGAAATCTCCAAGTCTTCTTTCATGAAATAAAATGTTACCTATGTTTTTTATTAATATTAACCGATGTACCATTATTTAATTTAAAACATGGCTCCAAATTCACATGAGCAAAAATTGCCCCAAAACAAATTGTTTCATATTTTTCCTTCTCATAACAAGATCATAGTGAGTGTTACATTACAGGCAAATGACAACAGTAGACCATAAGTTTATTATTTATGCTCAAAATTAAAAAATAAATAACAATACAAAAAAAATCTTATTCTTTATGGTTTTGCTCAAAATTACAGTTCCACCGTTATTTTATTTGCACAATAAAGTTTAGTGTCATAACGCGTGCCAATTATGGAAATCTTTATCAATGGCGAAAAAGATTTCTGTTAGTATGGTTAGCAGAAACATTACATTTTTGAAATTACTGTTATAGTGGATTCATAAATAAAATTACTAATACTGTTTGTGTATTTGTAGTATAGATTAATTTGAGTTTGTTTTGGTGTTGATAATTAATTTGATGATACTTGTAATTACTGAAAATCTAATAATTTCAATTTCACTTATTCAATGATGAAGTATGTCTGGAAGAGATAATACTTTGACCTGAAATGAACCGTTGAATAAAATCTAACGGGTTGTAATTTCGTTATAGATAAATGTTGAACTAATTGCCGCACAAAGTGCGTCTGAAACAGTTATATTGCGAGAGAGATAGTACGAGATGTGTTTTCCTAATTGGCATGGGTTTATGTAATTATAAAAAGTACTGCACAGATATATATATATAAACGACTGACACGCGCCTTCCACCTTCTAGTTTTTCTTTTTTTTTTGTATATTTTTGTATTTAAACTTACTAATCGATTTGTATATTTAAATGTAATTGTTTGTTTTTGAACCCTTGTGTAGTTCGTAACGTTAAAGTATTAAGTATCGTGATGTGTGCCTTATATTTATAAATATGATGTTTCTCTAAAACGTCCAAAGTCTATATCATATTGTTAAAAAATATTAGATTATTTTTGTGACTAGAAAATTTTTCAACACAACAACTTAATTCATTTTTCATATACATATTATTGGTAAACATGTTTGAAAAATCTGAAACGAATTTAAATACAAAATTGCTATTCGAGAGGATAGTAGAATTTGTACAATAAAATTTTTAATCGAAATTATTTTTGACTTTTCAATATGAGACTTGAAAAAAACAAAAATCGGATACATTGATTTAGTTTAGTCTGAAGCAAATAATACTTGCTAATATTATTATCTGAACCATATCACTAACTGTGTGCCTTTATATTTTATAACACGTTATAATATTGTAAAAAAAAATAATTAATAAAAATAACATGCATTGTATTTAATGTGTCAAATTATTTAAAAAAATATGTGTATATTCTATGAAAATTTATATTTATTTCGAATATGATGTTTTTCAAATTAATTATAAACAAATTATTACAACATCAATTTATTACTACATAATATGTTATATGCAAGGATAAGACGGATGGTTAAGTATGTGCAGCGTTTGCTTAGCATTTAACTAGTAAGCCAGAGAACGATAACTTAACTTAAAAAGTTATAAGTTGACCTCTTAGAGTCTTTAAGGGGATTGTTTCAGCGTTTTTGTCATTGTAACTTTTTTTAGAAAGTCACGTCCGCGCCTACCGCGGACAAATCGCGCCATAAATCATCTCTTGTTACTGTGTAAATGGTTTATAAAACAGTGAAGTTATAACATTAGTTTATATCGTAAGTGATGTGTTCATATTTTTTATTGATGTATTTTTTATCTAGTCCAAACGGCAGTTCCATATTATAATTTCGTACCTCTAAGTTACAAGCACAAAAAAAGCCTATGTTTTATACTTAGTGGCAACACTTTCTGTAAAATAAATTTTGTTCTTAGCATTTATATAAGTTTTATGTAAATTATGTATGATATGAATTTTATAAAATAATTGTTTAAAACAATAACTAATTGTGTAACAGTCACTACTATTGATTTTGTGTGTAATGTGTTTCTTATTTTAATACAATTGGCGTTATAATTCCATTACTTATATAGAGATAATAAACTAAATACTATTATTATAATCAAATGTTACCATATAAAATATTTTAAATTAAATAAATTATTGATAAAATTGTACCCTTTCAGAAAATTATTGCCAATAGCACTCTTTTAATAAATTGACATTTAGTTTACTATCTCATATATAGATATCTATGGTCCTTAATTCTATAATATTCTATAATTTTTTTATTTACAGTTCATTTAGTATAAATTGTACAAAGTGTAAACGAAATGGCTTCAAATCTGAAACTGAAAAATTTAATAGTATACTTGATTTGACTGTTTTTGTATTTTTTGTTTATTTTTTATACAAGTTGTATTAAATCAGGCTGTACATATTTTTTTAATATATGGTTGAGAGCAATAAATTATAAAAATTAATAAAATTACTTACATTTTTAACTAGTTTTAATTTCTTTACACCTTATCATTTTAAATGAAAAAACCCATATATAAGCAAACCTTTTAACGACGACAAAATATACATAAAATAAAACAAAATATTTTCAGTCTATTATTTATATTTTTAGTAAAAAAAATTATAACATAACCTATTATATTCAGCTCTCCGTTACGGTGGCGGGTAATAAGGTCGCGGCGGTGGCGGACCGGGAGGGATCGGGCCCCTTGGAGGGAGGGGGCCTCGGGCCTGCATGGGGGAGAAGTAGTTTGGAGGAGGAACGTTGACGGGAGGGAAGCGTGCCGGGGGGGCCGGTGGGGGCTCCGGGTACACCAGAGGTGGGCCCGCAGGTATGGGCAACCTGGCCGCCGGGATCGTCGGCGGGGGCGCTGAGTACACTGGATAGGCCGGCATCGCCGGGTACCCGGGGTAGGTAAACCTCATATCTATTTTCGGAGGTTCTAATTTAACATCGGACCCGTTTTTAACTGGTGTGACAACAGGCTTAGTGATAGCGGCGACAGGTGATGCGGAAGTGGGCGGTGTAACGGAGGCTTTCTTCTCGTTTTTTGGCGGCTTTGAGGCTGAGGTTTGAGTTGGCGAGTCCCCGCCTGAGGGTTGAGTTTGTGGCGAATACAAATCCAGAACCTGAAAGGATTTATACATTGTATTAATTACTTGTGTGATATAGCTACAATTGTTATTTAAGTATTCAATTTTAGTATAGAGTTTAATACTAGATCATTTATTCACAGATAAATTTCTAATTATTGTTTGAATCAATACAATAATGATTTCTACCTGATGGCAAATATCTTCGAGCAGCTCCATCGTGATATCTTCCACAAACATATCCCACCAGGCATTATGTTTGGAGACCCGGCCGTTCCAATCGACCACCTCAAACTTGCTCAGCTTACCGGCAAGGAACATAAGTGCCACTGCTATCACTTCTGGCTCCCATTGAAGGCACAGTGTTGTGCAAAGACTAAAAGAAAGTTCACATTAAAATTGGAGTAACAGGGAACTGCAGAAAATTCAACAAAATATACTTCTCATTACTTTACAAATTTTTGTATTTATATGATTATATACAAAATAAAATATATTTTTTAAATAATATGCAGGCAAAGGTAAATGTATTGACTTATTGGACATAAAAACAGCATTATTATATGTATAAGATAAAAGAATGTTAAGTGATTTAGGATGATTAGTCAATCCAGTTTATTGTCTCCACCAGTAATATGTGAGTTTGCTTTTCAATGATTTAAAATGGTGACCATAACTGCATTTACTAGTTTGAATCTAAATATATAGCAATATTTAAATTCAATATTTTATTATTTATAATTGATTTAAGCTCAAATTGCATGAATAACACCTGCCATTGTAGCACAGGAAATTTAGCATGGAGTCTTGCATTCTCAATATCAACGACATTGTTAACATTAATGAATGAATTATACTTTATTGTACACCACAATCAAAAATATAGACAGACACAGAAAAAAAGGAAAAATAAACTAGTAAAATACAAAATCAAAAAATAAATGTAGATTAAAAGTGTTGTATGAAAGGCGGACTTATGGCTAATTAGCCATCTCTTCCAGACAACCCAACAATTTAACAACATTAAGTCATTGTCATAGTCATTATCATTACACCAGGTGTCTAGTTGAATTGTTTTTTTTTTTAATAGAATATTTGATATTTTATATGCAAATATTAACATAAATATCAAAGCATAAAAATTAAATTTCTTTTTGTGTCTAAAGTATCTCAGTAAATATAGAATATGATAACCAATCTTAAGCATTAGAAAAAAACCTTTTATGTTTAATATCATACTTTGTAATAGGATACTATACTTTAAATGTTAATTATTATTTGCATCATACTTGTTTTATGGTTTTAAATATCAATAATTTTTTATTTTTAACAAACTATCATAAATGTTTGGCTGGCCTTTGATTTATTTGTAACAATTGTAATGAAGCCTAATTTTATGGCAAGATTTTTTTTTATTTATTTTGCTAGTATTATAAAATGAAACACTATAACAAACCTGTCGTTGACAAAAGTCCAAGCCATCTGCACCATTTTCTGTAGTTTTGCCTTATCACCTTTAAGGCACTTAGCATACTTTAATAGATATCCATACGGGTGCTCCACTTGTAGATCGAATTTTATCGTCTGCAGCAATATCCTCTCCAACGTCATCACTTCCTCCTTAGGATCCTCACCGAATGTGCTAAACTTTTGTTCAGTTAATAAAGATTTCGCTACTTTTATTATGTCTTTACATTTCTTTGGCGTCTCTTCCACTTTGCCGGCCAGAAATAAACAGCAGCACGCAGTTATATACCTCGGGAAAGTCCGAAACGAGTGGAACATGTAAAAGCGATGAAAATAAACAACACCAGTAGCAACAGTGTTATAACCTAAATCCATCTTCGATCCAGTGTCGATGATAAACCTCGCGCCCTCCTTTCGGTAACGATTTTCCGAGTCATTTGGAATGCCATCGCGGAACGATGGCGTATTTTGTAAATCTTTCTTGTCGTAATACCAATAAGGCATTATTAGAAGTCAATTATTATAATAATATTTCTAATCCGTCACTAACTACCACCGCCATTTATTTGGTACTGACATCTGTCAAAAACATGGCAATCGGGATGCCGAATGTATCGATTGTTCATCATCGACAATAGAACTTAATATCGATATTATCATAATTAAAATAAATTATTAATATTAAAAAGTTAATAAAAAAATAATATAGTTTATGTAAATTAACGTCCCTACATTTTAAAAAAAATCAAAATACACTTTATTCAAGTAAACTTTTACAAGCACTTTTGTATCGTCTTAAAACAAACTATATTAAGTGAAGCTAGCACCGGTTCGGAATGCAGATATGAATATTAGATTGGTGCTCAATACCACAATTATAATTATAAGAAAAACAAAAATATGACGTGAAAAAATAAATATCTACATAAAATAAAATAATTCATAGAGACTCGGCAAACGTAGTGTAGGACGTCCTCAGGCACGATAGAGTGACGATTTACCCAAGGCGGCAGGCAGGAGTAGCCAGAGAAAGACCACAGCGACGTGCACTTGGAGAGGCCTATGTCCAGCAGTGGACAAAAAGTGGCTGATGATGATGATGATAATAGAAGAACGAGTTCTCTTCTATAGATAAGCTGGCTACTAAATAACATAAATTAAAAATGATATATGTCCTACATGTTTTAAGAAAAGTCTGATGTTCACTGAATATAGTTTCGTATCGAAAATCTAGTTATTGCAACATATCTTTTTATGCAATGGTAAAAGGCTTTTGTATCATTATCAATTTCATTTCCTTTGATTAATTTTTAATAAATTACTTAAAAATCTAAGGAAGGTTTAGTTAAGATTGCACACGTTGAATTTATTTTCAAAATCGTTGAGTCTATAATTGTATTTTAATATTTAAATTATTGATTGTAGTTTTTATTACATTAACAGCAGATTATTTTACATCAGTAGAGTTCTATAACAAATACGTTGCCAGCAACTCCCATCGGTGGCAGTTCATAGAAATTATGCAACTGGATCCCCGTTTAGGTAGATCGAAAAAACAAAGTCAAAAATGAATTAATAATTACACTAAAATGAACCATATATATATGCATGCATATTTATTAACAAGATCAAAAATAGTGGATAATTATGGTTTCGATCGAGATTGTTTAACTTATTTTTACACGACTGCTTAATAGATATCACGTATTTGTATGTATATTAGTTTATTTATTCTACAAACTAAACAGAATTGAAGATATGAAATGCCGCCAGAAATTTCAGATAATTTTAAGTGACAGGCTTTAAAATTGTTTGTAATTTATGCTATTTCTGCAATAAGGTACTATAACAGATTCGGTATACGGGCACCAAGTAGCCTTAGCCAATGGAACCTAAGGGAACGGCACGGTTTTAAATCCAGAGCAGCAAGACTAAGTTTGAAGTGAAGGTACTTGGGACATTATAGTCTATTATTTCACTCCAATTGCAAGATAATATAATTAATTTTCAAGTACCATTTGTAACTTACACATGCACAAACTTACACAGATGGAACCCTAGGTCCAAAATAATTTTAAAAGTGAAAACGTGTCGCAATTTGACGTCAAAATTTTGTCCTAACATAAAAAAAAAAAAAACTGTGAGATGAAAGAAATACTATCTATACAAAATAAGTTTTAGAATAATTATCAGTATTTTTGATTAAAATGTGTGTTTAAAATGAATACAAGAGTTATTTAGCAGACGTTATCTTATCAGACTAATTATTGTTAAGAACTGGGATTCGGTGTGTTTTATTAATACGTTTGCGATAATACGTAAATTAAAAAAAAAAACACTTGACACATTAATTCTAATATATTTCTTTTTTATTCTATTATATACAATATCCTTTGTAATGTAAAATCGTAGATAATTGTTTCACTTTCTATCGCTAGAAATTAAAATAATTTATTTATATCAAATTGTAAACAGTGACCTACAGCGTACGTAGTCACCGAAAAGGCCGCGTACCTTATCTAACTTGCTAATGTCTCTGTGTAAATACGATAACATTCAATAATGAATGTAAGTTCATTATTCACTGTTCAGTCCCACAATGGCGCTCAAGAGTGGAGCTAGTTTCTTGCGTTTGAATCGCTTGAACCAAGTGGTCAGAGTACGTACCCAAAACCTTTATTTTAACGTAATAGTAACAGTTATCCTTATAGTTTCAAAATATTTAATTAGTGTAACTTGGGAAGTGAATAAATGACTATTTTTAAATTTTCCTGATAACTGATATCACGAATATATGTATGTGTATGTTGTAATTAGTTACAGTTATTTCGTTGTCACTTGCTTTTTTATGTAAGTGACGCTGTATTTACATTATAAAGTACATGTAATTGTATTTATATGTTACGCGACTGACGTGTATATCTCGAATACGACAGTTTCTCGACTATTATTATCCGAAAGAGCCGAGTTGATTCATTCGTTAGTATGTATACATCTTAACCGAAGATTACGGGTTCAAACCCAGACAACCACCGAATTTTCATGTGCTTAATTTGTGTTTTAAAATTTATCGTCATGTTCGACGTAGAAGGAAAACATCGTGAGGAAGTTGGTATATGTAAAATTAAATTCCGTCACTTGTGTATTGCATAGAAGTAATTTGATTGATTAAAGCCAAACGATACTTCAAAGGGAAAGAAGCGATTAACACAGCCGGCTTTTACTTTTTATTATTCATAGCATTTGATAAAACCCAATTCATTGAAAACTATGAATGATCAACTACGATAAATGTAACACAACATTGACTCTCTCTGTAGAGAAAGGTTTTAATTATATTTATATATGTGTAGAATTGAATTCTGTAGTGATAATTCCTAAATCCATGCATCATATGTGATATTTTTTAACACTGGAATTTATGGAACCATAATATTTTTCTACGATATCAATGACAAGTCAGTTTAAATGCTGACTTTTTCCAAAGGAACAATTTCTATGCGTACGTATGTAAAAATAGGAGTCAATTAAAACGAGAACCAATTGAAATAAATGTTATTTTCATTTCCAGTTATTGTCAACGAGCTCACGGCCTGAAATAATTCAGGATGGTGGTAATAATGCCGATTTCCCGGGTGCTAAGGCTCCCTACGTGACGGAAATGAAGTTCTTCGATGAAAATAGTTACGATCCCATCCCTATATATAGGGTACTTGATAATGATGGCCATGTAATCGATAATAGGGAAGAGCCCGCCATCGACAAGGAAACCCTACTTAACATGTACAAAACGATGGTTCAACTTAATCAAATGGATAAGATTTTGTACGAATCCCAAAGGTCGGTAAAAGTTTTATTAATTTTTTTAGTCATTACAATTTCAAAGTGTTTATAGTTAAACTTCCTCCTTCTTCTTTTGTGATAACGAAACAAAACTGTTCTGTAACTTCTTAACCACTTTTTGTCAACCATTTTGTCGTAGCATTTTTGTTTTGTTGAAGTTATTTAATCTTAAAAAAATGAAGAACGGGTTAGCTCCATTATATACGACCCGATTTGGAAAAAATATTTTTCTTCCTGGTAGAATATGTATTATACAAATTCCCCTGTATAAAAAGTGTTGTAAAGGATTCAAATTCGAAATATGCTAATGTATGATACTTCCAATAACAATCACAAGGACAAATTCTAGTCATTGGAAACTTTCATAAAGCCATTTCTTTCTATGATGCCAAATACTATTATTACAATAATATCATTATGAATATTACTTTTCAGACAAGGTCGAATTTCCTTCTACATGACGAACTATGGCGAAGAAGGTATACACGTTGGGAGTGCAGCGGCTTTGTCGCCAAAAGATCTAATTTTCGCTCAATACAGAGAAGTCGGAGTACTGTTGTACCGAGGAATGACCGTCACTGAGCTAATTAACCAGTGTTACGGGAATCACGAAGACCCTGGCAAGGGGAGGCATATGCCAGTGCATTATGGTAGCAAGCAAAGAAATGTCGTTACTATATCCAGTCCATTAGGTAAGTAAGTTGATGTTTCTAATTAATGTAACAATTTCAGAGAATAATTAACTATGATCGATCATTGTACCAGCTCGCCTGGGCACTCACAACACATTCAACAATTATTCTACCAAACACAGCATAATCTTTACTACTTTGATTCAGAATGCAAAGGTGAAAGTATGAGCGAATGTTACTCTAGATACAGACGTTAATATCCAAGTTTAACTAAGAGATCTATTTGCTTATCCATCTTTATGTTGTAGATGTTAACAATAACACGTTAGTCGTTAACCATTTTTATTACAGCAACCCAGATGCCTCAAGCTGTAGGCGCAGCTTATGCGTACAAACGCATACCAAATAATGACCGATGTGTTATTTGCTACTTCGGTGAGGGCGCTGCCTCCGAGGGAGACGCACACGCCGCTTTCAACTTCGCCGCTACTCTTGAATGTCCCGTCATAATGTTCTGGTAAGATATATTTATAAATGTTCTAAAACAGACACATAAATCCATTCAAAATTCATTTCCGCATCTTTTGTGACGAACTGTATTTAGATGTAGAGGATAACTTCTACTCCATTTGGTATTACAAAGGTACCTAGTGGTTTTTGAAATACCAATAAATTTATAAAAGCGAATTATTATATGACCAGAAACGGTAAAAGCTATTTTGGAAAATCAAAAACGAATCCATTGAAGAACACGATCGCAAAATGTCACAAACTGATAATTTAACAACTTTGACTAAGTATTTTAACATTTAAAGCATAAAGGCATCAAAATAGTGTAGCACCGTATGTTTATATTTCCATTTCTCGTGACCTTCGGTGTAAACAAAAGCACGATTAATCCTGCTTACTAAAACTTTTATTAAATCTTTTCATAATTTTTATTACAACGTATAAGCTGACATATTGCTCCATTGACAGAAAAGTGCTCGATCGCAAGAGTCGGGTCGCAATTAAGAGTAACAAATTTTTGATTTAGTAGAAACAACGGCTACGCGATCTCGACGCCGACGCACGAGCAGTACCGCGGGGACGGCGTCGCGGGCCGCGGGCCGGCGCTGGGCCTGCGCACGGTGCGCGTGGACGGCACCGACGCGCTCGCCGTCTACAGCGCCGTGCAGCGCGCGCGGGCGCTCGCCCTCGACAACAAGCCCGTGCTCATCGAAGCCATGTCCTACAGGTGACGAGAACCCATCGGGATATAATTATGGTGATAGGAACTATCCACTCCATCACTGTAGCATGTAAAAACGATCCTGTTACGCCCGCTGAAGATATGGAAAAGGTAGCTTTTTAGTGGGTATATTATAAGTGGCACAGGCACAAAGGACATAGCATCTTAGGTCCCAAGATTGGTGGTGCAGTGACGATGTAAGCAATAGTTAATATTTCTTACAGCGTCATTGTCTATGGTGATGGTGACCACTTACCATCAGGTGGCCCATATGCTCACCGCAAACCTATTCCAGAAAAAAATATATACCACGGGCGAGTCTCACAAACGTTCCCACTTCTCAATAAATGTCCTAACACTCATATATTCTTTAGCCAAACAGTGATAGTATTGTTTTATTTCGATTTGTACTTCTCTACATGCAATACATGCAAAGGACATAACATCTTTGTTCTCTGGTTGTTGTTCTTTAATATTCCTTAAATTGCCAATGTATATGCAATTCAAACAATTTGATCCTTACAATTTTCAAGTTTAGATTATAATAAGTTTATGTTTTTGGCAGAGTGGGACACCACTCAACGTCCGACGACAGCACCGCATACAGGCCGCTGGAAGAAATACAGAAATGGACTCAAGCTGAGAACCCTATTCAGAAGTTAAGATTGTATCTTGAAAATAAAGGTAAACAAGATAGATTTAATTTATTAAAATTACTATAATAGGTGATATTTCTATAAATGTGTGCCTTAAAAGTTTCCTCCGTATGTGTACGTTAAGCAATTTGTACTCATATGTATGTAATTTAGGTTGACCTATGACTAGATCGATCTACTCATAGAAATCATAGATCAATTCAAACTTTTTAAAAAAGGACTTGTTATATTAACAACACCTTACACACCTCAAAATACACACAAACAAGGTCATTTCATTTACAATTACAGTACAAGAGTTGCTAGTTTCACGAGTAAAGAACGCCGAACGCTCAACGTAATTTGTTCAACCGTAAGTTCATAAGCTTTACTTTTCCAAATTAGGGCTATGGGATGCCGAGGCTGAAAAGACATACGCAAAGGAAGCTCGCGATATAGTAGTTCGAACAATGCAAGAAGCGGAGAAGAAGAAGAAACCGCATTGGAAGGAGATGCTTGAAGATGTCTACTATGACATGCCGCCTCATCTACAGTAAGTATCAATGTCCTATAAAATATTAAACACTTATATTAAAAAAATCGACAAAGGTTCGAAGGAAAATACCTACAGTTCTGTAATAAGAAACGAATATAATTCTAAGTATGATTAGTTTTTAAATATAAATTGAAACTTTTAAATAAAATGTCCAAATTACAATCTCTCGACAAACTAAATCTCTTGTTATGGATTCTACAACAGTTTAATAATATTCTATAAAAAAAAAATAATAATTTTGGTTGGTATAATTTGCAATTATAACAATCTCTAGGGGAGTACAACGTTATTCAGTTAAAGATCAAAAATTAAAATATTTTTTTATTTCTAGGAAACAAATGCAGCAAATGGAGAAGCATTTGGAGAAGTACCAAGAACATTATCCCATGGATCAATTTCAAAAAGAATAAATTTTAAGTTAATGTTTTGTTAAAGCAGCACTGTTAAAATAAATAAATCAATCGTTCCAAAAATAATATACTCTATACTCACATAAATAATCCTAGTGGATTATGCGGCACCTGAACTTAAATTAATAAATAATAATCCGTATACACATTTTGAAAGTCGTCTTTGATACCTTTACTGTCCCAATATTTAAAAAAAAACAGTTCGAATACAGATCTTTCTTCCATTATACAAGGATATATAAGCAATTTTGGGGAATTGATTTTAGGTAGTCATTAGCAGTCAGGTTAGTATCCAGCTATAAGATGACTATCAGATATATCAGTTACATCAGAGTGCTTTAAATTCCACTAATATAACTATTCCACTAATATAACCTTAAAGAAAACTCGAGGGAAATAAAAATTGCATCTCTCATCTCTCTTTAACATTTTTTTATTATCAATCCTTAGCTTATTTTTTGTTTTTACAATTGCTGTATTTTCTATTAATGCCTAAATATAATTTTGATGTCACTGAAACAGTTATTCAAGAAATATCTACCTTCACTGTTTATTTTTATTAAAATTTCAGAGTACTACATTATATTTTGAAATTAATGTCTTTGCCTTGTCAAGAGGAAAAAGATGAAGAAAAGAAATGAAATATATCATATGTCAAAGTCATTGTCATACATAATTATTATTTACTAATTACATACCCATGATGCTGTCAATTTATTAACCTAAATTAAGATTGTCGAAGGAATTTATATAAAAATAGGCATTACTTAAACAAATTTTACTTTTTCTACTAATATAAAATGTCCGTGTTAACGCGTACAGATGTAACGGCTGTTAAATTTTTCAATAATTATATCTTGGCAGGTAGGCGATGAGGTTATGTTTACGTATTTTAACAAGTAATTTAAATTGTAAAACTTTAATATTTTTAGGTGTAGGAAGTTCCATAGAGATATTTAACAAAGATTCCGCAAAATTTATTCGAAAAATTAAAATATTAAAAGGCCAAAAGGTACACAGCATCGAATATTTGAAATGTGAATCGAAGTTTCTCATAATTGGAGGTAAACAGTTTTCGATTATAGAATTGAGCTTTGATTGCGAGGAAGATGTAGTCTCGGAACAGCAGGTAATATATCCTATAATATGTAATGACTGGATACATTCAGGGGCTTGGATTTCTAAAGAAAAAGTAGCAGTTTTGACAGCTCATAATGTAGTGCAGGTAAAAATGTTATCAATTTTCACAATAGTATTTGAAAATAATTAAGATTTTTATTTCATTTTGAGAAAATAAATTAGCAAAAAATGATTATAGGTTTGGAAGACAGATGGAACTTTTGATAAAGAGTATGTAAGCAAAGATAATTCTATATTATACAGTGGATTACTGCTGCCGATACAAGATGATATCCTTGTATTTAGTGGTACTGTATTCTCTGAAGTCATTATACACCGGTGCGGTGATGATGTACCATTGCACCATTTAAAAGGTCACAAGGTGAGCTAATGAGCACATACTATATTAGAATTAGAAAATTTCTAATTTTCACATATTTGCTTTGCAATCCAAATTACTGATCCTGTAGTTAAATGAATTTTGAATTCATTATTTTTAATTTTCATTCCATAAACAGTAAATATTGAAGTATATACAGTGTAAACTCCATGTAACGTCACTCGATTTAACGGCAAACACTCTAAAGCGTCGAAATCAATTGGTTTTAGTTGGTTTAGCTTGTATTCTATACAATGATACACTCTACATAACATCACACCCACTCTCAATAACGACAAAAATTGAGAAATAAAAATTAAGTTTTTTTTCTTTTAAGTTGCTAAAATTAGAAAAAACTGCGCATCTGTGTACGTTCTTTTGTCGCTTTATTATTCTAGCCCTCAATAAACTCGAATGTCGGCACCACGCATTAGGAACTTTCTAAGAAATTCGTTAATTTGTTTACAAATTGGGATTGCTTGCACGTGAAGACTGTGACCATGCCTAATAAGTATGAGTCATGGATTACAACGTTATCATATGTATTCTACGGTTGATGAGGTGGAAACAGAACTTGAGTTTGATAGCGACGACGACCTTCCATTAACTGAGTGGATTCAGCAGGTCAACATGACAGGAAATACGGTAAATTTTCAAACCTACATCGAAGTAGACAACTGCCTGTTTACAACGGCTTCACTCACAGACATAGAAATTTTGGATTCAGTGAGAAAAAACTGAGGTTCAAGAATAAAGAGATGAAGAAGATGAGACAGATGAGCTTGAGCCTCCGCCAAGCGTTAAAGAAGTTCTGAAAGCAGCTAAATTATTGGAAAATTACTTCCTTTATATAAGATATAAATAAAAAAATTAAAAATATACAACAAAATTAACATCATAAAAGGCGTCAGACAAAAATAACAGAGTATACGCAATAGCGTTCAAATAAGATATATGTATTTTTTGTACATAACTACTAACAATAGACTAAAATAAACTTTTTTTTCGAATTCTGATTTTTCTTCTCTTCATTTAACGACCACTCTTTATAACGCCATAAAATGCACAGTCCCTTCAGTGTCGTTATATAGAGTTTACACTGTATTTTAATCAATTGTGAGAAGTTTGAGCAAAGGATGCCAAAGTACACATGTTTCAGATATACTGATAGATACATTGATATTATGCATCAATATGATCAAAAGTTAACATTAGAAAAAAGTTATGTTTAAAATAATATTGTATAAACAAGTTCATCCAAGCTTAGCCTGATCGTATAAGAATATTGTTTAAATTTAAAAACAATAACTGTTATTTTACTTGATGTACTCATATAATAAATAATAGTAATTAAAATGTTTGCTAATTTTGATACTGTTTCATGTAGATATTTTAAAATGAATATGTTTTAGGGTGTAATATTTTCAATAACTTATAACTCAGAGAAATCAATAATTGTGACTACGTCTGATGATCGGTCCGTGAGAATCTGGACTGTTGTTAATAAGGAACCGGTTAGTTATGAACATAAAAATTACTGGAATAATGCTAAGATTTCTTGTGTTTATAATCTGTATGGTCACATGGCTAGAGTGATGCGCAGTCACATCACAAATGATTTAATTATATCTATTGGAGAAGATTCTAGAATATGTTTCTGGAATCACGAGGGAAAACTATTGAGGAAAATATTTGCACATCAAAATTCGTCTATTTGGTCCTTAGATGCAGACAACAAGCATCTTGTGACTGGTGGTGGTGACTGTAGTGTTATTCTACATCCTCTATCGTTAGTATCGGAGTATGGCCACAAAGAGACTATACCCATTAACATTGACGCACCAAAGAAAGTAAAATTCACAGCTAGACAGAATATACTTATCATGAACGAATTAAATGAACTTATTTACTATGATCTGACTTCAAATACAAGTGAAACACATTATTTGGATCACACTTCGACATACAAGTTACTCAGTTTATCTTCATGCAAACAAATTATAGCAGTCGCTGATATGAATGGGAAAATAGATATTTTCATAGAAAATTGTAAAGGTGATGCCGTAATTAGTAAAATTATTGATACAAAATTAGACTTAGGAAAAATTCTTTCTCTACATTGGGCTGGAAATAGGCACCTCGTTGTATGCTCTGAAAATGGTCTGATAACAGTTTTAGCTTCCAAGGAAATAGATATTGAACCAGTTGGTCAATTCCACCTGCCCCCTTGCAAAGAGCGATGGTTGACAGCCAGCGCTCTCAGCTCTAATAGAGATGTACTAGTAGTCGGAGATAGATGTGGCCACATTCACGTATACTTCCGTGGAAATAGAAACCCAGTCAAAAGTTTCGATAAGATCTACGATAGATACGGCACCACATCGATAACAATAAAAAATAATGAAGTAATAACAACAGGTAGGGATGGCAAGATCAAGTACTTTTCATTAAGCAGTGATGTTAACGAAATTAAATATACTAATTGTAAAGATGTAGAGTTCCAATGGCTTGAAAAGTTTTTAGACAAAGACGAGAATTACCTCTGTGGCTTTCAAGAGAGGTCCTTTGTAGTGTATGATGTCAAAAATAACCTAAAAGTTCTGGAAGTGGCTTGTGGTGGTGGACACAGGTCCTGGGACGCAGTTCGTTACATTGAAAAAGTTGATGAGCATTTTGAAGAATTCATTCGAATATTGTATCTCAAGAATTATACTCTGCATTCCGAAAAGTTTCAGCTAAGTAAAATAATGTCCAAAACTATTATAAACGGCATACATTCTAAGCAGATAAATTGCCTGAAGACGTACAAATATAACGAAGACAATACCGTCACAATATTCATATCAGGCGGAGAAGACACGACGCTGAGAATATCGTTCTCAGATCTGAACTCAAAACTTAAAGATGAACTTGTATTTAAACAACTATCAAGCATTAGAACATTAAAATTACACCATCTTGATAGAAATAAAATATTATTACTATCAGCTGGGGGCAGAGCTCAAATATGCGCAAAAATAATTACATTCGAAGTAAATCAAGCTATAAAAATGTCTTCAGAAGAATTAGTTGATCACCTCATAAAGGGCACAGATAGAGAAAGGAAAGGTGATAGAAATTGGAGAGATTGCTCTATAGATTTCGATCCAGAGACAAGAATAATGGATTTGGAGATTGTTAAGATAGAAAATGATTTTATAATAATAACAGCCTGTTCAGACGCTTCAATACAAATCTTTAATCTAAATACTGATAGAAGAAAATTGAATCCTGTACAAGAAATAAAATACCATAAAACTTGTATATTAAAAACACACGTTTTTGAATTTATGGACAAAACAGTACTCGTGACTTGCACGACCAGAGGCGACGTTGCATTTTGGCAGGTCGATAAACCGCCAAAAATTTTGTCAAGTGAACCAATATTTTCGATGAAAACTAATAAATCTGGAATAAACAGCGTCGATATAAATATCATTGATGGTACAAGATTCCTATTAGCGACAGCGGGGGATGATAACGCAATACACTTAAATGTAATCCAAGTTGAAAATAACGTTTTAAATTCGATGAAAGTTATTAATTCTTGGTCATCTGACAAATATCATTGTTCGCAAATAACTGGTCTCAAATTAATGGAAGATTTGATGATATCGACGAGTATTGATCAGAGGCTGACTCTGTTTACATTATCAGTGACTATGGATGGAGTTAGGTGTGACTTCTATTCTCAACATTACAGCGACGTGTCGGATATACACGGTCTCGACGTTGTGGATACGTCAATGTGAGTACGCTCTCAAATTCATTTCATGCGTACACTAACACCAAAAACAGCCTGTAAATTTTCCACTGCTGGGTTAATGCCTCCTCTCCCTTTGAGGAGAAGGTCTGGAACATATTCCACAACGCTTTTCCAATACGGGTTTGCGGAATACACATGTGGCAGAATTTCTATGAAATTAGACACAGGGCAGGTTTCCTCATGATGTTTTTCTGTTTTCCTTTACCGCCGAACACGAGATGAATTATAGAAACAAATTAAGCATATGAATATTCAGTGGTGCTTGCCTGGGTTTGAACCAGCCACTGGGTCATCTAGACTCAACGTACACTAAAATGTATGTTTATTTGATCATGTTCCATGCAGTCGCACATCGTTAATCTGATTTATTTCGTACAGCAGTTAGTAAGTGGCTTTAGTTGTGTCAATAAGAAATAGAGTATCCTAAAATGGACAATTCGAATAGAATATTTTTCGTCTGTCTGTGCGTTTACAAATACGGCGCGCAATGGGACACTAACAGAATATTTTCCATGATTTTGATTTTAATTGGGACTTTCCTTCACTCTTCAACTTAATCCGACCTAGCTGTGCGGAGTCTTGCATAGTTTTTTGGAAAATTGAGTTGTTTTTTATTCAAAATATCATAATATTATGAATATTTTTAGTGATTCAGTTACCGTCTGTGTGTTCGGGAAAGGGATCGAAGTTCTACGAATACTGAAACCTACCAAATAAGTTAATTAAGACATAATTGGATCGAGAGGACGAACTCTATAAGAGGTCGACAGATTTTGTCATACGTAAGTGATATGATTTTGAATTTGTTTAATTGTCGTAATTTGTAATGTTGCCATGTCTAAAAATTACTTTGGTAAATATTTTGGTCGATACAAAAGCAAAATTTTAATAAAATGTCTACAGTGCAGTAGTGCATCAGATTGCGTACAATTAAAAAATATGTTTTATCTGTACTGATATTATGAATGCGAATGTTTTTCTGTCTGTTGTTCTTTCTAAATTACTGAACCGAATTTGATTAAATTTGGCACTAAGTAAGCTTGAAGCCCAAACGACATAGGTTACATTGCGTCTAACCTAACCCGATGTCCCTCAAAAAAAAAACGCGCACAAAACCGTAGGCAAAAACAAGTTATATAAATATCAACATCCTGATGTAAGATGTAGTCATAGTCAGTGAAAATACAACTATTTCCTCTAAAATCTATTTATTTATCTATCTATTCTCTTGTAATTTGTTATAATCATATTTATATTTTAGGAGTCAAATATGGTAGACGAACCCCTACCAGGGGGCTCCACATATTGTATGTATGGCCATTCCCAAAGTCTTCTGTGGTGGTGTGTGTGATTTGTCTAAAGATTTTTTTATAACAAACATAATGAGTAAATCAAATCAATCAATCAGAGAACAACGCAACATATAAACATTATAAGACTATATTATGTATCTCTGAGATATCCTGATAAACGTGATCAGTTTTGATCACAAGAAGTGTTCTACTTGTTATTGAAAATAACTAATACCATAAAATAATTTGGAAATATACCCCTCGATGGCCGTTACAGCGACTGATCAGTCAGAATCCGATATGATACAATAAATAGATCCTTTATTCACGATTAAGAAAGATGCACAAAAGGTGACCTTATCGCTAAAACAGCGATCTCTTCCAGGTAACCTCAAGGTAAAAGAGGGAAAGAAGGAGAATAGAAGGAGATAGGTGTACGTAGCAGATATAAACATAATAAATAAATACACTAAACTATTAATATATTTGAAATCTATTATTGTTTTTTTGTCCTTTCATGCTGACAATTGTTTAAGGTTAAACAGTGAAGGTGAACTGATATAGTGAACTCCTGTCGAACACATTTTGAAAAGGAGAAAATACCCTGTGTATTTAGAAATGTGCCGATATGGCAGTGGGTTCAAACTCGGAGAAGTACCTCTGATTTTTAATGTGCCTTTTCTATGTTTACTCATGTACAAGTTTTCAAGCATAGCATAAAAAAATGGTATTAATGCACCAGAAACTCTAGTCAATATGTTATGGAGAAAAGGCACCACACGCTTTACTAAAAATGTAATGAAAGAGAGAAAGTCGTAACTGTCTTATGAAATGGTCTGAATAGAACACATTTTGGGAAATATATAGTTTTATAAATATATTTACACCAACTAGTTTTATTTTTTCCACAGTCCAAGTGATATGATATATCGATTGAGCTGGGTTTAAGGGCTTTATAAAGATAAGTAAGTATGTGGAGTTCTAAAAATGCCAATATAATGGTAAGTGGTCACCATTGGCCACATATATTGGCGCCTTAAGAAAAGTATACCTACATTGCCAATGCGCTTCTAACATAGGGCAACAACTACGATGTTATGTTCTTTGTGCCTGTACTTCTACTGACTCACTCATCCCTCAACTGTAATACAGTATTGCTGTTTGTCTGTCGAATATATGATAGTGGGTGGTACCTGCATAGGCAGACTTGCTCGAAGCCCTCATTCCGCTTGAAAAACGCATTATACGTTTCCACTACGTGAAGTGAATGACGAATTCGCCGGTGCCAAGGACTGCACCCTAGTACACCGAAATACCCACTAAAAAATCAGCGGTACCCTCTCCATCTTTTTAGTGGGCGCCACAGTATCGCTTTCGCATGTTACCGTGACGCCCCGAAGGTCAGCCCGCCTGTGCGGGCCTCCAATTCTTTTAACTTATCTTTTTAATTTTCTATCAAAGGGTCTTAGTAATATTTTTGATATTTTGAATATTTTTAATATGAATATTTTTAATATTTCGATTATATTTTCGGCTTGGAATTTAATTAAATACATTTACGTTCGAGAATGGAATATAAGTTATTCGATAACGAAGCTTTCTAAAGGGCGGAACTTTTTAAGAACACGACTGATTCCAATGCAGTTTCACTT
Source organism: Vanessa cardui (assembly GCF_905220365.1). Taxonomy (NCBI): domain Eukaryota; kingdom Metazoa; phylum Arthropoda; class Insecta; order Lepidoptera; family Nymphalidae; genus Vanessa; species Vanessa cardui. Next base: position 776,903 of record NC_061125.1, read on the forward strand.
TTTGGGATAGCAGATACCTAAACTTGGTGGAGATTATATCGATTTACAAAGTTGCATTAATAATTTTATTACTATAACTATTATAATCACACAATAAGCAAGTATTTGTATTAATTGAGTCAACACTGCGGCTTGAAGATTATCACCGGCAATAAATGGTTTTGCCCGCTATCTGCAGATTTATCTCAGCTCATCGTGACAGGAAATATCTAATCTCCATGTTGACAATGAAATGTATTGTTTCTTCTAGAATGCATTCAATTATCATATGCATTTGAGGATTAGAAAAAAAAAGGCAATGGAAAACCGTCTTCGCGTCACGGTAGCGTGCAAGTTACCCTGTGATTATTCCGAAGATATGGAGTGGGTACCGCTGGTTACCGGGGTCGCCTTTAACCTATTGGAGGCCCTGGGCACATTTTGTTAGAATAGACAAAGAAACTTTCATTGTTCTCCAATTTGCAAATAAGTATATATTATTATTTGAAATACTCAGTTACTGATTTGTTACCTCATTGGATCTGGATGTATCGAAAAAGTCAGAATCTTTATTTTAAAAATATACAGATCTTTTTTATGAGCAATAGGGGCCCGCTGACGATCGCGGGGCCCTAGGATAGACTGGTCTGTATGTACTCCGGTGAGCTAGGTGTTATCAGCGCCAGCGATTTCCACATACGCTTCACGAGGGGGCAAAAACTACCTACGAGATAAAGAGAGTTCCAAAGACACAAATAACAAAATTTATTTGAAAATAAAAATTAAGCGAAAATTTAAAAAACCTATTAATAACTTCAAAGATAAACAGTTAAGATCTTAAAGACACTGATAGAAAACTATATCATGAGGAAAAAATAATGATATCAAATCTTAAATCTTTTCAATATTCTATATTTAAATCGATAAACAAATTGTAAGAGATTCGTCGCTGCTAGGCTGTTTAATGAAATCAAAGATAACATATTAATAATTACAATGGACTGTCGTAATCGAATGGACTTCATATGATCATAGTTAAGATATATGTATCCAGTGGCTTTGCTATCGTAGGGCCAGGTGGTGCTGTGCACTAGGGTCCCGGAGTTCAGAGAGCGAAACCTTAAGCTTCTAAAGCTAGAAAATCACGACCATGCGCATAAGATTTCTTATTTGGTATCTATAATTTTAAAGGGAATAATTTATTAGTGCAAGAGGGGGTAAGGGGCCCGATTCTTTTTCTATGCACTGGGGCCCTTCCTCACCTAGCTAGCCACTTTATGTATCAGGTATAATTAGACGACCTCCGTGGTTGAGAGGTGTGTACACCGGTTTCGATTCCCGGCCGAGTCGATGTAGATTACCATTAGTTTTCTATGTCGTCTTGGGTATGGGTGTTTGTGGTACCATAATTACTTCTGATTTTCCAAAACACAAATGCTTTAGCTGCTTACATTGGGATCAGAGTAATGTATGTGATGTTGTCTCATATTTATATTTATACATTTACTCGACGAGTTTCATGTTCCACTGTAAAGGATTGATGAGTTGCTGTATATCAGCTGATGCTGATATGAGCAGGATCTGATGTTTAGATGTTGAGACCATTCAAAGCAAATCTTAGAATCCCTTTTTACGCTTCATAAGTTACTGAAAAGACGTATTTTCCGCTACTAATTTCGCTAACTAATTCCGCTAATGTTTTTTATAATTACGATTCCTTATTTTATAACGAATGTGCCGTAATCCTATTCAAATTGGAGAAATTTAACCTTTAATAATTCCAATAACATTGAAATTTAACACTATTTATTTAATAATTCCTGAGATTATTCCTAAGGGGCTGCGGTACTCTAGTTGATGCAGGGCTTCTTATTAGCTGCATACAATGGTTAATTGAAATCCCTGATCTGCATTGGATTTAACTACGCATCCATCGATAATACGTGATGTGAATTGTGACACATTATTTCATTGTGATAGGGGGAGATACAACGAGCAACAAGAACAATTACGTTATTATTTAAAACTGAAGTATCTTTATCAACTTAAGAATTAATAACATTAAATGCTAAAATATATATAAATATGAACTAAAACTAGTTACTGTACAAATCTTGACCGCGTGGAATGGTGGCAAGAATGCTAGCAGCATTTCCCTGTTGAATCGCAATTCCGATTTTCTGGACAAAAAACGAACCAGCCCTCCTGTCACTTAAAACTAAGATACAAAACCAGAGAAAAATGTTACTAAAAAATCTTTCAAGTTTTTGATATGTCTAAATAGCTGAATGTTTCATTTCGTTCTCATATCAAAATCTCTGTAACCAATAATAATTCTAACATCTGATATCTCTTCGAAGGTTTCCTTTAGAATTATACACCTAAAATAATTACATAATTTACTTGAAGAACTCATTGGAAGCATCCATCGCCTGGATTGGAACTCACAGTCCACGGTTAAGATCCACTGGGCCACCTCTTCCTACGATTATTTAATTCAACTAAATTATCTTTAGTGCTCATATATAATCTCTCGGATGATAATGGAGCGTTAGACTCTGATTAGATATAGAGAAGCTATATAATATCACAACAATCCTTACGTCGTACACAGTTAGTCCTTATCTTGACTTTGCGACGTGTTTCTCAGCTTCTGGATTTATTCTTTTGCTTTTAAAGTAAGTCCATTTTTATTGTTTTTGCAGGTTAGTGATCGATCGATGTTGTAACCGCTTATTACGCGCATATGACAATCTTTATTTTATATTGTCATTTTCCAAAAAGTACTTTAAATTTTAATTTACAATAAGTTCGATATGTTAATCTACGTTTACTACAGCACTGAGAGTATATCATATTTTACATGATAACGATCTTATATTAAATAATAATTATAATAAAATATATGGTGTTTAAAAAGTTTCTCAATTTCTAAAACTTATCGGGTTTTCTTAAAACGATAACATCGGTATTAAAGATCAATAATAATGTTTGTGGTTAGATAGGAGAGCGGCTACCGGATGTTTTAAAGTATCATTGTTAAGATTATCTATCTCACAGCATCCGTCGTCAGCCTCTTATCAATAAAAATCTTAACATTGACATTTGAAATACTGAAAATTATGCAATCATAAAACTTCCAGGAGATAAAAATGATCGATGACTTTGCGGTGGGTCAAGATATATTTATTTGTGTTTGAAGCTAATTTCGGAATCCAAGTTAAATTTAAACAGTCCGGGGTATACAATACACTATTCATGTAACTCGTATACGATATTATTTATACCTAATTTCATTACATATAGGTATTATAGTCGAAAAAGAGTTCGAGGGCAAAACAATTGATAACCCTGGCGTGTCTCTTTTTTTTAATTTATGTCACAAATTATAAGTTATTGAAGTAATCAAATCGCTTGATATTGGAGTACTTTATGTATTGTTCGATTGACAGTGTCATTAAAAACTAGCAACCCGCCCCGGCTTCGCACGGGTGCAATACTGATTATTATTATGACATCAAGTTAGAAACGTCTAAAATTATCAGTGTTTCTTCACTATATTGTCCATGTATTACATACAAAAACATTTCTCTACCTACCTAAACCGCAAACCGCATCAAAATCTTTTGTGTAATTCTAAAGATCTATGCATACATTTACACTATGTTATGATTGTAACTCAACTTAGTCCAGGTCTAAATATTATATAATTGGCGGGACTTTTAGCTATGCATACGTCAGATGTTTTAAAAGTGTAAGCAACACAGTTGATCGAGACATACGAGTTATTAGTCGCGCTTCAGACACTGACTCCGACGCGAGGAAAGGTCGCAACCCATTGCTCAAGTATTAAGTGACGAAGGTAAAACTTTGATTGATCTGAACCACATTTATAATTGTTAATTTATGTATAACTACACAATATAACTATCGTTATAATACACTATATAACTATCGTTAAAAGAACCGCATGACTTAATATTATTTTGTTGTTTACTTTTGATATTTAATTAATATTTTCAAACTAAATCACCAAAAATCTTACCGTTTCACTTTTTTTCTGTTTTAACTTGTTAAGAGAACGGGTTTTTCTTCGATTCGAATTACTTTATTCTTTTGATATCATTCATAAAAAGTAATTTGAGTCTACTATTATTTATTTTATAGGTATAGCTTTGTGTTTTCACCATTAGTATGTTTAATTTATTTTCATATATTATAAACAATGTCTCGGATCCTAAATATACTTTAGATTCTAACTACTCTGTACAACAAAAAAAAAATGACATAAAATCTTTAAATGTAAAGAAATATAAATTAAAAAAGATTCTGTGTAAATCTTGTCCGTGAGGAATGGTGGCAAGAATGTTAGCAAAACTGCAATTTGATGTCGAAACTCTTGGCCCTTGAAGCAGAGGAGCAACAAGCTTCATTAAAAGTATAACACCTCGCCTTATTGGCTCCACTGATAACAGGAGGGCTGGTTCATTATTCATGTCATATCAACGAGGAAAAACAAGTAGTTTACGGTAAAAAATATATAGAGAACAGACTTAAAAAAAGATAATTGAACGTCGCAGATTGAAATGAAAAATGTAAAGTTTAAATTGTGTCCATTAAATAAAGAGTTTGAAGAAGTTGGAATGAGGATAGAAGAATTACCCAATACAAACCTAGCTTACGTACAAAGGTCTTTGTATTACTCGTCTAGCCATTGAGTAATTGAATCAGCTGTTTTAAGCAGTATCAGTGATAGCCATATCATCAGGTCGAGTAATTAGATCACCAAGAAAAGTCTCTATGGGAATTACTTACGTTAAGTTATTGAGGTATAGACCCAACTCAACTCAACATAGAACCTTCAAACTAGAGTTACTATAGAACCGGTTATTAAGTGTAACAAAGTCACAAACAAACTAAATTATGTCAGGTATAGTATATTACGTCGTCAATGTCAAATTTGTCTTCAAGGCTTTTAAGAAAAATAGTGTACGCGACGCTCGTGTAATTGCTAGAAGAAATTGATTCAAAATTAAAATAATATAAATACGAAATATAGAAAGAGTTAAAGAGGAGAGTATAACAATTATTATTTACAATAATTGCAAAAGCTTAAGCCGGTGGGACGAAGTGGATCAAAGATTGTACAGGAATTTCTTGTGGGTCGTAGATGAGCACTAAGAACAAATTAATAAATAATCACCTCCATCTATTACTATTGAAATTAGGAAGGAGAGTTTGTGATGAAGTTAAACATTTTTGAAATTAAAAATAAAAAGTCTCTATAGAACAGGCTCTTTCTGTTATGTTTGCTTTGGAATATTCCACCGTGGACTTGGCCCGTAAAAAATAAAACAGAAAGATAACAATTATTTTTATTACCAATTGATTAATATCGCAGAATTATCAACACAAACTATCTTGTGTGACATAATAATTTAAAATGAAAAGATACAGCGAACGGCTCTTCATGTCTCGAACACTTACCACAGTAGTAGTGTCGTAATTATCATTGATCTAGTGCCGTACGGTGCACCTGGGCCCCCCAAAACGGGGAGAGGCTTTGCAACATATTAACAATTGTTAAATTTTATGATTTGTTTATTATATTTTCCTTCTAGCAATACTAAAATTACTAACTTGTAAAAGTAATAAGACTCCCACCAAAATTTACATTGCTTAAATAATGCAATGTAAAAATATATTTATATTGATACATAGTATATTCTATTTATGTATATCATATTATACATTAGCTATGCTACGTGGTCGTTTTATATTATGGCCACATTTTAAATTTGTTTAGTAGTTGACAAATCAAAATTAACATTAATTCCCACACGGCAGAAAAGGAAACCGTTGCGAGGAAACCAGAATATGTTGGTTATTCTTTCACAAGTTTTAATTCATCCACAGCTTGTATGAATAAGTCCCAAGCATTCTTCTTAAGACGAGAACAATTATTTTTTTCCAAATTACTATGTACCTATTAGAACTCAATTTGTAATTGACACCTTTGAAAATCAACTCATGACAAACGTAATATGGATGCGCGTATCCTCTAAATAAACTATAACGGTATTACCTACATGTTTATTGGTTGGTATAATTTTTCCAACAACCTCAACAATCATCACCACAATTCAGTCAATTCTTATCATAATTACCCATCTAAACCTTCCACGTGAATCACTTCGTCCATTAGTAAAAACCTTATAAATTTCCGTTTTGTACTTTTTGACTTGAATATACTTCATTTTCTAAAGACGCGGCGGGAAGATTTTTTTTGACTTCATTTTTATAATATGTACCTAGGGATTCTATAATTTGTTATATAATTTGTCATACGTCAAGTCACTCATTATAAAAAAATATATACCTAATCTTGCAAAAATTACTATTGACTACCATCTACTGGATCAGAAGCTTAAGCCTGGAGAATCACTTATAATATTGTATATTTTTTATGGAACATTAATTATTTAAACCAAACGTCATTATGAAATTTTATTTCCTTTTATATGTTCACTTTATCTATTAAACTGACGTCGTTTCTTAGAAAGGCAACACTTTCAACTGGAAACATCCTACATAAATCACAAATGAGGAAACTATTATTATATATGTATATAGTAATTAAAAGATTGATTGTGCGCAAGTTTCGATTTCGCGAATAATCGACTCGGCGCGCGTTGCTATAGCCTATTAGGCTGACCTTGTTAGCTTGCGTCACCTTATGAGGATGTATAGAATTGGTATATTATGAATTACACATGGTTATAAGTAACTGTTTAAATCATTCATTCGAGTTTTAAAGGAAGACAAGTATGTTGTATTTTATTGTGTCTTTTAAATTGAGCTGTTTAGTGTACTTATTTAAATAATTGAGTGATAAATTTGAATATTAATTCAAACATCTATTGTAGCGGCCTTTTAAATAAAGAAAAAGAATGTAAGTCATACATTTATTATTTTAATTACAATCAACGACTGGCAATTTGTCACAATAAATTAAAAAATAATAGATTTTGTCTATGGTATATTTATAAATTAATATATTTAGTCACTTAAATACGAATTAAATAATTCTAAACAAATATACGTTTCTAATAATATTGATGAATTTTAGAATGTGAAAACTACTGATTTGTAGTCAGTAATGAGTCAAGTATCAAACATTAAAAAGATAACAATTTGATTAGAGTAATGACATGACAACACTATTTATTCTCTTATTGAACACAATTTATATATCATGTTATCGTGATCACGATTATGACAATGATCACAGAAAATAGAGAGTTGATGTAAAATCAAATTTTTTTTTTTATTCAATGTAGAATACTACCTCAGTACTGATTCGGAAAAGAAAATACACTCACTTAAAAGCAAAAGAAACGCAGCGAGATTTTTGCCAATTTGTAATGGTTTACATCAAAACGAAAGTAGCTAAAAGGCGATTGTTTTATTTCGAAGATTTGCTGTCAATTAGGAACTCACTAATTGTATAAAAACCTTTCGCGCCTAAATGTCCTTTAATTTTTTTTTTAAATTGAGTAACATAGACATTTTGTATCTGTATTGACAAAAATAGGTATGCTACTAATAGATTGATGAATTTGTTCTGAAAAGACTTAAAACTATATAAATTACGGTATTTAATATGTAATGAGATCAAAAATCAATGATAAATGATTTATGAAAGAAAGATGATACAAATCGCTTCGACTTAAATACTCTTGATTAAGAGCGCCGAAATCAAAAGTATAGATGATAAAAAAGCGTGGAGTTAATACCTGTTGACTTCCAAGCAGGATACATTAATTTAAATAATTGTATTTAATTAACATGACTTTATATTTTTTAAATGTTAAAAAAGAGTAACTACTGAGTTTCTTGCCGGTTCTTCTCGGTAGAATCTACTTTCCGAACCGGTGGTAGCTTCACTTATTTGTAAAATGACGATTCAAAAGTGCTTATAAAAGCCTACTTGAATAAAGTTTATTTTGATTTGATAGAATTTTTTATAGACTATAAATAAAATGACATTAATTACTAATAAATTATGACGTAGCTATTTGTTTTTTACCGCCAAACAGTTCTTAGCATTGTTGTGTTCTTATTTCAAGGGTGAGTGAGCCAGTGTAACAACAGGTACAAGGGACATAACAGCATAGCTCCCAAAGTCGCTGGTAGATTGGCGATGTAAGAAATAGTTCATATTTCGTACTGTATCATGTCCATAGCTCGTTCACATACCTACAGAATAAAAAAGAAAACTTTTGATCCGTGCTTTGGATCAAAATAAGAAATATTATTAAAAAAATATATCTATGTCTAAAATTCATTGTCTATAACTAATTTCATTATTAATTAATATATTTATCAGTACACTAAAAGGCTGCGTATGAGACGGACATATGCCGAAGGACTCTGTAATAATAGCTACTTTATAGATTAATAAAAAATTAAACAGGATAATGACTTAACAGTATTATTTAATAATAACAAAAAGTTCGTACGTAGATAAATGAAAATATCCGTAATTATTAATTTGTGAACCCATAAGCAAAAAGCTAATTACAATCTCGAAGGTATAGGACATCATTATATTTAATATTTATGCAATAAGCAACCCAGGTATAGTACGACACAACTTAGATGTCGCATCGGTAAAATTCGTAAAACTGATCACATCCGAATTGAGTAGGTACGCTATCCCAAATTATCAATATTTATTTCTCATGCGAATATGATCTTTGCACAAATGTAATAACTTGTAATATCATATAACCTAATATATTCGTCAATTTGACGCGTCGATTTACATGCACTTGCTTTCTCTGACGCGTGAATCTATAGCGACGAATAGCATCGAATGGCGCGATAGGGAGCTATTTCTATTGGTTGTGTAAATCGTCAGTGATCGGTTTTATTTTCATTCCATTGCATTTTCCGACGCTACGCTTTGTGTCGTACTATATGTAGGTATATTAACTATGAAATCGTGTCTGTCGTCAGATGGAGCCCGAAGTGACCGCGGTTACGGAACCCGTGTGGCTGGGCGAGGGCCCACACTGGTCACATGATCACCAGGCGCTGTTCTTTGTGAGCATATTCGACAAGACTATTCACAAATACGATCCTGCGACTGGCGAGCACACCAGAGCTAAGCTTGGTAAGTTTTGTCACCAGACAAGAAGAGCCGTCACTCCATAAAAATAGTATTCGGTAGTTTTTCGATTAAACAATTCGTTTTGATCTAAGTTATTTTATTGATATCTGCTGTCTACTTGTATATAAACAGTAGACATATAGGTATATATGTATGTACGTCAAAACTATTATTAGCAGTAGGTACATACCTATATTTTTAAATAAACGGATCAAATTCTGACAGTAAGCTGGTAGATAAGTATTGCAACATTTTAAAAATAATCGTCATAAAGTATTCACGTTTATTTTACCTCGTGTGCATACGACGCAATCGGAAATTACAAATGTTGGATGTTATAATTCCAATACATTAAAATCATCGTAAACAGGCAAAAATAATATTATTATTTATGTCATTATAAAAGTGCACATAAATAAATGAACCACCGAATAGTAAGTGATCACCTCGTCGTAGAAATGTCAATGATTAAAATTCTACATAAATACTAATAGAATTTGATCTATAGATATCCAAAATGGCGGCAGAGGTATATACCTCAAGGCCGTATGTGGTTTAAGCATTTAAAAAAGGGTTATTAATAATTATTTGTGATTATACATGTAAGATAAATAAGCCGTTAAATAATCTGTTTTATCTGTTGATAGACTTTCTAGTGCAAATAAAGATAAAAACGAATTGATAAGGATTAATTGTTGTATATTTCTAATCTAATCTAATTATAATCAAGATAGTTTTTATATGATGGAAACCATTATCATTAATTTGATTATATAATACAGTTTTATTACATGGTTATATTTTTTTGATGTTACGGAAAGCCAAAATCTCAACGGAAACCAAAATTTGTAATCACATATACGCACTTTCTGTTCCCTTACTCTAATCCAACACAGATCGGAGAGAGTTCTGCGACCGATGGTCTAACGTATTTTTTATAAACATTCCAATACAAAAATCCAAGGTCAAAATGAGCTCATGCCCTCGAGATCTGTAACTTTATAAGCTAAAGAACCAACCAACCAACCGAGACCTCGTAGACTAACAGGATTTTTCTGTCCATTATGGACCTATCCTAATTTACTTTTCAATTCTTAAAGGTGATATGCCCGGCTTCATCATCCCGGTGGAGGGTACCCTTGATCAATTCGTGGTGGGCTTAAAGCGACGCGTGGTGGTGGTGCGGTGGGACGGACGAGGAGAGGCACAAGAGATACGTCAGATTGCGGAGATTGATCAACAAAACCCGGACAACAGGATCAACGATGCCAAGGCGGACCCCAGAGGAAGACTTTTCGTTGGTTAGTTACATTTTAATGCACCTTTATTCATTTTGTCATGAAATGACTAATATTTTTGTAAGTTGATCGTTTACCTTACCTTTATTATATTATTAGTTAAGTTTGCTTATAATTGCGATTAAAAAAATTGTGCGTGTGAGAAAAATAATTTTAGAAAGGCACACGGCCAAATAATTTACCTCTTTAAAGACACTGGCATAGTAAGAAATATATTAGTATAACTGTCAACGTGATGCCAACCACCGCTAACGCCAACAAGATTTTATGTCGCTGTAATGCCACTAGCTTTACTCACACTTGAAACCAGAACAGACCAATAATATAATCTAATGTTGATATAAAGTAATAATAACTACTATTACAAAGCTTCATAGATCCGACGAGCTTTATAGCAGAGAATATAATCGTATGGATAGGAATCATAGAGGTAACTACCCTCCGAGGAGTTAACGTTAAGTTCATAATTGTAAATATCCGATAGCCTTATGTTGTATTGATGATAGGACACACAACAATGTTGTTAGAGAATTATGTAGAATGTATATATAGATTGCATCATCATCATAACTTTTCTGGACAAGTATTTTCTTTAAAGTAAAGTATTATTATCAAGGTACAATGGGACACGAATACGAGCCCGGTAAATTCCACCTGAAGAAGGGATCGCTGTACCGCGTGGACCCGAATGGCTCCGTGCACCAGCTGGAGAAAAACCTCGACATCTCCAACGGGCTCTGTTGGGACGTCAAAGAGAAGGCTTTCTACTATGCGGATTCTTTCGAGTTCGCGATACGCAGATACGACTATGACATCGAAACTGGAAACATATGTGAGTGAAACCTTTTTTTTATTTGGACCTATCAATCCGAGTGTCGTACAAGTCAAATACCCTGCGAAAAGTGTCGCCAGACCTGACAAGGTTGAACAGAAAAATATTGGCTATGTTTTGGCAGTTTTCGCTGAAACGAAGAAATCTGTTGTGTGTAGTGTAGTCAGCTTATTTGGTCACTTATCACCGTTACGACTAATTCCAGAAGAATTAGAAACTAAATAAGTACAAGAACTTTTGATCTATCGTCGTATCGTTAAGAGAACTGCTAGAAAAGCCGACAAAAGCATATTTTTCTGTATTCAACAAGGTATTCAAGTATAAAATATATAAATTTCAGCAAATCCTAAACTGATATTCAAGTACAAGGACCATGGCCTCGAAGGGATCGTGGACGGCATGACCATCGACACAGACGGCAACCTCTGGGTCGCTAACTTCGATGGTTCACAGGTAATATTTATTATGGTACTATTTTGACTAGGAGCAGAGATGGCCCTGTGGTTAGAACGCGTGCATCTTAACCGATGATTGCGGGTTCAAATCCAGGCAAGCACCGCTGTTTCATGTGCTTAATTTGTCTTTATAATTCATCTCGTGCTCGGCGGTGAAGGAAAACATCGTGAGGAAACCTGCATGTGACAAATTTCATCGAAATTCTGCCACATGTGTATTCCACCAACACGCATTAGAACAGCGTGGTGGAATATGTTCCAATCCCTCTCCTTAATGGAAGAGGAGGCCTTAGCCCAGCAGTGAGTAATTTAAAGGCTGTTACTTTACTTTTACTTTACTTTATTTTGACTGCTAAAAAGTTAACTAGATAATAGAAGCGGAAAGAAAAAGAATAGACCGAGAGCCTGAATATAACCGGCGATAAAATTTATGAAAGTTTTTTGTTAATTTTATATCTGCTTGCATTTTCAATATAATAGAGGATTCTCTTGACTACCATCAAATTTAACACATTACTTAATAAGCCCTCGTCGACGCATAAAACCCGGTGACGTCGATGTTCTGCGCCCGAATCCAATTTAAGCCCTTTATTATGGAGACAGGCTTGAGTCCCCTAAGCATACTCCCACCCGTTGATGCTGTCTAAGTAATTGCAAACTAAAATATCAAACAGCCGACTCAATAACTCTATATATCGATGTTATTACGACCAATTTTTATTACAAACATTTTAATTATAACAACAATTAATACTACAAAATAAAAAAAATATTTAATTCGGAATTTTTTCCCATATTTCTTTACGAATCGATGCAATGCTTTGATAATTAATAAAAATATTAAATTCATATATAATTCGACAGGTTTTAAAGATCGACCCCCGCAAGGGCGCCCTCCTACAGAAGGTGCGCACCCCGGCGCTGCAGACCACGTCCGTAGCGTGGGGGGGGCAGTCATTCGATCAGCTGTACGTGACGTCAGCCTGCATGAACCGCGGTCAAGAACAGCTGCCTCCCTGCGGGGCGCTGTTCCGAGTGACCGGACTGCGGGCGCGAGGACTGCCCGCCAGCGGCGTCCGGATGCAATGAATAAATATTATATAATACTAACAACGCTGCATATCATTTTACACGCTATCCCCGTGCCGGTCTCCTTGTGGCTTCTTGTGGTTTACTAATATTACGACGGGAACGTAAAGTGACGGTTATTATGGTTTTCATAAATATAAATATATAAATATTAGACAACATTGAGCTGAGATGGCCCAGCGATAAGAACGCATACATCTTGCAACCGATGATTACGGGTTCAAACCCAGGCAGCACCACTGAATATTCATATGCTTAATTTGGGTTTATAATTCACCTCGTGCTTGGCGGTGAAGGAAAACATCGTGAGGTAACCTGCATGTGTCTACTTTCGTAGAAATTCTGCCACATGTGTATTCCAAAACCGGCATTGGAACAGCGTGGTGGAATATGTTCCAAACCTTCTCCTCAAAAGGAGAGAAATCCTTAACCCAGCACTGGGAAAATTTACAGGATGTTGTTGTTGTTGGACAACATCACATACTCTGACCCCAACTTGTATTATGGAAAATCAAAAGCAACTACGGTATTACAAACACTCACACCTAAGAAAAACGGTGAAAAACGGTATATATACTACTCGACCACGGAGGTCGTCATAAATATCATGTCATATTGATATATGTATTAATTCTATGATTCTGACTACGTGCTAAACCAAAGTAAGACAAATAAGCTATTTTCTGTCTCCTCAATCGTCGTCAAAAGGCAACTGGGAGCACTTGTTAACTTTATAGAAGTATTACAACGTTTTTTTTTAATTCGTATAATATATTAAAATAGTATTACAATAAATTAAAAAACAAAACTAAACACACAAACAACTTTATTTAAAAACCCCTGACAAAAGTAACATAATATATAAATATATTTTAAAATACAAGACATACATTTCAAAAGTTCTTTTTTTATACTAAACATTTTTCAAAAATAGTATTTATTAATGGCAACATTATAAATCAGCTTTTTGACCACATATGTATACTGTTTGTGGTTTTCTTTCTATTTATAGTTTAATCACAGCATCACGATTACGACTTAGTAAGAAAATCACAAGTAACATAAATGTCAAAGAAACGAAAACTATTTATGACTTTTAATTAGGAAAATTAAACCATTAAATCTATTACATCAACATTGGAAATTCATATTTGGAAGACCCTTCACCCCCAATCCAGTGATCATGTATGTAGAACCACAGGGCGGTTCCTGGACCCCACCTATGTTCAAACTCGCCGTTGTCACAAATAATGTATTGAAGTTTGGCCCGCCAAAGGTCACTGAGGTTACTTGGGCTGCTGGAATTGGAACTTTTTGAAGTAACTTTCCACTGGTAGGGTCGATTTTTATAACACATGATCCATTGAACACTGCCACCCATAAGTTACCGTCGATGTCTATAGTGGTACCATCCGGCATGCCATCAACTTTGTTCTTTTCCAAGTCAAATATATATTTCATGTTAGCTGGAAAAAAAAGTTCAATTATATGCAATTATTTTTTACACATGATAAACTGAAAAAATGACAGCTATCAAATACAGCCTTAGAATCAGACAATAGCCTATTCCAATCGATGTAGGATATAAATTCTCTTTAAGTTTACCAAATTTTTAACCTAAACCGCTCTCTAATCGGCCACTTATTTTGTTTAAATCATAAAATCTTAGTTAGGTCGCAACAAGTTAATAAATATATAAAGAATCCTCTTTATATTTCTGCACATCTAAGTCAAGAGCTCTTCAAAATGAGACCATAACCGATTTTCTGTGTGCAGCTATTATCCCATAATCACTGGGACAAAGAACGGCTGACGCTATTAATATGATGGATGGATTGTGTGAACGATGATATGGCAGGATAGAATGTTACTTGTGAGATGGTGTCAGATAGGAAGCTATGGAAGAAGACTTGCTGCGCCGACCCCGAGTAAATTTGGATAAGGGCAAGAGTATTATGATGAAGACTCTTTACAGTCTTAAAGTGTGTATCAAGGTGTTATATTCCTGCACTAAATTATTAATGTATATATGCTTACTTATGTTGCCCGTTTCTACGTCGTAGTCGTATCTCCGGATTTTCCGCTCCATGCTGTCGGTGTAATAGAAGGCCTTCCGCGCGAGGTCCCAAGCGAGGCCGTTGGAGATTCCAATTCCGCTGCACAGCTTGTGTATTCCCGTCTCATCCACGCGGAACAGGGACCCCTGGTTCGGGAGTATGTTTCCTGGACGATCTTCATGGCCCATCGTACCTTGTAATATATCGAATTTTATTTAAGTCTACAGAAATGAACCGGTAAAACAATCTTTCCTTAAATGTTTATCTCACCAGCATACACCCTGCCACGGGGATCAGCTTTTCCATCATTTATCCTAGTATGCGGCTCGACATCCTGGTCCACGGCGCCCAGCTCACGGACGATCTTAGTCGCGCTACCCTCCTTTCCGTCCCACTGGACTATCACGAATTTCCTCCCCAAACCAATTAGGAACTGATCAGTGGTGTCATTGACTGGTACTATGAAACCTATTGGACCATCTATAACAAAACATAAAAATATATACATACCCACACACATATATTTTATGATACATACTTATTCTGTTTCTGGTACATCAATGATATTCTAATAAACAGATATGTTATACACATACTAAGCAACAGAGAAAAGTGTGCCGCGCCGGGGACCGTTTATTTTACATTTCGTTACAGGTAAAAAGGATAGCTTGATAAAAACAATAAGTAAAAGGGACAATTAGATGTTTTAATTACGCAAAACGTATTATTTCGTAATTATGATGTGTTATAACGTATTACTACGTAAAACGACTAAAGGTAAACGTCCCAATAAGGACGTTTTCTAGTCTTCACTTTTTGCGCGTTAATAACATATCTGTTTACTAGAACATCATTGTAGTACATTAAGTATCATGTTCTTCATTGTTAAAAAAAAGTAACTTATCGTATGTTTGTAATAACTTTTACGTTTAATTGTTCCGTAAAAATATTGTACTTTAGGATACCAAATATATTATCAGACTGTAAAAAGTTGTATTAAGTGTAACAGGTGACCTTATCGATAAAAAATAATGGCTTCCAGACTCCCCTGACATATAATCAGTATACCTACATTATCTATACTAAATTACATTAATAATAATACGAATCAGTGCATAGTATAAAACAAAGTCGCTTTCTCTGTCCCTATGTCCCTTGTAAGCTTAAATCTTTAAAACTACGCAACGGATTTAGATGTGGATGTTTTTAATTGATAGAGTGATTCTATAGGAAGGTTTTTGTATATAACACATGGACAATATAGTAAAGAAACACTGGTAATTTTAGAATTTTGTAATGTAATGTCGTAAATAAACAAATTCTGTTGTATATTTAGTATCAGCATTGCACCCGTGCGAAGCAGGGGCGGGTGGCTAGTTATACAATAATTGATGTTGAAACATGTGGATACATAAGTTTAAATTACAAATAATTTATTCAATTTCAAGAGAACTTAAGTAAATATGCTTAAGAAGTTTTAAAAACAGTGGTATGAACAAGCTGTCTAAACAGAAATGTAAAAACGGGTCAAATTAATATCGAAAGGCTTATTTAGAAAGTTTATTAACTTGAATGAAGATGAGAATGAAAGAAATTTATAAAGTCAGACTCATTTGATTGGAAAAGTCGTACCGAATCTAAGAGAGGAACTCCAAACGCTTTTGGAACTTTAATAGAAACGATTGATTAAGGGTGGTTATTTCTACAGACAAATAAACTGGGAAACATTTATAAAATCCAATTATGAACTGAAAACAGTTATTTTTTTAAGTGCTTAAAGTCTATTTAGTTGCTCTTCATTTAAATTAATATAATGCGCCTAGGCAAAACTTCAATGAATACCCTTGTAATAACATATTAATTAATACCTGTAGTATGAGCAATTTCTTTTATACCAGATTTTGGAAAACACAACTAGGTAGGAATTCCATTACATCGAGATTATACTTGTATATCACGATCAGTATGAAAGTAAATGATGTAGATATATGTCATGAATCATGATAGTGGCCCTCGATTGAATAAAAAAAATAAAGAATTTTATTTTGTACTCAATTTTAAATGTATGTTTTTACTGTATAATTTTAGTTTAAAAAATAATTAATTTAAAATTTCAATATTCTAATGCACGATGAGACTACCTTGATAATTTTGAAATGTAATTTATTTTCTGTATGTGATATTGTATCTACCGTTGGTTGTCCTAATAAAAATAAAATAACATATTAATTAAAAAGTAATTTATGAAACACCGATTAAACATTGTCATTATTGGAATACCTATTTATCTAGGAAACTATGTTGCCGGAAATTAGTTTGATGTTACTTATCTTATCGCTGTTTTGTTTTGTAAAAAAACTATAATTTCTTTTGTAATTATGTAACTATAATTGATTTTTTTACTAGTATAAAACTTAAACTATCAGATATCTGAAATTAAAATGTATATGTACCCAAAGTCGATAAAAAACGTTTTTGCATAGCGTTATACATATTGTATTTTGATACTAATATTTTTTTCTGTGATTAGGTATACGTCATACTAAATCATATCCAAAAAAAAAAATTGTAATATCTTTTACATTTTCTCTGTTACCTAATATCCGTAACCGATATTAGCCGAAACTATCCGAGAAAATAATTTCTAACCGTATCTGAAATCCGTAAAATATTATTTAGGAATATATCCGTATTCATATCCGGAAGAAATGTGGTTATATCATACATCTCTGCTTAAAAGCATTGTAATTTTTAAAATTTTGAAAAAGAGTAGGTAACTACTGAGTTTCTTGCCGGTTCTTCTCGATAGAATCTATTTTCCGAACCGGTGGTAGCTTCACTTAATTGTTAAATGACGATTCAAAAGTGCTTGTAAAAGCCCACTTGAATAAAGTTTATTTTGATTTTGCAAATTTTCTCCATTTGATTTCACCTGTGTCGCGTATAAATAAAACGATAACTGTTGTTGTCCGGGGTAGTAAATTTATATAAAAATCAAAATATTTTTTTAGTTAGTAGGTTACTGCTACTTAATTAAAATGGAAACGATAGCACGGTTGTCAACACGAATAAAAAAATCTACGTTTGTTACTATTACAACCGGTGTATGGGGGTAATTAAAAATTGCACAATTCTGCGGAATAATGTAAAAAGTATTCAAGTTATATACTTGCTGAAAAACTGACTAAAAAGATTTAGGGCTTTCACTTAGAGAAGAGGGAGTCGGCCTATTCAATTTTGTTTTCTCATAATAGGGGGGAAGGGGTTCAAAAATCAAAATATAGCGAACACAGTCTCACGTAATAAATTAATAGTCCCTTATCGATATTATAGGTCGATATTAGACGAAATTTTAAATGATAATAATAAATAAAAATGATAGTTTTACAATAAATAGCACTATTAATAAATTGAATTTATTTTTAAAATAAAGTTAGAAAAATATACCTTCATTATTATTAACTATAAATATTACAAACATTTAAATATCATTTAAGGTTTTCAAGTGCGGTAATTGTTTTTTTACTAATTTTATTGTTCAACTGTAATTATTGAACTGGCTAGCTTTCGGCTTTCCAAATATATAAAAAATTACATAAAACACTCATATTAAATCAGAAAATGATATTATTAAAAAAATAATGGGTCATGGAACCTCGAGAACGTCCCATCATATATGACAACTCCAGACTAATATTCCAGACAGCACCAATGGCTATGGGCGGTAGTTACCAATTACGACCAGCTGACCCATTTGCCCGTTAGCCTACCAATATATCGCCAATGGGCATATATTAACAGCCTGTAAATTTCCCACAAGTGGGTTAAGGCCTCTTCTCGCTTTGAGAAGAAGGTTAAGAGAGTATACTGATGATTTATTTCACAGCCGAGCTCGAGGTGAATTTTAAACATAAAATTATAGCCAATTTTACATTCGACAAAAATGAATTAAAATACGTAGATACAGAAAAGTATACGAGTTATTCTTTGAGATGGTATTTTTTTCACTGTGAAATGAGAAATAAGAACATAATAAAATAATTATATCAAGAAATATAAGAAATAAGAGTATATTGATAGAATTGAAAAAGCCGTCATTTGGAATACCGTTGAATAATTAACCAAAATTTTTAATTTAATGTTTTTATTTTAATATTTACAAAATAAAAATCATGATTGATATTGTTCTCTGTAGTAAAATAATCTACATTTACGAAATACTTAAGCAAATTTGATAAAATAATAGACCACTGGAAAGTCGTTATATCTTCCTACTCTAGAACAATAATGATTTACAAGATGGAAAATATAACTTGCGATAAATACTTTTAAACTTTCTTTAGTTTGAATAAAAGTTTAACTTACCAAGTTTAGTCTTCGTGTGTTCGCCAGAAGCCGGTACGTACTTGTGAATGGTACCCTTCGGGATGTTGACGAAGAACAAAGCTTGCTGCCGATCGTCCCAATGAGGTCCCTCGCCCAAATCCAGGGGATCAACAATTTTCTTTATTGTTAAAGACATCTAAATAAAAATCCTTATTGAAGTTAAAAAAAATCTTCTTAAATATTAAATAAAGGACTATTTATTTTTCATGTTTTAAATAAAACAATAAACAAATTTAAAAAAAAACATTGGACTTTACACTAAAATTTCTTTGCCCAAAAATTTTAACGTAAAAATTTTTGTACGGAAGAAATACTTAACCTTTTCTTTAGAAGTAGTAGTGCGAAACTAGTGATTGCCTGCCTCGACGACGTTTCAAGTATGAATTGAAGTTAAACTTAAGGACTGCAATAACGCTGCACAATGAAACAACAGAACTGGCACGGTCACATTGAACACAACACACTTTATCGTCAATAGCACTTATTTTCATTTAAGTGCATAACTATACACACCGGGGTTGCCACCTTCGCGTTTAATACTTGGAAGAGGTAATATATAAAGTCTAGCACTATTTAAAATGTCTGTGTTCTGATTTGAAAGATAAGTTAGTGTAATTACGGACGCAAGAGATATTTTACTGATAGACTTATTATAAATTTTATAAGAAGCATAAAACGAATTATTTTTCTGATTCCATCTGTATTTCCGTTTACTTTTTCTAAACCATCAAAGGATTTGTATGTGGTTCCACTGCTAATGAGATTGATAGAGATTAATATAGTTAGAATTTACTATTTATAAAACGTTGTATAATATATATATTTTATTTCTAGATTTTCGAAACACCATCGGCACATACACGACCTAGAGGGGGTAGACCATGTATTAGGCTTTCTTACAAGGAGGTGGGAAGGAGATTCGATAGCTCTTACGTAAGACCAAAAAAAACACGCAAAGTTGAAATTATTTGAAAAAGCGCGGGAAACGCGCGATTGCCGAGGTTCGCTCGGATGCGTACCTTTAGAACCTTTGAAATTACAAATAAACATTTCAAAAAATTGTTACTTTGAAAAATAAATATTAAAATAAACCAAACGTTTATACATTTTTTTCTTTAAATTCTTACGTAATGAATATTATGCAGGGGAGGAAGTGTTCGGTCTATTCTTATTTTTTCTTATCATGGAAGGGGTCAAAAATTTGTGAAAATAGCCAAACGTCACGTAACAAATGAACGGCCCCAGTCTACTACATCAATATACCCTTAATATAATAACAAAAATATGAACAACAATATTAAATTTGAAGAGTTAATGTTAATTATTAAATTCGTGTTCCTCGTTCGAGACATACTTATATCAAATCAAATCAAATTAAACTTTATTTAAGTAGGCTTTTACAAGCACTTTGTAATTTACAATTAAGTGAAGCTACCATCGGTTCGGAAAGTAGATTCTACCGAGAAGAACCGAAAAAAAAACTCAATATTTACTCTTTTTTTAAATTAAAAAAATACAAAGTCATGTTTGTTAAATACAATAATTTAAATTAATATATCCTGGTTGGAAGTCAACAGGTATTAACTCCACGCTTTTTTATCATCTATAAAATCTTATATTGATTATGCTTTTTCTACCAATGTATTTTTTACAAATGATTTGAATTTACGAAACGGTAAATTTAAAAATATCTATGCCTTTAATAAACAGTTAAATTTGTGTATTTCAACCCTGCACTAATAGGTTCTTTAAAAGTACCTTCTGTTATCGATGACTTTAATAATAAAGCTATTATCTGACAAGTATTTAATCTATATAAATGTCTCAAGTAATATGTACTCAGTAATTACTCGAGACAGTTGCTGTTTATCATAATAGCTCTCCACAACAGGCGACCAACATACATATATCATACACCCTAAAAAAACTAATTAATATAGTCATTTATTACAGATATATATACTAATTTAAAAAGAAAAACGCAGTCTTTTAAATTTTGTAATGTCAACACTGCTGCTAATACTACTTATAGTTTGAAAAGCAACATTTTAATGTACTCAGATAATAAGTATCTCAGTATATGAATATAAAATACATATACATAACCCTGATATTTAAATAAAATTTAACTATATTTCTCAGCAAGTTTCCTCATTCTCCAAACGGTATGTCCCTGGCGTTCATTTTTAGATGCACACTGCGATATGTAGATGCAGGTCGTGCGAATAACTCGATTGGTATTTTTAAATTATTAGCGAGTAGTGACCCTCCGGCTTCACTACGATAGCACTTTGTAGTTGTTAGTTCTAGAAATTACCGCTAATATACATACTAATGCATAAGCCCATGACTTTTTCTACTTTTCCACTCTTGAGTATGGTCATCATTGGGTTTTGTATCTACTTAATAATTATTATTATAAACTTTAAAGTGATTATTGTACATCATAACGTTTACTTCAAAAACTAAATAAATACATAAGGAAAAATCCTTCTTCCATTGTCTATAATTTGTTTGATTATTACATAAAGTAGATGGAATAATCAAACAACCTAATCTTAATGTGTTTTTTGATACCTAATTAAATATTTTATTTCGTACTATTAATTATTAATATAAGGTCTGCCTAACAGAGCATGAAAGCTACTGCTTTTAAAAAAATGAAATGTAAAGATTTATATTATTATAATATTACCGTTGGTTGCCTGGAAGAGATCACTACATATATAGCGATAAGGTCGACCAAATTTTACGCTTCTATTTAGGCTGGATGGATCTATGTTGTATTTTTTTCTGAGTCATGTATAATAAAGTATAAAATAAAGGTTATTGTACGAATTAATAATTGTGTTAACGTAAGTAATGTAAAGTATAAAATATTCGTAAATAATCTTATAAAAAAAATTTAATTACTTTGTATTACAAAAAATCTATTTTCACCAAAAACCATTATTAAAAAAACAACAATAACTCGAGTTAATTATATAATAGCTTCCAAGCTAATAAAGTTGGTTTAAAAAAAACAAATTAAGTTCTTTATGGAAAAAATATAAAATTCCATTTTGCCCTATTATAAAAAAAAACAAATTTCAAGTTTAAAACTATGGTGATCTAAATGTAATCAACATTGGAATTCGTAGGATTATTTCTCAGGGAATTTTGCTTTACGGTAACACTACGATGGTGACACTGAAGTATTACATTATTGAATATATCAATTAAAACCCAGATTTATATAATTGAAATAAATATTTATATAAGGTATATAACGTCTATATAACACTCTAGAGCTAACATTTACTTGGTGGTAGGGATATGGGCAAGCCCGTCAGGGTAGGTACCACCCACTCATCAGTTATTCTACCGCCAAATAACAGTACTCAGTATTGTTGTGTTCCGGTTTGAAGGGTGAGTGAGCCAGTGTAACTACAGGCACAAGGGACATAGCATCTTAGTTCCCAAGGTTGGTGGCACATTGACGATGTAAGGGGTTGTCCATTAATCACGTGATCTTTTTTTAGCATTTTTTAACCCCCCCTCCCACATTGGTGATACGTAGTGAGATTTAAGAACACCCCCCCTCCCCCTTCTCAACATCACGTGTATTTTTAGTACCTACAACGAATCTTAAAATTTTTTGAATATTATCTTAATTTAAATACAGGTATAAACTATCTTATTTTATTCTGAAATTAAGGACCATATTTGTTTAAAAATCGCGCATTAGACGAAAAAATAAATACACGAGATATCTTACTACACCCCCCCTCCCACTTGTGTTATTTGCGTGATTTTATCAAAACCCTCCCCCCCCCTTTCAAGCCTCACGTGATTAATGGACAACCCCTAAGGAATAGTTAACATTTCTTACAGCGTCATTGTCTATGGGTGATGGTGACCACATACCATTAGGTGGCCCATATAGTCATTCGCCAAACTATACCATAAAAAAAATTACATTGCAAACATGTCTGCAATTCAAAAAGGTCCACAGATTATACCTTACGTACAAACAAACAAATTTAACCTCATTGTAATACAGTTAAGTATTTAAAACCAACTGGGATGAGGTATCATTCTCATCTTCGTCGAGGATAAAGAAATAAAAAGGCATCATATGAAAAAATCAGTTTACTTTATTCGATGGAATTTGGAAAAAAAAAAAATAGAATTACAATCCAAAGGCGGACAATTACGATAGCTTTGAGCTCTGTACAACCATACTGTCAACGTGTAGCCGTTTGTATATTCACAACACAATTATTGTATTATTTACTGATATGACGAACAATTTGCGAGCAGTACTGTGAGTACACTGCAGGGAATTTAGACTTACATAGACTTGGCACAACTACGACTAATTACTGTCACGACCAACAAATCGTTACCCTGAGACGTCGGCGACAACGTTAAAACTAACTGACGGTATACTTATAAAAATAACACTAAACTATTTAAGGTAAATATTAATTAACGACTAAAATAAAATCTATCCTCTAATGATTTTAAAACTAATACTGAGACACCGAATGACTTTACACTGAAACATCACACGTATAACTATAAAATCGAAACTACACTTATTTTTTTAGGTTTTTTTTTTATATATTTTTTAACAATGCACTGTACAAACAATAAAAAGTTTAGTTACATAGTGTTACATCGATACGTTTACTTACGCGATACATTATAGAAGTAAAGTACGGATCGAAAACAATGGGCGGATTACAATTCAGTATTCGAGAATACGTTTTATATATAAGTTTTACAAAAACGTGCTACGAGATTATCATAATAGGAAATATGCTGTAAATATAAAAACTATTGTAAATTTAGAAATCTTAATATAAATTTTCGTCGTTAATCTCAGACTCGACACACTAAAGTACTCTCGTTGATTAGATATGTTTTTATTCGTATACATAGCTGTTACATAATATTATTTATTATAACATACTAATACATAAATGTAGAATGCTGTCAACTACAAATTTACCAATTATGTAATACAAAACCTTAGCGAATATCGCATATATATATATATAAGTGTTTTTACATAATATTAATTTATAAAAAACAAGAGAGTACTCTTAACGTGTCGAATCATTCGCTCAATAAAATGGCGCCCGACATTCATTCCAAACCTGCAAAATTACGTCCGAATCACAGCCAAAACGTTACAAAACACTCCAAAAATATCATCTGAAAATTTTGCATGAGACAATAAGAATATAGTGCTAATTTATAATTAAAATACGCGAGCAATCTAACAGTAAATACGCAAATTATTTTACAGAAGCAAGTTACAAAGCGTCATTGTACACAAAATTAGATATCTTATATATAAGAATAGTCCTCTGTCCCCGGTGTATAGGTGCCTTCGTTTTTAGCGAATCTAACCTAAGCTTTACTCATATTTTTGTTTACAAAAAAAGTTATTAACAAGCAGTTACGGTAGTTACTGTTATTTGTCCTTTCGACTAAATCTACAAACAAAACTCATAAATTTGAAACACCTTGCGAAACACCGATCAATCAAGATATTAAATGCAATTCGTTAGTTAAAAGTAAATGCAAAAGCCAGGTCAATATTATAAAACCTAGCACAGGCTTGTCTTTTGTGAGTTACAAATTAAATAAGCGATTAGGTTTAAAGTTTCACTGAATTTTCATAACAACGACGAGTAAAGTCTATATCAACACGAGATTACACAATTTGAGCTCAGACCTTATAGGTAACATTTCCTTTCTAGAATTTGTCCGTTATGAAAATTCAGCATTTCCTAAAAAAACTACCCAAGCACCAAGAATTAACAGTTACAACGCTGAGATCAATGTACGACACTATAGTTTTATTGCTGGAAGAGATTCAACGGCGGACAGCGAGCGGCTAAACTAAACTCGATCGCATCGCAACACTCGCGTCTCGAGTCACGATAAATATTATACAACTAATAACAAACAAAAAGAGAAAACATAATATATTATGCGAAACAAAACAATATTTAATATCAAAGTCTCGGTTACGTTAACGCACATATAGGATAAATATAAAGATATATATATATGTTGAGCACGAGTGTTGCGAACGCGGCGACTACAGCCCCCCCCCCCCCCCTACTGTATAAAGCGACCCCCTACAAAAATATCTCGATAACCCTGTCGACCTTTCAATTTTGCAGCACCGGTGAACACTTAACGATAAAAACGAAACGGTCGCGACAAACGTTAAATCCAGTGCTACGCGCATAATAGACGATTATGTTACATTCAGACGATTATTAGATTCTACTCGTGCGGTGACGTCACGGGACTCACGTGCGACGCACAACACACAACATTAAGTACATGTTACGACACAAACATTTCACGAGACAAGCTATTGTCACTGTACAATTTATTTTGTATGTAAAATACTGCGCCGACGTGACCCACAACCATATTTATAGTATACGAGACCATATTGCGGCTCTAGCAACACAAACAATAATATATTAAGATAATTTAAACAGTACATTTATTTATGAGTTCAATTATAGTCTGTTCGCGTTAAGAATGCAGTGAGTTGTCATTGTTTACCGGCCTGACTCCGCCCCCTTTGACCAATCAAATCTTTTCAAATTACAAAGTCAAGTTCACATTTAATTAATTATTAACTGATATTTTTATTTTTATAATATAAATTTTGTTTATTTATATATTTATATTTAATTTATTCAAGTTGTACACGTAATAATTAATGTAACCTACAGCTACTAGATGACGTTATGTCAAAATATGTAAATTTCTACATCGCGATTGCAAGATTCGCAAACGATTATATATACCTAGTGTTTAGAATTTTGTTAATTAAACACCCTGATTCGATTTTTTTACTGTAATGTGTATTTTTTAAATTCATTGTACTTAGTCTTTAAAACAAATATAATTTGTTGGAATTTTAACACAAATATGCATACACCTTCGCCCTGCTGTTAAAAAAGATTTGATTGGTCAGGGGGCGGAGTAAAGCCAGTAAACAATGACAACTCACTGCATTCTTAACGCGAACAGACTATAGTTCTGTATTGTCGAAAATTGACGAAGAATTTGAAATGAAGTTCGTGTGTGCGCAGGCGCAATATTTCACGAGTTACAAAAGGGTTTCCATTACGTCTAGTCAGTGCCGCGTATCAATCGTATACCGTTTTCGATGAGCAAAGTCGTTGTGGATCCTCTTAGCCGATACAAAGTATATATACCTTGAATAAAGTTGAATACTAAATATATACGTGTAGTTATTGAACAAGGTGGGTCCCATTGATACAAATATATATCAGTCTTTAATTTTCATTTCAAATTAGTAAAATAACTTTTTGTCCTTGATATTATTTTAACTTCTTTTTATGTGAAATTACTAAATATCTGTACTTAAAAGATTAAAAATGATATTGAATATGAGTGTACAAAATTTTGACGATTATTGCAGATTAATTTAAAATTTAAAACAAAATGAATGAAAGCGAAAATAAAAATGTAACATTGAATTCAATATAGTAGGTTAAGGTTTGTCCCTTCTTTTAAGTACAGATATACATAGGTTTGATGAAATATTTAGTTTTTTTTAGCATTAGTTTAATACTTGTATAAATCAACTGAAATGGTATTTCCACTGTAATATATATATTATTGAACTTGATACCACCGTGCGTTTTATAGACCATTTGTAGTATATTAAATATGCTTTTAAAAATTGACTGTTGCAATACTGCCTAATTTTTATATAATGGATTAGTGGCCGAATCTGGATATATATTCAGTTAAGTTTAGATTTTACGTAGAGTGAGAGAGCGTAGTACGTAGATATTCCGGCAGTCGTGAGTGGTGGTGGTGACGGCACGTCTATTTGTGTTCGGGGTGGTGGTGCGGGTGCGGGTGCGGGTGCGGGTGCGGGTAGGGCGGCGGGTAGAAGTGTTGCACGGGCGCGTACTCCACCCCTTCATCGTATCCCACATAGCCCATGCCGCCCATCATTCCCATCATCGCTGGAAAACGAACGGTATATAATTATAACATTGAAATACAGGTTGAATCGCACAAATCAAGATACTCATTTTGAATACAAATAACTGAGATATAATACAACAAAAGATTGATCCCACTGCTGGGATAGATATAATACAACAACAGCCTGTAAATTTTCCACTGTTTAGGTTAAGGCGTCCTCTCCCCTTTGAGGAGAAGATTTGAAACTTATTCCACCATACTGTTCCAATGCGGGTTGGTAAAATACACATATGGCAAGATTTCTATGAAATTGTACACATACAGGTTTCCTCGTGATGTTTTCCTCCACTCCTATAAGCATTTGAATATTAAATGGTGCTTGGCTTAGGTTTGAACCCGCAATCATCGGTTAAAATGGACGCGTTGTTACCACTGGACTATCTCGGCTCAAGAGAGCTATATAATATTTGTTATTAATATGATGTTCTCGCACGCACACGCACGCACACGCACACACACGCACGCACACGCACGCACACGCACACACACGCACGCACACGCACGCACACGCACACAGCGGCGACAGACACGGGGCGCGTGCGTCCCGCTTCAATTATCGATAAGTTATAACTTTGAATGTTGCTCACTTCAAAGGCGAACAAAGTTTTATGAGTACCCTCAGTATCACCAGGAAATAATACATAATTTTACTAGTTGTAAACTATACCGGCACACAACTCAAAATTTGATTTAAAAGATCGATGCCACCCTATAGTAGCGGCACGCTATGATGGCCGTTTTGACGTTTGCCCGCTCATGAAGTTTCGTATTTAATAAATAATTACATCAAAGGAGCAAATTGTTGTTCTTTATTGTCAATAGTGACGTGCAGTCATAAAATTTATCGAATGTGATTTCTAAACTAAATATATTAGGGTACCGCGAAGATAACTTTTTTTATGAAATAAATGTGAAAATAGATAATATTTTAGAAAATGAACTTATAATTAATGTGACGATAGCAGTGAGAGTGAAAGCAGCAGTATGGACGACTCCGATAAAATATAGCCACTCGTGTTTTTGTTTCTTTTTTTGTATCAATTTATTTCTTGTATGTAATGTGTATATAAAGTTATTCATTCTAATTCCAATTTTTGATTTAAATTGATTTTGTTCGAATATATTAATTAAACTTATTTTATATATTTTTTTCTTAAACCTTATTAATCAGACACTACTTGCAACAAAAACTTGAATTAAATTAGTTGCAAAAAAAAACAAAGTTTTGAATATATTATATCGATAATAAATTTACATTTCACATCACTTTTTTAATGTGTCAAAACGGCCATCGTATCTTGCTGCTAGTATAGGCTCCACCACGTGTGTACTCACCGGGGTCGGAGTCGACGGGGTAGTAGGGCACGGGGTAGAGCGGCGGCGGGTAGGGGATGTAGGGGAACGATACCAGCGGCGGCTCCACGCACTCCTCTGCGTAGCGCGCCTCCGCATGCGAGTTGCGCCTGCGCACACAGCCTTATTATATTACACACCCAACTCACTTCACTAGCAACTCACAACATTGCTAGTAAATTCACATCGAAAATAATATAATAATAATGAGAAACAATTTCCATTAAAATTATTTCCATAAAGTAGTAATGAATTTTGTTTATTTCCATAAAGTAGTAATGAATTTTGTTATCAACTCCAGTTTAGTCACTCATTGACCATTAGATGAAAGATTTTAAGTTATGTTTATTTTTATTATTACAGTTATTAATTATGATTCATGGCATTCATGATTCTGCGAACATTTGGCTGCAAATTAATAACTGTAATAATTAGATGAAAGAGATCGGGACCAGACCAGCAGCTATTATTATATATATTGAGTAACAGGACTATCTTCTACTCCAGGCAGCTGCTAAGACTTTATTACAACGGACAATCCAACAT